>NW_027139109.1:0-749676 GCF_035084215.1 Heptranchias perlo | reverse complement strand
TTGAGGTTCTGACAACAATTAAACCTCCTCCAGCACCTTCACAATCCATTAAAAATCTGGGGCTCAACAGTCCAGAGAGTTGTGCAAAATCTTTCAACATGAGAGCCTTTTAAAGTTGGGCTCCGTCCTTCAGAGAGAATCCCACAGTGGTGATATCAGCCTGAGTCACAGGCCGCAGTGTTCTGCACCCTCTCACCACCAAACCCGTTGGAAAGGCCGCCTTTACCCAGATCAAGCTGCACCGTGGGTCGTGGGGGGTCCGAGTGTGAAAAGAAAGGTCCCGAAAGGGGGAGTCTGTGCTCCGAGTGTGTAAAGAAAGGTCCCGAAAGGGGGAGTCTATGCTCCGAGTGTGTAAAGAAAGGTCCCGAAAGGGGGAGTCTGTGCTCCGAGTGTGTAAAGAAAGGACCCGAAAGGGGAGTCTGTGCTCCGAGTGTGTAAAGAAAGGTCCCGAAAGGGGAGTCTGTGCTCCGAGTGTGTAAAGAAAAGTCCCGAAAGGGGGAGTCTATGCTCCGAGTGTGTAAAGAAAGGTCCCGAAAGGGGAGTCTGTGCTCTGAGTGTGTAAAGAAAGGTCCCGAAAGGGGAGTCTGTGCTCCGAATGTGTAAAGAAAGGTCCCGAAAGGGGAGTCTGTGCTCCGAGTGTGTAAAGAAAGGTCCCGAAAGGGGAGTCTGTGCTCCGAGTGTGTAAAGAAAGGTCCCGAAAGGGGAGTCTGTGCTCCGAGTGTGTAAAGAAAAGTCCCGCAAGGGGGAGTCTATGCTCCGAGTGTGTAAAGAAAGGTCCCGAAAGGGGAGTCTGTGCTCTGAGTGTGTAAAGAAAGGTCCCGAAAGGGGAGTCTGTGCTCCGGGTGTGAAAAGAAAGGTCCTGAAAGGGGAGTCTGTGCTCCGAGTGTGTAAAGAAAGGTCGTGAAAGGGGAGTCTGTGCTCCGGATGTGTAAAGAAAGGTCCCGAAAGGGGAGTCTGTGCTCCGAGTGTGTAAAGAAAAGTCCCGCAAGGGGGAGTCTATGCTCCGAGTGTGTAAAGAAAGGTCCCGAAAGGGGAGTCTGTGCTCTGAGTGTGTAAAGAAAGGTCCCGAAAGGGGAGTCTGTGCTCCGGGTGTGAAAAGAAAGGTCCTGAAAGGGGAGTCTGTGCTCCGAGTGTGTAAAGAAAGGTCGTGAAAGGGGAGTCTGTGCTCCGGATGTGTAAAGAAAGGTCCCGAAAGGGGACTCTGTGCTCCGAGTGTGTAAAGAAAGGTCGTGAAAGGGGAGTCTGTGCTCCGGATGTGTAAAGAAAGGTCCCGAAAGGGGAGTCTGTGCTCCGAGTGTGTAAAGAAAGGTCGTGAAAGGGGAGTCTGTGCTCCGAGTGTGAAAAGAAAGGTCCCGAAAGGGGAGTCTGTGCTCCGGATGTGTAAAGAAAGGTCCCGAAAGGGGAGTCTGTGCTCCGAGTGTGTAAAGAAAGGTCCCGAAAGGGGGAGTCTGTGCTCCGAGTGTGAAAAGAAAGGTCCTGAAAGGGGGAGTCTGTGCTCCGGGTGTGAAAAGAAAGGTCCTGAAAGGGGAGTCTGTGCTCCGAGTGTGTAAAGAAAGGTCCCGAAAGGAGAGTCTGTGCTCCGAATGTGTAAAGAAAGGTCCCGAAAGGAGAGTCTGTGCTCTGGGTGTGAAAAATGGTGGCCGAGAATTTTCGGCCTCTATAGAAAGATCGAGGGCAGTGAGCGCAGGTCTGGGCCTACCTCTTGTACAAAGCAGAGGGACGGATGATCACCTCCAGGTGTCTAAGTAATTGTAAGGTGATTTACTAGAATGGTTCCAGGGATGAGGGACTTCAGTTATGTGGAGAGACTGGAGAAGCTGGGATTGTTCTCGTAGAATCATAGAAATTTAGGGCACAAAAGGAGCCATCGTGTCAGTGCCGGCCGATAAAGAGCCCCCCAGCCTAATCCCACTTTCCAGCACTTGGTCCGTAGCCCTGTAGGTTACGGCTCTTCAGGAGCACATCCAGGTACTTTTTAAATGAGTTGAGGGTTTCTGTCTCTCCCACCCTCTCAGGCAGTGAGTTCCAGACCCCCACCACCCTCTGGGTGAAAACATTTCTCCTCAGCTCCCCTCTAATCCTTCTACCAATTACTTTAAATTTATACCCCCTGGTTACTGACCCCTCTGCTAAGGGAAATAGGTCCTTCCTATCCACTCTATCGAGGCCCCTCATAATTTTATACCTCAATTAAATCTCCCCTCAGCCTCCTCTGTTCCAAAAAGAACAACCCCAGCCTATCCAATCTTTCCTCACAGTTGAAATTCTCCAGTCCTGGCAACATCCTCGTAAATCTCCTCTGTACCCTCTCTAGTGCAATCACATCCTTCCTGTAATGTGGTGACCAGAACTGTACACAGTACTCAAGCTGTGGCCCAATCAATGTTTTATACAGTTCCAGCATAACCTCCCTGCTCCTATATTCTGTGCCTCGGCTAATAAAGGAAAGTATCCCGTATGCCTTTTTACCCACCTTATCTACCTGTCCTGCTACCTTCAGGGATCTGTGGACATGCACTCCAAGGTCCCTCACTCCCTCTACACCTCTCAGTATCCTCCCATTTATTGTGTATTCCCTTGCCTTGTTTGCCCTCCCCAAATGCATTACCTCACACTTCTCTGGATTGAATTGAATTCTCCTTAGAACAGAGAAGGTTAAGGGGAGATTTAATCGAGGTGTTCAAAATCATGAAGGGTTTTGATAGAGTAAATAAGGAGAAACTGTTTCCAGTGGCAGAAGGGTCAGTAACCAGAGGACACAGATTTAAGGTGATCGGCAAAAGAGGTGACATGAGGAAAGATTTTTTTACGCAGCGAGTTGTTCTGATCTGGAATTCACTGCCTGAAAGGGCGGTGGAAGCAGATTCAATAATAACTTTCAAAAGGGAATTGGATAAATACTTGAAGGGAAAAAAATTCCAGGGCCCTGGGGGAAAGAGCAGGGGAGTGGGACTAATTGGATAGATTGTTCAAAGAGCCGGCACAGGCCCGACGGGCCAAATGGCCTCCTGTGCTTTTTCTGCTATGATATTATGATAAATCATGTTGTTCCTTTAATAACACCGGCAGTCACTCTGCTGTGCTCTATAAAGGGTCCTGTGGACACTGAGAGGAGCCAGGCTCATCGTTCACTCACCCACCGACCCCAGAGTGTCTGAGTCCGTCAGGGACCAGCTCCTCTCCACTCATCGTTCACTCACCCACCTACCCCAGAGTGTCTGAGTCTGTCAGGGACCAGCTCCTCTCCACCCACCTTCACCCACCCACCTACCCCAGAGTGTCTGAGTCTGTCAGGGACCAGCTCCTCTCCACCCACCTTCACCCACCCACCTACCCCAGAGTGTCTGAATCTGTCAGGGGACCAGCTCCTCTCCACCCACCCACCTACCCCAGAGTGTCTGAGTCTGTCAGGGACCAGCTCCTCTCCACTCATCGTTCACTCACCCACCTACCCCAGAGTGTCTGAGTCTGTCAGGGACCAGCTCCTCTCCGCCCACCCACCTACCCCAGAGTGTCTGAGTCTGTCAGGGACCAGCTCCTCTCCACCCACCTTCACCCACCCACCTACCCCAGAGTGTCTGAGTCTGTCAGGGACCAGCTCCTCTCCACCCACCCACCTACCCCAGAGTGTCTGAGTCTGTCAGGGACCAGCTCCTCTCCACCCACCTTCACCCACCCACCTACCCCAGAGTGTCTGAGTCTGTCAGGGGACCAGCTCCTCTCCACTCATCGATCACCCACCCACCTACCCCAGAGTGTCTGAGTCTGCCAGGGACCAGCTCCTCTCTGGCCACGCCGCACTGGGAATCCTGCATATCCTGGTCCTCGGAAATTCCGGGGTGATGTGTGAGCTGCAGGTACCGTGTGTGCAGCGGGCTGTGGGTCTCCAGCTGCCATGGGTACAGGCCACTTACCCCCTTTCCTGACTTCCGATGAGGGCCAGCCCGGAGCCCCGGAGTAATCGGCCATTCTCTCGATTCCTCCTCACTCCCCGAATGGAAATCTGGGGCCAGTGCAGAAAGGTGAGTCTCTGCCCCGAGTGTGAATGGGAAATTCACTGGCTCCCAATCACCCAGGGGCTGCATGTTGTGAGAGTGGTGAGACTGAGCATGGCAAGAGTTTATCAGAATCTGCCGGCCAAAGATTATTTACATTTTAATAAATGGTGCCCAAACTATTGTAAAGAACTAGTTTCAGGCATCACTTTCATTCCTTATCAAACTTCAGAAGATTCTTTTTCAACTGATTTCTGTTGTATGACAGTTTCATTTCTCCATTAATTCCAGGATATCTGAACTGAAACCTGTTTGTAATTTTCACTCCAGGTTCTTGAATTTTATTCTGGATTCTCACAGCCCCTCTTGTGGTCAGGTTAACAGACGTACCCCAGATCAGGACGGGGACTAATCTTTAACAATCAGAAACGAGTTTCCAGGTTGTGTCACTTGTTTGAGAGGCAGTCAGGCTCGGCGCAGGCTTGCTCAGGAATTCTCCAGCGGACAGATTCTCCCCACAGGACACACACAGTCTATTGGCTTCACACACAGGCTGCCAATTCAAACAGGCCAATAGCCAAAATCCCTGTCACAAGGGCTGAACACACCAAGCAGGAGAGAACGTTAACCAAAGGTACTTCTGAACAAGAAGCAGCACATCACAACTCTTTGAGAATGGATGACTTTGTTATATCAGAGGGCAAACACAAGTCAACACTGCACATCCCAAACCACTTCACAACCAGTGGATTATCAAACAAAGCTCGCAACAAATTAAACTCCAGAAATAATCTATTAGAGTTTTTTGAGGGTGTAACTAGCAGGGTAGATAAAGGGGAACCAGTGGATGTCGTACATTTGGACTTTCAAAAGGCATTCGATAAGGTGCCACATAAAAGGTTGTAGTCCAGCAATTTTATTTTAAATTCACAAGCTTTCGGAGGCTTCCTCCTTCGTCATTTTCACATCGTTCACCTGACGAAGGAGGAAGCCTCCAAAAGCTTGTGAATTTAAAATAAAATTGCTGGACTATAACTTGGTGTTGTAAAATTGTTTACAAACATAAAAGGTTGTTATGCAAGATCGGAGCTAATATGGGTAGAAGATTGGTTAACGGACAGAAAACAGGGAGTAGGGATAAACGGGTCATTCTCAGGTTGGCAGGCTGTAACTAGTGGGGTGCTGCAAGGATCAGTGCTTGGGCCTCAGCTATTTACAATCTACATTAATGACTTAGATGAAGGGACCGAGTGTAATGTATCCAAGTTTGCTGACGATACAAAGCTAGGTGGGAAAGTAAGCTGTGAGGAGGACACAAAGAGTCTGCAAAGGGATATAGACAGGTTAAGTGAGTGGGCAAGAAGGTGGCAGATGGAGTATAGTGTGGGGAAATGTGAGGTTATTCACTTTGGTAGGAAGAATAGAAAAACAGAATATTTTTTAAATGGTGAGAAACTATTAAATGTTGGTGTTCAGAGAGATTTGGGTGTCCTGGTACAAGAAACACAACATTAACAGGTACAGCAAGCAATTAGGAAAGCAAATTGTAGGTTGGCCTTTATTGCAAGGGGGTTGGAGTACAAGAGTAAGGAAGTCTTGCTACAATTGTACAGGACTTTGGTGAGACCTCAACTGTGTACAGTTTTGGTCTCCTGATCTAAGGAAGCATATACTTGCCTTAGAGGCGGTACAATGAAGGTTCACCAGATTAATTCCTGGGATGAGAGGATTGTCCTATGAAGAGAGATTGAGTAGAATGGGCCTAACTCTCTGGAGTTTAGAAGAATGAGAGGTGATTGCATTGAAATATAAAAGATTCTGAGAGGGCTTGATAGGGTAGATGCTGAGAGATTGTTTCCCCTGGCTGGAGAGTCTAGAACTAGGGGGCATAGTCTCAGGATAAGGGGTCGGCCCTTCAAAACTGAGATGAGGAAGAATTTCTTCACTCAGAGGGATGTGAATCTTTGGAATTCTCTCCCCCAGAGGGCTGTGGATGCTCAGTCGTTGAATATATTCAAGGCTGAGATCGAAAGATTTTTGGACTCTTGGGGAATCGAGGGATATGGGGATCAGGTGGGAAAGTGGAGTTGAGGTCGAAGATCAGCCATGATCTGATTGAATGGCGGAGCAGGCTCGAGGGGCCGAATGGCCTACTCCTGCTCCTATTTCTTATGTTCTGGTATAACAAATTGAACTCACAATAGAAAGATACAACAAGCTAAACATAGAACAGAAATATACAACAAATTAAACTCAATAGAAATTTTAAAAAGAATAAACTCACAATAGAAATATACAATAAATTAAACATAGACTTGAATACCTGGGTATACTTCATATACTTGGGTATAATTTCAAAGTTTGCAGATGACACGAAACTCGGAAATGTAGTAAACAATGTGGAGGACAGTAACAGAGTTCAGGAGGACAGAGACAGACTGGTGAAATGGGCAGACACATGGCAGATGAAATTTAAAGCAGAGAAGTGTGAAGTGATACATTTTGGTAGGAAGAATGAGGAGAGGCAACAGAAACTAAATGGTACAATTCCAAAGGGAATGCAGGAACAGAGAGACCTGGGGGTGAATGTACACAAATCTTTGAAGATGGCAGGACAGGTTGAGAAGGCTGTTAAAAAATGGGATGTCTTGTTGAAGTTGTACAAGACATTAGTAAGGCCACACTTGGAATACTGTGTACAGTTCTGGTCACCCTATTATAGAAAGGATATTATTAAACTAGAAAGAGTGCAGAAAAGATTTACTAGGATGCTGCCAGGACTTGATGGTTTGACTTATAGGGAGAGGTTGGATAGACTGGGACTTTTTTCCCTGGAGAGTAGGAGGTTGAGGGGTGATCTTATGCAAGTCTATAAAATAATGAGGGGCATAGATAAGGTATATAGTCAAAATCTTTTCCCAAAGGTAGGGGAGTCTATAACGAGGGGGCATAGATTTAAGGTGAGAGGGGAGAGATACAAAAGGGTCCAGAGGGGCAATTTTTTCACTCAAAGGGTGGTGAGTGTCTGGAACGAGCTGCCAGAGGCAGTAGTAGAGGCGGGTACAATTTTGTCTTTTAAAAAGCATTTGGACAGTTACATGGGTAAGATGGGTATAGAGGGATATGGGCCAAGTGCAGGCAATTGGGACTAGCTTAGTGGTATAAACTGGGCGACATGGACATGTTGGGCCGAAGGGCCTGTTTCCATGTTGTAAACTTCTATGATTCTATGATTCTATAAAGCATTGGGGATCCTGGACTTTATTAATAGGGGCAGTGGGGAAAATTTTAACCCCCAAGAATGGGTGGGTTGGAGGCAGGTGGGAAGTAAAAATACTCGGTTTTCAGAGCAGGACTGCATCCCGACTCCAACTCGCCCGCTCCTGGGTTTAACCCGGGGGGTTTGTCTGTGTGTGGAGAGCAAACACCAGGAAGTCCCGCCCCCACTTAAAGCTGGCAGGCCGATACTCAAAAGGACAATGTGCCTCATGGAGATACTTGAGATACTTAATATTTTGTGTATTAGGCACTTAAATGAATTTAACCTCACCTGTTCAGGTTTCCCACCATTTCCAATTCACATCAGGTGAAAGCAGGTGGGAAGGGTCAGGTCCATGGGGTGAGTGAGGGCTTTTATTGCACTGTTTGTGAGACCAGAGGAGCAGGAATGTTTCATCCAGGCCCAACAAACTCACTGGGCTGACAGGACTCCCGCCATCGGCCGACCCCACCTGCCATGGTGGAACCCTCCACCTACCTCTGGTTCTTCACCCGACCTCCAGCAATCTCTTCTCTTCATCAACCCCCCCTAATCTTCTCCCCCACCCCCATCTTCTCCCCGGCCCCCCCAGTGTTCTCACCCCTGATCTTCTCCCAAGCACCTCCCAACTTCTCCTCCCACCCCGATCTTCCCTCCTGCACCCCCGATCTCCCTCCCAATCTTCTCCCCCCCAATCTTCTCCCCATCATTCTTCCCCCAATTTCCCCCTGAACTTCTCCCCCTGATATTCTCCCCCCGATCTTCTCCCCAGGATCTTCTTGCCCCAATCTCCTTCCCTCTGATCTTTACAGCCGATCTTCTCCCACGATCTATCAACCCCGATCTTCTCCCCCGATCTATCACCCCAGATCTATCACCCCCGATCTTCTCCCCCGATCTATCACCCCCGACCTTCTCCCCCCGATCTATCACCCCCGGTCTATCACCCCCGATCTATCACCCCCGAACTTCTCCCCCGATCGATCACCCCCGATCTATCACCCCCGATCTTCTACCCCGATCTATCACCCCAGATCTATCACCCCCGATCTTCTACCCCGATCTATCACCCCAGATCTATCACCCCCGATCTTCTCCCCCGATCTATCACCCCCGACCTTCTCCCCCCGATCTATCACCCCCGGTCTATCACCCCCGATCTTCTACCCCGATCTATCACCCCCGATCTTCTCCCCCGATCTATCACCCCCGACCTTCTCCCCCGATCGATCACCCCCGATCTATCACCCACGATCTTCTCCCCCGATCTTCACCCCCGATCTTCTCCCCCGATCTATCACCCCCGATCTTCTTCCCCGATCTATCACCCCCGATCTTCTCCCCCGATCTATCACCCCGATCTATCACCCCCGATCTATCACCCCCGATCTATCACCCCCGATCTTCTCCCCCGATCTATCACCCCGATCTTCTCCTCCGATCTATCACCCCCGATCTATCACCCCCGATCTTCTCCCCCGATCTATCACCCCGATCTTCTCCTCCGATCTATCACCCCCAATCTTCTCACCCGATCTATCACCCCCGATCTATCACCCCCGATCTTCTCCCCCGATCTTCTCCACCAATCTTCTCCCCCATCTATCACCCCCAATTTATCACCCCGAACTTCTCCCCCCATCTATCACCCCCGATGTATCACCCCTGATCTATCACCCCCGATCTTCTCCCCCGATCTATCACCCCCGACCTTCTCCCCCGATCTATCATCCCCGATCTATCACCCCCGACCTTCTCCCCCGATCTATCACCCCCGATCTATCACCCCCGACCTTCTCCCCCGATCTATCTCCCCTAATCGATCACCCCCGACCTTCTCCCCCGATCTATCTCCCCAATCTATCACCCCCGACCTTCTCCCCCGATCTATCTCCCCCAATCTATCACCCCCGACATTCTCCCCCGATCTATCACCCCCGAACTATCACCCCGATCTTCTCCCCTGATCTATCACCCCCGATCTTCTCCCCCGACCTATCACCCCGATCTATCACCCCCGATCTATGACCCCCGATCTATCACCCCCGATCTATCACCCCCGATCTATCACCACCGATCTTCTCCCCCGATCTATCACCCCGATCTTCTCCCCCGATCTATCACCCCGATCTTCTCCCCCGATCTATCACCCCCAATCTTCTCCCCCGATCTACCACCCCCGATCTATCACCTCCGATCTATCACCCCCGATCTTCTCCCCCGATCTTCTCCCTGATCTATCACCCCAGACCTATCACCCCCGATCTTCTCCCCCGATCTTCTCCCCCAATCTTCTCCCCCATCTATCACCCCCAATTTATCACCCCGAACTTCTCCCCCCATCTATCACCCCCGATCTATCACCCCCGATCTATCACCCCTGATCTATCACCCCCGATCTTCTCCCCCCATCTATCACCCCCGACCTTCTCCCCCGATCGATCTCCCCCAATCTATCACCCCCGACCTTCTCCCCCGATCTATCACCCCCGAACTATCACCCCGAACTTCTCCCCCGATCTTCTCCCCCGATCTATCACCCCCGATCTATCACCCCCGATCTACCACCCCGATCTATCACCCCCGATCTATCACCCCCGATCTTCTCCCCCGATCTGTCACCCCGATCTTCTCCCCCGATCTATCACCCCCAATCTATCACCCCCGACCTTCTCCCCCGATCTATCACCCCCGATCTATCACCCCGATCTTCTCCCCCGATCTATCTCCCCCAATCTATCACCCCCGACCTTCTCCCCCGATCTATCACCCCCGATCTATCACCCCGATCTTCTCCCCCGATCTATCACCCCCGATTTTCTCCCCCGATCTATCACCCCGATCTATCACCCCGAACTTCTCCCACGATCTTCTCCCCCGATCTTCTCCCCCGATCTATCACCCCGATCTATCACCCCGATCTTCTCCCACGATCTTCTCCCCCGATCTTCTCCCCCGATCTATCACCCCGATCTATCACCCCCGATCTTCTCCCCCGATCTATCAACCCCGATCTTCTCCCACGATCGATCACCCCCGATCTTCTGTCCCGATCTATCACCCCCGATCTATCACCCCCGATCTATCACCCCTGATCTATCACCCCCGATCTTCTCCCCCGATCTATCACACCCGACCTTCTCCCCCGATCGATCATCCCCGATCTATCACCCCCGACCTTCTCCCCCGATCTATCTCCCCCAATCAATCACCCCCGACCTTCTCCCCCGATCTATCTCCCCCAATCTATCACCCCCGACCTTCTCCCCCGATCTATCACCCCCGAACTATCACCCCGATCTTCTCCCCCGATCTATCACCCCCGATCTTCTCCCCCGATCTATCACCCCGATCTATCACCCCCGATCTATCACCCCCGATCTATCACCCCCGATCTTCTCCCCCGATCTATCAGCCCGATCTTCTCCCCCGATCTTCTCCCCCGATCTATCACCCCGATCTTCTCCCCCGATCTATCAACCCCAATCTTCTCCCCCGATCTATCACCCCCGATCTATCACCTCCGATCTATCACCCCCGATCTTCTCCCCCGATCTATCTCCCCCCATCTATCAACCCCGACCTTCTCCCCCGATCTATCACCCCCGACCTATCACCCCCGATCTTCTCCCCCGATCTTCTCCCCCAATCTTCTCCCCCCATCTATCACCCCCGATCTATCACCCCCGATCTATCACCCGTGATCTATCACCCCCGATATTCTCCCCCGATCTATCACCCCCGACCTTCTCCCCCGATCTATCATCCCCGATCTATCACCCCCGACCTTCTCCCCCGATCTATCATCCCCGATCTATCACCCCCGACCTTCTCCCCCGATCTATCTCCCCCAATCGATCACCCCCGACCTTCTCCCCCGATCTATCACCCCCAATCTATCACCCCCGACCTTCTCCCCCGATCTATCACCCCCGAACTATCACCCCGATCTTCTCCCCCGATCTTCTCCCCCGATCTATCACCCCCGATCTATCACCCCCGATCTTCTCCCCCGATCTGTCACCCCGATCTTCTCCCCCGATCTATCACCCCGATCTATCACCCCCGATCTATCACCCCCGATCTATCACCCCTATCTTCTCCCCCGATCTATCACCCCTGATCTATCACCCCGATCTATCACCCCGATCTATCACCCCGATCTTCTCCCCCGATCTATTAACCCCAAACTTCTCCCACGATCTATCACCCCCGATTTTCTCCCCCGATCTATCACCCCGATCTATCACCCCGATCTTCTCCCACGATCTTCTCCCCCGATTTTCTCCCCCGATCTATCACCCCGATCTATCACCCCCGATCTTCTCCCCCGATCTATCAACCCCGATCTTCTCCCACGATCTATCACCCCCGATCTTCTCCCCCGATCTATCACCCCCGACCTTCTCCCCCGATCTATCTCCCCAATCTATCAACCCCGACCTTCTCCCCCGATCTATCTCCCCCAATCTATCACCCCCGACCTTCTCCCCCGATCTATCACCCCCGAACTATCACCCCGATCTTCTCCCCCGATCTATCACCCCCGATCTTCTCCCCCGATCTATCACCCCGATCTATCACCCCCGATCTATCACCCCCGATCTATCACCACCGATCTTCTCCCCCGATCTATCACCCCGATCTTCTCCCCCGATCTTCTCCCCCGATCTATCACCCCGATCTTCTCCCCCGATCTATCAACCCCAATCTTCTCCCCCGATCTATCACCCCCGATCTATCACCTCCGATCTATCACCCCCGATCTTCTCCCCCGATCTATCTCCCCCCATCTATCAACCCCGACCTTCTCCCCCGATCTATCTCCCCCAATCTATCACCCCCGACCTTCTCCCCCGATCTATCACCCCCGACCTATCACCCCCGATCTTCTCCCCCGATCTTCTCCCCCAATCTTCTCCCCCCATCTATCACCCCCGATCTATCACCCCCGATCTATCACCCGTGATCTATCACCCCCGATATTCTCCCCCGATCTATCACCCCCGACCTTCTCCCCCGATCTATCATCCCCGATCTATCACCCCCGACCTTCTCCCCCGATCTATCACCCCCGACCTTCTCCCCCGATCTATCATCCCCGATCTATCACCCCCGACCTTCTCCCCCGATCTATCTCCCCCAATCGATCACCCCCGACCTTCTCCCCCGATCTATCACCCCCAATCTATCACCCCCGACCTTCTCCCCCGATCTATCACCCCCGAACTATCACCCCGATCTTCTCCCCCGATCTTCTCCCCCGATCTATCACCCCCGATCTATCACCCCCGATCTTCTCCCCCGATCTGTCACCCCGATCTTCTCCCCCGATCTATCACCCCGATCTATCACCCCCGATCTATCACCCCCGATCTATCACCCCTATCTTCTCCCCCGATCTATCACCCCTGATCTATCACCCCGATCTATCACCCCCGATCTATCACCCCGATCTATCACCCCGATCTTCTCCCCTGATCTATTAACCCCAAACTTCTCCTACGATCTATCACCCCCGATTTTCTCCCCCGATCTATCACCCCGATCTATCACCCCGATCTTCTCCCACGATCTTCTCCCCCGATTTTCTCCCCCGATCTATCACCCCGATCTATCACCCCCGATCTTCTCCCCCGATCTATCAACCCCGATCTTCTCCCACGATCTATCACCCCCGATCTTCTCCCCCGATCTATCACCCCCGACCTTCTCCCCCGATCTATCTCCCCAATCTATCAACCCCGACCTTCTCCCCCGATCTATCTCCCCCAATCTATCACCCCCGACCTTCTCCCCCGATCTATCACCCCCGAACTATCACCCCGATCTTCTCCCCCGATCTATCACCCCCGATCTTCTCCCCCGATCTATCACCCCGATCTATCACCCCGATCTATCACCCCCGATCTATCACCCCCGATCTTCTCCCCCGATCTATCACCCCGATCTTCTCCCCCGATCTATCACCCCGATCTTCTCCCCCGATCTATCACCCCGATCTTCTCCCCCGATCTATCAACCCCAATCTTCTCCCCCGATCTATCACCCCCGATCTATCACCTCCGATCTATCACCCCCGATCTTCTCCCCCGATCTATCTCCCCCCATCTATCAACCCCGACCTTCTCCCCCGATCTATCTCCCCCAATCTATCACCCCCGACCTTCTCCCCCGATCTATCACCCCCGACATATCACCCCCGATCTTCTCCCCCGATCTTCTCCCCCAATCTTCTCCCCCCATCTATCACCCCCGATCTATCACCCCCGATCTATCACCCGTGATCTATCACCCCCGATATTCTCCCCCGATCTATCACCCCCGACCTTCTCCCCCGATCTATCATCCCCGATCTATCACCCCCGACCTTCTCCCCCGATCTATCACCCCCGACCTTCTCCCCCGATCTATCATCCCCGATCTATCACCCCCGACCTTCTCCCCCGATCTATCTCCCCCAATCGATCACCCCCGACCTTCTCCCCCGATCTATCACCCCCAATCTATCACCCCCGACCTTCTCCCCCGATCTATCACCCCCGAACTATCACCCCGATCTTCTCCCCCAATCTTCTCCCCCGATCTATCACCCCCGATCTATCAACCCGATCTTCTCCCCCGATCTGTCACCCCGATCTTCTCCCCCGATCTATCACCCCGATCTATCACCCCCGATCTATCACCCCCGATCTATCACCCCTATCTTCTCCCCCGATCTATCACCCCCGATCTATCACCCCGATCTATCACCCCGATCTATCACCCCGATCTATCACCCCGATCTTCTCCCCCGATCTATTAACCCCGAACTTCTCCCACGATCTATCACCCCCGATTTTCTCCCCCGATCTATCACCCCGATCTATCACCCCGATCTTCTCCCACGATCTTCTCCCCCGATTTTCTCCCCCGATCTATCACCCCGATCTATCACCCCCGATCTTCTCCCCCGATCTATCAACCCCGATCTTCTCCCACGATCTATCACCCCCGATCTTCTCCCCCGATCTATCACCCCCGATCTATCACCCCCGATCTATCACCCCTGATCTATCACCCCCGATCTTCTCCCCCGATCTATCACCCACGACCTTCTCCCCCGATCTATCATCCCCGATCTATCACCCCCGACCTTCTCCCCCGATCAATCACCCCCGATCAATCACCCCCGATCTATCACCCCCGACCTTCTCCCCCGATCAATCACCCCCGATCTACCACCCCCGACCTTCTCCCCCGATCTATCTCCCCCAATCGATCACCCCCGACCTTCTCCCCCGATCTATCACCCCCGATCTATCACCCCCGACCTTCTCCCCCGATCTATCTCCCCCAATCTATCACCCCCGACCTTCTCCCCCGATCTATCACCCCCAATCTATCACCCCCGACCTTCTCCCCCGATCTATCACCCCCGAACTATCACCCCGATCTTCTCCCCCGATCTATCACCCCCGATCTTCTCCCCCGATCTATCACCCCGATCTATCACCCCGATCTATCACCCCCGATCTATCACCCCTGATCTATCACCCCCAAACTATCACCAGAGATCTTCTCCCCCGATCTATCACCCCGATCTTCTCCCCCGATCTATCACCCCCGATCTTCTCCCCCGATCTATCAACCCCGATCTTCTCCCACGATCTATCACCCACGATCTTCTCCCCCGATCTATCACCCCGACCTTCTCCCCCGATCTATCTCCCCAATCTATCAACCCCGACCTTCTCCCCCGATATATCTCCCCCAATCTATCACCCCCGACCTTCTCCCCCGATCTATCACCCCCGAACTATCACCCCGATCTTCTCCCCCGATCTATCACCCCCGATCTTCTCCCCCGATCTATCACCCCGATCTATCACCCCGATCTTCTCCCCCGATCTATCACCCCGATCTTCTCCCCCGATCTATCACCCCGATCTTCTCCCCCGATCTATCAACCCCAATCTTCTCCCCCGATCTATCACCCCCGATCTATCACCTCCGATCTATCACCCCCGATCTTCTCCCCCGATCTATCTCCCCCCATCTATCAACCCCGACCTTCTCCCCCGATCTATCTCCCCCAATCTATCACCCCCGACCTTCTCCCCCGATCTATCACCCCCGACCTATCACCCCCGATCTTCTCCCCCGATCTTCTCCCCCAATCTTCTCCCCCCATCTATCACCCCCGATCTATCACCCCCGATCTATCACCCGTGATCTATCACCCCCGATATTCTCCCCCGATCTATCACCCCCGACCTTCTCCCCCGATCTATCATCCCCGATCTATCACCCCCGACCTTCTCCCCCGATCTATCACCCCCGACCTTCTCCCCCGATCTATCATCCCCGATCTATCACCCCCGACCTTCTCCCCCGATCTATCTCCCCCAATCGATCACCCCCGACCTTCTCCCCCGATCTATCACCCCCAATCTATCACCCCCGACCTTCTCCCCCGATCTATCACCCCCGAACTATCACCCCGATCTTCTCCCCCGATCTTCTCCCCCGATCTATCACCCCCGATCTATCACCCCCGATCTTCTCCCCCGATCTGTCACCCCGATCTTCTCCCCCGATCTATCACCCCGATCTATCACCCCCGATCTATCACCCCCGATCTATCACCCCTATCTTCTCCCCCGATCTATCACCCCCGATCTATCACCCCGATCTATCACCCCGATCTATCACTCCGATCTACCACCCCGATCTTCTCCCCCGATCTATTAACCCCAAACTTCTCCCACGATCTATCACCCCCGATTTTCTCCCCCGATCTATCACCCCGATCTATCACCCCGATCTTCTCCCACGATCTTCTCCCCCGATTTTCTCCCCCGATCTATCACCCCGATCTATCACCCCCGATCTTCTCCCCCGATCTATCAACCCCGATCTTCTCCCACGATCTATCACCCCCGATCTTCTCCCCCGATCTATCACCCCCGATCTATAACCCCCGATCTATCACCCCTGATCTATCACCCCCGATCTTCTCCCCCGATCTATCACCCCCGACCTTCTCCCCCGATCTATCATCCCCGATCTATCACCCCCGACCTTCTCCCCCGATCAATCACTCCCGATCAATCACCCCCGATCTATCACCCCCGACCTTCTCCCCCGATCAATCACCCCCGATCTACCACCCCCGACCTTCTCCCCCGATCTATCTCCCCCAATCGATCACCCCCGACCTTCTCCCCCGATCTATCACCCCCGATCTATCACCCCCGACCTTCTCCCCCGATCTATCTCCCCCAATCTATCACCCCCGACCTTCTCCCCCGATCTATCTCCCCCAATCTATCACCCCCGACCTTCTCCCCCGATCTATCACCCCCGAACTATCACCCCGATCTTCTCCCCCGATCTATTAACCCCAAACTTCTCCCACGATCTATCACCCCCTTTTTTCTCCCCCGATCTATCACCCCGATCTATCACCCCGATCTTCTCCCACGATCTTCTCCCCCGATTTTCTCCCCCGATCTATCACCCCGATCTATCACCCCCGATCTTCTCCCCCGATCTATCAACCCCGATCTTCTCCCACGATCTATCACCCCCGATCTTCTCCCCCGATCTATCACCCCCGATCTATCACCCCCGATCTATCACCCCTGATCTATCACCCCCGATCTTCTCCCCCGATCTATCACCCCCGACCTTCTCCCCCGATCTATCATCCCCGATCTATCACCCCCGACCTTCTCCCCCGATCAATCAACCCCGATCAATCAACCCCGATCTATCACCCCCGACCTTCTCCCCCGATCAATCACCCCCGATCTACCACCCCCGACCTTCTCCCCCGATCTATCTCCCCCAATCGATCACCCCCGACCTTCTCCCCCGATCTATCACCCCCGATCTATCACCCCCGACCTTCTCCCCCGATCTATCTCCCCCAATCTATCACCCCCGACCTTCTCCCCCGATCTATCTCCCCCAATCTATCACCCCCGACCTTCTCCCCCGATCTATCACCCCCGAACTATCACCCCGATCTTCTCCCCCGATCTATCACCCCCGATCTTCTCCCCCGATCTATCACCCCGATCTATCACCCCGATCTATCACCCCCGATCTATCACCCCTGATCTATCACCCCCAAACTATCACCACAGATCTTCTCCCCCGATCTATCACCCCGATCTTCTCCCCCGATCTATCACCCCCGATCTTCTCCCCCGATCTATCAACCCCGATCTTCTCCCACCATCTATCACCCCCGATCTTCTCCCCCGATCTATCACCCCCGACCTTCTCCCCCGATCTATCTCCCCAATCTATCAACCCCGACCTTCTCCCCCGATCTATCTCCCCCAATCTATCACCCCCGACCTTCTCCCCCGATCTATCACCCCCGAACTATCACCCCGATCTTCTCCCCCGATCTATCACCCCCGATCTTCTCCCCCGATCTATCACCCCGATCTATCACCCCGATCTATCACCCCCGATCTATCACCCCCGATCTTCTCCCCCGATCTATCACCCCGATCTTCTCCCCCGATCTATCACCCCGATCTTCTCCCCCGATCTATCAACCCCAATCTTCTCCCCCGATCTATCACCCCCGATCTATCACCTCCGATCTATCACCCCCGATCTTCTCCCCCGATCTATCTCCCCCCATCTATCAACCCCGACCTTCTCCCCCGATCTATCTCCCCCAATCTATCACCCCCGACCTTCTCCCCCGATCTATCAACCCCGACCTATCACCCCCGATCTTCTCCCCCGATCTTCTCCCCCAATCTTCTCCCCCCATCTATCACCCCCGATCTATCACCCCCGATCTATCACCCGTGATCTATCACCCCCGATATTCTCCCCCGATCTATCACCCCCGACCTTCTCCCCCGATCTATCATCCCCGATCTATCACCCCCGACCTTCTCCCCCGATCTATCACCCCCGACCTTCTCCCCCGATCTATCATCCCCGATCTATCACCCCCGACCTTCTCCCCCGATCTATCACCCCCGATCTATCACCTCCGATCTATCACCCCCGATCTTCTCCCCCGATCTATCTCCCCCCATCTATCAACCCCGACCTTCTCCCCCGATCTATCTCCCCCAATCTATCACCCCCGAACTTCTCCCCCGATCTATCACCCCCGACCTATCACCCCCGATCTTCTCCCCCGATCTTCTCCCCCAATCTTCTCCCCCCATCTATCACCCCCGATCTATCACCCCCGATCTATCACCCGTGATCTATCACCCCCGATATTCTCCCCCGATCTATCACCCCCGACCTTCTCCCCCGATCTATCATCCCCCATCTATCACCCCCGACCTTCTCCCCCAATCGATCACCCCCGACCTTCTCCCCCGATCTATCACCCCCAATCTATCACCCCCGACCTTCTCCCCCGATCTATCACCCCCGAACTATCACCCCGATCTTCTCCCCCGATCTTCTCCCCCGATCTATCACCCCCGATCGATCACCCCCGATCTTCTCCCCCGATCTGTCACCCCGATCTTCTCCCCCGATCTATCACCCCGATCTATCACCCCCGATCTATCACCCCCGATCTATCACCCCTATCTTCTCCCCCGATCTATCACCCCCGATCTATCACCCCGATCTATCACCCCGATCTATCACCCCGATCTACCACCCCGATCTTCTCCCCCGATCTATTAACCCCAAACTTCTCCCACGATCTATCACCCCCGATTTTCTCCCCCGATCTATCACCCCGATCTAGCACCCCGATCTTCTCCCACGATCTTCTCCCCCGATTTTCTCCCCCGATCTATCACCCCGATCTATCACCCCCGATCTTCTCCCCCGATCTATCAACCCCGATCTTCTCCCACGATCTATCACCCCCGATCTTCTCCCCCGATCTATCACCCCCGATCTATCACCCCCGATCTATCACCCCTGATCTATCACCCCCGATCTTCTCCCCCGATCTATCACCCCCGACCTTCTCCCCCGATCTATCATCCCCGATCTATCACCCCCGACCTTCTCCCCCGATCAATCACCCCCGATCAATCACCCCCGATCTATCACCCCCGACCTTCTCCCCCGATCAATCACCCCCGATCTACCACCCCCGACCTTCTCCCCCGATCTATCTCCCCCAATCGATCACCCCCGACCTTCTCCCCCGATCTATCACCCCCGATCTATCACCCCCGACCTTCTCCCCCGATCTATCTCCCCCAATCTATCACCCCCGACCTTCTCCCCCGATCTATCTCCCCCAATCTATCACCCCCGACCTTCTCCCCCGATCTATCACCCCCGAACTATCACCCCGATCTTCTCCCCCGATCTATCACACCCGATCTTCTCCCCCGATCTATCACCCCGATCTATCACCCCGATCTATCACCCCCGATCTATCACCCCTGATCTATCACCCCCAAACTATCACCACAGATCTTCTCCCCCGATCTATCACCCCGATCTTCTCCCCCGATATATCACCCCCGACCTTCTCCCCCGATCTATCATCCCCGATCTATCACCCCCGACCTTCTCCCCCGATCTATCTCCCCCAATCGATCACCCCCGACCTTCTCGCCCGATCTATCACCCCCAATCTATCACCCCCGACCTTCTCCCCCGATCTATCACCCCCGAACTATTACCCCGACCTTCTCCCCCGATCTATCACCCCCGATCTATCACCCCGATCTAGATCTATCACCCCCGATCTATCACCCCCGATCTTCTCCCCCGATCTGTCACCCCGATCTTCTCCCCCGATCTATCACCCCGATCTATCACCCCCGATCTATCACCCCCGAGCTATCACCCCGATCTAGATCTATCACCCCCGATCTATCACCCCCGATCTTCTCCCCCGATCTGTCACCCCTATCTTCTCCCCCGATCTATCACCCCGATCTATCACCCCGATCTATCACCCCGATCTTCTCCCCCGATCTATTAACCCCAAACTTCTCCCACGATCTATCACCCCCGATTTTCTCCCCCGATCTATCACCCCGATCTATCACCCCGATCTTCTCCCACGATCTTCTCCCCCGATCTTCTCCCCCGATCTATCACCCCGATCTATCACCCCCGATCTATCACCCCGATCTAGATCTATCACCCCCGATCTATCACCCCCGATCTTCTCCCCCGATCTGTCACCCCTATCTTCTCCCCCGATCTATCACCCCGATCTATCAACCCGATCTATCACCCCGATCTTCTCCCCCGATCTATTAACCCCAAACTTCTCCCACGATCTATCACCCCCGATTTTCTCCCCCGATCTATCACCCCGATCTATCACCCCGATCTTCTCCCACGATCTTCTCCCACGATCTTCTCCCCCGATCTATCACCCCAATCTATCACCCCCGATCTTCTCCCCCGATCTATCACCCCCGATCTATCACCCCCGATCTATCACCCCTGATCTATCACCCCCGATCTTCTCCCCCGATCTATCACCCCCGACCTTCTCCCCCGATCTATCATCCCCGATCTATCACCCCCGACCTTCTCCCCCGATCAATCACCCCCGATCTATCACCCCCGACCTTCTCCCCCGATCTATCTCCCCCAATCGATCACCCCCGACCTTCTCCCCCGATCTATCACCCCCGATCTATCACCCCCGACCTTCTCCCCCGATCTATCTCCCCCAATCTATCACCCCCGACCTTCTCCCCCGATCTATCTCCCCCAATCTATCACCCCCGACCTTCTCCCCCAATCTATCACCCCTGAACTATCACCCCGATCTTCTCCCCGATCTATCACCCCCGATCTTCTCCCCCGATCTATCACCCCGATCTATCACCCCGATCTATCACCCCCGATCTATCACCCCCGATCTATCACCCCCGACCTATCACCACCGATCTTCTCCCCCGATCTATCACCCCGATCTTCTCCCCCGATCTATCACCCCGATCTTCTCCCCCGATCTATCACCCCGATCTTCTCCCCCGATCTATCACCCCCAATCTTCTCCCCCGATCTATCACCCCCGATCTATCACCTCCGATCTATCACCCCCGATCTTCTCCCCGATCTATCACCCCCGACCTATCACCCCCGATCTTCTCCCCCGATCTTCTCCCCCAATCTTCTCCCCCATCTATCACCCTCAATTTATCACCCCGAACTTCTCCCCCCATCTATCACCCCCGATCTATCACCCCCGATCGATCACCCCGATCTCGATCTATCACCCCCGATCTTCTCCCCCGATCTGTCACCCCGATCTTCTCCCCCGATCTATCAAACCCGATCTATCACCCCCGATCTATCACCCCGATCTTCTCCCCCGATCTATCACCCCGATCTATCACCCCGATCTTCTCCCCCGATCTTCTCCCCCGATCTATCACCCCGATCTTCTCCCCCGATCTTCTCCCCCGATCTATCACCCCGATCTATCACCCCGATCATCTCCCCCGATCTATTAACCCCAAACTTCTCCCACGATCTATCACCCCCGATTTTCTCCCCCGATCTATCACCCCGATCTATCACCCCGATCTTCTCCCACGATCTTCTCCCCCGATCTTCTCCCCCGATCTATCACCCCGATCTATCACCCCCGATCTTCTCCCCCGATCTATCAACCCCGATCTTCTCCCACGATCTATCACCCCCGATCTTCTCCCCCGATCTATCACCCCCGATCTATCACCCCTGATCTATCACCCCCGATCTTCTCCCCCGATCTATAACCCCCGACCTTCTCCCCCGATCTATCATCCCCGATCTATCACCCCCGACCTTCTCCCCCGATCTATCACCCCCGATCTATCAGCCCCGACCTTCTCCCCCGATCTATCTCCCCCAATCGATCACCCCCGACCTTCTCCCCCGATCTATCACCCCCGATCTATCACCCCCGACCTTCTCCCCCGATCTATCTCCCCCGATCTATCACCCCCGACCTTCTCCGCCGATCTATCACCGCCAATCTATCACCCCCGACCTTCTCCCCCGATCTATCACCCCCGAACTATCACCCCGATCTTCTCCCCCGATCTATCACCCCCGATCTATCACCCCCGATCTATCACCCCCGATCTACCACCACCGATCTTCGCCCCCGATCTATCACCCCGATCTTCTCCCCCGATCTATCACCCCAATCTTCTCCCCCGATCTATCACCTCCGATCTATCAACCCCGATCTATCACCCCCGATCTTCTCCCCGATCTATCACCCCCGACCTATCACGCCCGATCTTCTCCCCCGATCTTCTCCCCCAATCTTCTCCCCCATCTATCATCCCCAATTTATCACCCCGAACTTCTCCCCCCATCTATCACCCCCGATCTATCAGCCCCGACCTTCTCCCCCGATCTATCTCCCCCAATCTATCACCCCCGACCTTCTCCCCCGATCTATCACCCCCGAACTATCACCCCGATCTTCTCCCCCGATCTATCACCCCCGATCTTCTCCCCCGATCTATCACCCCGATCTATCACCCTGATCTATCACCCCCGTTCTATCACCCCCGATATATCACCCCCGATCTTCTCCCCCGATCTATCACCCCGATCTTCTCCCCCGATCTATCACCCCGATCTATCTCCCGCCATCTATCACCCCCGACCTTCTCCCCGATCTATCTCCCCCAATCTATCACCCCCGACCTTCTCCCCCGATCTATCACCCCCGACCTATCACCCCCGATCTTCTCCCCCGATCTTCTCCCCCAATCTTCTCCCCCCATCTATCACCCCCGATCTATCACCCCCGATCTATCACCCGTGATCTATCACCCCCGATCTTCTCCCCCGATCTATCACCCCCGACCTTCTCCCCCGATCTATCATCCCCGATCTATGACCCCCGACCTTCTCCCCCGATCTATCATCCCCGATCTATCACCCCCGACCTTCTCCCCCGATCTATCTCCCCCAATCGATCACCCCCGACCTTCTCCCCCGATCTATCACCCCCAATCTATCACCCCCGACCTTCTCCCCCGATCTATCACCCCCGAACTATCACCCCGATCTTCTCCCCCGATCTTCTCCCCCGATCTATCACCCCCGATCTATCACCCCCGATCTATCACCCCGATCTAGATCTATCACCCCCGATCTATCACCCCCGATCTTCTCCCCCGATCTGTCACCCCGATCTTCTCCCCCGATCCATCACCCCGATCTATCACCCCCGATCTATCACCCCCGATGTATCACCCCTGATCTATCACCCCGATCTTCTCCCCCGATCTATCACCCCGATCTATCACCCCGATCTTCTCCCCCGATCTATTAACCCCAAACTTCTCCCACGATCTATCACCCCCGATTTTCTCCCCCGATCTATCACCCCGATCTATCACCCCGATCTTCTCCCACGATCTATCACCCCCGATCTATCACCCCCGATCTATCACCCGTGATCTATCACCCCCGATATTCTCCCCCGATCTATCACCCCCGACCTTCTCCCCCGATCTATCATCCCCGATCTATCACCCCCGACCTTCTCCCCCGATCTATCACCCCCGACCTTCTCCCCCGATCTATCATCCCCGATCTATCACCCCCGACCTTCTCCCCCGATCTATCTCCCCCAATCGATCACCCCCGACCTTCTCCCCCGATCTATCACCCCCAATCTATCACCCCCGACCTTCTCCCCCGATCTATCACCCCCGAACTATCACCCCGATCTTCTCCCCCGATCTTCTCCCCCGATCTATCACCCCCGATCTATCACCCCCGATCTTCTCCCCCGATCTGTCACCCCGATCTTCTCCCCCGATCTATCACCCCGATCTATCACCCCCGATCTATCACCCCTATCTTCTCCCCCGATCTATCACCCCTGATCTATCACCCCGATCTATCACCCCGATCTATCACCCCGATCTATCACCCCGATCTTCTCCCCCGATCTATTAACCCCAAACTTCTCCCACGATCTATCACCCCCGATTTTCTCCCCCGATCTATCACCCCGATCTATCACCCCGATCTTCTCCCACGATCTTCTCCCCGGATCTTCTCCCCCGATCTATCACCCCGATCTATCACCCCCGATCTTCTCCCCCGATCTATCAACCCCGATCTTCTCCCACGATCTATCACCCCCGATCTTCTCCCCCGATCTATCACCCCCGATCTATCACCCCTGATCTATCACCCCCGATCTTCTCCCCCGATCTATCACCCCCGACCTTCTCCCCCGATCTATCATCCCCGATCTATCACCCCCGACCTTCTCCCCCGATCAATCACCCCCGATCAATCACCCCCGATCTATCACCCCCGACCTTCTCCCCCGATCAATCACCCCCGATCTATCACCCCCGACCTTCTCCCCCGATCTATCTCCCCCAATCGATCACCCCCGACCTTCTCCCCCGATCTATCACCCCCGATCTATCACCCCCGACCTTCTCCCCCGATCTATCTCCCCCAATCTATCACCCCCGACCTTCTCCCCCGATCTATCTCCCCCAATCTATCACCCCCGACCTTCTCCCCCGATCTATCACCCCCGAACTATCACCCCGATCTTCTCCCCCGATCTATCACCCCCGATCTTCTCCCCCGATCTATCACCCCGATCTATCACCCCGATCTATCACCCCCGATCTATCACCCCTGATCTATCACCCCCAAACTATCACCACCGATCTTCTCCCCCGATCTATCAACCCGATCTTCTCCCCCGATCTATCACCCCCGACCTTCTCCCCCGATCTATCATCCCCGATCTATCACCCCCGACCTTCTCCCCCGATCTATCTCCCCCAATCGATCACCCCCGACCTTCTCCCCCGATCTATCACCCCCAATCTATCACCCCCGAACTTCTCCCCCGATCTATCACCCCCGAACTATCACCCCGATCTTCTCCCCCGATCTTCTCCCCCGATCTATCACCCCCGATCTATCACTCCCGATCTATCACCCCGATCTAGATCTATCACCCCCGATCTATCACCCCCGATCTTCTCCCCCGATCTGTCACCCCGATCTTCTCCCCCGATCTATCACCCCGATCTATCACCCCCGATCTATCACCCCCGATCTATCACCCCGATGTAGATCTATCACCCCCGATCTATCACCCCCGATCTTCTCCCCCGATCTGTCACCCCTATCTTCTCCCCCGATCTATCACCCCGATCTATCACCCCGATCTATCACCCCGATCTTCTCCCCCGATCTATTAACCCCAAGCTTCTCCCACGATCTATCACCCCCGATTTTCTCCCCCGATCTATCACCCCGATCTATCACCCCGATCTTCTCCCACGATCTTCTCCCCCGATCTTCTCCCCCGATCTATCACCCCGATCTATCACCCCCGATCTATCACCCCGATCTAGATCTATCACCCCCGATCTATCACCCCCGATCTTCTCCCCCGATCTGTCACCCCTATCTTCTCCCCCGATCTATCACCCCGATCTATCATCCCGATCTATCACCCCGATCTTCTCCCCCGATCTATTAACCCCAAACTTCTCCCACGATCTATCACCCCCGATTTTCTCCCCCGATCTATCACCCCGATCTATCACCCCGATCTTCTCCCACGATCTTCTCCCCCGATCTTCTCCCCCGATCTATCACCCCGATCTATCACCCCCGATCTTCTCCCCCGATCTATCACCCCCGATCTATCACCCCCGATCTATCACCCCTGATCTATCACCCCCAATCTTCTCCCCCGATCTATCACCCCCGACCTTCTCCCCCGATCTATCATCCCCGATCTATCACCCCCGACCTTCTCCCCCGATCAATCACCCCCGATCTATCACCCCCGACCTTCTCCCCCGATCTATCTCCCCCAATCGATCACCCCCGACCTTCTCCCCCGATCTATCACCCCCGATCTATCAACCCCGACCTTCTCCCCCGATCTATCTCCCCCAATCTATCACCCCCGACCTTCTCCCCCGATCTATCTCCCCCAATCTATCACCCCCGACCTTCTCCACCAATCTATCACCCCCGAACTATCACCCCGATCTTCTCCCCCAATCTATCACCCCCGATCTTCTCCCCCGATCTATCACCCCGATCTATCACCCCGATCTATCACCCCCGATCTATCACCCCCGATCTATCACCCCCGACCTATCACCACCGATCTTCTCCCCCGATCTATCACCCCGATCTTCTCCCCCGATCTATCACCCCGATCTTCTCCCCCGATCTATCACCCCGATCTTCTCCCCCGATCTATCACCCCCATTCTTCTCCCCCGATCTATCACCCCGATCTTCTCCCCCGATCTATTAACCCCAAACTTCTCCCACGATCTATCACCCCCGATTTTCTCCCCCGATCTATCACCCCGATCTATCACCCCGATCTTCTCCCACGATCTTCTCCCCCGATCTTCTCCCCCGATCTATCACCCCGATCTATCACCCCCGATCTTCTCCTCCGATCTATCAACCCCGATCTTCTCCCACGATCTATCACCCCCGATCTTCTCCCCCGATCTATCACCCCCGATCTTCTCCCCCGATCTATCACCCCCGATCTTCTCCCCCGATCTATCACCCCGATCTTCTCCCCCGATCTATTAACCCCAAACTTCTCCCACGATCTATCACCCCCGATTTTCTCCCCCGATCTATCACCCCGATCTATCACCCCGATCTTCTCCCACGATCTTCTCCCCCGATCTTCTCCCCCGATCTATCACCCCGATCTATCACCCCCGATCTATCACCCCCGATCTATCACCCCCGATCTTCTCCCCCGATCTATCACCCCGATCTTCTCCCCCGATCTATCACCCCGATCTATCTCCCCCCATCTATCACCCCCGACCTTCTCCCCGATCTATCTCCCCCAATCTATCACCCCCGACCTTCTCCCCCGATCTATCACCCCCGACCTATCACCCCCGATCTTCTCCCCCGATCTTCTCCCCCAATCATCTCCCCCCATCTATCACCCCCGATCTATCACCCCCGATCTATCACCCGTGATCTATCACCCCCGATCTTCTCCCCCGATCTATCACCCCCGACCTTCTCCCCCGATCTATCATCCCCGATCTATGACCCCCAACCTTCTCCCCCGATCTATCATCCCCGATCTATCACCCCCGACCTTCTCCCCCGATCTATCTCCCCCAATCGATCACCCCCGACCTTCTCCCCCGATCTATCACCCCCAATCTATCACCCCCGACCTTCTCCCCCGATCTATCACCCCCGAACTATCACCCCGATCTTCTCCCCCGATCTTCTCCCCCGATCTATCACCCCCGATCTATCACCCCCGATCTATCACCCCGATCTAGATCTATCACCCCCGATCTATCACCCCCGATCTTCTCCCCCGATCTGTCACCCCGATCTTCTCCCCCGATCTATCACCCCGATCTATCACCCCCGATCTATCACCCCCGATGTATCACCCCTGATCTATCACCCCGATCTTCTCCCCCGATCTATCACCCCGATCTATCACCCCAATCTTCTCCCCCGATCTATTAACCCCAAACTTCTCCCACGATCTATCACCCCCGATTTTCTCCCCCGATCTATCACCCCGATCTATCACCCCGATCTTCTCCCACGATCTATCACCCCCGATCTATCACCCCCGATCTATCACCCGTGATCTATCAACCCCGATATTCTCCCCCGATCTATCACCCCCGACCTTCTCCCCCGATCTATCATCCCCGATCTATCACCCCCGACCTTCTCCCCCGATTATCACCCCCGACCTTCTCCCCCGATCTATCATCCCCGATCTATCACCCCCGACCTTCTCCCCCGATCTATCTCCCCCAATCGATCACCCCCGAAGTTCTCCCCCGATCTATCACCCCCAATCTATCACCCCCGACCTTCTCCCCCGATCTATCACCCCCGAACTATCACCCCGATCTTCTCCCCCGATCTTCTCCCCCGATCTATCACCCCCGATCTATCACCCCCGATCTTCTCCCCCGATCTGTCACCCCGATCTTCTCCCCCGATCTATCACCCCGATCTATCACCCCCGATCTATCACCCCCGATCTATCACCCCTATCTTCTCCCCCGATCTATCACCCCTGATCTATCACCCCGATCTATCACCCCGATCTATCACCCCGATCTATCACCCCGATCTTCTCCCCCGATCTATTAACCCCAAACTTCTCCCACGATCTATCACCCCCGATTTTCTCCCCCGATCTATCACCCCGATCTATCACCCCCGATCTTCTCCCCCGATCTATCAACCCCGATCTTCTCCCACGATCTATCACCCCCGATCTTCTCCCCCGATCTATCACCCCCGATCTATCACCCCTGATCTATCACCCCCGATCTTCTCCCCCGATCTATCACCCCCGACCTTCTCCCCCGATCTATCATCCCCGATCTATCACCCCCGACCTTCTCCCCCGATCAATCACCCCCGATCAATCACCCCCGATCTAACACCCCCGACCTTCTCCCCCGATCAATCACCCCCGATCTATCACCCCCGACCTTCTCCCCCGATCTATCTCCCCCAATCGATCACCCCCGACCTTCTCCCCCGATCTATCACCCCCGATCTATCACCCCCGACCTTCTCCCCCGATCTATCTCCCCCAATCTATCACCCCCGACCTTCTCCCCCGATCTATCTCCCCCAATCTATCACCCCCGACCTTCTCCCCCGATCTATCACCCCCGAACTATCACCCCGATCTTCTCCCCCGATCTATCACCCCCGATCTTCTCCCCCGATCTATCACCCCGATCTATCACCCCGATCTATCACCCCCGATCTATCACCCCTGATCTATCACCCCCAAACTATCACCACCGATCTTCTCCCCCGATCTATCACCCCGATCTTCTCCCCCGATCTATCACCCCCGACCTTCTCCCCCGATCTATCATCCCCGATCTATCACCCCCGACCTTCTCCCCCGATCTATCTCCCCCAATCGATCACCCCCGACCTTCTCCCCCGATCTATCACCCCCAATCTATCACCCCCGACCTTCTCCCCCGATCTATCATCCCCGAACTATCACCCCGATCTTCTCCCCCGATCTTCTCCCCCGATCTATCACCCCCGATCTATCACCCCCGATCTATCACCCCGATCTAGATCTATCACCCCCGATCTATCACCCCCGATCTTCTCCCCCGATCTGTCACCCCGATCTTCTCCCCCGATCTATCACCCCGATCTATCACCCCCGATCTATCACCCCCGATCTATCACCCCGATCTAGATCTATCACCCCCGATCTATCACCCCCGATCTTCTCCCCCGATCTGTCACCCCTATCTTCTCCCCCGATCTATCACCCCGATCTATCACCCCGATCTATCACCCCGATCTTCTCCCCCGATCTATTAACCCCAAACTTCTCCCACGATCTATCACCCCCGATTTTCTCCCCCGATCTATCACCCCGATCTATCACCCCGATCTTCTCCCACGATCTTCTCCCCCGATCTTCTCCCCCGATCTATCACCCCGATCTATCACCCCCGATCTATCACCCCGATCTAGATCTATCACCCCCGATCTATCACCCCCGATCTTCTCCCCCGATCTGTCACCCCTATCTTCTCCCCCGATCTATCACCCCGATCTATCACCCCGATCTATCACCCCGATCTTCTCCCCCGATCTATTAACCCCAAACTTCTCCCACGATCTATCACCCCCGATTTTCTCCCCCGATCTATCACCCCGATCTATCACCCCGATCTTCTCCCACGATCTTCTCCCCCGATCTTCTCCCCCGATCTATCACCCCGATCTATCACCCCCGATCTTCTCCCCCGATCTATCACCCCAGATCTATCACCCCCGATCTATCACCCCTGATCTATCACCCCCGATCTTCTCCCCCGATCTATCACCCCCGACCTTCTCCCCCGATCTATCATCCCCGATCTATCACCCCCGACCTTCTCCCCCGATCAATCACCCCCGATCTATCACCCCCGACCTTCTCCCCCGATCTATCTCCCCCAATCGATCACCCCCGACCTTCTCCCCCGATCTATCACCCCCGATCTATCACCCCCGACCTTCTCCCCCGATCTATCTCCCCCAATCTATCACCCCCGACCTTCTCCCCCGATCTATCTCCCCCAATCTATCACCCCCGACCTTCTCCCCCAATCTATCACCCCCGAACTATCACCCCGATCTTCTCCCCCGATCTATCACCCCCGATCTTCTCCCCCGATCTATCACCCCGATCTATCACCCCGATCTATCACCCCCGATCTATCACCCCCGATCTATCACCCCCGACCTATCACCACCGATCTTCTCCCCCGATCTATCACCCCGATCTTCTCCCCCGATCTATCACCCCGATCTTCTCCCCCGATCTATCACCCCGATCTTCTCCCCCGATCTATCACCCCCAATCTTCTCCCCCGATCTATCACCCCGATCTTCTCCCCCGATCTATTAACCCCAAACTTCTCCCCCGATCTATCACCCCCGAACTATCACCCCGATCTTCTCCCCCGATCTTCTCCCCCGATCTATCACCCCCGATCTATCACCCCCGATCTATCACCCCGATCTAGATCTATCACCCCCGATCTATCACCCCCGATCTTCTCCCCCGATCTGTCACCCCGATCTTCTCCCCCGATCTATCACCCCGATCTATCACCCCCGATCTATCACCCCCGATCTATCACCCCGATCTAGATCTATCACCCCCGATCTATCACCCCCGATCTTCTCCCCCGATCTGTCACCCCTATCTTCTCCCCCGATCTATCACCCCGATCTATCACCCCGATCTATCACCCCGATCTTCTCCCCCGATCTATTAACCCCAAACTTCTCCCACGATCTATCACCCCCGATTTTCTCCCCCGATCTATCACCCCGATCTATCACCCCGATCTTCTCCCACGATCTTCTCCCCCGATCTTCTCCCCCGATCTATCACCCCGATCTATCACCCCCGATCTATCACCCCGATCTAGATCTATCACCCCCGATCTATCACCCCCGATCTTCTCCCCCGATCTGTCACCCCTATCTTCTCCCCCGATCTATCACCCCGATCTATCACCCCGATCTATCACCCCGATCTTCTCCCCCGATCTATTAACCCCAAACTTCTCCCACGATCTATCACCCCCGATTTTCTCCCCCGATCTATCACCCCGATCTATCACCCCGATCTATCACCCCGATCTTCTCCCACGATCTTCTCCCCCGATCTTCTCCCCCGATCTATCACCCCGATCTATCACCCCCGATCTTCTCCCCCGATCTATCACCCCAGATCTATCACCCCCGATCTATCACCCCTGATCTATCACCCCCGATCTTCTCCCCCGATCTATCACCCCCGACCTTCTCCCCCGATCCATCATCCCCGATCTATCACCCCCGACCTTCTCCCCCGATCAATCACCCCCGATCTATCACCCCCGACCTTCTCCCCCGATCTATCTCCCCCAATCGATCACCCCCGACCTTCTCCCCCGATCTATCACCCCCGATCTATCACCCCCGACCTTCTCCCCCGATCTATCTCCCCCAATCTATCACCCCCGACCTTCTCCCCCGATCTATCTCCCCCAATCTATCACCCCCGACCGTCTCCCCCAATCTATCACCCCCGAACTATCACCCCGATCTTCTCCCCCGATCTATCACCCCCGATCTTCTCCCCCGATCTATCACCCCGATCTATCACCCCGATCTATCACCCCCGATCTATCACCCCCGATCTATCACCCCCGACCTATCACCACCGATCTTCTCCCCCGATCTATCACCCCCGATCTTCTCCCCCGATCTATCACCCCAGATCTATCACCCCCGATCTATCACCCCTGATCTATCACCCCCGATCTTCTCCCCCGATCTATCACCCCCGACCTTCTCCCCCGATCTATCATCCCCGATCTATCACCCCCGACCTTCTCCCCCGATCAATCACCCCCGATCTATCACCCCCGACCTTCTCCCCCGATCTATCTCCCCCAATCGATCACCCCCGACCTTCTCCCCCGATCTATCACCCCCGATCTATCACCCCCGACCTTCTCCCCCGATCTATCTCCCCCAATCTATCACCCCCGACCTTCTCCCCCGATCTATCTCCCCCAATCTATCACCCCCGACCTTCTCCCCCAATCTATCACCCCCGAACTATCACCCCGATCTTCTCCCCCGATCTATCACCCCCGATCTTCTCCCCCGATCTATCACCCCGATCTATCACCCCGATCTATCACCCCCGATCTATCACCCCCGATCTATCACCCCCGACCTATCACCACCGATCTTCTCCCCCGATCTATCACCCCGATCTTCTCCCCCGATCTATCACCCCGATCTTCTCCCCCGATCTATCACCCCGATCTTCTCCCCCGATCTATCACCCCCAATCTTCTCCCCCGATCTATCACCCCGATCTTCTCCCCCGATCTATTAACCCCAAACTTCTCCCCCGATCTATCACCCCCGAACTATCACCCCGATCTTCTCCCCCGATCTTCTCCCCCGATCTATCACCCCCGATCTATCACCCCCGATCTATCACCCCGATCTAGATCTATCACCCCCGATCTATCACCCCCGATCTTCTCCCCCGATCTGTCACCCCGATCTTCTCCCCCGATCTATCACCCCGATCTATCACCCCCGATCTATCACCCCCGATCTATCACCCCGATCTAGATCTATCACCCCCGATCTATCACCCCCGATCTTCTCCCCCGATCTGTCACCCCTATCTTCTCCCCCGATCTATCACCCCGATCTATCACCCCGATCTATCACCCCGATCTTCTCCCCCGATCTATTAACCCCAAACTTCTCCCACGATCTATCACCCCCGATTTTCTCCCCCGATCTATCACCCCGATCTATCACCCCGATCTTCTCCCACGATCTTCTCCCCCGATCTTCTCCCCCGATCTATCACCCCGATCTATCACCCCCGATCTATCACCCCGATCTAGATCTATCACCCCCGATCTATCACCCCCGATCTTCTCCCCCGATCTGTCACCCCTATCTTCTCCCCCGATCTATCACCCCGATCTATCACCCCGATCTATCACCCCGATCTTCTCCCCCGATCTATTAACCCCAAACTTCTCCCACGATCTATCACCCCCGATTTTCTCCCCCGATCTATCACCCCGATCTATCACCCCGATCTTCTCCCACGATCTTCTCCCCCGATCTTCTCCCCCGATCTATCACCCCGATCTATCACCCCCGATCTTCTCCCCCGATCTATCACCCCAGATCTATCACCCCCGATCTATCACCCCTGATCTATCACCCCCGATCTTCTCCCCCGATCTATCACCCCCGACCTTCTCCCCCGATCCATCATCCCCGATCTATCACCCCCGACCTTCTCCCCCGATCAATCACCCCCGATCTATCACCCCCGACCTTCTCCCCCGATCTATCTCCCCCAATCGATCACCCCCGACCTTCTCCCCCGATCTATCACCCCCGATCTATCACCCCCGACCTTCTCCCCCGATCTATCTCCCCCAATCTATCACCCCCGACCTTCTCCCCCGATCTATCTCCCCCAATCTATCACCCCCGACCGTCTCCCCCAATCTATCACCCCCGAACTATCACCCCGATCTTCTCCCCCGATCTATCACCCCCGATCTTCTCCCCCGATCTATCACCCCGATCTATCACCCCGATCTATCACCCCCGATCTATCACCCCCGATCTATCACCCCCGACCTATCACCACCGATCTTCTCCCCCGATCTATCACCCCGATCTTCTCCCCCGATCTATCACCCCGATCTTCTCCCCCGATCTATCACCCCGATCTTCTCCCCCGATCTATCACCCCCAATCTTCTCCCCCGATCTATCACCCCGATCTTCTCCCCCGATCTATTAACCCCAAACTTCTCCCACGATCTATCACCCCCGATTTTCTCCCCCGATCTATCACCCCGATCTATCACCCCGATCTTCTCCCACGATCTTCTCCCCCGATCTTCTCCCCCGATCTATCACCCCAATCTATCACCCCCGATCTTCTCCCCCGATCTATCAACCCCGATCTTCTCCCACGATCTATCACCCCCGATCTTCTCCACCGATCTATCGCCCCCGATCTATCACCCCTGATCTATCACCCCCGATCTTCTCCCCCGATCTATAACCCCCGACCTTCTCCCCCGATCTATCATCTCCGATCTATCACCCCCGACCTTCTCCCCCGATCTATCACCCCCGATCTATCAGCCCCGACCTTCTCCCCCGATCTATCTCCCCCAATCGATCACCCCCGACCTTCTCCCCCGATCTATCACCCCCGATCTATCACCCCCGACCTTCTCCCCCGATCTATCTCCCCCGATCTATCACCCCCGACCTTCTCCGCCGATCTATCACCCCCAATCTATCACCCCCGACCTTCTCCCCCGATCTATCACCCCCGAACTATCACCCCCGACCTTCTCCCCCGATCTATCTCCCCCAATCTATCACCCCCGACCGTCTCCCCCAATCTATCACCCCCGAACTATCACCCCGATCTTCTCCCCCGATCTATCACCCCCGATCTTCTCCCCCGATCTATCACCCCGATCTATCACCCCGATCTATCACCCCCGATCTATCACCCCCGATCTATCACCCCCGACCTATCACCACCGATCTTCTCCCCCGATCTATCACCCCGATCTTCTCCCCCGATCTATCACCCCGATCTTCTCCCCCGATCTATCACCCCGATCTTCTCCCCCGATCTATCACCCCCAATCTTCTCCCCCGATCTATCACCCCGATCTTCTCCCCCGATCTATTAACCCCAAACTTCTCCCACGATCTATCACCCCCGATTTTCTCCCCCGATCTATCACCCCGATCTATCACCCCGATCTTCTCCCACGATCTTCTCCCCCGATCTTCTCCCCCGATCTATCACCCCGATCTATCATCCCCGATCTTCTCCTCCGATCTATCAACCCCGATCTTCTCCCACGATCTATCACCCCCGATCTTCTCCCCCGATCTATCGCCCCCGATCTATCACCCCTGATCTATCACCCCCGATCTTCTCCCCCGATCTATAACCCCCGACCTTCTCCCCCGATCTATCATCCCCGATCTATCACCCCCGACCTTCTCCCCCGATCTATCACCCCCGATCTATCAGCCCCGACCTTCTCCCCCGATCTATCTCCCCCAATCGATCACCCCCGACCTTCTCCCCCGATCTATCACCCCCGATCTATCACCCCCGACCTTCTCCCCCGATCTATCTCCCCCGATCTATCACCCCCGACCTTCTCCGCCGATCTATCACCCCCAATCTATCACCCCCGACCTTCTCCCCCGATCTATCACCCCCGAACTATCACCCCGATCTTCTCCCCCGATCTATCACCCCCGATCTTCTCCCCCGATCTATCACCCCGATCTATCACCCCGATCTATCACCCCCGATCTATCACCCCCGATCTATCACCACCGATCTTCGCCCCCGATCTATCACCCCGATCTTCTCCCCCGATCTATCACCCCAATCTTCTCCCCCGATCTATCACCTCCGATCTATCACCCCCGATCTATCACCCCCGATCTTCTCCCCGATCTATCACCCCCGACCTATCACGCCCGATCTTCTCCCCCGATCTTCTCCCCCAATCTTCTCCCCCATCTATCACCCCCAATTTATCACCCCGAACTTCTCCCCCCATCTATCACCCCCGATCTATCACCCCCGACCTTCTCCCCCGATCTATCTCCCCCAATCTATCACCCCGATCTTCTCCCCCGATCTATCACCCCCGATCTTCTCCCCCGATCTATCACCCCGATCTATCACCCCGATCTATCACCCCCGATCTATCACCCCCGATCTATCACCCCCGATCTTCTCCCCCGATCTATCACCCCGATCTTCTCCCCCGATCTATCTCCCCCCATCTATCACCCCCGACCTTCTCCCCCGATCTATCTCCCCCAATCTATCACCCCCGACCTTCTCCCCCGATCTATCACCACCGACCTATCACCCCCGATCTTCTCCCCCGATCTTCTCCCCCAATCTTCTCCCCCCATCTATCACCCCCGATCTATCACCCCCGATCTATCACCCGTGATCTATCACCCCCGATCTTCTCCCCCGATCTATCACCCCCGACCTTCTCCCCCGATCTATCATCCCCGATCTATCACCACCGACGTTCTCCCCCGATCTATCATCCCCGATCTATCACCCCCGACCTTCTCCCCCGATCTATCTCCCCCAATCGATCACCCCCGACCTTCTCCCACGATCTATCACCCCCAATCTATCACCCCCGACCTTCTCCCCCGATCTATCACCCCCGAACTATCACCCCGATCTTCTCCCCCGATCTTCTCCCCCGATCTATCACCCCCGATCTATCACCCCCGATCTATCACCCCGATCTAGATCTATCACCCCCGATCTATCACCCCCGATCTTCTCCCCCGATCTGTCACCCCGATCTTCTCCCCCGATCTATCACCCCGATCTATCACCCCCGATCTATCACCCCCGATGTATCACCCCTGATCTATCACCCCGATCTTCTCCCCCGATCTATCACCCCGATCTATCACCCCGATCTTCTCCCCCGATCTATTAACCCCAAACTTCTCCCACAATCTATCACCCCCGATTTTCTCCCCCGATCTATCACCCCGATCTATCACCCCGATCTTCTCCCACGATCTTCTCCCCCGATCTTCTCCCACGATCTTCTCCCCCGATCTTCTCCCCCGATCTATCACCCCGATCTATCACCCCCGATCTTCTCCCCCGATCTATCAACCCCGATCTTCTCCCACGATCTATCACCCCCGATCTTCTTCCCCAATCTATCACCCCTGATCTATCACCCCCGATCTTCTCCCCCGATCTATCACCCCCGACCTTCTCCCCCGATCTATCATCCCCGATCTATCACCCCCAACCTTCTCCCCCGATCAATCACCCCCGATCTATCACCCCCGACCTTCTCCCCCGATCTATCTCCCCCAATCTATCACCCCCGACCTTCTCCCCCGATCTATCTCCCCCAATCTATCACCCCCGACCTTCTCCCCCGATCTATCACTCCCGAACTATCATCCCGATCTTCTCCCCCGATCTTCTCCCCCGATCTATCACCCCGATCTATCACCCCGATCTATCACCCCGATCTAGATCTATCACCCCGATCTATCACCCCCGATCTATCACCCCCGATCTATCACCCCCGATCTATCACCACCGATCTTCTCCCCCGATCTATCACCCCGATCTTCTCCCCCGATCTATCACCCCGATCTTCTGCCCCGATCTATCACCCCGATCTTCTCCCCCGATCTATCACCCCCGATCTATCACCTCCGATCTATCACCCCCGATCTTCTCCCCGAACTATCACTCCCGACCTATCACCCCCGATCTTCTCCCCCGATCTTCTCCCCCAATCTTCTCCCCCATCTATCACCCTCAATTTATCATCCCGAACTTCTCCCCCCATCTATCACCCCCGATCTATCACCCCCGATCTATCACCCCGATCTAGATCTATCACCCCCGATCTATCACCCCCGATCTTCTCCCCCGATCTGTCACCCCGATCTTCTCCCCGATCTATCACCCCGATCTATCACCCCCGATCTATCACCCCCGATGTATCACCCCTGATCTATCACCCCGATCTTCTCCCCCGATCTATCACCCCGATCTATCACCCCGATCTTCTCCCCCGATCTATTAACCCCAAACTTCTCCCACGATCTATCACCCCCGATTTTCTCCCCCGATCTATCACCCCGATCTATCACCCCGATCTTCTCCCACGATCTTCTCCCCCGATCTTCTCCCACGATCTTCTCCCCCGATCTTCTCCCCCGATCTATCACCCCGATCTATCACCCCCGATCTTCTCCCCCGATCTATCAACCCCGATCTTCTCCCACGATCTATCACCCCCGATCTTCTTCCCCAATCTATCACCCCTGATCTATCACCCCCGATCTTCTCCCCCGATCTATCACCCCCGACCTTCTCCCCCGATCTATCATCCCCGATCTATCACCCCCAACCTTCTCCCCCGATCAATCACCCCCGATCTATCACCCCCGACCTTCTCCCCCGATCTATCTCCCCCAATCGATCACCCCCGACCTTCTCCCCCGATCTATCTCCCCCAATCTATCACCCCCGACCTTCTCCCCCGATCTATCTCCCCCAATCTATCACCCCCGACCTTCTCCCCCAATCTATCACCCCCGAACTATCACCCCGATCTTCTCCCCCGATCTATCACCCCCGATCTTCTCCCCCGATCTATCACCCCGATCTATCACCCCGATCTATCACCCCCGATCTATCACCCCCGATCTATCACCCCCGACCTATCACCACCGATCTTCTCCCCCGATCTATCACCCCGATCTTCTCCCCCGATCTATCACCCCGATCTTCTCCCCCGATCTATCACCCCGATCTTCTCCCCCGATCTATCACCCCCAATCTTCTCCCCCGATCTATCACCCCGATCTTCTCCCCCGATCTATTAACCCCAAACTTCTCCCCCGATCTATCACCCCCGAACTATCACCCCGATCTTCTCCCCCGATCTTCTCCCCCGATCTATCACCCCCGATCTATCACCCCCGATCTATCACCCCGATCTAGATCTATCACCCCCGATCTATCACCCCCGATCTTCTCCCCCGATCTGTCACCCCGATCTTCTCCCCCGATCTATCACCCCGATCTATCACCCCCGATCTATCACCCCCGATCTATCACCCCGATCTAGATCTATCACCCCCGATCTATCACCCCCGATCTTCTCCCCCGATCTGTCACCCCTATCTTCTCCCCCGATCTATCACCCCGATCTATCACCCCGATCTATCACCCCGATCTTCTCCCCCGATCTATTAACCCCAAACTTCTCCCACGATCTATCACCCCCGATTTTCTCCCCCGATCTATCACCCCGATCTATCACCCCGATCTTCTCCCACGATCTTCTCCCCCGATCTTCTCCCCCGATCTATCACCCCGATCTATCACCCCCGATCTATCACCCCGATCTAGATCTATCACCCCCGATCTATCACCCCCGATCTTCTCCCCCGATCTGTCACCCCTATCTTCTCCCCCGATCTATCACCCCGATCTATCACCCCGATCTATCACCCCGATCTTCTCCCCCGATCTATTAACCCCAAACTTCTCCCACGATCTATCACCCCCGATTTTCTCCCCCGATCTATCACCCCGATCTATCACCCCGATCTTCTCCCACGATCTTCTCCCCCGATCTTCTCCCCCGATCTATCACCCCGATCTATCACCCCCGATCTTCTCCCCCGATCTATCACCCCAGATCTATCACCCCCGATCTATCACCCCTGATCTATCACCCCCGATCTTCTCCCCCGATCTATCACCCCCGACCTTCTCCCCCGATCCATCATCCCCGATCTATCACCCCCGACCTTCTCCCCCGATCAATCACCCCCGATCTATCACCCCCGACCTTCTCCCCCGATCTATCTCCCCCAATCGATCACCCCCGACCTTCTCCCCCGATCTATCACCCCCGATCTATCACCCCCGACCTTCTCCCCCGATCTATCTCCCCCAATCTATCACCCCCGACCTTCTCCCCCGATCTATCTCCCCCAATCTATCACCCCCGACCGTCTCCCCCAATCTATCACCCCCGAACTATCACCCCGATCTTCTCCCCCGATCTATCACCCCCGATCTTCTCCCCCGATCTATCACCCCGATCTATCACCCCGATCTATCACCCCCGATCTATCACCCCCGATCTATCACCCCCGACCTATCACCACCGATCTTCTCCCCCGATCTATCACCCCGATCTTCTCCCCCGATCTATCACCCCGATCTTCTCCCCCGATCTATCACCCCGATCTTCTCCCCCGATCTATCACCCCCAATCTTCTCCCCCGATCTATCACCCCGATCTTCTCCCCCGATCTATTAACCCCAAACTTCTCCCACGATCTATCACCCCCGATTTTCTCCCCCGATCTATCACCCCGATCTATCACCCCGATCTTCTCCCACGATCTTCTCCCCCGATCTTCTCCCCCGATCTATCACCCCAATCTATCACCCCCGATCTTCTCCCCCGATCTATCAACCCCGATCTTCTCCCACGATCTATCACCCCCGATCTTCTCCACCGATCTATCGCCCCCGATCTATCACCCCTGATCTATCACCCCCGATCTTCTCCCCCGATCTATAACCCCCGACCTTCTCCCCCGATCTATCATCTCCGATCTATCACCCCCGACCTTCTCCCCCGATCTATCACCCCCGATCTATCAGCCCCGACCTTCTCCCCCGATCTATCTCCCCCAATCGATCACCCCCGACCTTCTCCCCCGATCTATCACCCCCGATCTATCACCCCCGACCTTCTCCCCCGATCTATCTCCCCCGATCTATCACCCCCGACCTTCTCCGCCGATCTATCACCCCCAATCTATCACCCCCGACCTTCTCCCCCGATCTATCACCCCCGAACTATCACCCCCGACCTTCTCCCCCGATCTATCTCCCCCAATCTATCACCCCCGACCGTCTCCCCCAATCTATCACCCCCGAACTATCACCCCGATCTTCTCCCCCGATCTATCACCCCCGATCTTCTCCCCCGATCTATCACCCCGATCTATCACCCCGATCTATCACCCCCGATCTATCACCCCCGATCTATCACCCCCGACCTATCACCACCGATCTTCTCCCCCGATCTATCACCCCGATCTTCTCCCCCGATCTATCACCCCGATCTTCTCCCCCGATCTATCACCCCGATCTTCTCCCCCGATCTATCACCCCCAATCTTCTCCCCCGATCTATCACCCCGATCTTCTCCCCCGATCTATTAACCCCAAACTTCTCCCACGATCTATCACCCCCGATTTTCTCCCCCGATCTATCACCCCGATCTATCACCCCGATCTTCTCCCACGATCTTCTCCCCCGATCTTCTCCCCCGATCTATCACCCCGATCTATCATCCCCGATCTTCTCCTCCGATCTATCAACCCCGATCTTCTCCCACGATCTATCACCCCCGATCTTCTCCCCCGATCTATCGCCCCCGATCTATCACCCCTGATCTATCACCCCCGATCTTCTCCCCCGATCTATAACCCCCGACCTTCTCCCCCGATCTATCATCCCCGATCTATCACCCCCGACCTTCTCCCCCGATCTATCACCCCCGATCTATCAGCCCCGACCTTCTCCCCCGATCTATCTCCCCCAATCGATCACCCCCGACCTTCTCCCCCGATCTATCACCCCCGATCTATCACCCCCGACCTTCTCCCCCGATCTATCTCCCCCGATCTATCACCCCCGACCTTCTCCGCCGATCTATCACCCCCAATCTATCACCCCCGACCTTCTCCCCCGATCTATCACCCCCGAACTATCACCCCGATCTTCTCCCCCGATCTATCACCCCCGATCTTCTCCCCCGATCTATCACCCCGATCTATCACCCCGATCTATCACCCCCGATCTATCACCCCCGATCTATCACCACCGATCTTCGCCCCCGATCTATCACCCCGATCTTCTCCCCCGATCTATCACCCCAATCTTCTCCCCCGATCTATCACCTCCGATCTATCACCCCCGATCTATCACCCCCGATCTTCTCCCCGATCTATCACCCCCGACCTATCACGCCCGATCTTCTCCCCCGATCTTCTCCCCCAATCTTCTCCCCCATCTATCACCCCCAATTTATCACCCCGAACTTCTCCCCCCATCTATCACCCCCGATCTATCACCCCCGACCTTCTCCCCCGATCTATCTCCCCCAATCTATCACCCCGATCTTCTCCCCCGATCTATCACCCCCGATCTTCTCCCCCGATCTATCACCCCGATCTATCACCCCGATCTATCACCCCCGATCTATCACCCCCGATCTATCACCCCCGATCTTCTCCCCCGATCTATCACCCCGATCTTCTCCCCCGATCTATCTCCCCCCATCTATCACCCCCGACCTTCTCCCCCGATCTATCTCCCCCAATCTATCACCCCCGACCTTCTCCCCCGATCTATCACCACCGACCTATCACCCCCGATCTTCTCCCCCGATCTTCTCCCCCAATCTTCTCCCCCCATCTATCACCCCCGATCTATCACCCCCGATCTATCACCCGTGATCTATCACCCCCGATCTTCTCCCCCGATCTATCACCCCCGACCTTCTCCCCCGATCTATCATCCCCGATCTATCACCACCGACGTTCTCCCCCGATCTATCATCCCCGATCTATCACCCCCGACCTTCTCCCCCGATCTATCTCCCCCAATCGATCACCCCCGACCTTCTCCCACGATCTATCACCCCCAATCTATCACCCCCGACCTTCTCCCCCGATCTATCACCCCCGAACTATCACCCCGATCTTCTCCCCCGATCTTCTCCCCCGATCTATCACCCCCGATCTATCACCCCCGATCTATCACCCCGATCTAGATCTATCACCCCCGATCTATCACCCCCGATCTTCTCCCCCGATCTGTCACCCCGATCTTCTCCCCCGATCTATCACCCCGATCTATCACCCCCGATCTATCACCCCCGATGTATCACCCCTGATCTATCACCCCGATCTTCTCCCCCGATCTATCACCCCGATCTATCACCCCGATCTTCTCCCCCGATCTATTAACCCCAAACTTCTCCCACAATCTATCACCCCCGATTTTCTCCCCCGATCTATCACCCCGATCTATCACCCCGATCTTCTCCCACGATCTTCTCCCCCGATCTTCTCCCACGATCTTCTCCCCCGATCTTCTCCCCCGATCTATCACCCCGATCTATCACCCCCGATCTTCTCCCCCGATCTATCAACCCCGATCTTCTCCCACGATCTATCACCCCCGATCTTCTTCCCCAATCTATCACCCCTGATCTATCACCCCCGATCTTCTCCCCCGATCTATCACCCCCGACCTTCTCCCCCGATCTATCATCCCCGATCTATCACCCCCAACCTTCTCCCCCGATCAATCACCCCCGATCTATCACCCCCGACCTTCTCCCCCGATCTATCTCCCCCAATCTATCACCCCCGACCTTCTCCCCCGATCTATCTCCCCCAATCTATCACCCCCGACCTTCTCCCCCGATCTATCACTCCCGAACTATCATCCCGATCTTCTCCCCCGATCTTCTCCCCCGATCTATCACCCCGATCTATCACCCCGATCTATCACCCCGATCTAGATCTATCACCCCGATCTATCACCCCCGATCTATCACCCCCGATCTATCACCCCCGATCTATCACCACCGATCTTCTCCCCCGATCTATCACCCCGATCTTCTCCCCCGATCTATCACCCCGATCTTCTGCCCCGATCTATCACCCCGATCTTCTCCCCCGATCTATCACCCCCGATCTATCACCTCCGATCTATCACCCCCGATCTTCTCCCCGAACTATCACTCCCGACCTATCACCCCCGATCTTCTCCCCCGATCTTCTCCCCCAATCTTCTCCCCCATCTATCACCCTCAATTTATCATCCCGAACTTCTCCCCCCATCTATCACCCCCGATCTATCACCCCCGATCTATCACCCCGATCTAGATCTATCACCCCCGATCTATCACCCCCGATCTTCTCCCCCGATCTGTCACCCCGATCTTCTCCCCGATCTATCACCCCGATCTATCACCCCCGATCTATCACCCCCGATGTATCACCCCTGATCTATCACCCCGATCTTCTCCCCCGATCTATCACCCCGATCTATCACCCCGATCTTCTCCCCCGATCTATTAACCCCAAACTTCTCCCACGATCTATCACCCCCGATTTTCTCCCCCGATCTATCACCCCGATCTATCACCCCGATCTTCTCCCACGATCTTCTCCCCCGATCTTCTCCCACGATCTTCTCCCCCGATCTTCTCCCCCGATCTATCACCCCGATCTATCACCCCCGATCTTCTCCCCCGATCTATCAACCCCGATCTTCTCCCACGATCTATCACCCCCGATCTTCTTCCCCAATCTATCACCCCTGATCTATCACCCCCGATCTTCTCCCCCGATCTATCACCCCCGACCTTCTCCCCCGATCTATCATCCCCGATCTATCACCCCCAACCTTCTCCCCCGATCAATCACCCCCGATCTATCACCCCCGACCTTCTCCCCCGATCTATCTCCCCCAATCGATCACCCCCGACCTTCTCCCCCGATCTATCTCCCCCAATCTATCACCCCCGACCTTCTCCCCCGATCTATCACTCCCGAACTATCATCCCGATCTTCTCCCCCGATCTTCTCCCCCGATCTATCACCCCGAACTATCACCCCGATCTATCACCCCGATCTAGATCTATCACCCCGATCTATCACCCCCGATCTATCACCCCCGATCTATCACCCCCGATCTATCACCACCGATCTTCTCCCCCGATCTATCACCCCGATCTTCTCCCCCGATCTATCACCCCGATCTTCTGCCCCGATCTATCACCCCGATCTTCTCCCCCGATCTATCACCCCCGATCTATCACCTCCGATCTATCACCCCCGATCTTCTCCCCGAACTATCACTCCCGACCTATCACCCCCGATCTTCTCCCCCGATCTTCTCCCCCAATCTTCTCCCCCAATCTTCTCCCCCATCTATCACCCTCAATTTATCACCCCGAACTTCTCCCCCCATCTATCACCCCCGATCTATCACCCCCGATCTATCACCCCGATCTAGATCTATCACCCCCGATCTATCACCCCCAATCTTCTCCCCCGATCTGTCACCCCGATCTTCTCCCCCGATCTATCAACCCCGATCTATCACCCCCGATCTATCACCCCGATCTTCTCCCCCGATCTATCACCCGGATCTATCACCCCGATCTTCTCCCCCGATCTTCTCCCCCGATCTATCACCCCGATCTTCTCCCCCGATCTTCTCCCCCGATCTATCACCCCGATCTATCACCCCGATCTATCACCCCGATCTTCTCCCCCGATCTATCACCCCGATCTTCTCCCCCGATCTATTAACCCCAAACTTCTCCCACGATCTATCACCCCCGATTTTCTCCCCCGATCTATCACCCCGATCTATCACCCCGATCTTCTCCCACGATCTTCTCCCCCGATCTTCTCCCCCGATCTATCACCCCGATCTATCACCCCCGATCTTCTCCCCCGATCTATCAACCCCGATCTTCTCCCACGATCTATCACCCCCGATCTTCTCCCCCGATCTATCACCCCCGATCTATCACCCCCAATCTATCACCCCGATCTTCTCCCCCGATCTTCTCCCCCGATCTATCACCCCCGATCTTCTCCCTGATCTATCACCCCGATCTATCACCCCCGACCTTCTCCCCCGATCTATCACCCCCGATCTTCTCCCTGATCTATCACCCCGATCTATCACCCCCGATCTTCTCCCTGATCTATCACCCTGATCTTCTCCCCCGATCTTCTCCCCCCGATCTATCAACCCGATCTTCTCCCCCGATCTTCTCCCCCGATCTATCACCCCCGATCTTCTCCCCCGATCTATCATCCCGATCTTCTCCCCCGATCTATCATCCCGATCTCCTCCCCCTGATCTTCTTCCCCCTGATCTCCTCCCCCTGATCTACTTCCCCCCGATCTCCTCCCCGATCTTTCCTCCCGATCTCCTCCCCGATCTTTCCCTCTGATCTTCTCCCCCCGATCTTTACCCCCGATCTTCTCCCCCCGATCTCCTCCCCGATCTCTCCCCGATCTCCTCCCCGATCTCTCCCCGATCTTTCCCTCTGAACTTCTCCTCCCCGATCTCCTCCCCGATCTCTCCCCGATCTCCTTCCCCGATCTTTACCCCAATCTTCTCTCCGATCTCCTCCCCCGATCCTGCCCCCCCCGATCTTCTCCCCCTGATCTTTCCCCCGATCTTACCCCCAATCTCCTCTGCCAAACTTCTCCCCCCAATCTTTCCCCCCCGATCTCTCCCCCGATCTCCTCCCCCGATCTTGCCCCCCGATCTTCTCCCCCCCAATCTTGCCCCCCGATCTTTCCCCTGATCTCCTCCCCTGAACTTCTCCCCCCAATCTTTCCCCCGATCACCTCCCCTGTCTATGATCCCGCCCTCTGATCCCCGGCTGCTGCAGGCATTCCTCCCCCTGTCAATCCTACACCTTCTGACTCAGATGCCATGTTATTGTTATACCGATATTGTTAACAGTTCCCTCTCCTCAGGTACTGTCCCCCTCCCCTTCAAATCTGCCGTCATCAACCCCCTCCTCAGAAAACCCACCCATGACCCCTCTGTCCTTACAAACTCCCGCCCCATCTCTACCCTCCCTTTCCTCTCCAAAGTCCTTGAACATTTTGTCACCTCCCAAATCCGTGCCCATCTTTCCCACAACTCCATGTTTGAATCCCTCCAATCAGGTTTCCACCCCTGTCACAGTCCTGAAACGGCCCTGATCAAAGTCACAAATGACATCCTCTGTGACTGTGACCGTGGTAAACGATCCCTCCTCATCCTTCTCCACCTGTCTGCAGCCGTTGACCACACCATCCTCCTCCAACACCTCTCCTCCGTCGTCCAGCTGGGTGGGACTGCGCTCACCTGGTTCCATTCTTATCTATCCAGTCGTAGCCAGAGAATCACCTGCAATGGCTTCTCTTCCCACTCCCGCACCGTTACCTCTGGAGTCCCCCAAGGATCGATCCTTCGCCCCCTCCTATTTCTCATCTACACGCTGCCCCTCGGTGACATCATCCTAAAACACAACGTCAGGTTCCACATGTACACTGACGACCCCCAGCTCGACCTCACCACCACCTCCCTCGACCCCTCCACTCTCTCTCATTTGTCACATTGTTTGTCCGACATCCAGGACTGGAGGAGCAAAAATTTCCTCCAATTAAATATTGGGGAGACTGAAGCCATTGTCTTCGGTCCCCGCCACAAACTCTGTTCCCCAGACCCCCGACTCCATCCCTCTCCCTGGCCACTGTCTGAGGCTGAACCAGACCGTTCACAACCTTGGGGTCCTACTGATAGTAGTATCATCGTATCATAGAATGATGCAGCACAGGAGGAGGCCATTCAGCCCATCGTGCCTGTGCCGGCTCTTTGAAAGAGCGATCCAATTAGTCCCACTCCTCTGCTCTTTCCCCATAGCCCTGCAAATGTTTTCCCTTCAAGTATTTATCCAATTCCCTTTTGAAAGTTATTATTGAATCTGCTTCCACCGCCCTTTCAGGCAGTGAATTCCAGATCAGAACAACCCACTGCGTAAAAAATGTCCCCTCTGGCTCTTTTGCCAATTACCTTAAATCTGTGTCCTCTGGTTACTGACCCTCCTGCCACTGGAAACAGTTTCTCCTTATTTACTCCATCTAAACCCTTCATGATTTTGAACACCTCGATTAAATCTCCCCTTAACCTTCTCTGCTCTAAGGAGAACAATCCCAGCTTCTCCAGTCTCTCCACATAACTGAAGTCCCTCATCCCTGGAACCATTCTAGTAAATCTCCTCTGCACCCTCTCTGAGGCCTTCACATCCTTCCTAAAGTGCGGTGCCCAGAATTGAACACAATACTCCAGCTGAGGCTGAACCAGTGTTTTATAAAGGTTTAGCATAACTTCCTTGCTTTTGTACTCTATGGGGTAAATATTAACTGAAAGCCGGGAAGGGGGGGTGGGGGGTAAGATTTCCAGGAGTGAGACCCGGAAGGTAAGTGGGCGGGTCATGATCTGCGATCGCGACCTTAATGAGGCCCTTCAATGGCATTTCCAGGTTTCCCACCCAGCAGCACGAGTGGAACCAGGTGAGCGCAGTCCCACCCAGCTGGACGATGGAGGAGAGGTGTTGGAGGAGGATGGTGTGGTCAACGCTGCAGACAGGTGGAGAAGGATGAGGAGGGATCGTTTACCACGGTCACAGTCACAGAGGATCTCATTTGTGACTTTGATAAGGGCCGTTTCAGTCCTGTGACAGGGGTGGAAACCTGATTGGAGGGATTCAAACATGGAGTTGTGGGAAAGATGGGCACGGATTTGGGAGGTGACAAAACATTCAAGGACTTTGGAGAGGAAAGGGAGGGTGGAGATGGGACAGAAGTTTGTAAGGACAGAGGGGTCAAGGGTGGGTTTTTTGAGGAGGGGGGTGATGATGGCAGATTTGAAGGAGAGGTGACAGTACCTGAGGAGAGGGAACTGTTAACAATATCAGTATAACAATAACATGGCCTCTGAGTCAGAAGGTGCAGGGTTCAAACCCCGCGGAGTGGAGATGGGAGCTCCAGACAGTCCCAGCAAGTGGAGACGGGAGCTCCAGACAGTCCCAGCAAGTGGAGACGGGAGCTCCAGACAGTCCCGGCGAGGGGAGACGGGAGCTCCAGACAGTCCCGGCGAGGGGAGACTGGAGCTCTAGACAGTGCCGGCGAGGGGAGACTGGAGCTCCAGACAGTCCCGGCGAGGGGAGACGGGATCTCCAGACAGTCCCGGCAAGGGGAGCCGGGAGCTCCAGACAGTCCCGGCGAGGGGAGCCGGGAGCTCCAGACAGTCCCGCGGGGCGAGTGGAGACGGGAGTTCGAGACAGTCCCGGTGAGTGGAAACGGGAACTCCAGACAGTGCCGGCGAGGGGAGACTGGAACTCCAGACAGTGCCGGCGAGGGGAGACTGGAGCTCTAGACAGTGCCGGCGAGGGGAGACTGGAACTCCAGACAGTGCCGGCGAGGGGAGACTGGAGCTCTAGACAGTGCCGGCGAGGGGAGACGGGAGCTCCAGACAGTGCCGGCGAGGGGAGACTGGAACTCCAGACAGTGCCGGCGAGGGGAGACTGGAACTCCAGACAGTGCCGGCGAGGGGAGACTGGAACTCCAGACAGTGCCGGCGAGGGGAGACTGGAACTCCAGACAGTGCCGGCGAGGGGAGACTGGAACTCCAGACAGTGCCGGCGAGGGGAGACTGGAGCTCTAGACAGTGCCGGCGAGGGGAGACTGGAGCTCTAGACAGTGCCGGCGAGGGGAGACGGGAGCTCCAGACAGTGCCGGCGAGGGGAGACTGGAGCTCTAGACAGTGCCAGCGAGGGGAGACGGGAGCTCCAGACAGTCCCGGCGAGGGGAGACGGGAACTCCAGACAGTCCCGGTGAGGGGAGACGCGAGCTCCAGACAGTCCCGGTGAGGGGAGACGGGAACTCCAGACAGTCCCGGTGAGGGGAGACGGGAACTCCAGACAGTCCCGGCGAGGGGAGACGGGATCTCCAGACAGTGCCGGCGAGGGGAGACTGGAACTCCAGACAGTGCCGGCGAGGGGAGACTGGAACTCCAGACAGTGCCGGCGAGGGGAGACTGGAGCTCTAGACAGTGCCAGCGAGGGGAGACGGGAGCTCCAGACAGTCCCGGCGAGGGGAGACGGGAACTCCAGACAGTCCCGGTGAGGGGAGACGCGAGCTCCAGACAGTCCCGGTGAGGGGAGACGGGAACTCCAGACAGTCCCGGTGAGGGGAGACGGGAACTCCAGACAGTCCCGGTGAGGGGAGACGGGATCTCCAGACAGTCCCGGCGAGGGGAGACGGGATCTCCAGACAGTCCCGGCGAGGGGAGACGGGATCTCCAGACAGTCCCGGCGAGGGGAGACGGGATCTCCAGACAGTCCCGGCGAGGGGAGACGGGATCTCCAGACAGTCCCGGCGAGGGGAGACGGGATCTCCAGACAGTCCCGGCGAGGGGAGACGGGATCTCCAGACAGTCCCGGCGGGCGGCTCGGCTCGGAATTCTGGGTCGACATCCAGCGGAGATTCCGGTGTCTGGTGGGTGGGTGTGGGCGGCCCCCCCTCATCGAACAGGTTGTGGGAGCGATAAAATCTCCCGCTGTGTGGGACTAACCCCAACCCCCCACCGACTGGTATAAGGATGTTTATGGCCATAGAAGCAGTGTTCACATCGTGAGCTGTCAGACTGATAATCAGCCTGTGAATCCTCCCACTAATTCACCCTGTTCTCTAAGGGACGAGTGTGAGGATAGAGGATAGCGTGGGGAGGTACGTTCGATGGGAGTGTGTATCAGAGACACTGCAGCACTGATTCTCTCAGTGCAGGATGTGCAGGATTGGCAAACTGCCCCTTTTTCTCCAATGTTAGTGGTTCGGTGAAAAGGAAGCAATGAGAATTAGTCCCTCTGCTGACGTGACTTGTTGCTGGGAGGATTACTCCTGTGAAGGTTGTGTTTTCAATCACATTTCATTGCAGACTCTGATCTGTACCTGCCCTGGGAGTGTTTGATGGGACAGTGTAGAGGGAGCTTTACTCTGTATCTAAGTGTCACTGTCCCAATCCCAATCCCAAGTCACTGTCCCATGGTCCTCTGACCCGAGTCCCCAGACCCCAGACACAGTCCCGAGACCCCAGCCCCTGTTCCCAGATCCCAGCCTCTGATCCCAGACCCCAGACCCCAGTCCCAGACCCCTGTCCCCAGTCCCAGACCCCAATCCCCAATCCCCAGACCCCTGTCCCCAGTCCCAGACCCCAGACCCCAGTTCCCAATCCCCAGTCCCAGACCTCAGTCCCCAGTCCCAGACCCCAGACCCCAGTTCCCAATCCCCAGTCCCAGACCCCAGTCCCAGACCCCTATCCCCAGACCCCTGTCCCCAGTCCCAGACCCCTGTCCCAGACCCCTGTCCCCAATCCCCAGACCCCTGTCCCCAGTCCCAGACCCCAGACCCCAGTTCCCAATCCCAGACCCCAGACCCCAATCCCCAGTCCCAGACCCCAGTCCCCTATCCCAGACCCCTGTCCCCAATCCCCAGACCCCAGTCCCAGACCGGGTTAGTTTCATTTGCTGTAACCGGTTACTTTCAGTTTCACTGCCAGGCGTTGGTTGGGGAAGTGATCTCTGGACATGGCGCTGCTGGATGTTTGCGGATTCGGGGACTGGCTTCAGGATCAATCCCCTTTCGGGGCGGGGGAGCAGTGTTTGGATAAAAGAAATCATTTTGCTTTCGGGGTCAGTGGCGGCGAGTTGGCGGTGCCGGCTGGACTGGATGTGAGTATTCCGGGTTTGATCGCTGCAATAACTGAATTGGTTTGGATTTGATCGGCACGGCCACAGTCTGAGAGTATCGGGTTCGGTCAATCCGAGCTTAAACCGATAAATGAGGGAAACACTCGGAATGTGAACAAAGGCTGACTGAGAAAAGGGGAAATAATTGTACACATGGCCGGGGAAAGTCAGAGAGAGAGAGACTGGTCTGTGAGAGAGAGAGAGACTGGTCTGTGAGAGAGAGTGTGTGTGTGTGAGAGAGAGAGAGACTAGTTTGTGAGAGAGCGAGAGACTGGTCTGTGAGAGAGAGAGACTGGTCTGTGTGAGAGAGAGAGAGTGTGTGTGTGAGAGAGAGAGACTGGTCTGTGTGAGAGAGAGAGAGTGTGTGTGAGAGAGAGAGACTGGTCTGTGAGAGAGAGAGAGAGAGACTGGTCTGTGAGAGAGAGACTGGTCTGTGAGAGAGAGAGAGAGAGAGACTGGTCTGTGAGAGTGTGTGAGAGAGAGAGAGACTGATCTGAGAGAGAGAGAGAGAGAGACTGGTCTGTGAGAGAGAGACTGGTTTCATAGAATCATAGAAGTTCACAACATGGAAACAGGCCCTTCGGCCCAACATGTCCATGTCGCCCAGTTTATACCACTAAGCTAGTCCCAATTGCCTGCACTTGGCCCATATCCCTCGATACCCATCTTACCCATGTAACTGTCCAAATGCTTTTTAAAAGACAAAATTGTACCCGCCTCTACTACTGCCTCTGGCAGCTCGTTCCAGACACTCACCACCCTTTGAGTGAAAAAATTGCCCCTCTGGACCCTTTTGTATCTCTCCCCTCTCACCTTAAATCTATGCCCCCTCGTTATAGACTCCCCTACCTTTGGGAAAAGATTTTGACTATCTACCTTATCTATGCCCCTCATTATTTTATAGACTTCTATAAGATCCCCCCCGAAACCTCCTACTCTCCAGGGAAAAAAGTCTCAGTCTATCCAACCTCTCCCTATAAGTCAAACCATCAAGTCCCGGTAGCATCCTAGTAAATCTTTTCTGCACTCTTTCTAGTTTAATAATATCCTTTCTATAATAGGGTGACCAGAACTGTACACAGTATTCCAAGTGTGGCCTTACTAATGTCTTGTACAACTTCAACAAGACATCCCAACTCCTGTATTCAATGTTCTGACCAATGAAACCAAGCATGCTGAATGCCTTCTTCACCATCCTATCCACCTGTGACTCCACTTTCAAGGAGCTATGAATCTGTACTCCCAGATCTCTTTGTTCTATAACTCTCTCCAACGCCCTACCATTAACGGAGTAGGTCCTGGCCCGATTCGATCTACCAAAATGCATCACCTCACATTTATCTAAATTAAACTCCATCTGCCATTCATCGGCCCACTGGCCCAATTTATCAAGATCCCGTTGCAATCCTAGATAACCTTCTTCACTGTCCACAATGCCACCAATCTTGGTGTCATCTGCAAACTTACTAACCATGCCTCCTAAATTCTCATCCAAATCATTAATATAAATAACAAATAACAGCGGACCCAGCACCGATCCCTGAGGCACACCGCTGGTCACAGGCCTCCAGTCCGAAAAACAACCCTCCACAACCACCCTCTGTCTCCTGTCGTCAATCCAATTTTGTATCCAATTGGCTACCTCACCTTGGATCCCATGAGATTTAACCTTATGTAACAACCTACCATGCGGTACCTTGTCAAAGGCTTTGCTAAAGTCCATGTAGACCACGTCTACTGCACAGCCCTCATCTATCTTCTTGGTTACCCCTTCAAAAAACTCAATCATATTCGTGAGACATGATTTTCCACTCACAAAACCATGCTGACTGTTCCTAATTAGTCCCTGCCTCTCCAAATGCCTGTCGATCCTGTCTCTCAGAATACCCTCCAACAACTTACCCACTACAGATGTCAGGCTCACCGGTCTGTAGTTCCCAGGCTTTTCCCTGCCGCCCTTCTTAAACAAAGGCACAACATTTGCTACCCTCCAATCTTCAGGCACCTCACCTGTTGCTGTCGATGATTCAAATATCTCTGCTAGGGGACCCGCAATTTCCTCCCTAACCTCCCATAACGTCCTGGGATACATTTCATCAGGTCCCAGAGATTTATCTACCTTGATGCGCATTAAGACTTCCAGCACCTCCCTCTCTGTAATATGTACACTCCTCAAGACATCACTATTTATTTCCTCAAGTTCCCTAACACCCATGCCTTTCTCAACCATAAATACCCATGTGAAATATTCATTCAGGATCTCACCCATCTCTTGTGGTTCCGCACATAGATGACCTTGTTGATCCTTAAGAGGCCCTACTCTCTCCCTAGTTACTCTTTTGCCCTTTATGTATATGTAGAAGCTCTTTGGATTCTCCTTTGCCTTATCTGCCAAAGTAATCTCATGTCCCCTTTTTGCCCTCCTGATTTCTCTCTTGAGAAAAGTTTGTGAGAGAGAGAGAGAGAGACTGGTTTGTGAGAGAGAGAGAGGGAGAGTGTGTGAGAGAGAGAGAGAGAGAGAGAGAGAGACTGGTTTGTGAGAGAGAGAGAGAGAGAGTGTGTGAGAGAGAGAGAGAGACTGGTTTGTGTGAGAGAGAGAGAGAGAGAGAGACTGGTCTGTGAGAGAGAGAGAGTGGTCTGTGAGAGAGAGAGAGAGAGACTGGTCTGTGAGAGAGAGAGAGAGAGAGAGAGACTGGTTTGTGAGAGAGAGAGAGAGAGTGTGAGAAAGAGAGAGACTGGTCTGTGAGAGAGAGAGAGAGAAACTGGTCTGTGAGAGAGAGAGAGAGAGAGAGAGAGACTGGTCTGTGAGAGAGAGAGAGAGAGAGACTGGTTTGTGAGAGAGAGAGAGAGAGACTGGTCTGTGAGAGAGAGAGAGAGAGAGAGAGAGACTGGTCTGTGAGAGAGAGAGAGAGAGACAGGTCTGTGAGAGAGAGAAAGAGAGACTGATTTGTGAGAGAGAGAGAGGGAGAGACTGGTCTGTGAGAGAGAGAGAGACAGAGACTGGCCTGTGAGAGAGAGAGAGAGAGAGAGAGACTGGTCTGTGAGAGAGAGAGAGAGAGAGACTGGTCTATGAAAGAGAGAGAGAGAGAGACTGGTTTGTGAGAGAGAGAGAGGGTGAGTGTGTGAGAGAGAGAGAGAGAGACTGGTCTGTGTGAGAGAGAGAGAGAGACTGGTTTGTGAGAGAGAGAGAGGGTGAGTGTGTGTGAGAGAGAGAGAGAGAGACTGGTCTGTGTGAGAGAGAGAGAGAGAGAGACTGGTCTGTGAAAGAGAGAGAGAGAGAGACTGGTTTGTGAGAGAGAGAGAGGGTGAGTGTGTGTGAGAGAGAGAGAGAGAGACTGGTTTGTGAGAGAGAGAGGGTGAGTGTGTGAGAGAGAGAGACTGGTCTGTGAGAGAGAGAGAATCATAGAAAGTTACGGCACAGAAGGAGGCCATTCGGCCCATCGTGTCCGTGCTGGCCGAAAAAGAGCTATCCAGCTTAATCCCACTTTCCCGCACTTGGTCCGTGGCCCTGTCGGTTACAGCACTTCAGGAGCACATCCAGGTACTTTTCAAATGAGTTGAGGGTTTCTGCCTCTCCCACCCTCTCAGGCAGTGAGTTCCAGACCCCCACCACCCTCTGGGTGAAAAATCTTTTCCTCATTTCCACTCTAATCCTTCTATCAATCACTTTAAATCTATGCCCCCTGGTTATTGACCCCTCTGCTAAGGGAAATAGGTCCTTCCTATCCACTCTATCCAGGCCCCTCATAATTTTATACACCTCAATTAAATCTCCCCTCAGCCTCCTCTGTTCCAAGGAAAACAACCCCAGCCTATCCAATCTGTCATCATAGTTAAAATTCTCCACTCCTGGCAACATCCTCGTAAATCTCCTCTGTACCCACTCTAGTACAATCACATCCTTCCTGTAATGTGGTGACCAGAACTGTACACAATATTTTGTACAGTTCTAGCATAACCTCCCTGCACTTATATTCTATGCCTCAGCTATTAAAGGAAAGTATTCCATCTGCCTTCTTAACCACCTTATCTGTCCTGCTATCTTCAGAGATCTGTGGACATGCACTCCAAGGTCCCTCACTTCCTCCACAGCTCTCAGTATCCTCCCATTTATTGTGTATTCCCTTGCCTTGTTTGCTCCCCCCAAATACATTACCTCACACTTCTCCGGATTGAACTCCATTTGCCACTTTTCTGCCCATCTGACCAGTCCATTGATATCTTCCTGCAGTCTACAGCTTTCCTCCTCACTATCAACCACACGGCCTATCTTTGTGTCATCCGCAAATTTCTTAATCATGCCCCTTATGTTTAAGTCCAAATCATTAATATATACCACAAAAAGCAAAGGACCTAGTACTGAGCCCTGTGGAACCCCACTGGAAACAGCCTTCCAGTCACAGAAACACCCGTCGACCATTACCCTTTGCTTCCTGCCACTGAGCCAATTTTGGATCTAATTTGCCACTTTCCCTTGGATCCCATGAGCTTGTACTTTTTTAACCAATCTGCCATGTGGACCTTGTCAAAGGCCTTGCTAAAATCCATGTAGACTATATCAACTGCACTACCCTCATCGACCCTCCTTGTTACCACCTCAAAAAATTCAATCAAGTTAGTCAGACACGACCTCCCCTTAACAAATCCATGCTGACTGTCCTTGATTACTCCGTGCCTTTCTAAGTGACGGTTTATCCTGTCCCTCAGAATTGATTCTAATATTTTGCCCACCACTGAGGTTAGACTGACTGGCCTATAATTACTCGGTCTATCTCTTTTTCCCTTTTAAAACAATGGTACAACGTTAGCAGTCCTCCAATCCTCCGGCACCACGCCTGTATCCAGGGAGGATTGGAAAATGATGGTCAGAGCCTCCGCTATTTCCTCCCTTGCTTCTCTTAACAGCCTGGGATACATTTCATCCGGGCCTGGTAATTTATCTACTTTCAAAGATGCGAATCCCCTTAATACTTCCTCTCTCACCGTTTATCCCATCCAATATTTCACACTCCTCCTCCTTAACTATAATCTCTGCATCGTCCCTCTCCTTTGTGAAGACAGAAGCAAAGTATTCATTAAGAACCAGACCCACATCTTCCCCCTCCACACACAGGTTACCTTTTTGGTCTCTAATAGGCCCTACTCTTTCCTTAGTTATTCTCTTGCTCTTTATGTATTTATAAAACATCTTTGGGTTTTCTTTGATTTTACCTGCTAATATTTTTTCATGCCCTCTCTTTGCTTTCCTAATTTCCTTTTTATCTTCATCCCTGCACTTTGTGTACTCCTCTAAGCTTTCCGTAGTATTGAGTTCCCGATGTCTATCATAGGCTTTCTTTTTCTGTCTTATCTTACCCTGTATACTCCTTGTCATCCAGGGGACTCTAGATTTGACAGTCCCACCCTTTTTCTTTGTGGGAACATGTTTACTCTGAACCCCTTGAATCTCCCCCTTGAATGCCTCCCACTGCTTTGACACTGATTTACCTTCAAGTAGCTGTTTCCAGTTTACTTCTACTAAATCACTTCTCAGTTTAGTAAAATTGGCCTTTCCCCAATTGAAAACTTCAACTCCTGCTCTGTCTTTGTCCTTTTCCATATCTATGCTAAAACTAACTGTATTATGATCACTCCCACCAAAATGCTCTCCCACTGATCCTCCTTCCACCTGCCCAGCTCATTCCCTAAAACTAAATCCAGAACTGCCCCCCACTTTTGGTGTGCAAGTTCACAGATCCCTGAAGGCGGCAGAACAGGTAGATAAGGTGGTAAAGAAGGCATATGGGATACTTGCCTTTATTAGCCGAGGCATAGAATATAAGAGCAAGGAGGTTATGATGGAGCTGTATAAAACACTGGTTAGGCCACAGCTGGAGTACTGTGTGCAGTTCTGGTCGCCACACTACAGGAAGGATGTGATCACTTTGGAGAGGGTGCAGAGGAGATTCACCAGGATGTTACCAGGGCTGGAGCGCTTCAGCTATGAAGAGAGACTGGGAAGATTGGGTTTGTTTTCCTTGGAGCAGAGGCGGCTGAGGGGGGACATGATTGAGGTGTACAAAATTATGAGGGGCACAGATAGGATGGATACTAAGGAGCTTTTTCCCTTCGTTGAGGGTTCTATAACAAGGGGACATAGATTCAAGGTAAAAGGCGGGAGGTTTAGAGGGGATTTGAGAAAGAACTTTTTCACCCAGAGGGTGGTTGGAGTCTGGAACTCACTGCCTGAAAGGGTTGTGGAGGTAGGAACCCTCACAACATTCAAGAAGCATTTGGATGAGCACTTGAAATGCCATAGCATACAAGGCTACGGACCAAATGCTGGAATATGGGATTAGAGTAGACAGGGCTTGATGGCCGGCGCGGACACGATGGGCCGAAGGGCCTCTATCCGTGCTGTATAACTCTATGACTCTATGACCCCGCCTCGTTGGGCTTGCTATATACTGGCAAAAAAAATTCTCCTGTATGCAATTTAAGAATTCTGCGCCCTCTATATCATTCACACTGATTGTATCCCAGTTAATATCAGGGTTGTTGAAACCCCCTCCCATTACTGCCCTATTGTTTTTGCACTTCTCAGAAATTTGCCTCCATATTTGCTCCTCTATCTCCCTCTGACTGTTTGGGGGTCTATAGTTCACTCCCAGCAGTGTGACTGCCCCTTTTTTGTTCTTTAGCTCAAACCATAAGGCCTCATTTGATGCTCCTTCTAAAATATCATCCCTCCTCACAACTGTAATTGTTTAATTTACCAAAATTGCCACCCCCCCTCCTTTTTTATCCCCCTCTCTATCACGTCTGAAAACCCTGTAACCAGGGACATTGAGCTGCCATTTCTGCCCCTCTTTAAGCCACGTTTCTGTAATAGTTAAGATATCGCACTGCCACGTGTCAATCTGTGCCCTCAGCTCATCCGCCTTATTTCCTATACTCCTTGCATTGAGATAAATACATTCAAGGACTGCCAAACTCCTCTGTTGTTTATTTTCTAACCTTTGTTCCCTCTGCCTTCCAGACTCACTCACTAATTTTCTGCCTTCCATTTCCAGTTCTGACTTGATCCCATCTGACTCCACACTCAGGTTCCCATCGCCCTGCCAAGCTAGTTTAAACCCTCCCCGACAGCACCAGCAAACCTCCCCGCAAGGATATTGGTCCCGGCCCTGTTAAGGTGCAACCCGTCCGGCCTGTACAGGTCCCACCTCCCCCAGAACCGGTCCCAATGCCCCAGGAATCTAAAGTCCTCCCTCCTGCACCGCCTCTCCAGCCACGCATTCATCTGCTCTATCCTCCTATCTCTATACTCACTAATCTGGAGATTACTACCTTTGAGGTCCTGCTTATTAGTCTTTTTCCTAACTCCTTAAACTCAACCTGCAGGATCTCATCCCTCTTTCTTTCATGGCTAAAATTCTCCAGTCCTGGCAACATCCTCATAAATCTCCTCTGTACCCTTTCTAGTGCAATCACATCTTTCCTGTAATGTGGTGACCAGAACTGTACGCAGTACTCAAGCTGTGGCCTAACTAGTGTTTTATACAGTTCCAGCATAACCTCCCTGCTCTTATATTCTGTGCCTCGGCTAATAAAGGAAAGTATCCCTTATGCCTTTTTAACCACCTTATCTACCTGTCCTGCTACCTTCAGGGATCTGTGGACATGCACTCCAAGGTCCCTCACTTCCTCTACACCTCTCAGTATCCTCCCATTTATTGTGTATTCCCTTGCCTTGTTTGCCCTCCCCAAATGCATCACCTCACATTTCCCTGGATTGAATTCCATTTGCCACTTTTCTGCCCACCTGACCAGTCCATTGATATCTTCCTGCAGTCTACAGCTTTCCTCCTCACTATCAACCACACGGACAATTTTTGTATCAGCTGCAAACTTCTTGATCAAGCCCCCCACATTCAAGTCCAAATAATTAATATATACCACAAAAAGCAAGAGAGAGACTGGTCTGTGAGAGTGTGAGAGAGAGAGAGAGAGAGAGAGAGAGAGACTGGTCTGTGAAAGTGTGAGAGAGAGAGAGAGAGAGAGACTGGTCTGTGTGAGTGTGAGAGAGAGAGAGAGACTGGTCTGTGAGAGTGTGAGAGAGAGAGAGAGAGACTGGTCTGTGAGAGAGAGAGAGAAAGAGAGAGACTGGTCTGTGAGAGAGAGAGAGAGAGAGACTGGTCTGTGAGAGTGAGAGAGAGAGAGAGAGAGACTGGTCTGTGTGAGAGAGAGAGAGACTGGTCTGTGAGAGTGTGTGAGAGAGAGAGAGAGACTGGTCTGTGAGAGTGAGAGAGAGAGAGTGAGAGACTGGTCTGTGAGAGGGCGTGAGAGTAGAGAGAGACTGGTCTGTGAGAGTGTGTGAGAGTAGAGAGAGAGACTGGTCTGTGTGAGTATGAGAGAGAGAGAGAGAGAGAGACTGGTCTGTGAGACAGAGAGAGAGACTGGTCTGTGAGACAGAGAGAGAGACAGGTCTGTGAGAGAGTGAGAGACTGGTCTGTGAGAGAGAGCGAGAGACTGGTCTGTGAGAGAGAGAGAGAGACTGGTCTGTGAGACAGAGAGAGAGACTGGTCTGTGAGAGAGTGAGAGACTGGTCTGTGAGAGAGAGAGAGAGAGACTGGTCTGTGAGAGAGAGAGAGAGACTGGTCTGTGAGAGAGAGAGAGAGACTGGTCTGTGAGAGAGAGAGAGAGACTGGTCTGTGAGAGAGTGAGAGACTGGTCTGTGAGAGTATGTGTGAGAGAGAGAGAGATTGGTCTGTGAGAGAAAGAGACTGAGTTTTTCTTATTCATTCATGGGATGTGGGCGTCGCTGGCGAGGCCGGCATTTATTGCCCATCCCTAATTGCTCTTGAGAAGGTGGTGGTGAGCCGCCTTCTTGAACCACTGCAGTCCGTGTGGTGAAGGTTCTCCCACAGTGCTGTTAGATAGGGAGTTCCAGGATTTTGACCCAGTGACGATGAAGGAACGGCGATATATTTCCAAGTCGGGATGGTGTGTGACTTGGAGGGGAACGTGCAGGTGGTGTTGTTCCCATGTGCCTGCTGCTCTTGTCCTTCTAGGTGGTAGAAGACGCGGGTTTGGGAGGTACTGTCGAAGAAGCCTTGGCGAGTTGCTGCAGTGCATCCTGAGGATGGTACACACTGCAGCCACAGTGTGTCGGTGGTGAAGGGAGTGAATGTTTAGGGTGGTGGATGGGGTACCAATCCATCGGGCTGCTTTGTCCTGGATGGTGTCGAGCTTCTTGAGTGTTGTTGGAGCTGCACTCATCCAGGCAAGTGGAGAGTATTCCATCACACTCCTGACTTGTGCATTGTAGATGGTGGAAAGGCTTTGGGGAGTCAGGAGGTGAGTCACTCACCACAGAATACCCAGCCTCTGACCTGCTCTTGTAGCCACAGTATTTATATGGCTGGTCCAGTTTAGTTTCTAGTCAATGGTGACCCCCAGGATATTGATGGTTGGGGATTCAGTGATGGTAATGCCATTGAATGTCAAGGGGAGGTGGTTAGACTCTCTCTTGTTGGAGATGGTCATTGCCTGGCACTTGTCTGGCGCAAAATGTTACTTGCCACTTATCAGCCCAAGCCTGGATATTGTCCAGATCTTCATGGTCTGTGAGAGTGAGAGAGAGAGAGAGAGAGAGAGACTGGCCTGTGAGAGTGTGAGAAAGAGAGAGGGAGACTGGTCTGTGAGAGTGAGAGAGAGAGAGAGACTGGTCTGTGAGAGTGAGAGAGAGAGACTGGTCTGTGAGAGTGAGAGAGAGAGAGACTGGTCTGTGAGAGTGTGAGAGAGAGAGAGAGACTGGTCTTTGAGAGAGAGAGACTCGTCTGTGAGAGAGAGAGAGGGAGACTGGGTCTATGAGAGAGAGAGACTGGTCTGTGAGAGTGTGTGAGTGTGAGAGGGAGAGAGAGAGAGAGACTTGTTTTTTTAAAATTCGTTCATGGGATGTGGGCGTCGCTGGCGAGGCCGGCATTTATTGCCCATCCCTAACTGCCCTTGAGAAGGTGGTGGTGAGCCGCCTTCTTGAACCACTGCAGTCTGTGTGGTGAAGGTTCTCCCACAGTGCTGTTAGGGAAGGAGTTCCAGGATTTTGACCCAGCGACGATGAAGGAACGGCGATATATTTCCAAGTCGGGATGGTGTGTGACTTGGAGGGGAACGTGCAGGTGGTGTTGTTCCCATGCGCCTGCTGCCCTTGTCCTTCTAGGTGGTAGAGGTCGCGGGTTTGGGAGGTGCTGTCGAAGAAGCCTTGGTGAGTTGCTGCAGTGCATCCTGTGGATGGTACACACTACAGCCACTGTGCGCCGGTGGTGAAGGGAGTGAATGTTTAGGGTGGTGGATGGGGTGCCAATCAAGCGGGCTGCTTTGTCCTGGATGGTGTCGAGCTTCTTGAGTGTTGTTGGAGCTGCACTCATCCAGGCAAGTGGAGAGTATTCCATCACACTCCTGACTTGTGCCTTGTAGATGGTGGAAAGGCTTTGGGGAGTCAGGAGGTGAGTCACTCACCACAGAATACCCAGCCTCTGACCTGCTCTTGTAGTCACAGTATTTATATGGCTGGTCCAGTTAAGTTTGTGGTCAATGGTGACCCCCAGGATGTTGATGGTTGGGGATTCGGCGATGGTAATGCCATTGAATGTCAAGGGGAGATGGTCATTGCCTGGCACTTGTCTGACGCGAATGTTACTTGCCACTTATCAGCCCAAGCCTGGATGTTGTCTCGATCTTCATGGTCTGTGAGAGTGAGAGTGAGAGAGAGAGGGAGAGAGAGACTGATCTGTGAGTGAGAGAGAGATAGAGAGAGACAGGTCTGTGAGAGAGAGAGAGAGAGAGACTGGTCTGTGAGAGTGTGAGTGAGAGAGACTGGCCTGTGTGAGAGAGAGAGAGAGACTGGCCTGTGTGAGAGAGAGAGAGAGACTGGTCTGTGAGAGAGAGAGAGAGAGAGAGACTGGTCTGTCAGAGAGTGAGAGAGAGAGAGAGAGAGAGAGAGAGACTGGTCTGTGAGAGAGTGAGAGAGAGAGAGACTGGTCTGTGAGAGAGTGAGAGAGAGAGAGAGAGAGAGAGGGAGACTGGTCTGTGAGAGAGAGAGAGAGACTGGTCTGTGAGAGAGAGAGAGAGAGAGAGAGAGACTGGTCTGAGAGAGAGAGAGAGAGAGAGAGACTGGTCTGTGAGAGAGTGAGAGAGAGAGAGACTGGTCTGTGAGAGAGTGAGAGAGAGAGAGAGAGAGAGGGAGACTGGTCTGTGAGAGAGAGAGAGAGAGAGAGAGAGAGAGACTGGTCTGTGAGAGAGAGAGAGAGAGTGTGTGAGAGAGAGAGAGAGAGAGAGAGACTGGTCTGTGAGAGAGAGAGAGAGAGAGAGAGACTGGTCTGTGAGAGAGAGAGAGAGAGAGAGAGACTGGTCTATGAGAGAGAGAGAGAGAGACTGGTCTGTGAGAGAGAGAGAGAGAGAGAGACTGGTCTATGAGAGAGAGAGAGAGAGAGAGAGAGAGACTGGTCTGTGAGAGTGAGAGTGAGAGAGAGAGAGACTGGTCTGAGAGAGAGAGAGAGAGAGAGAGACTGGTCTGTGTGAGAGAGAGAGAGAGAGACTGGTCTGTGTGAGAGAGAGAGAGAGAGAGAGACTGGTCTGTGAGAGAGAGAGAGAGAGACTGGTCTGTGAGAGAGTGAGAGAGAGAGAGAGAGAGAGACTGGTCTGTGAGAGAGTGAGAGAGAGAGAGAGAGAGAGACTGGTCTATGAGAGAGAGAGAGGGAGAGAGACTGGTCTATGAGAGAGAGAGAGGGAGAGAGACTGGTCTGAGAGAGAGAGAGAGAGAGACTGGTCTGTGAGAGAGTGAGAGAGAGAGAGAGAGACTGGTCTGTGAGAGAGTGAGAGAGAGAGACTGGTCTGTGAGAGTGAGATAGAGAGACTGGTCTATGAGAGTGAGAGAGAGAGAGAGTGAGAGAGACTCGTCTGTGAGAGTGTGAGAGAGAGAGAGAGACTTGAGTGTGAGAGTGAGAGAGAGAGAGAGACTGGAAGGCTGTTTCCAGTGGGGTTCCGCAGGGCTCAGTACTCAGTCCCTTGCTTTTTGTGACATATATTAATGATTTGGACTTGAATGTGGGGGGCTTGATTAAGAAGTTTGATACAAAAATTGGCCGTGTGGTTGATAGTGAGGAGGAAAGCTGTGGACTGCAGGAAGATATCAATGGACTGGTCAGGTGGACAGAAAAGTGGCAAATGGAATTCAATCCAGAGAAGTGTGAGGTAATGCATTTGGGGAGGGCAAACAAGGCAAGGGAATACACAATAAATGGGAGGATACTGAGAGGTGTAGAGGAAGTGAGGGACCTTGGAGTGCATGTCCACAGATCCCTGAAGGTAGCAGGACAGGTAGATAAGGTGGTTCAGAAGGCATACGGGATACTTTCCTTTATTAGCCAAGGCATAGAATTTAAAATAAAATTGCTGGACTATAACTTGGTGTTGTAAAATTGTTTACAATAGAATATAAGAGCAGGGAGGTTATGCTGGAACTGTATAAAACACTGGTTAGACCACAGCTTGAGTACTGTGTACAGTTCTGGTCACCACATTACAGGAAGGATGTGTTTGCACTCGAGAGGGTACAAAGGAGATTTACGAGGATGTTGCCAGGGCTGGAACAGAGGGGGCTGAGGGGAGATTTAATTGAGGTGTATAAAATTATGAGGGGCCTGGATAGAGTGGATAGGAAGGACCTATTTCCCTTAGCAGAAGGGTCAGTAACCAGGGGTCATGGATTTAAAGTAATCGGTAGAAGGATTTGAGGGGAGCTGAGGAGAATTTTTTTCACCCAGAGGGTGGTGGGGGTCTGGAACTCACTGCCTGAGAGGATGGGAGAGGCAGAAACCCTCAACTCATTTAAAAAGTACCTGGATGTGCTCCTGAAGAGCCGTAATCCACAGGGCTACGGACCAAGTGCGGGAAAGTGGGATTAAGCTGGATAGCTCTTTTTTGGCCGGCACGGTCACGATGGGCTGAATGGCCTCCTTCTGTGCCGTAACTTTCTATGTTTCGAAGACAGGCCTCAGCCTTCGATAATCACTTTGATTAACAGCTGTTTCAGGTCCCTTGCGATTGGCTGCAGTCCTGAATGATTGCCAGCTCTGTGGGGCGGGGCTTCATCTCACTGAATTACATTCACACCTCTCAGGAAATCAATCTTAGGAGGGAGGAGTCAGGTTGTTTGATACTCACAGCCACTGACTGTGAGGCCTACAATAGAGCCATCTTAACCAGGAGTACACCCCACACGAGAGTCAGCTTAACCAGGAGTACAGCCGACACTAGAGCCATCTCAACCAGGAGCACAGCCCACACGAGAGTCATCTTAACCAGGAGTACAGCCTACACTAGAGTCATCTTAACCAGGAGGACAGCCTACACCAGAGTCATCTTAACCAGGAGTACAGCCTACACTCGAGCCATCTTAATCAGGAGTACACCCCACACTAGAGTCATCTTAACCAGGAGTACAGCCCACACTAGAGTCATCTTAACCAGGAGTACAGCCCACACTAGAGTCATCTTAACCAGGAGTACAGCCGACACTAGAGTCATCTTAACCAGGAGTACAGCCTACACTAGAGTCATCTTAACCAGGAGTACAGCCTACACTAGAGTCATCTTAACCAGGAGTACAGCCTACACTAGAGCCATCTTAACCAGGAGTACAGCCAACACTAGAGCCATCTTAACCAGGAGTACACCCCACACGAGAGTCATCTTAACCAGGAGTACAGCCTACACTAGAGCCATCTTAACCAGGAGTACAGCCTACACGAGAGCCATCTTAACCAGGAGTACACCCCACACTAGAGTCATCTTAACCAGGAGTACAGCCTACACTAGAGCCATCTTAACCAGGAGTACAGCCTACACGAGAGCCATCTTAACCAGCAGTACAGCCTATGCTAGAGTCATCTTAACTAGGAGTACAGCCTACGCTAGAGTCAGCCTACACTAGAGCTATCTTAACCAGGAGTACAGCCGACACTAGAGCCATCTTAACCAGGAGTACAGCCTACACCAGAGCCATCTCAACCAGCAGTACAGCCGACACTAGAGCCATCTTAACCAGGAGTACAGCCTATGCTAGAGTCATCTTAACTAGGAGTACAGCCTAAGCTAGAGCCATCTTAACCAGGAATACAGCCTACACGAGAGCCATCTTAACCAGGAGTACAGCCTACACGAGAGCCATCTTAACCAGGAATACAGCCGACACGAGAGCCATCTTAACCAGGAGTACAGCCTACACGAGAGCCACCTTAACCAGGAGTACAGCCTACACGAGAGCCATCTTAACCAGGAATACAGCCTACACGAGAGCCATCTTAACCAGGAATACAGCCTACACGAGAGCCATCTTAACCAGGAATACAGCCGACGCCGGAGTCATCTTAACCAGGAGTACAGCCGACACTAGAGCCATCTTAACCAGGAGTACAGCCTACACCAGAGCCATCTTAACCAGCAGTACAGCCGACACTAGAGCCATCTTAACCAGGAGTACAGCCTATGCTAGAGTCATCTTAACTAGGAGTACAGCCTAAGCTAGAGCCATCTTAACCAGGAATACAGCCTACACGAGAGCCATCTTAACCAGGAGTACAGCCTACACGAGAGCCATCTTAACCAGGAATACAGCCGACACGAGAGCCATCTTAACCAGGAGTACAGCCTACACGAGAGCCACCTTAACCAGGAGTACAGCCTACACGAGAGCCATCTTAACCAGGAATACAGCCTACACGAGAGCCATCTTAACCAGGAATACAGCCTACACGAGAGCCATCTTAACCAGGAATACAGCCGACGCCGGAGTCATCTTAACCAGGAGTACAGCCTACACTAGAGCCATCTTAACCAGGAGTACAGCCGACACTAGAGCCAACTTAACCAGCAGTACAGCCTACACTGGAGCCATCTTAAAGAGCAGTACAGCCTACACTAGAGCCATCTTAACCAGGAGTACAGCCTACACAAGAGCCATCTTAACCAGGAGTACAGCCTACACGAGAGCCATCTTAACCAGGAGTACAGCCGACACGAGAGCCATCTTAACCAGGAGTACAGCCGACACTAGAGTCATCTTAACCAGGAGTACAGCATACACGAGAGCCATCTTAACCAGGAGTACAGCCTACACGAGAGCCATCTTAACCAGGAGTACAGCCTAAACTAGAGCCATCTTAACCAGGAGTACAGCATACACGAGAGCCATCTTAACCAGGAGTACAGCCTACACCAGAGCCATTTTAACCAGCAGTACAGCCTACACTAGAGTCATCTTAACCAGGAGTACAGCCTGCACGAGAGCGATCTTAACCAGGAATACAGCCTACGCTGGAGTCATCTTAACCAGGAGTACAGCCTACACGAGAGCCATCTAAACCAGGAGTACAGCCAACACTAGAGCCATCTTAACCAGCAGTACACCCCACACTAGAGTCATCTTAACCAGGAGTACAGCCTACACTAGAGCCATCTTAACCAGGAGTACAGCCTACACGAGAGCCATCTTAACCAGGAGTACACCCCACACTAGAGTCATCTTAACCAGGAGTACAGCCTACACCAGAGCCATCTAAAAAAAGCAGTACAGCCTACACTAGAGCCATCTTAACCAGGAGTAGAGCCTACTCTAGAGCCATCTTAACCAGCAGTACAGCCTATGCTAGAGTCATCTTAACTAGGAGTACAGCCTACGCTAGAGTCAGCCTACACTAGAGCTATCTTAACCAGGAGTACAGCCGACACGAGAGCCATCTTAACCAGGAGTACAGCCTACACGAGAGCCATCTTAACCAGGAGTACAGCCGACACAAGAGCCATCTTAACCAGGAATACAGCCTACACGAGAGCCATCTTAACCAGGAATACAGCCTACACTGGAGCCATCTTAACCAGGAGTACAGCCTACACTAGAGTCATCTTAACCAGGAGTACAGCATACACGAGAGCCATCTTAACCAGGAGTACAGCCTACACGAGAGCCATCTTAACCAGGGGTACAGCCTGCACGAGAGCGATCTTAACCAGGAATACAGCCTACGCTGGAGCCATCTTAACCAGGAGTACAGCCTACACGAGAGCCATCTTAACCAGGAGTACAGCCTACACGAGAGCCATCTTAACCAGGAGTACAGCCTACAACAGAGCCATCTTAACCAGCAGTACAGCCTACACTAGAGCCATCTTAACCAGGAGTACAGCCTACTCGAGAGCCATCTTAACCAGGAGTACAGCCTACACTAGAGCCATCTTAACCAGCAGTACAGCCTATGCTAGAATATTCTTAACTAGGAGTACAGCCTACGTTAGAGTCAGCATACACTAGAGCTATCTTAACCAGGAGTACAGCCAACACTAAGCCATCTTAACCAGGAGTACAGCCTACACCAGAGCCATCTTAACCAGCAGGACAGCCTACACTAGAGCCATCTTAACCAGGAGTACAGCCTACTCTAGAGCCATCTTAACCAGCAGTACAGCCTATGCTAGAGTATTCTTAACTAGGAGTACAGCCTACGTTAGAGTCAGCATACACTACAGCCATCTTAACCAGGAGTACAGCCGATGCTAGAGTCATCTTAACTAGGAGTACAGCCTACGCTAGAGCCATCTTAACCAGGAATACAGCCTGCACCAGAGCCATCTTAATCAGGAATACAGCCTACGCTGGAGTCATCTTAACACGGAGTACAGCCTGCACTAGAGCCATCTTAACCAGGAGTACAGCCTACACTAGAGCCAACTTAACCAGGAGTACAGCCTACACTGGAGCCATCTTAACCAGGAGTACAGCCTACACGAGAGCCATCTTAAAGAGGCGTACAGCCTACACTCGAGCCATCTTAACCAGGAGCACAGCCTACACTAGAGCCATCTTAACCAGGAGTACAGCCTACACTCGAGCCATCTTAACCAGGAGTACAGCCAACACGAGAGCCAACTTAACCAGGAGTACAGCCTACACTGGAGCCATCTTAACCAGGAGTACAGCCTACACTAGAGCCATCTTAAAGAGCAGTAAAGCCGACACTAGAGCCATCTTAACCAGGAGTACAGCCTACACAAGAGCCATCTTAACCAGGAGTACAGCCTACACTAGAGCCATCTTAACCAGGAGTACAGCCGACACGAGAGCCATCTTAACCAGGAGTACAGCCGACACGAGAGCCATCTTAACCAGGAGTACAGCCGACACGAGAGCCATCTTAACCAGGAGTACAGCCGACACGAGAGCCATCTTAACCAGGAGTACAGCCGACACGAGAGCCATCTTAACCAGGAGTACAGCCGACACGAGAGCCATCTTAACCAGGAGTACAGCCTACACTCGAGCCATCTTAACCAGGAGTACAGCCTACACGAGAGCCATCTTAACCAGGAGTACAGCCTGCACGAGAGCGATCTTAACCAGGAATACAGCCTACGCTGGAGTCATCTTAACCAGGAGTACAGCCTACACGAGAGCCATCTTAACCAGGAATACAGCCGACGCTGGAGTCATCTTAACCAGGAGTACAGCCTACACTAGAGCCAACTGAACCAGGAGTACAGCCTACACTGGAGCCATCTTAACCAGGAGTACAGCCTACACTAGAGCCATCTTAAAGAGGCATACAGCCTACACTAGAGCCATCTTAACCAGGAGTACAGCCTACACAAGAGCCATCTTAACCAGGAGTACAGCCTACACTCGAGCCATCTTAACCAGGAGTACAGCCTACACTAGAGCCAACTTAACCAGGAGTACAGCCGGCACTAGAGCCATTTTAACCAGGAGTACAGCCTACACTAGAGCCATCTTAACCAGGAGTACAGCCTATGCTAGAGTCATCTTAACTCGGAGCACAGCCTACGCTAGAGTCAGCCGACACTAGAGCTATCTTAACCAGGAGTACAGCCTACACTAGAGCCATCTTAAGCAGGAGTACAGCCTACACCAGAGCCATCTTAACCAGCAGTACAGCCGACACGAGAGCCATCTTAACCAGGAGTACAGCCTATGCTAGAGTCATCTTAACTAGGAGTACAGCCCACGCGAGAGCCATCTTAACCAGGAGTACAGCCGACACGAGAGCCATCTTAACCAGCAGTACAGCCTACACTGGAGCCATCTTAACCAGGAGTACAGCCGACACGAGAGCCATCTTAACCAGGAGTGCAGCCTACGCTAGAGTCATCTTAAACTGGAGCACAGCCTACACTAGAGCCATCTTAACCAGGAGTGCAGCCTACACGAGAGCCATCTTAACCAGGAGTACAGCCTACACTAGAGCCATCTTAACCAGGAGTGCAGCCTACGCTAGAGTCATCTTAAACTGGAGCACAGCCTACACTAGAGCCATCTTAATCAGGAGTACAGCCTACACTAGAGCCATCTTAACCAGGAGTACAGCCTGCACGAGAGCCATCTTAACCAGGAGTACAGCCTACACTAGAGCCATCTTAACCAGGAGTGCAGTCTACACTAGAGCCATCTTAACCAGGAGTACAGCCTGCACTCGAGCCACCTTAACCAGGAGTCGAGCCTGCACTGGAGCCATCTGAACCAGGAATACAGCCGACACTAGAGCCATTTTAACCAGGAATACAGCCGACACTGGATCCATCTCAACCAGGAATACAGCCGACACGAGAGCCATCTTAACCAGGAGTACAGCCTACACTAGAGCCATCTTAACCAGGAGTACAGCCTACACTGGAGCCAACTTAACCAGGAGTGCAGCCTACACTGGAGCCATCTTAACCAGGAGTACAGCCTACACTAGAGCCATCTTAAAGAGGCATACAGCCTACACTAGAGCCATCTTAACCAGGAGTACAGCCTACACAAGAGCCATCTTAACCATGAGTACAGCCTACACTCGAGCCATCTTAACCAGGAGTACAGCCTACACTTGAGCCAACTTAACCAGGAGTACAGCCGACACTAGAGCCATTTTAACCAGGAGTACAGCCTACACTAGAGCCATCTTAACCAGGAGTACAGCCTATGCTAGAGTCATCTTAACTAGGAGTACAGCCTACGCTAGAGTCAGCCGACACTAGAGCTATGTTAACCAGGAGTACAGCCTACACCAGAGCCATCTTAACTAGGAGTACAGCCCACGCGAGAGCCATCTTAACCAGGAATACAGCCTACACTAGAGCTACCTTAACCAGGAGTACAGCCTACACTAGAGCCATCTTAACCAGGAGTACAGCCGACACGAGAGCCATCTTAACCAGGAATACAGCCTACGCTGGAGTCATCTTAACCAGGAGTACAGCCTACACTAGAGCCATCTTAACCAGGAGTACAGCCTACACTAGAGCCAACTTAACCAGGAGTACAGCCTACACTGGAGCCATCTTAACCAGGTGTACAGCCTGCACCAGAGCCATCTTAAGCAGCAGTACAGCCTACACTGGAGCCATCTTAACCAGGAGTACAGCCTACACGAGAGCCATCTTAACCAGGAGTACAGCCTGCACCAGACCCATCTTAACCAGGAGTACAGCCGACACTAGAGCCATCTTAACCAGGAGTGCAGCCTACGCTAGAGTCATCTTAAACTGGAGCACAGCCTACACTAGAGCCATCTTAACCAGGAGTACAGCCGACATGAGAGTCACCTTAACCTGGAGTACAGCCTACACGAGAGCCATCTGAACCAGGAGTACAGCCCACACTCGAGCCATCTTAACCAGGAGTACAGCCTACACTAGAGCCATCTTAACCAGGAGTGCAGCCTACACTAGAGCCATCTTAACCAGGAGTACAGCCTACACTAGAGCCATCTTAACCAGGAGTGCAGCCTACACTAGAGCCATCTTAACCTGGAGTACAGCCTACACGAGAGCCATCTTAACCAGGAGTACAGCCTGCACGAGAGCCATCTTAACCAGGAGTACAGCCTACACTAGAGCCATCTTAACCAGGAGTACAGCCTGCACTAGAGCCATCTTAACCAGGAGTACAGCCTGCACTGGAGCCATCTTAACCAGCAGTACAGCCTACACTAGAGCCATCTTAACCAGGAGTACAGCCTACACTAGAGCCATCTCAACCAGGAATACAGCCGACACGAGAGCCATCTTAACCAGGAGTACAGCCGACACTAGAGCCATCTTAACCAGGAGTACAGCCTACGCTAGAGTCATCTTAACCAAGAGTACAGCATACACTAGAGCCATCTTAACCAGGAGTACAGCCTACACTAGAGTCATCTTAACCAGGAGTACAGCCTACGCTGGAGCCATCTGAACTAGGAGTACAGCCTGCACAAGAGCCATCTTAACCAGGAGTACTAGCCTACGCTAGAGTCATCTTAACCAGGAGTACAGCCTACACTAGAGTCATCTTTACCAGGAGTACAGCTACGCGAGAGTCATCTTAACCAGGAGTACAGCTACGCGAGAGCCATCTGAACCAGGAGTACAGCCTACACTAGAGCCATCTTAACCAGGAGTACAGCCTACACTAGAGCCATCTTAACCAGGAGTACAGCCTACACGAGAGTCATCTTAACCATGAGTACAGCCTACGCTAGAGTCATCTTAACCAGAAGTACAGCATACGCTGGAGCCATCTTAACCAGGAGTACAGCCTGCACTAGAGCCACCTTAACCAGGAGTACAGCCCACACTCGAGCCATCTTAACCAGGAGTGCAGCCTGCACTGGAGCCATCTTAACCAGGATTACAGTCTACACTGGAGCCATCTTAACCAGGAGTACAGCCGACACTAGAGCCATCTTAAAGAGCAGTACAGCCTACACTAGAGCCATCTTAACCAGGAGTACAGCCTGCACTAGAGCCATCTTAACCAGGAGTACAGCCTACGCTAGAGTCATCTTAACCTGGAGCACAGCCTGCACTAGAGCCATCTTAACCAGGAGTACAGCCTACACGAGAGTCACCTGAACCTGGAGTACAGCCTACACTAGAGCCATCTTAACCAGGAGTACAGCCTACACTAGAGCCATTTAACCAGGAGTACAGCCTGCACTAGAGCCATCTTAACCAGGAGTGCAGCCTACACGAGAGCCATCTCAACCAGGAATAACAGCCGACACTAGAACCATCTTAACCAGGAGTACAGCCTACACTTGAGCCATCTTAACCAGGAGTACAGCCGACACTAGATCCATCTTAACCAGGAGTACAGCTACGCGAGAGCCATCTGAACCAGGAGTACAGCCTACAAGAGAGCCATCTTAACCAGGAGTACAGCCGACACGAGAGCCATCTTAACCAGGAGTACAGCCTGCACGACATCCATCTTAACCAGGAGTACAGCCTACACTAGAGCCAACTTAACCAGGAGTACAGCCTACACTAGAGCCATCTTAACCAGGAGTACAGCCTACACTCGAGCCATCTTAACCAGGAGTACAGCCTACACTCGAGCCATCTTAACCAGGAGTACAGCCTACACCAGAGCCATCTTAACCAGCAGTACAGCCGACACTAGAGCCATCTTAACCAGGAGTAAAGCCTACACTAGAGCCATCTTAACCAGGAGTACAGCCTACACTAGAGCCATCTTAACCAGGAGTACAGCCGATGCTAGAGTCATCTTAACTTGGAGTACAGCCTACGCTAGAGCCATCTTAACCAGGATTGCAGCCTACACTGGAGCCATCTTAACCAGGAGTACAGCCTGCACTAGACCATCTTAACCAGTACAGCCTACACTAGAGCTATCTGAACCAGGAGTACAGCCTACACTAGAGCCGTCTTAACCAGGAGTACAGCCTGCACCAGAGCCATCTTAACCAGGAGTACAGCCTGCACTAGAGCCATCTTAACCAGGAGTACAGCCTACACTAGAGCCATCTTAACCAGGAGTACAGCCTACACGAGAGCCATCTTAACCAGCAGTACAGCCTACGCTAGAGCCATCTTAACCAGGAGTACAGCATACACTAGATCCATCTTAACCAGGAGTACAGCCTACACTAGAGCCATCTTAACCAGCAGTACAGCCGACACTAGAGCCATCTGAACCAGGAGTACAGCCTACACTAGAGCCATCTTAACCAGGAGTACAGCCTACACTAGAGCCATCTTAACCAGGAGAACAGCCTATGCTGGAGTCATCTTAACCAGGAGTACAGCCTACACTAGAGCCATCTTAACCAGGAGTACAGCCTACACTCGAGCCATCTTAACCAGGAGTACAGCCTACGCTAGAGCCATCTTCACCAGGAGTACAGCCTACACTAGAGTCATCTTAACCAGGAGTACAGCCTACACTAGAGTCATCTTAACCAGGAGTACAGCCTACACTAGAGTCATCTTAACCAGGAGTACAGCCTACACTAGAGTCATCTTAACCAGGAGTACAGCCTACACTAGAGTCATCTTAACCAGGAGTACAGCCTACGCTGGAGCCATCTTAACCAGGAGTACAGCCGACACTAGAGCCATCTGAACCAGGAGTACAGCCTACACTAGAGCCATCTTAACCAGGAGTGCAGCCTACACGAGAGCCATCTTAACCAGGGTTACAGTCGACACGAGAGCCATCTTAACCAGGAGTACAACCTACACTAGAGACATCTTAACCAGGGTTACAGTCGACACGAGAGCCATCTTAACCAGGAGTACAGCCTACACTAGTGCCATCTTATCCAGGAGTACAGCCGACGCTAGAGTCATCTTAACCAGGAGTACAGCCGACACTGGAGCCATCTTAACCAGGAGTGCAGCCTACACTAGAGCCATCTTAAACAAGAGTACAGCCTGCACGAGAGCCATCTTAACCAGGAGTACAGACTACACTGGAGTCACCTTAACCAGGAGTACAGCCTACACTAGAGCCATCTTAACCAGGAGCACAGCCTACACCAGAGCCATTTTAACCAGCAGTACAGCCGACACGAGAGCCATCTTAACCAGGAGTACAGCCTATGCGAGAGTCATCTTAACCAGGAATACAGCCTACACTAGAGCCATCTTAACCAGGAGTACAGCCTACACGAGAGCCATCTTAACCAGGAGTACAGCCGACACGAGAGCCATCTTAACCAGGAGTACAGCCTACACTGGAGCCATCTCAACCAGGAATACAGCCGACACTAGAGCCATCTTAACCAGGAGTAAAGCCTACACTGGAGCCATCTCAACCAGGAATACAGCCTACACTAGAGCCATCTTAACCAGGAGTACAGCCTACACTAGAGCCATCTTAACCAGGAGTACAGCCTGCACTCGAGCCATCTTAACCAGGAGTACAGCCTACGCTAGAGTCATCTTAACCAGGAGTACAGCCTACACTAGAGCCATCTTAACCAGGAGTACAGCCGACACTAGAGTCATTTTAACCAGGAGTACAGCCTACACTAGAGCCATCTTAACTAGGAGTACAGCCTACACTGGAGCCATCTTAACCAGGAGTGCAGCCTGCACTGGAGCCATCTTAACCAGGAGTACAGCCTGCACGACATCCATCTTAACCAGGAGTGCAGCCTGCACTGGAGCCATCTTAACCAGGATTACAGTCTACACTAGAGCCATCTTAACCAGGAGTACAGCCCACACGAGAGCCATCTTAAACAGCAGTACAGTCTACACTGGAGCCATCTTAACCAGGAGTAGAGCCTACACTCGATCCATCTTAACCAGGAATACAGCCGACACTAGATCCATCTTAACCAGGAGTACAGCCTACACTAGAGCCATCTCAACCAGGAATACAGCCGACACTAGAGCCATCTTAACCAGGAGTACAGCCTACACTCGAGCCATCTTAACCAGGAGTACAGCCTACTCTAGAGTCATCTTAAACAAGAGTACAGCCTGCACGAGAGCCACCTTAACCAGGAGTACAGCCTACACTGGAGCCAACTTAACCAGGAGTGCAGCCTGCACTAGAGCCATCTTAACCAGGAGTACAGCCGACACTAGAGCCATCTTAACCAGGAGTGCATCCCACACTAGAGCCATCTTAACCAGGATTACAGTCGACACGAGAGCCATCTTAACCAGGAGTACAGCCTACACTGGAGTCATCTTAACCAGGAGTACAGCCTACACAAGAGCCATCTTAACCAGGAGTGCAGCCTACACTAGAGTCATCTTAACCACGAGAACAGCTACGCGAGAGCCATCTGAAACAGGAATACAGCCTACACTGGAGCCATCTTCACCAGGAGTACAGCCAACACTCGAGCCATCTTAACCAGGAGTACAGCCTACGCGAGAGCCATCTTAACCAGGAGTACAGCCTACACTGGAGCCATCTTAACCAGGAGTACAGCCTACAATAGAGCCATCTTCACCAGGAGTACAGCCTGCACTAGAGTCATCTTAACCAGGAGTACAGCCTACGCGAGAGCCATCTTAACCAGGAGTACAGCCTGCACTGGAGCCATCTTAACCAGGAGTACAGCCTACACTAGAGCCATCTTAACCAGGAGTACAGCCTATGCTGGAGTCATCTTAACTAGGAGTACAGCCTACGCTGGAGCCATCTTAACCAGGAGTACAGCCTACACTAGAGCCATCTTAACCAGGAGTACAGCCTACACTAGAGCCATCTTAACGAGGAGTACAGCCTACACTAGAGCCATCTTAACCAGGAGTACAGCCTACACTAGAGCCATCTTAACCAGGAGTACAGCCAACACTAGAGGCATCTTAACCAGGAGTACAGCCTACACTAGAGTCATTTCAACCAGGAGTACAGCCTACGCTGGAGCCATCTTAACCAGGAGCAGAGCCGACACGAGAGCCATCTTAACCAGGAGCACAGCCTACACTGGAGCCACCTTAACCAGGAGTACAGCCTACACTAGAGCCATCTTAACCAGGAGTACAGCCTACACCAGAGCCATCTTAACCAGCAGTACAGCCTACACTAGAGTCATCTTAACCAGGAGTACAGCCTACACCAGAGCCATCTTAACCAGCAGTACAGCCAACACGAGAGCCATCTTAACCATGAGTGCAGCCTACACGAGAGCCATCTTAACCATGAGTGCAGCCTGCACGAGAGCCATCTTAACCAGGAGTGCAGCCTACATTGAGCCATCTTAACCAGGATTACAGTCGACACTGGAGCCATCTTAACCAGGAGCACAGCCTGCACTGGAGCCATCTTAACCAGGAGTACAGCCTGCACTAGAGCCATCTTAACCAGGAGTACAGCCTGCACTGGAGCCATCTTAACCAGGAGTTCAGCCTACACTCGAGTCATCTTAACCAGGAGTACAGCCTACGCTGGAGCCATCTTAACCAGGAGGACAGCCGACACGAGAGCCATCTTAACCAGGAGTACAGCCTACACTAGAGCCACCTTAACCAGGAGTACAGCCTACACTAGAGCCATCTTAACCAGGAGTACAGCCGACACTGGAGTCATCTTAACCAGGAGTACAGCCTGCACTAGAGCCACCTTAACCAGGAGTACAGCCTACACTAGAGCCATCTTAACCAGGAGTACAGCCTACACGAGAGCCATCTTAACCATGAGTGCAGCCTACACGAGAGCCATCTTAACCATGAGTGCAGCCTGCACGAGAGCCATCTTAACCAGGAGTGCAGCCTACATTGAGCCATCTTAACCAGGATTACAGTCGACACTGGAGCCATCTTAACCAGGAGCACAGCCTGCACTGGAGCCATCTTAACCAGGAGTACAGCCTGCACTAGAGCCATCTTAACCAGGAGTACAGCCTGCACTGGAGCCATCTTAACCAGGAGTACAGCCTACACTAGAGCCATCTCAAAGAGCAGTACAGCCTACACTAGAGCCATCTTAACCAGGAGTACAGCCTACGCGAGAGTCATCTTAACCATGAGTGCAGCCTGCACGAGAGCCATCTTAACCAGGAGTGCAGCCTACACTAGAGCCACCTTAACCAGGAGTACAGCCTGCACGAGAGCCATCTTAACCAGGAGTACAGCCTGCACTAGAGCCACCTTAACCAGGAGTACAGCCTACACTAGAGCCATCCGAACCAGGAGTCCAGCCGACACGAGAGCCACCTTAACCAGGAGTACAGCCTACACTAGAGCCACCTTAACCAGGAGTACAGCCTGCACGAGAGCCATCTTAACCAGGAGTACAGCCTGCACTAGAGCCACCTTAACCAGGAGTACAGCCTACACTAGAGCCATCTTAACCAGGAGTACAGCCTACACGAGAGCCATCTTAACCATGAGTGCAGCCTACACGAGAGCCATCTTAACCATGAGTGCAGCCTGCACGAGAGCCATCTTAACCAGGAGTGCAGCCTACATTGAGCCATCTTAACCAGGATTACAGTCGACACTGGAGCCATCTTAACCAGGAGCACAGCCTGCACTGGAGCCATCTTAACCAGGAGTACAGCCTGCACTAGAGCCATCTTAACCAGGAGTACAGCCTGCACTGGAGCCATCTTAACCAGGAGTACAGCCTACACTAGAGCCATCTCAAAGAGCAGTACAGCCTACACTAGAGCCATCTTAACCAGGAGTACAGCCTACGCGAGAGTCATCTTAACCAAGAGTTCAGCCTACACTCGAGTCATCTTAACCAGGAGTACAGCCTACGCTGGAGCCATCTTAACCAGGAGGACAGCCGACACGAGAGCCATCTTAACCAGGAGTACAGCCTACACTAGAGCCACCTTAACCAGGAGTACAGCCTACACTAGAGCCATCTTAACCAGGAGTACAGCCTACGCTGGAGCCATCCGAACCAGGAGTCCAGCCGACACGAGAGCCACCTTAACCAGGAGTACAGCCTACACTAGAGCCACCTTAACCAGGAGTACAGCCTGCACGAGAGCCATCTTAACCAGGAGTACAGCCTACACTAGAGCCATCTTAACCAGGAGTACAGCCCACACTGGAGCCATCTTAAACAGCAGTGCAGCCTACAATAGAGCCATCTTAACCATGAGTGCAGCCTACACTAGAGCCATCTTAACCAGGAGTACAGCCTACACGAGAGCCATCTTAACCAGGAGTGCAGCCTACACTAGAGCCGTCTTAACCAGGATTACAGTCGACACTAGAGCCATCTTAACCAGGAGTACAGCCTGCACTGGAGCCATCTTAACCAGGAGTACAGCGTACACGAGAGCCATCTTAACCAGGAGTGCAGCCGACACAAGAGCCATCTTAACCAGGAGTACAGCCTACACTGGAGCCATCTTAACCAGGAGTACAGCCGACACTAGAGCCATCTTAACCAGGAGTACAGCCAACACTAGAGGCATCTTAACCAGGAGTACAGCCTACACTAGAGTCATCTTAACCAGGAGTACAGCCTACACGAGAGCCATCTTAACCAGGAGTACAGCCGAAGCTGGAGTCATCTTATCCTGGAGTACAGCCTACACTAGAGCCATCTTAACCAGGAGTACAGCCAACAATAGAGCCACCTTAACCAGGAGTACAGCCTACACTACAGCCACCTTAACCAGGAGTACAGCCTACGCGAGAGCCATCTTAACCAGGAGTACAGCCCACACTGGAGCCATCTTAACCAGGAGTACAGCCTACACGAGAGCCATCTTAAACAGCAGTACAGCCTGCACTAGAGTCATCTTAACCAGGAGTGCAGCCTACACTAGAGCCATCTCAAAGAGCAGTACAGCCTACACTAGAGCCATCTTAACCAGGAGTACAGCCTACGCGAGAGTCATCTTAACCAAGAGTTCAGCCTACACTCGAGTCATCTTAACCAGGAGTACAGCCTACGCTGGAGCCATCTTAACCAGGAGGACAGCCGACACGAGAGCCATCTTAACCAGGAGTACAGCCTACACTAGAGCCACCTTAACCAGGAGTACAGCCTACACTAGAGCCATCTTAACCAGGAGTACAGCCTACGCTGGAGCCATCCGAACCAGGAGTCCAGCCGACACGAGAGCCACCTTAACCAGGAGTACAGCCTACACTAGAGCCACCTTAACCAGGAGTACAGCCTGCACGAGAGCCATCTTAACCAGGAGTACAGCCTACACTAGAGCCATCTTAACCAGGAGTACAGCCCACACTGGAGCCATCTTAAACAGCAGTGCAGCCTACAATAGAGCCATCTTAACCATGAGTGCAGCCTACACTAGAGCCATCTTAACCAGGAGTACAGCCTACACGAGAGCCATCTTAACCAGGAGTGCAGCCTACACTAGAGCCGTCTTAACCAGGATTACAGTCGACACTAGAGCCATCTTAACCAGGAGTACAGCCTGCACTGGAGCCATCTTAACCAGGAGTACAGCGTACACGAGAGCCATCTTAACCAGGAGTGCAGCCGACACAAGAGCCATCTTAACCAGGAGTACAGCCTACACTGGAGCCATCTTAACCAGGAGTACAGCCGACACTAGAGCCATCTTAACCAGGAGTACAGCCAACACTAGAGGCATCTTAACCAGGAGTACAGCCTACACTAGAGTCATCTTAACCAGGAGTACAGCCTACACGAGAGCCATCTTAACCAGGAGTACAGCCGAAGCTGGAGTCATCTTATCCTGGAGTACAGCCTACACTAGAGCCATCTTAACCAGGAGTACAGCCAACAATAGAGCCACCTTAACCAGGAGTACAGCCTACACTACAGCCACCTTAACCAGGAGTACAGCCTACGCGAGAGCCATCTTAACCAGGAGTACAGCCCACACTGGAGCCATCTTAACCAGGAGTACAGCCTACACGAGAGCCATCTTAAACAGCAGTACAGCCTGCACTAGAGTCATCTTAACCAGGAGTGCAGCCTACACTAGAGCCATCTTAACCAGGAGTACAGCCTACACGAGAGCCATCTTAACCAGGAGTACAGCCTGCACTAGAGTCATCTTAACTAGGAGTGCAGCCTACACTAGAGCCATCTTAACCAGGAGTACAGCCGACACGAGAGCCATCTTAACCAGGAGTGCAGCCTACACTAGAGCCATCTTAACCAGGAGTACAGCCGACACGAGAGCCATCTTAACCAGGAGTACAGCCGACACGAGAGACTACTTAACCATGAGTGCAGCCTACACTAGAGCCATCTGAACCAGGAGTACAGCCTACGCTAGAGTCATCTTAACCAGGAGTACAGCTACGCCGGAGCCATCTTAACCAGGAGTACAGCCTACACTAGAGCCACCTTAACCAGGAGTACAGCCTACACTAGAGCCACCTTAACCAGGAGTACAGCCGACACGAGAGCCATCTTAACCAGGAGTACAGCCTGCACTAGAGCCATTTTAACCAGGAGTACAGCCTGCACGACATCCATCTTAACCAGGAGTGCAGCCTGCACTAGAGCCATCTTCACCAGGATTACAGTCTACACTAGAGCCATCTTAACCAGGAGTACAGCCCACACTAGAGCCATCTTAAACAGCAGTACAGTCTACACTGGAGCCATCTTAACCAGGAGTAGAGCCTGCACTCGAGCCATCTTAACCAGGAGTACAGCCTGCACGAGAGCCATCTTAACCAGGAGTACAGCCTGCACTAGAGCCATCTTAACCAGGAGTACAGCCTACACTGGAGCCATCTTAACCAGGAGTACAGACTGCACTGGAGCCATCTTAACCAGGAGTACAGCCTGCACTAGAGCCATCTTAACCAGGAGTACAGCCTACACTGGAGCCATCTTAACCAGGAGTACAGCCTGCACTAGAGCCATCTTAACCAGGAGTACAGTCTACACTAGAGCCATCTTAACCAGGAGTACAGCCTACACTCGAGCCATCTCAACCAGGAATACAGCCGACACTAGAGCCATCTTAACCAGGAGTACAGCCTACACTCGAGCCATCTTAACCAGGAGTACAGCCTACACTAGAGCCATCTTAACCAGGAGTACAGCTCACACTAGAGCCATCTGAACCAGGAGTACAGCCTGCACGAGAGCCATCTCAACCAGGAATACAGCTCACACTAGAGCCATCTTAACCAGGAGTACAGCCGACACTAGAGCCATCTTAACCAGGAGTACAGCCTACACTCGAGCCATCTTAACCAGGAGTACAGCCTACACTAGAGACATCTTAACCAGGAGTACAGCTCACACTAGAGCCATCTTAACCAGGAGTACAGCCTACACTCGAGCCATCTTAACCAGGAGTACAGCCTACACTCGAGCCATCTTAACCAGGAGTACAGCTCACACTAGAGCCATCTTAACCAGGAGTACAGCTCACACTAGAGCCATCTTAACCAGGAGTACAGCTCACACTAGAGCCATCTTAACCAGGAGTACAGCCTACACTCGAGCCATCTCAACCAGGAATACAGCCGACACTAGAGCCATCTTAACCAGGAGTACAGCCTACACTCGAGCCATCTTAACCAGGAGTACAGCCTACACTAGAGCCATCTTAACCAGGAGTACAGCCTACACTAGAGCCATCTTAACCAGGAGTACAGCCTACACTGGAGCCAACTGAACCAGGAGTGCAGCCTGCACTAGAGCCATCTTAACCAGGAGTGCATCCCACACTAGAGCCATCTTAACCAGGATTACAGTCGACACGAGAGCCATCTTAACCAGGAGTACAGCCTACACTGGAGTCATCTTAACCAGGAGTACAGCCTACGCGAGAGCCATCTTAACAAGTAGTACAGCCTACACTAGAGCCATCTTAACCAGGAGTACAGCCGACACTCGAGCCATCTTAACCAGGAGTGCATCCCACACTAGAGCCATCTTAACCAGGATTACAGTCGACACGAGAGCCATCTTAACCAGGAGTACAGCCTACACTGGAGTCATCTTAACCAGGAGTACAGCCGACACTAGAGCCATCTTAACCAGGAGTACAGCCTGCACTAGATCCATCTTAACCAGGATTACAGCCTACGCTAGAGTCATCTTAACCAGGAGTACAGCTACGCCGGAGCCATCTTAACCAGGAGTACAGCCTACGCTAGAGTCATCTTAACCAGGAGTACAGCTACGCTGGAGCCACCTTCACCAGGAGTACAGCCTACACTAGAGCCACCTTAACCAGGAGTACAGCCGACACGAGAGCCATCTTAACCAGGAGTACAGCCTACACCAGTGCCATCTTAACCAGGAGTACAGCCTGCACTAGAGCCATCTTAACCAGGAGTACAGTCTACACTAGAGCCATCTTAACCAGGAGTACAGCCCACACTAGAGCCATCTTAAACAGCAGTACAGTCTACACTGGAGCCATCTTAACCAGGAGTAGAGCCTGCACTCGAGCCATCTTAACCAGGAGTACAGCCTGCACGAGAGCCATCTTAACCAGGAGTACAGCCTGCACTAGATCCATCTTAACCAGGAGTACAGCCTACACTCGAGCCATCTCAACCAGGAATACAGCCGACACTAGAGCCATCTTAACCAGGAGTACAGCCTACACTCGAGCCATCTTAACCAGGAGTACAGCCTACACTAGAGCCATCTTAACCAGGAGTACAGCTCACACTAGAGTCATCTTAACCAGGAGCACAGCCTACGCAGGAGCCATCTGAACCAGGAGTACAGCCTACACGAGAGCATTCTTAACCAGGAGTACAGCCTGCACGAGAGCCACCTTAACCAGGAGTACAGCCTACACTAGAGCCATCTTAACCAGGAGTACAGCCTACACTGGAGCCAACTGAACCAGGAGTGCAGCCTGCACTAGAGCCATCTTAACCAGGAGTACAGCCGACACTCGAGCCATCTTAACCAGGAGTGCATCCCACACTAGAGCCATCTTAACCAGGATTACAGTCGACACGAGAGCCATCTTAACCAGGAGTACAGCCTACACTGGAGTCATCTTAACCAGGAGTACAGCCGACACTAGAGCCATCTTAACCAGGAGTACAGCCTACGCGAGAGCCATCTTAACCAGGAGGACAGCCTACACAAGAGCCATATTAACCAGGAGTGCAGCCTGCAATAGAGCCATCTTAACCAGGAGTACAGCCTACGCTCGAGTCATCTTAACCATGAGAACAGCTACGCGAGAGCCATCTGAAACAGGAATACAGCCTACACTAGAGCCATCTTAACCAGGAGTACAGCCTGCACTAGAGCCATCTTAACCAGGAGTACAGCCTGCACTACATCCATCTTAACCAGGAGTGCAGCCTGCACGAGAGCCATCTTAACCAGGATTACAGTCTACACTAGAGCCATCTTAACCAGGAGTACAGCCCACACTCGAGCCATCTGAAACAGCAGTACAGTCTACACTGGAGCCATCTTAACCAGGAGTACAGCCTGCACGAGAGCCAACTTAACCAGGAGTACAGCCTACACTAGAGCCATCTTAACCAGGAGTACAGCCTACACTCGAGCCATCTTAACCAGGAGTACAGCCTACACTGGAGCCATCTTAACCAGGAGTACAGCCGACACCAGAGCCATCTTAACCAGCAGTACAGCCTACACTAGAGCCATCTTAACCAGGAGTACAGCCTGCACTAGAGCCATCTTAACCAGTACAGCCTACACTGGAGCCATCTTAACCAGGAGAACAGCCTACACTAGAGCCATCTTAACCAGGAGTACAGCCGACACTAGAGCCATCTTAACCAGGAGTACAGCCGACACCAGAGCCATCTTAACCAGCAGTACAGCCTGCACTAGAGCCATCTTAACCAGGAGGACAGCCTGCAACAGAGCCATCTTAACCAGCAGTACAGCCTACACTAGAGCCATCTTAACCAGGAGTACAGCCTACACTAGAGCCATCTTAACCAGGAGTACAGCCTACACTAGAGCCATCTTAACCAGGAGTACAGCCTACACTAGAGCCATCTTAACCAGGAGTACAGCCTACACTAGAGTCACCTTAACCTGGAGTACAGCCTACACTAGAGCCACCTTAACCTGGAGTACAGCCTACACTGGAGCCATCTTAACCAGGCGTACAGCCTACACTAGAGCCATCTTAACCAGGAGTACAGCCTATGCTGGAGTCATCTTAACTAGGAGTACAGCCTACGCTGGAGCCATCTTAACCAGGAGTACAGCCTACGCGAGAGTCATCTTAACCTGGAGTACAGCCTACACTAGAGCCATCTTAACCTGGAGTACAGCCTACATTACAGCCATGTTAACCAGGAGTACAGCCTACACTAGAGCCATCTGAACCAGGAGTACAGCCTACGCGAGAGTCATCTTAACCAAGAGTACAGCCTACACTAGAGCCATCTTAACCAGGAGTACAGCCTACACTAGAGCCATCTTAACCAGGAGTACAGCCTACACTAGAGCCATCTTAACCAGGAGTACAGCCAACACGAGAGGCATCTTAACCATGAGTACAGCCTACACTCGAGTCATCTTAACCAGGAGTACAGCCTACACTAGAGTCATCTTAACCAGGAGCACAGCCTACGCTGGAGCCATCTTAACCAGGAGTACAGCCGACACGAGAGCCATCTTAACCAGGAGTACAGCCTACACTAGAGCCACCTTAACCAGGAGTACAGCCTACACTAGAGCCATCTTCACCAGGAGTACAGCCTACACTAGAGTCATCTTAACCAGGAGTACAGCCTACACTAGAGTCATCTTAACCAGGAGTACAGCCTACGCTGGAGCCATCTTAACCAGGAGTGCAGCCTACACTAGAGCCATCTTAACCAGGAGTACAGCCTACACGAGAGCCATCTTAACCAGGAGTACAGCCTTCACGAGAGCCATCTTAACCAGGAGTACAGCCTACACGAGAGCCATCTTAACCAGGAGTACAGCCTACACTAGAGCCATCTTAACCAGGAGTGCAGCCTACACTAGAGCCATCTTAACCAGGAGTACAGCCCACACTAGAGCCATCTTAAACAGCAGTGCAGCCTACACTAGAGCCATCTTAACCATGAGTGCAGCCTACACTAGAGCCATCTTAACCAGGAGTACAGCCTACACGAGAGCCATCTTAACAAGGAGTGCAGCCTACACTAGAGCCATCTTAACCAGGATTACAGTCGACACTAGAGCCATCTTAACCAGGAGCACAGCCGACACTGGAGCCATCTTCACCAGGAGTACAGCCTGCACTAGAGCCATCTTAACCAGGAGTACAGCCTGCACTGGAGCCATCTTAACCAGGAGTACAGCCTACACTAGAGCCATCTTAACCAGGATTACAGTCGACACTAGAGCCATCTTAACCAGGAGCACAGCCGACACCAGAGCCATCTTAACCAGCAGTACAGCCTGCACTAGAGCCATCTTAACCAGGAGTACAGCCTGCAACAGAGCCATCTTAACCAGCAGTACAGCCTACACTAGAGCCATCTTAACCAGGAGTACAGCCTACACTAGAGCCATCTTAACCAGGAGTACAGCCTACGCGAGAGCCATCTTAACCAGGAGTACAGCCTACACTGGAGCCATCTTAACCAGGAGTACAGCCTACACTAGAGCCATCTTAACCAGGAGTACAGCCTATGCTGGAGTCATCTTAACTAGGAGTACAGCAAACGCTGGAGCCATCTTAACCAGGAGTACAGCCTACGCGAGAGTCATCTTAACCTGGAGTACAGCCTACACTAGAGCCATCTTAACCTGGAGTACAGCCTACATTACAGCCATGTTAACCAGGAGTACAGCCTACACTAGAGCCATCTGAACCAGGAGGACAGCCTACGCGAGAGTCATCTGAACCAAGAGTACAGCCTGCAACAGAGCCATCTTAACCAGCAGTACAGCCTACACTAGAGCCATCTTAACCAGGAGTACAGCCTACACTAGAGCCATCTTAACCAGGAGTACAGCCTACACTAGAGCCATCTTAACCAGGAGTACAGCCTACACTAGAGCCATCTTAACCAGGAGTACAGCCTACACTAGAGTCACCTTAACCTGGAGTACAGCCTACACTAGAGCCACCTTAACCTGGAGTACAGCCTACACTGGAGCCATCTTAACCAGGCGTACAGCCTACACTAGAGCCATCTTAACCAGGAGTACAGCCTATGCTGGAGTCATCTTAACTAGGAGTACAGCCTACGCTGGAGCCATCTTAACCAGGAGTACAGCCTACGCGAGAGTCATCTTAACCTGGAGTACAGCCTACACTAGAGCCATCTTAACCTGGAGTACAGCCTACATTACAGCCATGTTAACCAGGAGTACAGCCTACACTAGAGCCATCTGAACCAGGAGTACAGCCTACGCGAGAGTCATCTTAACCAAGAGTACAGCCTACACTAGAGCCATCTTAACCAGGAGTACAGCCTACACTAGAGCCATCTTAACCAGGAGTACAGCCTACACTAGAGCCATCTTAACCAGGAGTACAGCCAACACGAGAGGCATCTTAACCATGAGTACAGCCTACACTCGAGTCATCTTAACCAGGAGTACAGCCTACACTAGAGTCATCTTAACCAGGAGCACAGCCTACGCTGGAGCCATCTTCACCAGGAGTACAGCCGACACGAGAGCCATCTTAACCAGGAGTACAGCCTACACTAGAGCCACCTTAACCAGGAGTACAGCCTACACTAGAGGCATCTTCACCAGGAGTACAGCCTACACTAGAGTCATCTTAACCAGGAGTACAGCCTACACTAGAGTCATCTTAACCAGGAGTACAGCCTACGCTGGAGCCATCTTAAACAGCAGTGCAGCCTACACTAGAGCCATCTTAACCAGGAGTACAGCCTACACGAGAGCCATCTTAACCAGGAGTACAGCCTTCACGAGAGCCATCTTAACCAGGAGTACAGCCTACACGAGAGCCACCTTAACCAGGAGTACAGCCTACACTAGAGCCATCTTAACCAGGAGTGCAGCCTACACTAGAGCCATCTTAACCAGGAGTACAGCCCACACTAGAGCCATCTTAAACAGCAGTGCAGCCTACACTAGAGCCATCTTAACCATGAGTGCAGCCTACACTAGAGCCATCTTAACCAGGAGTACAGCCTACACGAGAGCCATCTTAACAAGGAGTGCAGCCTACACTAGAGCCATCTTAACCAGGATTACAGTCGACACTAGAGCCATCTTAACCAGGAGCACAGCCGACACTGGAGCCATCTTCACCAGGAGTACAGCCTGCACTAGAGCCATCTTAACCAGGAGTACAGCCTGCACTGGAGCCATCTTAACCAGGAGTACAGCCTACACTAGAGCCATCTTAACCAGGATTACAGTCGACACTAGAGCCATCTTAACCAGGAGCACAGCCGACACCAGAGCCATCTTAACCAGCAGTACAGCCTGCACTAGAGCCATCTTAACCAGGAGTACAGCCTGCAACAGAGCCATCTTAACCAGCAGTACAGCCTACACTAGAGCCATCTTAACCAGGAGTACAGCCTACACTAGAGCCATCTTAACGAGGAGTACAGCCAACGCTAGAGCCATCTTAACCAGGAGTACAGCCTACGCGAGAGCCATCTTAACCAGGAGTACAGCCTACACTGGAGCCATCTTAACCAGGAGTACAGCCTACACTAGAGCCATCTTAACCAGGAGTACAGCCTATGCTGGAGTCATCTTAACTAGGAGTACAGCAAACGCTGGAGCCATCTTAACCAGGAGTACAGCCTACGCGAGAGTCATCTTAACCTGGAGTACAGCCTACACTAGAGCCATCTTAACCTGGAGTACAGCCTACATTACAGCCATGTTAACCAGGAGTACAGCCTACACTAGAGCCATCTGAACCAGGAGGACAGCCTACGCGAGAGTCATCTGAACCAAGAGTACAGCCTACACTAGAGCCATCTTAACCAGGAGTACAGCCTACACTAGAGCCATCTTAACCAGGAGTACAGCCAACACTAGAGGCATCTTAACCAGGAGTACAGCCTACACTCGAGTCATCTTAACCAGGAGTACAGCCTACACAAGAGTCATCTTAACCAGGAGTACAGCCTACGCTGGAGCCATCTTAACCAGGAGTACAGCCGACACGAGAGCCATCTTAACCAGGAGTACAGCCTACACTAGAGCCACCTTAACCAGGAGTACAGCCTACACTAGAGCCATCTTAACCAGGAGTACAGCCTACACTCGAGTCATCTTAACCAGGAGTACAGCCTACACTCGAGTCATCTTAACCAGGAGTACAGCCTACACAAGAGTCATCTTAACCAGGAGTACAGCCTACGCTGGAGCCATCTTAACCAGGAGTACAGCCGACACGAGAGCCATCTTAACCAGGAGTACAGCCTACACTAGAGCCACCTTAACCAGGAGTACAGCCTACACTAGAGCCATCTTCACCAGGAGTGCAGCCTGCACTAGAGCCATCTTAACCAGGAGTACAGCCGACACTAGAGCCATCTTAACCAGGAGTACAGCCTACACTAGAGTCATCTTAACCAGGAGTACAGCCTACACTAGAGTCATCTTAACCAGGAGTACAGCCTACGCTGGAGCCATCTTAACCAGGAGTACAGCCTACACGAGAGCCATCTTAACCAGGAGTACAGCCTACACTAGAGCCATCTTAACCAGGAGTGCAGCCTACACTAGAGCCATCTTAACCAGGAGTACAGCCTACACGAGAGCCATCTTAACCAGGAGTACAGCCTACACGAGAGCCATCTTAACCAGGAGTACAGCCGACACTAGAGCCATCTTAACCATGAGTGCAGCCTGCACTAGAGCCATCTTAACAAGGAGTGCAGCCTACACTAGAGCCATCTTAACCAGGATTACAGTCGACACTAGAGCCATCTCAACCAGGAGCACAGCCGACACTAGAGCCATCTTCACCAGGAGTACAGCCTGCACTAGAGCCATCTTAACCAGGAGTACAGCCGACACAAGAGCCATCTTAACAAGGAGTACAGCCTACACTAGAGCCATCTTAACCAGGATTACAGTCGACACTAGAGCCATCTTAACCAGGAGCACAGCCTACACTAGAGCCATCTTAACCAGGAGTACAGCCGACACAAGAGCCATCTGAACCAGGAGTACAGCCTACACGAGAGCCATCTTAACCAGGAGCACAGCCTACGCTAGAGCCATCTTAACCAGGAGTACAGCCGACACAAGAGCCATCTTAACAAGGAGTACAGCCTACACTAGAGTCATCTTAACCAGGAGTACAGCCTACGCTGGAGCCATCTTAACCAGGAGTACAGCCTACACGAGAGCCATCTTAACCAGGAGTACAGCCGACACAAGAGCCATCTTAACCAGGATTACAGTCGACACTAGAGCCATCTTAACCAGGAGCACAGCCTCCACTAGAGCCATCTTAACCAGGATTACAGTCGACACTAGAGCCATCTTAACCAGGAGCACAGCCTACACTAGAGCCATCTTAACCAGGATTACAGTCGACACTAGAGCCATCTTAACCAGGAGCACAGCCTACACTAGAGCCATCTTAACCAGGAGTACAGCCGACACAAGAGCCATCTTAACAAGGAGTACAGCCTACACTAGAGTCATCTTAACCAGGAGTACAGCCTACACTAGAGTCATCTTAACCAGGAGTACAGCCTACGCTGGAGCCATCTTAACCAGGAGGACAGCCTACACGAGAGCCATCTTAACCAGGAGTGCAGCCTACACTAGAGCCATCTTAACCAGGAGTACAGCCCACACGAGAGCCATCTTAAACAGCAGTGCAGCCTACACTAGAGCCATCTTAACCAGGAGTACAGCCTACACGAGAGCCATCTTAACCAGGAGTACAGCCTACACGAGAGCCATCTTAACCAGGAGTACAGCCGACACTAGAGCCATCTTAACCAGGAGTGCAGCCTACACTAGAGCCATCTTAACCAGGAGTACAGCCCACACTAGAGCCATCTTAAACAGCAGTGCAGCCTGCACTAGAGCCATCTTAACCAGGAGTACAGCCTACACTAGAGCCATCTTAACCAGGAGTACAGCCGACACTAGAGCCATCTTAACCAGGAGTGCAGCCTACACTAGAGCCATCTTAACCAGGAGTACAGCCCACACTAGAGCCATCTTAAACAGCAGTGCAGCCTGCACTAGAGCCATCTTAACCAGGAGTGCAGCCTACACTAGAGCCATCTTAACCAGGATTACAGTCGACACTAGAGCCATCTTAACCAGGAGCACAGCCGACACTAGAGCCATCTTCACCAGGAGTACAGCCTGCACTAGAGCCATCTTAACCAGGAGTACAGCCTGCACTGGAGCCATCTTAACCAGGAGTACAGCCTACACTAGAGCCATCTTAACCAGGAGCACAGCCTACACTAGAGCCATCTTAACCAGGAGTACAGCCGACACAAGAGCCATCTTAACAAGGAGTACAGCCTACACTAGAGCCATCTTAACCAGGAGCACAGCCTACACTAGAGCCATCTTAACCAGGAGTACAGCCGACACAAGAGCCATCTTAACAAGGAGTACAGCCTACACAAGAGCCATCTTAACCAGGAGTACAGCCTACACGAGAGCCATCGTAACCAGGAGTACAGCCTATGCTCGAGTCATCTTAACTAGGAATACAGCCTACGCTAGAGCCGTCTTAACCAGGAGGACAGCCGACACTAGAGCCATCTTAACCAGGAGTACAGCCTACACTAGAGCCATCTTAACCAGGAGTACAGCCTACGCTGGAGTCATCTTAACCTGGAGTACAGCCGACACTAGAGCCATCTTAACCAGGAGTACAGCCTACACTAGAGTCACCTTAACCTGGAGGACAGCCGACACTAGAGCCATGTTAACCAGGAGTAGAGCCTACACTAGAGCCATCTTAACCAGGAGTACAGCCTACACTAGAGCCATCTTAACCAGGAGTACAGCCTCCGCTAGAGTCATCTTAACCAAGAGTACAGCCTACACTAGAGCCATCTTAACCAGGAGTACAGCCGACACTAGAGCCATCTTAACCAGGAGTACAGCCAACACTAGAGGCATCTTAACCAGGAGTGCAGCCTACACTAGAGTCATCTCAACCAGGAGTACAGCCTACACTAGAGTCATCTTAACCAGGAGTACAGCCTACGCTGGAGCCATCTTAACCAGGAGTACAGCCTACACGAGAGCCATCTTAACCAGGAGTACAGCCTAAGCTGGAGTCATCTTATCCTGGAGTACAGCCTACACTAGAGCCATCTTAACCAGGAGTACAGCCTACACTGGAGTCACCTTAACCAGGAGTACAGCCTACACTAGAGCCATCTTAACCAGGAGTACAGCCAACAATAGAGCCACCTTAACCAGGAGTACAGCCTGCACTAGAGCCACCTTAACCAGGAGTACAGCCTACGCGAGAGCCATCTTAACCAGGAGTACAGCCCACACTTGAGCCATCTTAAACAGGAGTACAGCCTACACGAGAGCCGACTTAACCATGAGTGCAGCCTACACTCGAGCCATCTTAACCAGGAGTACAGCCTACACTTGTGCCATCTTAACCAGGAGTACAGCCTACACTAGAGTCATCTTAACCAGGAGTACAGCCTACACTAGAGTCATCTTAAGCAGGAGTACAGCCTTCGCTGGAGCCATCTTAACCAGGAGTACAGCCTACACTCGAGCCACCTTAACCAGGAGTACAGCCCACACTGGAGCCATCTTAACCAGGAGTGCAGCCTGCACTAGAGCCATCTTAACCAGGAGTACAGCCTACACTAGAGCCATCTTAACCAGGAGTGCAGCCTACACTAGAACCATCTTAACCAGGATTACAGTCGACACTAGAGCCATCTTAACCAGGATTACAGCCTACACTAGAGCCATCTTAAAGAGCAGTATAGCCTGCACTAGAGTCATCTTAACCAGGAGTACAGCTACGCGGGAGCCATCTTAACCAGGAGTACATCCTACACGAGAGCCATCTTAACCAGGAGTACAGCCTACACTAGAGCCATCTTAACCAGGAGTACAGCCTAAACTGGAGCCATCTTAACCAGGATTACAGCCTACACTAGAGCCATCTTAACCAGGAGTACAGCCTATGCTAGAGTCATCTTAACTCGGAGTACAGCCTACGCTAGAGCCATCTTAACCAGGAGCACAGCCTACGCTAGAGCCATCTTAACCAGGAGTACAGCCGACACGAGAGCCATCTTAACCAGGAGTACAGCCTACACTAGAGCCATCTTAAACAGCAGTACAGCCTGCACTAGAGCCATCTCAACCAGGAATACAGCCTACACTAGAGCCAACTTAACCAGGAGTACAGCCTACACTAGAGCCATCTTAACCAGGAGTACAGCCAACACCAGAGGCATCTTAACCAGGAGTACAGCCGACACGAGAGTCATCTTAACCAGGAGTACAGCCTACACTAGAGTCATCTTAACCAGGAGTACAGCCTGCGCTGGAGCCATCTTAACCAGGATTACAGCCTACACTAGAGCCATCTTATCCAGGAGTACTGCCTACACTAGAGCCACCTTACCCTGGAGTACAGCCTACACTAGAGCCATCTTAACCAGGATTACAGTCGACATGAGAGCCATCTTAACCAGGAGTACAGCCTACACTAGAGCCATCTTAACCAGGATTACAGTCTACACTCGAGCCATCTTAATCAGGAGTACAGCCTACGATGGAGCCATCTTAACCAGGAGTACAGCCTACGATGGAGCCATCTTAACCAGGAGTACAGCCTGCACGAGAGCCATCTTAACCAGGAGTACATCCGACACTAGAGCCACCTTAACCAGGAGTACAGACTACACGAGAGCCATCTTAACCAGGAGTACAGCCTACACTAGAGCCATCTTAACCAGGAGTGCAGCCTGCACTAGAGCCATCTTAACCAGGAGTACAGCCCACACTAGAGCCATCTTAAACAGCAGTACAGCCTCCACAAGAGCCATCTTAACCAGGAGTACAGCCTACACTAGAGCCATCTGAACCCGGAGTGCAGCCCACACTAGAGCCATCTTAACCATGATTACAGTCGACACGAGAGCCATCTTAACCAGGAGTACAGCCTACACTAGAGCCACCTTAACCAGGAGTACAGCCTACACTAGAGCCATCTTCACCAGGAGTACAGCCTACGCCAGAGTCATCTTAACCAGGAGTACAGCCTACACGAGAGCCATCTTAACCAGGAGTACAGCCTACACTAGAGCCATCTTAACCAGGAGTACAGCCTACACGAGAGCCATCTTAACCAGGAGTACAGCCTGCACAAGAGCCATCTTAACCAGGAGTACAGCCTGCACAAGAGCCATCTTAACCAGGAGTACAGCCCACACTAGAGCCATCTTAAACAGCAGTACAGCCCACACTAGAGCCATCTTAACCAGGAGTACAGCCTACACTGGAGCCATCTTAACCAGGAGTACAGCCTACACTGGAGCCATCTTAACCAGGAGTACAGCCGACACTCGAGCCATCTTAACCAGGAGTACAGCCTACACTGGAGTCACCTTAACCAGGAGTGCAGCCTACACTCGAGCCATCTTAACCAGGAGTACAGCCTACACTGGAGTCACCTTAACCAGGAGTGCAGCCTACACTCGAGCCATCTTAACCAGGAGTACAGCCTACACTAGAGCCTACTTAACCATGAGTGCAGCCTACACTAGAGCCATATTAACCAGGAGTACAGCCTACTCGAGAGCCATCTTAACCAGGAGTGCAGCCGACACGAGAGCCATCTTAACCAGGATTACAGTCGACACTGGAGCCATCTTAACCAGGAGTACAGCCGACACGAGAGCCATCTTAACCAGGAGTACAGCCTACACTAGAGCCAACTGAACCAGGAGTACAGCCTACACTGGAGCCATCTTAACTAGGAGTACAGCCTACACTCGAGCCATCTTAAAGAGCAGTACAGCCTACACTAGAGCCATCTTAACCAGGAGTACAGCCTACACAAGAGCCATCTTAACAAGGAGTACAGCCTACACTAGAGTCATCTTAACCAGGAGTACAGCTGCGCAGGAGCCATCTTAACCCGGAGTACAGCCTAGACTAGAGCCATCTTAACCAGGAGTACAGCTTGCACGAGAGTCATCTTAACCATGAGTACAGCCTACGCTAGAGTCATCTTAACCAGGAGTACAGCCTACGCTGGAGCCATCTTAACTCGGAGTACAGCCTACACTAGAGCCATCTTAACCAGGAGTACAGCCTACACTAGAGCCACCTTAACCAGGAGTACAACCGACACTAGAGCCATCTTAACCAGGAATACAGCCTACACTAGAGCCATCTTAACCAGGAGTACAGCCTGCACGAGAGCCATCTTAACCAGGATTACAGTCTACACTACATCCATCTTAACCAGGAGTGCAGCCTGCACGAGAGCCATCTTAACCAGGATTACAGTCTACACTAGAGCCATCTTAACCAGGAGTACAGCCCACACTAGAGCCATCTTAAACAGCAGTACAGCCTGCACTAGAGCCATCTTAACCAGGAGTGCAGCCAACACTAGAGCCATCTTAACCAGGAGTACAGCCGACACTAGAGCCATCTTAACCAGGATTACAGTCTACACGAGAGCCATCTTAACCAGGAGTACAGCCGACACTAGAGCCATCTTAACCAGGAGTACAGCCGACACCAGAGCCATCTTAACCAGCAGTACAGCCTACACTAGAGCCATCTTAACCAGGAGTAAAGCCTACACTAGAGCCATCTTAACCAGGAGTACAGCCTACACGAGAGCCATCTTAACCAGGAGTAAAGCCTGTGCTAGAGTCATCTTAACTTGGAGTACAGCCTACGCTCGAGCCATCTTAACCAGGAGTACAGCCTGCACTAGAGCCATCTTAACAAGGAGTACAGCCTACACTGGAGCCATCTTAACCAGGAGTAAAGCCCACACTGGAGCCATCTTAACCAGGATTACAGCCTACATTAGAGCCATCTTAACCAGGAGTACAGCCTACACTGGAGCCATCATAACCAGGAGTAGAGCCTACACGAGAGCCATCTTAACCAGGAGTACAGCCGACACGAGAGCCGTCTTAACCAGGAGTACAGCCGACACCAGAGCCATCTTCACCAGCAGTACAGCCTACACTAGAGCCATCTTAACCAGGAGTACAGCCTACACTAGAGCCATCTTAACCAGGAGTGCAGCCTACACTAGAGCCATCTTAACCAAGAGTACAGCCTACACTAGAGTCATTTTAACCAGGAGTACAGCCTGCACTAGAGCCATCTGAACCAGGAGTACAGCCTACACTGGAGCCATCTTAACCAGGAGTACAGCCTGCACTAGAGCCATCTGAACCAGGAGTGCAGCCTACACTAGAGCCATCTTAACCAGGATTACAGTCGACACGAGAGCCATCTTAACCAGGAGTACAGCCTGCACTCGAGCCATCTTAACCAGGATTACAGTCCACACTAGAGCCTACTTAACCATGAGTGCAGCCTACTCTCGAGCCATCTTAACCAGGAGTACAGCCTACACGAGAGCCATCTTAACCAGGAGTGCAGCCGACACTAGAGCCATCTAAACCAGGATTACAGTCGACACTAGAGCCATCTTAACCAGGAGTACAGCCTACACTAGAGCCATCTTAACCAAGAGTACAGCCTACACTGGAGCCATCTTAACCAGGAGTACAGCCTACACTAGAGCCATCTTAAAGAGCAGTACAGCCTACACTAGAGCCATCTTAACCAGAAGTACAGCCTACACTAGAGCCATCTTAACCAGGAGTACAGCCTGCACTAGAGTCATTTTAACCATGAGTACAGCCTACGCTGGAGTCATCTTAACCAGGAGTACAGCCTACGCTGGAGCCATCTTAACCAGGAGTACAGCCTACACTAGAGCCATCTTAACCAGGAGTACAGCCTACACTAGAGCCACCTTAACCAGGAGTACAGCCTACACTGGAGCCATCTTAACCAGGAGTACAGCCTGCACTACATCCATCTTAACCAGGAGTGCAGCCTGCACTAGAGCCATCTTAACCAGGATTGCAGTCGACACTAGAGCCATCTTAACCAGGAGTACAGCCCACACTAGAGCCATCTTAAACAGCAGTACAGCCTACACTAGAGCCATCTTAACCAGGAGTACAGCCTACACTGGAGCCATCTTAACCAGGAGTGCAGCCTACACTAGAGCCATCTTAACCAGGAGTACAGCCTACACTGGAGCCATCTTAACCAGGAGTGCAGCCTACACGAGAGCTATCTTAACCAGGAGTACAGCCTGCACTTGAGCCATCTTAACCAGGAGTACAGCCGACACTAGAGCCATCTTAACCAGGATTACAGTCTACACTAGAGCCATCTTAACCAGGAGTACAGCCTACACTAGAGCCATCTTAACCAGGAGTACAGCCTGCACTCGAGCCATCTTAACCAGGAGTACAGCCTACACGAGAGCCATCTTAACCAGGAGTACAGCCTGCACTAGAGCCATCTTAACCAGCAGTACAGCCTACACTAGAGCCATCTTAACCAGGAGTAAAGCCTACACTAGAGCCATCTTAACCAGGAGTACAGCCTACACTAGAGCCATCTTAACCAGGAGTACAGCCTATGCTAGAGTCATCTTAACTAGGAGTACAGCCTACGCTGGAACCATCTTAACCAGGAGTACAGCCTGCACTAGAGCCATCTTAACCAGGAGTACAGCCTACACTAGAGCCATCTTAACCAGGAGAACAGCCTTCGCTAGAGTCAGCCTACACTAGAGCTATCTTAACCAGGAGTACAGCCTACACTAGAGCCGTCTTAACCAGGAGTACAGCCTACACCAGAGCCATCTTAACCAGCAGTACAGCCTACACTAGAGCCATCTTAACCAGGAGTACAGCCTACGCTAGAGTCATCTTAACCAGGAGTACAGCCTACGCTGGAGCCATCTTAACTCGGAGTACAGCCTACACTAGAGCCATCTTAACCAGGAGTACAGCCTGCACTACATCCATCTTAACCAGGAGTGCAGCCTGCACGAGAGCCATCTTAACCAGGATTACAGTCTACACTAGAGCCATCTTAACCAGGAGTACAGCCCACACTAGAGCCATCTTAAACAGCAGTACAGCCTGCACGAGAGCCATCTTAACCAGGAGTGCAGCCAACACTGGAGCCATCTTAACCAGGAGTACAGCCTACACTAGAGCCATCTTAACCAGGATTACAGTCTACACGAGGGCCATCTTAACCAGGAGTACAGCCTACACTAGAGCCATCTTAACCATGAGTACAGCCTACACGAGAGCCATCTTAACCAGGAGTACAGCCTACACGAGAGCCATCTTAACCAGGAGTACAGCCGACACGAGAGCCATCTTAACCAGGAGTACAGCCGACACCAGAGCCATCTTAACCAGCAGTACAGCCTACACTAGAGCCATCTTAACCAGGAGTAAAGCCTACACTAGAGCCATCTTAACCAGGAGTACAGCCTACACGAGAGCCATCTTAACCAGGAGTACAGCCTATGCTCGAGTCATCTTAACTTGGAGTACAGCCTACGCTAGAGCCATCTTAACCAGGAGTACAGCCTGCACTAGAGCCATCTTAACCAGGAGTACAGCCTACACTAGAGCCATCTTAACCAGGAGTAAAGCCCACACTGGAGCCATCTTAACCAGGATTACAGCCTACATTAGAGCCATCTTAACCAGGAGTACAGCCTGCACTGGAGCCATCATAACCAGGAGTAGAGCCTACACGAGAGCCATCTTAACCAGGAGTACAGCCTACACGAGAGCCGTCTTAACCAGGAGTACAGCAGACACCAGAGCCATCTTAACCAGCAGTACAGCCTACACTAGAGCCATCTTAACCAGGAGTACAGCCTACACTAGAGCCATCTTAACCAGGAGTGCAGCCTACACTAGAGCCATCTTAACCAGGAGTACAGCCCACACTAGAGCCATCTTAACCAGGAGTACAGCCGACACTAGAGCCATCTTAAACAGCAGTCCAGCCTACACTAGAGCCATCTTCACCAGGAGTGCAGCCTACACTGGAGCCATCTTGACCAGGTGTACAGCCTGCGCTCGAGTAATCTTAAACATGAGTACAGCCTACACTAGAGCCATCTTAACCAGGAGTACAGCCTACACTAGCGCCATCTTAAAGAGCAGTACAGCCGACACTAGAGCCATCTTAACCAGGAGTACAGCCTGCGCTAGAGTAATCTTAAACAGGAGTACAGCCTACACTAGAGCCATCTTAACCAGGAGTACAGCCTACACAAGAGCCATCTTAACCAGGAGTACAGCCTGCACTGGAGTCACCTTAACCAGGAGTACAGCCTACACTAGAGCCATCTTAACCAGGAGTACAGCCTGCACTAGAGCCATCTTAACCAGGAGTACAGCCTACACTCGAGCCATCTTAACCAGGAGTACAGCCTACGCTAGATTCATCTTAACCAGGAATACAGCCTACACTAGAGCCATCTTAAACAGCAGTACAGCCTACACTAGAGCCATCTTAACCAGGAGTACAGCCTACACTAGAGCCATCTTAACCAGGAGTACAGCCTACGCTAGAGTCATCTTAACCAGGAGTACAACCTTCGCTAGAGCCATCTTAACCAGGAGTACAGCCTACACTCGAGCCATCTTAACCAGGAGTACAGCCTACACTACAGCCATCTTAACCAGGAGTACAGCCTACACTAGAGCCACCTTAACCAGGAGTACAGCCTGCACGAGAGCCATCTTAACCAGGAGTACAGCCTACACTCGAGCCATCTTAACCAGGAGTACAGCCTACACTCGAGCCATCTTAACCAGGAGTACAGCCTACACTAGAGCCATCTTAACCAGGATTACAGCCTACACTAGAGCCATCTTAAACAGGAGTGCAGCCTGCACTGGAGCCATCTTAACGAGGATTACCGTCTACACTGGAGCCATCTTAACCAGGCGTACAGCCCACACTAGAGCCATCTTAACCAGGAGTGCAGCCGACACTAGAGCCATCTTAACCAGGATTACAGTCTACACTAGAGCCATCTTAACCAGGAGTACAGCCTACACAAGAGCCATCTTAACCAGGATTACAGTCTACACTCGAGCCATCTTAACCAGGAGGACAGCCTACACTGGAGCCATCTTAACCAGGAGTACAGCCCACACTAGAGCCATCTTAACCAGGAGTACAGCCTGCACTAGAGCCATCTTAACCAGGAGTACAGCCTGCACTAGAGCCATCTTAACCAGGGGTTTTGGGCTGGAGAAAGTTTACTGTGATTGAAGTTCAGATCAAGGCCTTTGTTCAGAGAGAAAGTGTTCAGCATCATTATTGGTTTATTTATTGAGGAGTGTTGGGCAATGATATCTGACTGAGTGTGAGGCTGTGAGTGTGAGGCTGTGAGTGTGAGGATGTGAGTGTGAGACTGTTAGAGTGTGGGAGTGTAAGACTGGGAGTGTAAGACTGAGTTTAAGAGTGTGAGAGTAAGATTATATGAATGTGAGTACAAGGGTCTCTTGAAATCAAAGAGAGGGCATGAAAAATATTAGCCAGTAAGATTAAAGAAAACCCAAAGATGTTTTATCAGTACATTAAGAACAAGAGGATCGAACAACTAAGGGAAAGGTGGGACCTATCAGGGATGATAAGGGTAACTTGTGTGTAGAAGCAGAGGATGTGGGTAGGGTTTTAAATGAATATTTTGTCTCTGTATTCACAAAGGAAAGGGATGATCCGGGCGTAGTAGTTAAAGAGGAGAGGTGTGAAATATTGGATAAGGTAAACATAACGAGAGAGCAAGTACGAGAGGGACTGGAATCCTTGAATGTTGATAAGTCACCAGGGCCGGATGGATTGTTTCCTCGGCTATTGAAGGAAGCCAGGGAGGAAATAGCGGATGCTCTGAGGATCATTTTCCAATCCTCACTAGATACAGGGGAGGTACCGGAGGACTGGAAGACTGCAAACGTAGTACCATTGTTTAAAAAGGGTACGAGGGAAAGACCGAATTATAGGCCGGTCAGTCTTACCTCAGTGGTGGGCAAACTATTCGAATCAATACTGAGAGAAAGGATAAACTGTCACTTGGAAAGGCATGGTTTAATCAGGGATAGTCAGCATGGATTTGTTCAGGGAAGGTCATGCCTTATAAACCTGATTGAATTCTTTGAGGAAGTGAAAGGAGGATTGATGAGGGTAGTGCAGTGGATGTTGTCTACATGGATTTTAGTAATGCATTTGACAAGGTCCCACATGGCAGACTGGTCAGAAAGGTAAAAGTCCATGGGATACAGGGAAATGTGGTGAATTGGATCCAAAATTGGCTCAGTAACAGGAAACAAAGGGTAAAAGTCGATGGATGTCTTTGCGAATGGAAATTCGTTTCCAGTGGTGTGTCACAGGGCTCAGTGTTGGGTCCCTTGCTGTTGGTGGTATATATTAATGATTTGGACATGAATGTAGGGGGCATGATTGGCAAATTTGCAGACGACAGAAAAATTGTCCGTGTAGTTGATGGTGAAGAGGATAGCTGTAGGCTCCAAGAAAATATCAATGGGTTGGTGGAGTGGGTGGAAAAGTGGCAAATGGAGTTCAACCCGGAGAAGTGTGAGGTAATGCACTTAGGGAGGGCAAACAGTAAAAGGGAATACGCAGTAAACGGGAATATATTGAGAGGGGTAGAGGAAGTGAGAGACCTTGGAGTGCATGTGCACAGGTCCCTGAAGGTGACAGTACAGGTAGATAAGGTTGTGAAGAAGACATACGGAATGCTCTCCGTTATTAGCCGAGGTATAGAATACAAAAGCAGGGATGTAATGATGGAACTGTATAAAATGCTAGTAAGGCCACAGCTGGAGTATTGTGCGCAGTTCTGGTCACCACATTATAGGAAGGACGTAATTGCTCTGGAGAGAGTGCAGAGAAGATTTACAAGAATGTTGCCAGGGCTTGAAAATTGCAGCTACGAGGAGAGATTGGATAGGCTGGGGTTGTTTTCCTCGGAGCAGAGGAGGCTGAGGGGAGACTTGATTGAGGTGTACAAAATTATGAGGGGCCCAGATAGAGTAGACAGGAAGTACCTGTTTCCCCTAGCGGAGAGTTCAAGAACTAGAGGACGTTGATTTGAGCTGATTGGCGGAAGGATTAGAGCGGACGTGAGGAAAAACTTTTTTACCCAGAGGGTGGTGGGTGTATGGAATTCACTGTCCGAATTGGTGGTAGAGGCAGGGACCCTCAACTCTTTTAAAAAGTACCTGGACCTGCACCTAAAGTGCTGTAAGCTGCAGGGCTACGGACCGGGTGCTGGAAGGTGGGATTAGAATGGGCACCTAGTTGTTCTTCAAGCCGGTGCAGACACGATGGGCTGAATGGCCCTCTTCTGTGCTGTATCTTTTCTATGGTTCTATGGTTCTATGGACTGTGAGTGTAAGAGTGTGAGAGTAAGAGTGTAAGAGGGAAATAAAAATTGGATAAGGGCCGTTTTGGGGCGCAGGTAGCGTGATGGGCTATTACCCAGCGCCCAATGACCCGGGCGCAGGGAGGACGCGGGTTTCGGCCGGCCCGAGGACTTAACTGCAATCAGCATTCCATTCCGGGCCTTACACCTGGAATCAATGCAATTTGCACTTTCCACCACCAGGGGGAGCCCAATCTCTTAAAGGGAGGATGTTTCTCAGAAATCTCTTAAAGGTAGCTGGTGCCTGTTATTTGCTGAAAATAACAGTCTACTGTCTGCACAGAGTCTGAACGGAGATCAGATATCGCACACGTAAAACACAGATGCAGGTCCCATCCCTATGTTTACACACTGATGAGTTATGTTAAAACATTGAATAAAGGTTGCGCACTACTAAATCCCACATCCCCCAATCTGCACACCAGACCTCACCAATCTGCCGATCTGAGTTGGTACCAGGCCTGTGAGAGTGCGTGCACCAAGGTTCTCTGATGATGCACAAGAGACATTGGTGCAAGAGGTGGACAGAAGGAGGGACATCCTATATCCGCAGGGGTAGGGGAGGGGCAAGAGGCCCTCCAGACATATACTCAAAAGGCAGTGGGAGGCAGCGGGGGACGAAGTCAATGCCAGGAGCACAGCATCATGAACATGGACGCAGTGCAGGAAGAAGTTCAATGCTTTGACATGAGTGGTCAAGGTGAGTGAGGTCAACTGTCAAGTGGTGTCTCCAACCAACTGCACCACACACGACACCCCCATCACCCACATACCAACAAACTCTTTCCATCAGATGCTTCCTCTCACCCTTACACATTACCACTGTTTCAAGCCGCCCACCCACAACTCACAGGCCACACACACTGGCAGCTATTCAACCATGACAGGCACATCACCCAGACACATGTCCCGCTTTCTCGCAGGAGAAGGTGGCGCATATCAAGAGGCAGCAAGTGGCCGTGGCATTTAGCCCCTCGAGCCTGTTCCACCATTCAATGAGATCATGGTGGACCTGTGACCTAACTCCATATACCCGCCTTAGCCCCATATCCCATAATACCCTTGGTTCACAGAAATCGATCAATCTCAGATTTAACATTCACAAGTGAGCAAGCATCAACTGCCGTCTGTAGAAGATCGTTCCAAACATCTCCCACCCTTTGCGTGTAGAAGCATTTCCTAACTTCACTCCTGCACGTCCTGGCTCTAAATGTTAGACTATGTCCCCGTGTCCTAGTATTGGAGTCTAGGAGACCTCCAAAAACAGTTACAAATGTCTCAGCAGCCAGAGGCAATAATCCAGCCACTAACCTGTAAATCCTGCATGGTCCCTTTAAATAGCGCTGGTGGGGGGTCCTCCAGGCACTCTGAGACTCGTTCAGATGGTCAGGGTTAAGACTGTGCATTGAGTTGAGCGTTAGGTCCCAAAATGGTGTCTATCACTTTAAATCAGCGTTGCACATTGATTGAAGCCATTTTCTCCCGACTTTACATGATTCCAGCGTTCGTTATCTGCGCCGGCGCAAACTCCTAGACCAAGACGCCATCTTCGATGTCGGAGACGCGACGTAGCGCCGAAACAACGGGCGCTACACGACCCAATTTAGCGCCCTAAGAGTCTCAGAGTGTGAGTGTAAGACTATAAGACTGAGAGTGTCAGGGTGTGAGAATAAGAGTATAAGAGTGTAAGACGGTGAGTGTGAGAGTAAGATTGTGAGTCTGAGAGTAGAATCATAGAAAATCTTTGAAAATTTATGGAACAGAAGGAGGCCGTTCGGCCCATCGTGTCCGCGTCGGCCGAAAATGTGCCCCCCAACTTAATCCCACTTTCCCGCCCTTGGTCCGTGGCCCTGTCGGTTACAGCTCTTCAGGAGCACATCCAAGTACTTTTTAAATGAGTTGAGGGTTTCTGCCTCTCCCACCCTCTCAGGCAGTGAGTTCCAGACCCCCACCACCCTCTGGGTGAAAAGAATTCTCCTCAGTCCCCTCTAATCCTTCTACCAATTACTTTAAATTTATACCTCCTGGTTATTGACCTCTCTGCTCAGGGAAATAGGTCCTTCCCATCCACTCTATTTAGGCCCCTCATAATTTAAATCTCCCCTCAGCCTCCTGTGTTCCAAAGAGAACAACCCCAGCCTATCCAATCTGTCATCATAGTTAAAATTCTCCACTCCTGGCAACATCCTCGTAAATCTCCTCTGTACCCTCTCTCGTGCAATTACATCTTTCCTGTAATGTGGTGACCAGAACTGTACACAGTACTCAAGCTGTGGCCCAATCAATGTTTTATACAGTTCCAGCATAACCTCCCTGCTCTTATATTCTGTGCCTCGGCTAATAAAGGAAAGTATCCCTTATGCCTTTTTACCCACCTTATCTACCTGTCCTGCTACCTTCAGGGATCTATGGACATGCACTCCAAGGTCCCTCACTCCCTCTACACCTCTCAGTATCCTCCCATTTATTGTGTATTCCCTTGCCTTGTTTGCCCTCCCCAAATGCATTACCTCACACTTCTCTGGATTGAATTCCATTTGCCACTTTTCTGCCCACCTGACCAGTCCATTGATATCTTCCTGCAGTCTACAGCTTTCCTCCTCACTATCAACCACACGGCCAATTTTTGTATCATCTGCAAACTTCTTAATCATGCCCCCTACATTTAAGTCCAAATCATTAATATATATCAAAAAAAGCAAGGGACTGAGTACTGAGCCCTGCGGAACCCCACTGGAAACAGCCTCCCAGTCACAAAAACACCCGTCGACCATTACCCTTTGCTTCCTGCCACTGAGCCAATTTTGGATCTAATTTGCCACTTTCCCTTGGATCCCATGAGCTTGTACTTTTTTTGACCAGTCTGCCATGTGGGACCTTGTCAAAAGCCTTGCTAAAATCCATGTATTCTACATCAAATACACTACCCTCATCGACCCTCCTTGTTACCTCCTCAAAAAATTCATTCAAGTGAGTTAGACACGACCTTCCCTTAACAAATCCATGCTGACTGTCCTTGATTACTCCGTGCCTTTCTAAGTGACGGTTTATTCTGTCCCTCAGAATTGGTGCCAATAATTTGCCCACCACCGAGGTTAGACTGACTGGCCTATAATTACTCGGTCTATCTCTTTCTCCCTTTTTAAACAATGGTACAATGTTAGCAGTCCTCCAATCCTCCGGCACCACACCTGTATCCAGGGAGGATTGGAAAATGATGGTCAGAGCCTCCGCTATTTCCTCCCTTGCTTCTCTTAACAGCCTGGGATACATTTCATCCGGGCCTGGTGATTTATCTACTTTCAAGGATTCTAATCCCCTTAATACTTCCTCTCTCACCGTTTATCCCATCCAATATTTCACACTCCTCCTCCTTAACTATAATCTCTGCATCGTCCCTCTCCTTTGTGAAGACAGAAGCAAAGTATTCATTAAGAACCAGACCCACATCTTCCCCCTCCACACACAGGTTACCTTTTTGGTCTCTAATCGGCCCTACTCTTTCCTTAAGTTATCCTCTTGCTCTTTATGTATTTATAAAACATTTTTGGGTTTTCTTTAACTTTACTTGCCAGTATTTTTTCACACCCTCTCTTTGCTTTCCTAATTTCCTGTTTAATTCCACCCCTGCACTTTCTATACTCCTCCAGGCTTTCTGCAGTACTGAGATCTCGGTGTCTGACCTAAGCTTCCCTTTTTTTCCTTATCTTACCCTGTGTGCTCCTTGTCATCCAGGGAACTCTAGATTTGACAGTCCCACCCCTTTTTCTTTGTGGGAACATGTTTACTCTGAACCCCTTGAATCTCCCCCTTGAACCCCTCCCACTGCTCTGACACTGATTTACCTTCAAGTAGCTGTTTCCAGTCCACTTTTGCTAAATCACTTCTCAGCTTAGTAAAATTGCCCTTTCCCCAATTGAGTCTTTACTAAATGTGTAAGACTGTGAGTGTAAGAGTGTGAGTGTGTAAGAGTGTGAGTGTAAGAGTGTAAGTGTGTAAGAGTGTGAGTGTGTAAGAGTGTGCGTGTAAGAGTGTAAGAGTGTGAGTGTAAGAGTGTAGACTGTGAGTGTAAGAGTGTGAGTGTAAGAGTGTGAGTGTAAGAGTGTAAGAGTGTGAGTGTAAGAGTGGAAGACTGTAAGTGTAAGAGTGTAAGAGTGTGAGTGTAAGAGTGTAAGAGTGTGAGTGTAAGAGTGTAAGAGTGTGAGTGTAAGAGTGTGAGTGTAAGAGTGGAAGAGTGTGAGTGTAAGAGTGGAAGACTGTAAATGTAAGAGTGTAAGACTGTGAGTGTAAGAGTGTAAGACTGTGAGTGTAAGAGTGTAAGAGTGTGAGTGTAAGAGTGTGAGTGTAAGAGTGGAAGACTGTAAGTGTAAGAGTGTAAGAGTGTGAGTGTGAGTGTAAGAGTGGAAGACTGTAAGTGTAAGTGTGTAAGAATGTGAGTGTAAGACTGTGAGTGTAAGTGTGTAAGACTGTGAGTGTAAGACTGTGAGTGTAAGTGTGTAAGACTGTGAGTGTAAGTGTGTAAGACTGTGAGTGTAAGACTGTGAGTGTGAGTATAAGAGTGTAGTGAAACTTTCCAGGTTTGTCAGCATTATCTCTTTCTGTTTTCCCAGAGTTTAAAACACCATTTTTAAGGCCCTTTTTCAGAGAAATATATGCCAGTTACAGCATGGAAACAGGCCATTTGGCCCAGCCAGTCTGTGTCAGCGTTTACCCTCCATGTGAAGTTGTCCTCATCACATTATCCTGCAACATCGTCGATGAAGCCAATGAACAGGATGTTGAATGGTTCATCTCTCTCGAGAGAGAGAGAGAGGCAGGTTCAGGGAGACTCCCATCTGTCCAATACGGAGCTTGGTGCTGGAGTATAAATCCAGCAAACAATTGAAGTTTTGGCTTTGACCCAGAGGTGAGACTCCACCACTGAGCCCAGGTGTCAGCTGTGACTCAGTGGGTGGCACTCTCGCCTCTGAGTCAGAAGGTCATGGCTTTGAGCCTCACTCCAGAGATTTGAGCACAAAATCCAGGCTGACACTCCTGGTGCAAAACTGAGGGAGTGCTGCACTGTCAGAGGTGCCATCTTTCGGACGAGAAGTTAAACTGAGACCCCGTCTGCCCTCTCAGGTGGGTAAATGTGATGAGGACTGTTTGCTCACATGGAGGGCAAACGCTGACACAGACTGCGTGGGCTGAATGGCCTGTTACTGTGTTGGGCATAAAAGATCCCATGGCACGATTCAAAGAAGAGCAGGGGAGTTGTCTTGGCCAATATTTATGTCCGTCGGAGAGGGCCTTTGACAAGATACCACATGGGAGATCACTAGAGAAAATAGGGGGAGGATAGTTAACTGGATCATAAATTGGTTGAAAGGGAGCAAACCGAGAGTTGGAGTTAAGGGTCGTTTCTCCAAGTGGTTGGAAGTGGGTCGTGGTGTCCCACAGGGTTCAGTTCTGGGGCCACTCCTGTTCACCGTGTCTATCAGTGATTAGGATACAGGCCCAGAGGGAGTGGGGTTGGAGTTTGATCCCAAAGGAGGCTGTAAAGGGATATTGATAAGGTGGGGGATGGGCTACAAAGTGTGAGATGGAATTTAATGTCAGTCAGTGTGAGGGGTTGTATTTTGGTTAAAACCAGCAGTGATGATACTGGGAATGGGAGGAGGCTCGGACAGTGGGAGAGCAGAGGGTCTCAGAGGGGGACAGGTTCACAGGACATTAAAGGCAGCACCTCAGGGTGATAAGGTTTAAAATAAGCTCATGGAATTGAAGGTTTTATCACGAGGTATAGAATCTAACAACCAATCGGTGATGAGGAGCCTGTCCATAACCTTAATCAGAGCCCAGTTCGAGCACTGTGTGCAGTATTAGACTCCACACTATAGGAAGGAGATTGAGGCTTTCGAGAGGGGACAACACAGATTCCCCAGGACGCTGCCGGCTGTGAGGAAATACAAATACAAAGAAAGACTTGAAAAATGGGGTCTTTTTAAGTTTGAATAACACAGATTACAGGGCGATATAATCACAGTGTTTAAAATGATGAAGGAGTGGGACAGGGGGAGATAGAAACAGACTGTTTCCAGTAGTTGAGGGGTTAAGAACGAAGGGCCATAGAGTCAAGATTAAATGTAAGAGATTTGGAACAGAGAGCAGGAGAAACTTCTTCACACAGAGAGCTGTGAGATTATGGAATTCAGTTCCAGCGTTAGTGGTTGAGAGCAGGAGAAACTTCTTCACACAGAGAGCTGTGAGATTATGGAATTCAGTTCCAGCGTTAGTGGTTGAGAGCAGGAGAAACTTCTTCACACAGAGAGCTGTGAGATTATGGAATTCAGTTCCAGCGTTAGTGGTTGAGGCAGAAACTACGTCAACATCGAAGATTAGATTGGTCAGGTGGGTGCAGGAAACGGGGCTGAAGGGAAATGGGAATTGGACGGGTAAATGTGACCATCTGATCATGTGGAGGGGAAACACCAACACGGTCTGAATGGGCTGAATGGCCTGTTTCCATGTTGTCGATCCTGTGCATAACATCACCTAAACAGATTATCTGGTCATTTATCTCATTGCTATAAATGGGCCTTATTGAGCCTTACAATGCCCTGTGATGTGACATAAAGCCACAACCTGCCCTACACATTCCTCACCTGAGTGAAATCCTGCCTGTTCCCTTCCGGTTACTCCACACTCCTCCAGAATATCTGATACTTGTATCATAGTAGGTCCTACAGAGGAGGAGGCCATTCGGCCCATCCTGCCTGTGCTGGTTCTTTGAACGATCTATCCAATTAGTCCCACTCCCCTGCTCTTTCCCCATAGCTATGCAAATTTTTCCCCTTCAAGTATTTATCCAATTCCCTTTTGAAAGTTATTACTGAATCTGCTTCCACCGCCCTTTCAGGCAGTGAATTCCAGATCAGAACAACCCACTGCATAAAAAATGTCCCCTCTGGCTCTTTTGCCAATTACCTTAAATCTGTGTCCTCTGGTTACTGACCCTCCTGCCACTGGAAACAGTTTCTCCTTATTTACTCCATCTAAACCCTTCATGATTTTGAACACCTCGATTAAATCTCCCCTTAACCTTCTCTGCTCTAAGGAGAACAATCCCAGCTTCTCCAGTCTCTCCACATAACTGAAGTCCCTCATCCCTGGAACCATTCTAGTAAATCTCCTCTGCACCCTCTCTGAGGCCTTCACATCCTTCCTAAAGTGCGGTGCCCAGAATTGGACACAATACTCCAGCTGAGGCCTAACCAGTGTTTATAAAGGTTTAGCATGACTTCCTTGCATTTGTACTCTATGCCTCTATTAATAAAACCCAGGATCCCATGTGCAAGACAAAGAAGCAGAGCAGGGAAGTGATTGGGGTAAGGATAACCAGATTGTGTCAGGAAGGGACAGAGTGTACAGACAAAAGACAACAAATAGGGTCCGGGTAAGAAAAAATGGTAATTGGACAAATGGGGCCATAGTACAAAAAAATGTTAAGATGTCTAAAAATGTTAAAAAGACAAATCTAAAGGCACTGTATCTGAATGCATGAAGCATTCATAATAAGGTAGACGAATTAACAGCGCAAATAGATGTAAACAGATACGATATAATTGCAATTACAGAGACATGGCTGCAGGGTGACCAAGGCTGGGAGCTGAATATTTAAGGGTATTCGATATTTAGGAAGGACAGGCAAAAAGGAAAAGGAGGTGGGGTGGTGTTGTTAGTAAAGGATGAAATCAGAGCAATAGTGAGAAAGGATGTTGGCTCAGAAAATCAAGATGTAGAATCAGTCTGGGTGGAGTTAAGAAGCACCAAGGGGCAGAAAACACTGGTGGGAGTTGTCTATAGGCCTCCAAACAGTAGTGGGGATGGGATCAAACAGGAAATTAGAGATGCATGTAACAAGGGTACTACAGTAATCATTGGTGACTTTAATCTACATATAGACTGGCCAAACCAAATTAGCAATAATACTGTGGAGGATGAATTCCTGGAGTCTGCACGAGATGGTTTTTTAGACCAGTACATTGAGGAGCCAACCAGGGAACAGGCTATCCTAGATTGGGTATTGTGCAATGAGAAGGGGTTAATTAATAATCTTGTTGTGCAGGGTCCTTTAGGGAAGAGTGACCATAACATGATAGAATTCTTCATTAGAATGGAAAGTGAAGTAGTCCAATCCGAAACTAGGGTCCTAAATCTAAACAAAGGAAACTATGAAGGTATGAGGAGTGAGTTGGCTATGATAGATTGGGAAGCTTCATTAAAAGGCATGACAGTGGATCGGCAATGGCTAACATTTAAGGAACGAATGCATGAATTGCAACAATTATACATTCCTTTCTGGCGCAAAAACACAAAAGGAAAAGTGGCCCAACCATGGCTAACAAAAGAAATTAAGGATAGTATTAGATCCAAAGAGGAGTCATATAAAGTTGCCAGAAAAAGTAGCAAGCCTGAGGATTGGGAGCAGTATAAAAGTGGACTGTAAAAGCTTCTACAAGTATGTAAAAAGAAAAAGATTAGTGAAGACAAATGTAGGTCCCTTACAGTCAGAAACAGGAGAATTTATAATGGGGAACAAGGAAATGGCAGAGCAATTAAACAAATATTTTGGTTCTATCTTCGCGGAAGAGGACACAAATAACTTTCCAGAAATGGTAGGGAACCAAGGGACTAGTGAGAAGGAGGAATTAAAGGAAATTAGTATTAGTAAAAAAATATTGCTGGAGAAATTAATGGGACTGAAAGCCGATAAATCCCCAGGACCTGATAATCTGCATCCCAGAGTACTAAAAGAGGTAGCCATGGAAATAGTGGATGCATTAGTTGTCATCTTCCAAAATTCTACAGATTATGGAACAGTTCCTGCAGATTGGAGGGTGGCAAATGTAACCCCACTATTTAAAAAAGGAGGGAGAGAGAAAACAGGGAATTACAGACTGGTTAGCCTAACATCAGTGGTGGGGAAAATGCTCGAGTCTATTATAAAGGATGTGATAACAGAACACTTAGAAAATATCAACATGGATTTATGAAAGGGAAATCATGTTTGACAAACCTACTGGAGTTTTTTGAGGATGTAACTGGTAGAATAGATAAGGGAGAACCAGTGGATGTGGTTTATTTGGATTTTCAGAAGGCCTTTGATAAAGTCCCACATAAGAGGTTAGTGTGCAAAATTAAAGCACATGGGATTGGGGGTAATATACTGGCATGGATTGAAAATTGGTTAACAGACAGGAAACAGAGAATCGGAATAAATGGGTCTTTTTCGGGGTGACGGGCAGTGACTGGTGGGGTACGGCAGGGATCAGTGCTTGGGCCCCAGCTATTCACAATATATATCAATGATTTGGACGAGGGAACCAAATGTAATATTTCCAAGTTTGCGGACGGCACAAAACTAGGTGGGACTGTGAGTTGTGAGGAAGATGCAAAGAGGCTTCAAGGTGATTTAGACAAGTTGAGTGAGTGGGTAAATACATGGCAGATAATGTGGATAAATGTGAAGTTATCCACTTCGGAAGGAAAAACAGAAAGGCAGAGTATTATTTAAATGGTGATAGATTGGGAAATGTTGATGTACAAAGGGACCTGGGTGTCCTTGTACACCAGTCACTGAAAGCAAACATGCAGGTGCAGCAAGCAGTTAGGAAGGCAAATGGTATGTTGGCCTTCATTGCAAGAGGATTTGAGTACAGGAGCAGGGATGTCTTGCTGCAGTTCTACAGGGCCTTGGTGAGACCACGCCTGGAGTATTGTGTGCAGTTTTGGTCTCCTTACCTAAGAAAGGATATACTTGCCACAGAGGGAGTGCAGCGAAGGTTCACCAGACTGATTCCTGGGATGGCAGGACTGTCGTATGAGGAGAGATTGGGTCGACTCGGCCTGTATTCACTCGAGTTTAGAAGAATGAGAGAGGATCTCATTGAAACATAAAATTCTGACAGGACTAGACAGCCTAGATGCAGGGAGGATGTTTCCCCTGGCTGGGGGGTGCAGAACGAGGGGTCACAGTCTCAGGATACGGGGTAGGACATTTAGGACTGAGATGAGGAGAAATTTCTTCACTCAGAGGGTGGTGAACCTGTGGAATTCTCTACCACAGAAGGCTGTGGAGGCCAAGTCACTGAATATATTTAAGAAGGAGCTGGATAGATTTCTAGATACAAAATGCATCAAGGGGTACGGGGAGAGAGCGGGAATATGATATTGAGATAGAGGATCAGCCATGATCATATTGAATGGGGGAGCAGGCTCGAAGGGCCGAATGGCCTACTCCTGCTCCTATTTTCTATGTTTCTATGTTTCGATGCTTTTTTGACAACTTGTCCTCAAAAATTTGTGTACATACACCCCTGGGTCTCTCTGCTCCTCCACCCCCTGTAAAATTATGCCATTTAGTTTCTATTGCCTCTCCTTGAGGGTGAGGGTCAGGCTGAGGGTGAGGGTGGGGGTGAGGCTGAGGTTGGGGGTGGGGGTGGGGGTGAGGTCGAGGGTGGGGTTGGGCCTGGGGGTGAGACTACAAGTGAGGGTGAGGGTGGGACTAGGGGTGAGGGGTGGGGGTGGGACTGAGGTTGAGGGTGAGGGTGGGACTGGGGATGAGGGTGGGACTGGGGGTGAGGGGTGGGGGTGGGACTGAGGTTGAGGGTGGGACTGGGGGTGAGGGTGGGACTGGGGGTGAGGGTGACGGTGGGACTGAGGGTGAGGGTGAGGGTGGGACTGACGGTGAGGGTGAGGGTGGGACTGAGGGTGAGGGTGGGACTGAGGGTGAGGGTGGGACTGGGGGTGAGGGTGAGGGTGGGACTGAGGGTGAGGGTGGGACTGGGGGTGAGGGTGAGGGTGGGACTGGGGGTGAGGGTGGGACTGGGGGTGAGGGTGAGGGTGGGACTGGGGGTGAGGGTGAGTTGGGACTGAGGGTGAGGGTGGGACTGGGGGTGAGGGTGAGGGTGGGACTGGGGGTGAGGGTGAGGGTGGGACTGGGGGTGAGGGTGGGACTGGGGGTGAGGGTGAGGGTGGGACTGGGGGTGAGGGTGAGTTGGGACTGAGGGTGAGGGTGGGACTGGGGGTGAGGGTGAGGGTGGGACTGGGGGTGAGGGTGAGGGTGGGACTGGGGGTGAGGGTGAGGGTGGGACTGAGGGTGAGGGTGGGACTGAGGGTGAGGGTGGGACTGGGGGTGAGGGTGGGACTGGGGGTGAGGGTGAGGGTGGGACTGAGTGTGAGGGTGGGACTGAGTGTGAGGGTGGGACTGGGGGTGAGGGTGAGGGTGGGACTGAGGGTGAGGGTGGGACTGGGGGTGAGGGTGAGGGTGGGACTGGGGGTGAGGGTGAAGGTGGGACTGGGGGTGAGGGTGAGGGTGGGACTGAGGGTGAGGGTGGGACTGAGGGTGAGGGTGGGGGTGAGGGTGGGACTGAGGGTGAGGGTGGGACTGGGGGTGAGGGTGAGGGTGGGACTGAGTGTGAGGGTGGGACTGGGGGTGAGGGTGAGGGTGGGATTGAGGGTGAGGGTGGGACTGGGGGTGAGGGTGAGGGTGGGACTGAGGGGTGGGCCCCTGGATTACATCTGTTGAGATGCCCCATTGGGGATTAAAGACGGGAGCTGATCCCTCTGCCCATCACTTGCCCCACAGGACCTCCTGGATCTGTCACTCCCTCCCCCCGGAGTGTCGAAGTGTGAGTGAAGGATTGTGTACAGATGTGTGGGATTTGGGGGTATCATCGCCGCCTCACTCTCGTTTAGTTTAATTTTTAGTCCTGACTTGGAGCGGATTCCTCCGGTTGGGATCGGGCCCCGGGGCTGTGCTGGACGTGACCCTCATGGAGGTGTGTGTTTTCAGTGCGGTGGGAATGGGGCGCAGGGGGCACTGGGCACGGACACAGACACTGAGCCAGCGGGACTCGATGTCAATTCCATTACTTTTGGTGCAAAGATCGAAGTTTTGGTGTGAAGTGATTTTCACCTTCCGATGATTGTTAGTTTTTAAAGTGATAAAGTTATGATTTAAAATTCCACAATCGATTGAACCCATTGCAAATCCCTGGAATCATTGAACATATAGGATAGGCTGCAATAATAAACAGGGGGAGGGAGTGCCAGATCCAGGAGAATCCGTGGGTCAGGTGATGGGCGGAGGGATCTTTAATCCCCAATTGGGAGCATTTCATGGGATCTTTCACTAAATCCCCAGATCAGTGAGTAGAACTGAACTAAGACACTCGGTCCCAGACCCAGACCCAGACCCTGGTCCCAGACCCCGGTCCCAGACCCAGACCCAGACCCAGACACCCGGTCCCAGACACCCAGTCCCAGACCCAGACCCAAACCCAGACCCTGGTCCCAGACCCCGGTCCCAGACCCAGACCCAGACCCAGACCCAGACCCAGACACCCGGTCCCAGACCCAGACCCAAACCCAGACCCCGGTCCCAGACCCAGACACCCGGTCCCAGACCCAGACACCCGGTCCCAGACCCAGACCCAAACCCAGACCCTGGTCCCAGACCCCGGTCCCAGACCCAGACACCCGGTCCCAGACCCAGACACCCGGTCCTGGACCCAGACCCAGACCCCAGACCCCGGTCCCAGACCCCGGTCCCAGACCCAGACCCCAGTCCCAGGTCCCAGACCCCGGTCCCAGACCAAGACCCCAGTCCCAGACCCAGACCCCAGTCCCAGACCCAGACCCAGACCCAAGTTTGCTGACGATGCAAAGCTAGGTGGGAAAGTAAGCTGTGAGGAGGACAGAAAGAGTCTGCAAAGGGATATAGACAGGTTAAGTGAGTGGGCAAGAAGGTGGCAGATGGAGTATAGTGTGGGGAAATGTGAGGTTATTCACTTTGGTAGGAAGAATAGAAAAACAGAATATTTTTTAAATAGTGAGAAACTATTAAATGTTGGTGTTCAGAGAGATTTAGGTCTCCTTGTACACGAAACACAGAAAGTTAACATGCAGGTACAGCAAGCAATTACGAAACCAAATTGGATGTTGGCCTTTATTGCAAGGGAGTTGGAGTACAAGAGTAAGGAAGTCTTGCTACAATTGTATGGGGCTTTGGTGAGACCTCACCTGTGTACAGTCCTGGTCTCCTTATCTAAGGAAGGATATACTTGCCTTGGAGGCGGTGCAACGAAGGTTCACTCGATTGATTCCTGGGATGAGAGGATTGTCCTATGAAGAGAGGTTGAGTAGAATGGGCCTAACTCTCTGGAGTTTAGAAGAATGAGAGGTGATTGCATTGAAATATAAAAGATTCTGAGAGGGCTTGACAGGGTAGATGCTGAGAGGCTGTTTCCCCTGGCTGGAGAGTTTAGAACTAGGGGGCATAGTCTCAGGATAAGGGGTCGGCCATTTAAGACTGAGATGAGGAGGAATTTCTTCACACAGAAGGTTGTGAATCTTTGGAATTCTCTACCCCAGAGGGCTGTGGATGCTCAGTCGTTGAATATATTCAATTGTAAACAATTTTACAACACCAAGTTATAGTCCAGCAATTTTATTTTAAATTCACAAGCTTTCGGAGATTTTCTCCTTCCTCAGGCAAATGTTTAAAATAAAATTGCTGGACTATAACTTGGTGTTGTAAAATTGTTTACAATTGTCAACCCCAGTCCATCACCGGCATCTCCACATCATGAATATATTCAAGGCTGAGATGGATAGATTTTTGGACTCTTGGGGAATCGAGGGATATGGGGATCAGGCGGGAAAGTGGAGTTGAGGTCGAAGATCAGCCATGATCTGATTGAATGGTGGAGCAGGCTCGAGGGGCCGTATGGCCTACTCCTGCTCCGACTTCTTATATTCTTATGTTCTTATCTCCCCAATCCCCAACCTCCACTCCCCAATCCCCACTCCCCAACCCCCAGTACCACTCCCCAATCCCCAGTACCACTCCCCAATCCCCACTCCCCACTCCCCAATCCCCAGTTCACACTCCCCAAACCCTACTCCCCAGTACTAAATCCCCACTCCCCAATCCCCCCTCCCCGGTCTCCAGTCCCTACTCCCCACACCCCAATCCCCACTCTCCAATCCCCAATCCCCAACCTCCACTCCCCAATCTCCACTCCCCAATCTCCACTCCCCAACCCCCACACGCCCACCGCCTCATCCATCGCCCGCCCACCCCCTCGTCCATCACCCGCCCACCCCCTCGTCCATCACCCGCCCACCCCCTCGTCCATCACCCGCCCACCCCCTCGTCCATCACCCGCCCACCCCCTCGTCCATCACCCGCCCACCCCCTCGTCCATCGCCCGCCCACCCCCTCGTCCATCACCCGCCCACCCCCTCGTCCATCACCCGCCCACCCCCTCGTCCATCGCCCGCCCACCCCCTCGTCCATCGCCCGCCCACCCCCTCGTCCATCGCCCGCCCACCCCCTCGTCCATCGCCCGCCCACCCCCTCGTCCATCGCCCGCCCACCCCCTGGTCCATCGCCCGCCCACCCCCTCGTCCATCGCCCGCCCACCCCCTCGTCCATCGCCCGCCCACCCCCTCGTCCATCACCCGATCACCCCCTCGTCCATCGCCCGCCCTCGTCCATCGCCCGCCCACCCCCTGGTCCATCACCCGCCCACCCCCTCGTCCATCGCCCACCCACTCCCTCGCCCATCGCCCGCCCACCCCCTCGCCCATCGCCCGCCCACCCGTTCGCCCATCGCCCACCCAACCCCTCGCCCATCGCCCACCCACGCCCTCGCCCATCGCCCACCCACTCCCTCGCCCATCGTCCGCCCACCCCCTCTCCCATCACCCGCCCACCCCCTCGTCCATCGCCCGCCCACCCCCTCGTCCATCGCCCGCCCACCCCCTCGTCCATCGCCCGCCCACCCCCTCGTCCATCGTCCGCCCACCCCCTCGTCCATCGCCCGCCCACCCCCTCGTCCATCGCCCGCCCACCCCCTCGTCCATCGCCCGCCCACCCCCTGGTCCATCGCCCGCCCACCCCCTCGTCCATCGCCCGCCCACCCCCTCGTCCATCGCCCGCCCACCCCCTCGTCCATCACCCGCCCACCCCCTCGTCCATCGCCCGCCCACCCCCTCGTCCATCGCTCGCCCACCCCCTGGTCCATCGCCCGCCCACCCCCTGGTCCATCGCCCGATCACCCCCTCGTCCATCGCCCGCCCTCGTCCATCGCCCGCCCACCCCCTGGTCCATCACCCGCCCACCCCCTCGTCCATCGCCCACCCACTCCCTCGCCCATCGCCCGCCCACCCCCTCGCCCATCGCCCACCCACTCCCTCGCCCATCGCCCGCCCACCCCCTCGCCCATCGCCCGCCCACCCGTTCGCCCATCGCCCACCCAACCCCTCGCCCATCGCCCACCCACGCCCTCGCCCATCGCCCACCCACTCCCTCGCCCATCGTCCGCCCACCCCCTCTCCCATCACCCGCCCACCCCCTCGTCCATCGCCCGCCCACCCCCTCGTCCATCGCCCGCCCACCCCCTCGTCCATCGCCCGCCCACCCCCTCGTCCATCGTCCGCCCACCCCCTCGTCCATCGCCCGCCCACCCCCTCGTCCATCGCCCGATCACCCCCTCGTCCATCGCCCGCCCACCCCCTCGTCCATTGCCCGCCCACTCCCTCGCCCATCGCCCGCCCACACCCTCGCCCATCGCCCGCCATCCCCCTCGCCCATCGCCCACCCACTCCCTCGCCCATCGCCCGCCCACCCCCTCGCCCATCGCCCGCCCACCCGTTCGCCCATCGCCCACCCACTCCCTCGCCCATCGCCCGCCCACCCCTTCTCCCATCGCCCACCCACTCCCTCGTCCATCACCCGCCCACCCCCTCGTCCATCGACCGCCCACACCCTCGTCCATCGCCCGCCCACCCCCTCGTCCATCGCCCGCCCACCCCCTCGCCCATCGCCCGCCCACACCCTCGCCCATCGCCCGCCATCCCCCTCGTCCATCGCCCGCCCACCCCCTCGTCCATCGCCCGCCCACCCCCTCGTCCATCGCCCGCCCACCCCCTCGTCCATCGCCCGCCCACCCCCTCGCCCATCGCCCGCCCACACCCTCGCCCATCGCCCGCCATCCCCCTCGCCCATCGCCCACCCACTCCCTCGCCCATCGCCCGCCCACCCCTTCTCCCATCGCCCACCCACTCCCTCGTCCATCGCCCGCCCACCCCCTCGTCCATCGCCCGCCCACCCCCTCGTCCATCGCCCGCCCACCCCCTCGTCCATCGCCCGCCCACCCCCTCGTCCACCGCCCGCCCACCCCTTCGTCCATCGCCCGCCCACCCCCTCGTCCATCGCCCGCCCACTCCCTCGTCAATCGCACGCCCACTCCCTCACCCAATGTGCATTGCAACTGAAATTTGCTCCCCATATAGAGAACATTGTGAACAACATCACAGCGCAGAGAGTGTGAGCGCAGAGAGTGTGAGCGCAGAGAGTGTGAGCGCAGAGAGTGTGAGCGCAGAGAGTGTGAGCACAGAGTGAGAGCGCAGAGAGTGAGAGCGCAGAGAGTGAGAGCGCAGAGAGTGAGAGCGCAGAGAGTGAGAGCGCAGAGAGTGAGAGCGCAGAGAGTGAGAGCGCAGAGAGTGAGAGCAGAGTGAGAGCGCAGAGAGTGAGAGCGCAGAGAGTGAGAGCGCAGAGAGTGAGAGCGCAGAGAGTGAGAGCGCAGAGAGTGAGAGCGCAGAGTGACAGCGCAGAGAGTGTGAGCGCAGAGAGTGAGAGCGCAGAGAGTGAGAGCGCAGAGAGTGAGAGCGCAGAGAGTGAGAGCGCAGAGAGTGAGAGCAGAGTGAGAGCGCAGAGAGTGAGAGCGCAGAGAGTGAGAGCGCAGAGAGTGTGAGCGCAGAGAGTGTGAGCGCAGAGTGAGAGCGCAGAGAGTGAGAGCGCAGAGAGTGAGAGCGCAGAGAGTGAGAGCGCAGAGAGTGAGAGCGCAGAGAGTGAGAGCGCAGAGAGTGAGAGCGCAGAGTGTAAGAGCAGAGTGTAAGCACCGAGAGTGTGAGAGCAGAGAGTGAGCACCGAGTGTGTGAGAGCAGAGAGTGAGCAGCGAGTGTGTGAGAGCAGAGAGTGAGCGCAGAGAGTGAGCGCAGAGAGTGAGAACAGAGAGTGAGCACCGAGTGTGTGAGCGCAGAGAGTGAGCGCAGAGAGTGAGCGCAGAGAGTGAGCGCAGGGAGTGAGCACCGAGTGTGTGAGAGCAGAGAGTGAGCGCAGAGAGTGAGCGCAGAGAGTGAGCGCAGAGAGTGAGCGCAGAGAGTGAGCGCAGAGAGTGAGCGCAGAGAGTGAGAGCAGAGTGTGAGCACCGAGTGTGTGAGAGCAGAGAGTGAGCGCAGAGAGAGTGAGCGCAGAGAGAGTGAGAGCGCAGAGAGAGTGAGAGCGCAGAGAGTGAGAGCAGAGTGTGAGCACCGAGTGTGTGAGAGCAGAGAGTGAGCGCAGAGAGAGTGAGCGCAGAGAGAGTGAGCGCAGAGAGAGTGAGAGCGCAGAGAGTGAGAGCGCAGAGAGTGACAGCGCAGAGAGTGAGAGCGCAGAGAGTGAGAGCGCAGAGAGTGAGAGCGCAGAGAGTGAGAGCAGAGAGTGAGAGCGCAGAGAGTGAGAGCGCAGAGAGTGAGAGCGCAGAGAGTGAGAGCGCAGAGAGTGAGAGAGCAGAGAGTGAGAGAGCAGAAAGTGAGAGAGCAGAGAGTGAGAGAGCAGAGAGTGAGAGCGCAGAGAGTGAGAGCAGAGAGTGAGCGCAGAGTGTGAGCACAGAGTGTGAGAGCAGAGAGTGAGAGAGCAGAGTGTGAGAGCGCAGAGTGTGAGAGCAGAGTGTGAGCGCAGAGTGTGAGAGCAGAGAGTGAGAGCGCAGAGAGTGAGAGCGCAGGGAGTGAGAGCGCAGAGAGTGAGAGCGCAGAGAGTGAGAGCGCAGAGAGTGAGAGCGCAGAGAGTGAGAGCGCAGAGAGAGTGAGCGCAGAGAGAGAGAGCGCAGAGAGAGTGAGAGCAGAGAGTGAGCCGCAGAGTGTGAGAGCGCAGAGTGTGAGAGCGCAGAGAGTGAGAGCGCAGAGAGTGTGAGCGCAGAGAGTGAGAGAGCAGAGAGTGCAGAGAGTGAGAGCAGAGAGTGAGAGCGCAGAGAGTGAGAGCAGAGAGTGAGCGCAGAGAGTGAGAGCGCAGAGAGTGAGAGCGCAGAGAGTGAGAGCGCAGAGAGTGAGAGCGCAGAGAGTGAGAGCGCAGAGAGTGAGAGCGCAGAGAGTGAGAGCGCAGAGAGTGAGAGCGCAGAGTGTGAGAGCGCAGAGAGTGAGAGCAGAGTGTGAGAGCAGAGAGTGAGAGCGCAGAGAGTGAGAGCGCAGAGAGTGAGAGCGCAGAGAGTGAGAGCAGAGAGTGAGCGCCGAGTGTGAGAGCAGAGTGTGAGAGCAGAGAGTGAGAGCGCAGAGAGTGAGAGCAGAGAGTGAGCGCCGAGTGTGAGAGCAGAGTGTGAGAGCAGAGAGTGAGAGCGCAGAGAGTGAGAGCGCAGAGAGTGAGAGCGCAGAGAGTGAGAGCGCAGAGAGTGTGAGAGCAGAGAGTGAGCGCAGAGAGTGAGAGCGCAGAGAGTGAGAGCGCAGAGAGTGAGAGCGCAGAGAGTGAGAGCGCAGAGAGTGAGAGCGCAGAGTGTGAGAGCGCAGAGAGTGAGAGCGCAGAGAGTGAGAGAGCAGAGAGTGAGCGCAGAGAGTGAGAGCGCAGAGAGTGAGAGCGCAGAGAGTGAGAGAGCAGAGAGTGAGAGCGCAGAGAGTGAGAGCAGAGAGTGAGAGCGCAGAGAGTGAGAGCGCAGAGAGTGAGAGCGCAGAGAGTGAGAGCGCAGAGAGTGAGAGCAGAGAGTGAGAGCGCAGAGAGTGAGAGCAGAGAGTGAGAGCGCAGAGAGTGAGAGCGCAGAGAGTGAGAGCAGAGAGTTAGAGCGCAGAGTGAGAGCAGAGAATGAGAGCAGAGAGTGAGAGCGCAGAGAGTGAGAGCGCAGAGAGTGAGAGCAGAGAGTGTGAGAGCAGAGAGTGTGAGAGCAGAGAGTGAGAGCGCAGAGAGTGAGAGCAGAGAGTGAGAGCAGAGAGTGAGAGCGCAGAGAGTCAGAGCGCAGAGAGTGAGAGCGCAGAGAGTGAGAGCGCAGAGAGTGAGAGCGCAGAGAGTGAGAGCGCAGAGAGTGAGAGCGCAGAGAGTGAGAGCAGAGAGTGAGAGCGCAGAGAGTGAGAGCAGAGAGTGTGAGAGCAGAGAGTGAGAGCGCAGAGAGTGAGAGCAGAGAGTGTGAGAGCAGAGAGTGAGAGCGCAGAGAGTGAGAGCGCAGAGAGAGTGAGCGCAGAGAGTGAGAGCGCAGAGAGTGACAGCGCAGAGAGTGAGAGCGCAGAGAGTGAGAGCGCAGAGAGTGAGAGCGCAGAGAGAGTGAGCGCAGAGAGAGTGAGCGCAGAGAGAGTGAGCGCAGAGAGTGAGCGCAGAGTGTGAGAGCAGAGAGTGAGAGCAGAGAGTGAGAGCAGAGAGTGAGAGAGCAGAGTGTGAGAGCGCAGAGTGTGAGAGCAGAGTGTGAGCGCAGAGTGTGAGAGCAGAGAGTGAGAGCGCAGAGAGTGAGAGCGCAGAGAGTGAGAGCGCAGAGAGTGAGAGCGCAGAGAGTGAGAGCGCAGAGAATGAGAGTGCAGAGAGTGAGAGCAGAGAGTGAGAGCGCAGAGAGTGAGAGCAGAGAGTGAGCGCAGAGAGTGAGAGAGCAGAGAGTGATAGCAGAGTGTGAGAGCGCAGAGAGTGAGAGCGCAGAGTGTGAGAGCGCAGAGAGTGAGAGCGCAGAGAGTGAGAGCAGAGAGTGAGAGCGCAGAGAGTGAGAGCGCAGAGAGTGAGAGCAGAGAGTGAGAGCGCAGAGTGTGAGAGCGCAGAGAGTGAGAGCAGAGTGTGAGAGCAGAGAGTGAGAGCGCAGAGAGTGAGAGCGCAGAGAGTGAGAGCAGAGAGTGAGAGCAGAGTGTGAGAGCAGAGAGTGAGAGCGCAGAGAGTGAGAGCGCAGAGAGTGAGAGAGCAGAGAGTGAGAGCGCAGAGAGTGAGAGCGCAGAGAGTGTGAGAGCAGAGAGTGAGCGCAGAGAGTGAGAGCGCAGAGAGTGAGAGCAGAGAGTGAGAGCGCAGAGAGTGAGAGCGCAGAGAGTGAGAGCGCAGAGAGTGAGAGCGCAGAGAGTGAGAGCGCAGAGAGTGAGAGCGCAGAGAGTGAGAGCGCAGAGAGTGAGAGCGCAGAGAGTGAGAGCGCAGAGAGAGTGAGCGCAGAGAGAGTGAGCGCAGAGAGAGTGAGCGCAGAGAGTGAGCACCGAGTGTGTGAGAGCAGAGAGTGAGCGCAGAGAGAGTGAGCGCAGAGAGAGTGAGCGCAGAGAGAGTGAGCGCAGAGAGTGAGCACCGAGTGTGTGAGAGCAGAGAGTGAGAGCGCAGAGAGTGAGAGCGCAGAGAGTGAGAGCGCAGAGAGAGTGAGCGCAGAGAGAGTGAGCGCAGAGAGAGAGAGCGCAGAGAGAGTGAGAGCAGAGAGTGAGCCGCAGAGTGTGAGAGCGCAGAGTGTGAGAGCGCAGAGAGTGAGAGCGCAGAGTGTGAGAGCAGAGAGTGAGAGCGCAGAGAGTGAGAGCGCAGAGAGTGAGAGCGCAGAGAGTGAGAGCAGAGAGTGAGAGCAGAGAGTGAGAGCAGAGAGTGAGAGCAGAGAGTGAGAGCGCAGAGAGTGAGAGTGCAGAGAGTGAGAGCAGAGAGTGAGAGCGCAGAGAGTGAGAGCGCAGAGAGTGAGAGCGCAGAGAGTGAGAGCGCAGAGAGTGAGAGCGCAGAGAGTGAGAGCGCAGAGAGTGAGAGCAGAGAGTGAGCGCAGAGTGTGAGCGCAGAGTGTGAGCGCAGAGTGTGAGAGCAAAGAGTGAGAGCAGAGAGTGAGAGAGCAGAGTGTGAGAGCGCAGAGTGTGAGAGCAGAGTGTGAGCGCAGAGTGTGAGAGCAGAGAGTGAGAGCGCAGAGAGTGAGAGCGCAGAGAGTGAGAGCGCAGAGAGTGAGAGCGCAGAGAGTGAGAGCACAGAGAGAGTGAGCGCAGAGAGAGTGAGCGCAGAGAGAGAGAGCGCAGAGAGAGTGAGAGCAGAGAGTGAGAGCAGAGAGTGAGCCGCAGAGTGTGAGAGCGCAGAGTGTGATAGCGCAGAGAGTGATAGCGCAGAGAGTGATAGCGCAGAGAGTGATAGCGCAGAGAGTGAGAGCGCAGAGAGTGAGAAGGCAGAGAGTGCAGAGAGTGAGAGCAGAGAGTGAGAGCGCAGAGAGTGAGAGCAGAGAGTGAGCGCAGAGAGTGAGCGCGCAGAGAGTGAGAGCGCAGAGAGTGAGAGCGCAGAGAGTGAGAGCGCAGAGAGTGAGAGCGCAGAGAGTGAGAGCGCAGAGAGTGAGAGCGCAGAGAGTGAGAGCAGAGAGTGAGAGCAGAGTGTGAGAGCAGAGAGTGAGAGCGCAGAGAGTGAGAGCAGAGAGTGAGAGCAGAGAGTGAGCGCAGAGTGTGAGAGCAGAGAGTGAGAGCGCAGAGAGTGAGAGCGCAGAGAGTGAGAGCAGAGAGTGAGAGCAGAGAGTGAGAGCGCAGAGAGTGAGAGCGCAGAGTGTGAGAGCAGAGAGTGAGCGCAGAGAGTGAGAGCGCAGAGAGTGAGAGCAGAGAGTGAGAGCGCAGAGAGTGAGAGCGCAGAGAGTGAGAGCGCAGAGTGTGAGAGCGCAGAGAGTGAGAGCGCAGAGAGTGAGAGAGCAGAGAGTGAGAGAGCAGAGAGTGAGCGCAGAGAGTGAGAGCGCAGAGAGTGAGAGAGCAGAGAGTGAGAGCGCAGAGAGTGAGAGCAGAGAGTGAGAGCGCAGAGAGTAAGAGCGCAGAGAGTGAGAGCGCAGAGAGTGAGAGCGCAGAGAGTGAGAGCAGAGAGTGAGAGCGCAGAGAGTGAGAGCAGAGAGTGAGAGCGCAGAGAGTGAGAGCAGAGAGTTAGAGCGCAGAGTGAGAGCAGAGAATGAGAGCAGAGAGTGAGAGCGCACAGAGTGAGAGCGCACAGAGTGAGAGCGCAGAGAGTGAGAGCAGAGAGTGTGAGAGCAGAGAGTGTGAGAGCAGAGAGTGAGAGCGCAGAGAGTGAGAGCAGAGAGTGAGAGCAGAGAGTGAGAGCGCAGAGAGTGAGAGCAGAGAGTGAGAGCACAGAGAGTGAGAGCGCAGAGAGTGAGAGCAGAGAGTGAGAGCGCAGAGAGTGAGAGCGCAGAGAGTGAGAGCGCAGAGAGTGAGAGCGCAGAGAGTGAGAGCGCAGAGAGTGAGAGCGCAGAGAGTGAGAGCGCAGAGAGTGAGAGCGCAGAGAGTGAGAGCAGAGAGTGAGAGCGCAGAGAGTGAGAGCAGAGAGTGTGAGAGCAGAGAGTGAGAGCGCAGAGAGTGAGAGCAGAGAGTGAGAGCGCAGAGAGTGAGAGCAGAGAGTGAGAGCAGAGAGTGAGAGCGCAGAGAGTGAGAGCGCAGAGAGTGAGAGCAGTGAGTGAGAGCGCAGAGTGTGAGAGCAGAGAGTGAGAGCAGAGAGTGAGAGCGCAGTGAGTGAGAGCAGAGAGTGAGAGCAGAGTGTGAGAGCAGAGAGTGAGAGCAGAGAGTGAGAGCAGAGAGTGAGAGCAGAGAGTGAGAGCGCAGAGAGTGAGAGCAGAGTGTGAGAGCGCAGAGAGTGAGAGCGCAGAGAGTGAGAGCGCAGAGAGTGAGAGCGCAGAGAGTGAGAGCGCAGAGAGTGAGAGCGCAGAGAGTGAGAGCAGAGAGTGAGAGCGCAGAGAGTGAGAGCAGAGTGTGAGATCAGAGTGTGAGATCAGAGAGTGAGAGCAGAGAGTGAGAGCAGAGTGTGAGAGCAGAGAGTGAGAGCAGAGTGTGTGAGAGCAGAGAGTGAGAGCGCAGAGAGTGAGAGCGCAGAGAGAGTGAGCGCAGAGAGAGTGAGCGCAGAGAGAGAGAGCGCAGAGAGAGTGAGAGCAGAGAGTGAGCCGCAGAGTGTGAGAGCGCAGAGTGTGAGAGCGCAGAGAGTGAGAGCGCAGAGAGTGAGAGCAGAGAGTGAGAGCGCAGAGAGTGAGAGCGCAGAGAGTGAGAGCGCAGAGAGTGAGAGCAGAGAGTGAGAGCAGAGAGTGAGAGCAGAGAGTGAGAGCAGAGAGTGAGAGCAGAGAGTGAGAGCGCAGAGAGTGAGAGCGCAGAGAGTGAGAGCGCAGAGAGTGAGAGCGCAGAGAGTGAGAGCGCAGAGAGTGAGAGCGCAGAGAGTGAGAGCAGAGAGTGAGAGAGCAGAGAGTGAGAGCGCAGAGAGTAGAGCAGAGAGTGAGCGCAGAGAGAGTGAGCGCAGAGTGTGAGCGCAGAGTGTGAGCGCAGAGTGTGAGAGCAGAGAGTGAGAGCAGAGAGTGAGAGAGCAGAGTGTGAGAGCGCAGAGTGTGAGAGCAGAGTGTGAGCGCAGAGTGTGAGAGCAGAGAGTGAGAGCGCAGAGAGTGAGAGCGCAGAGAGTGAGAGCGCAGAGAGTGAGAGCACAGAGAGAGTGAGCGCAGAGAGAGTGAGCGCAGAGAGAGTGAGCGCAGAGAGAGTGAGCGCAGAGAGAGAGAGCGCAGAGAGAGTGAGAGCAGAGAGTGAGAGCAGAGACTGAGCCGCAGAGTGTGAGAGCGCAGAGTGTGATAGCGCAGAGAGTGATAGCGCAGAGAGTGATAGCGCAGAGAGTGAGAGCGCAGAGAGTGAGAAGGCAGAGAGTGAGAGAGCAGAGAGTGCAGAGAGTGAGAGCAGAGAGTGAGAGCGCAGAGAGTGAGAGCAGAGAGTGAGCGCAGAGAGTGAGAGCGCAGAGTGTGAGAGCGCAGAGAGTGAGAGCGCAGAGAGTGAGAGAGCAGAGAGTAAGCGCAGAGAGTGAGAGCGCAGAGAGTGAGAGAGCAGAGAGTGAGAGCGCAGAGAGTGAGAGCAGAGAGTGAGAGCGCAGAGAGTGAGAGCGCAGAGAGTGAGAGCGCAGAGAGTTAGAGCGCAGAGAGTGAGAGCAGAGAGTGAGAGCGCAGAGAGTGAGAGCAGAGAGTGAGAGAGCAGAGAGTGAGCGCAGAGAGTGAGAGCGCAGAGAGTGAGAGAGCAGAGAGTGAGAGCGCAGAGAGTGAGAGCAGAGAGTGAGAGCGCAGAGAGTAAGAGCGCAGAGAGTGAGAGCGCAGAGAGTGAGAGCGCAGAGAGTGAGAGCAGAGAGTGAGAGCGCAGAGAGTGAGAGCAGAGAGTGAGAGCGCAGAGAGTGAGAGCAGAGTGTGAGAGCAGAGTGTGAGAGCAGAGAGTGAGAGCGCAGAGAGTGAGAGCAGAGAGTGAGCGCAGAGTGTGAGAGCAGAGAGTGAGAGCGCAGAGAGTGAGAGCGCAGAGAGTGAGAGCAGAGAGTGAGAGCGCAGAGAGTGAGAGCGCAGAGAGTGTGAGAGCAGAGAGTGAGCGCAGAGAGTGAGAGCGCAGAGAGTGAGAGCAGAGAGTGAGAGCGCAGAGAGTGAGAGCGCAGAGAGTGAGAGCGCAGAGTGTGAGAGCGCAGAGAGTGAGAGCGCAGAGAGTGAGAGAGCAGAGAGTAAGCGCAGAGAGTGAGAGCGCAGAGAGTGAGAGAGCAGAGAGTGAGAGCGCAGAGAGTGAGAGCAGAGAGTGAGAGCGCAGAGAGTGAGAGCGCAGAGAGTGAGAGCGCAGAGAGTTAGAGCGCAGAGAGTGAGAGCAGAGAGTGAGAGCGCAGAGAGTGAGAGCAGAGAGTGAGAGAGCAGAGAGTGAGCGCAGAGAGTGAGAGCGCAGAGAGTGAGAGAGCAGAGAGTGAGAGCGCAGAGAGTGAGAGCAGAGAGTGAGAGCGCAGAGAGTAAGAGCGCAGAGAGTGAGAGCGCAGAGAGTGAGAGCGCAGAGAGTGAGAGCAGAGAGTGAGAGCGCAGAGAGTGAGAGCAGAGAGTGAGAGCGCAGAGAGTGAGAGCAGAGAGTTAGAGCGCAGAGTGAGAGCAGAGAATGAGAGCAGAGAGTGAGAGCGCACAGAGTGAGAGCGCACAGAGTGAGAGCGCAGAGAGTGAGAGCAGAGAGTGTGAGAGCAGAGAGTGTGAGAGCAGAGAGTGAGAGCGCAGAGAGTGAGAGCAGAGAGTGAGAGCAGAGAGTGAGAGCGCAGAGAGTGAGAGCAGAGAGTGAGAGCACAGAGAGTGAGAGCGCAGAGAGTGAGAGCAGAGAGTGAGAGCGCAGAGAGTGAGAGCGCAGAGAGTGAGAGCGCAGAGAGTGAGAGCGCAGAGAGTGAGAGCGCAGAGAGTGAGAGCAGAGAGTGAGAGCGCAGAGAGTGAGAGCAGAGAGTGTGAGAGCAGAGAGTGAGAGCGCAGAGAGTGAGAGCAGAGAGTGAGAGCGCAGAGAGTGAGAGCAGAGAGTGAGAGCAGAGAGTGAGAGCGCAGAGAGTGAGAGCGCAGAGAGTGAGAGCAGTGAGTGAGAGCGCAGAGTGTGAGAGCAGAGAGTGAGAGCAGAGAGTGAGAGCAGAGAGTGAGAGCGCAGTGAGTGAGAGCAGAGAGTGAGAGCAGAGTGTGAGAGCAGAGAGTGAGAGCAGAGAGTGAGAGCAGAGAGTGAGAGCAGAGAGTGAGAGCGCAGAGAGTGAGAGCAGAGTGTGAGAGCGCAGAGAGTGAGAGCGCAGAGAGTGAGAGCGCAGAGAGTGAGAGCGCAGAGAGTGAGAGCGCAGAGAGTGAGAGCGCAGAGAGTGAGAGCAGAGAGTGAGAGCGCAGAGAGTGAGAGCAGAGAGTGAGAGCAGAGTGTGAGATCAGAGTGTGAGATCAGAGAGTGAGAGCAGAGAGTGAGAGCAGAGTGTGAGAGCAGAGAGTGAGAGCAGAGTGTGTGAGAGCAGAGAGTGAGAGCGCAGAGAGTGAGAGCGCAGAGAGAGTGAGCGCAGAGAGAGTGAGCGCAGAGAGAGAGAGCGCAGAGAGAGTGAGAGCAGAGAGTGAGCCACAGAGTGTGAGAGCGCAGAGTGTGAGAGCGCAGAGAGTGAGAGCGCAGAGAGTGAGAGCAGAGAGTGAGAGCGCAGAGAGTGAGAGCGCAGAGAGTGAGAGCGCAGAGAGTGAGAGCAGAGAGTGAGAGCAGAGAGTGAGAGCAGAGAGTGAGAGCAGAGAGTGAGAGCAGAGAGTGAGAGCGCAGAGAGTGAGAGCGCAGAGAGTGAGAGCGCAGAGAGTGAGAGCGCAGAGAGTGAGAGCGCAGAGAGTGAGAGCAGAGAGTGAGAGAGCAGAGAGTGAGAGCGCAGAGAGTGAGCGCAGAGAGAGTGAGCGCAGAGTGTGAGCGCAGAGTGTGAGCGCAGAGTGTGAGAGCAGAGAGTGAGAGCAGAGAGTGAGAGAGCAGAGTGTGAGAGCGCAGAGTGTGAGAGCAGAGTGTGAGCGCAGAGTGTGAGAGCAGAGAGTGAGAGCGCAGAGAGTGAGAGCGCAGAGAGTGAGAGCGCAGAGAGTGAGAGCACAGAGAGAGTGAGCGCAGAGAGAGTGAGCGCAGAGAGAGTGAGCGCAGAGAGAGAGAGCGCAGAGAGAGTGAGAGCAGAGAGTGAGAGCAGAGACTGAGCCGCAGAGTGTGAGAGCGCAGAGTGTGATAGCGCAGAGAGTGATAGCGCAGAGAGTGATAGCGCAGAGAGTGAGAGCGCAGAGAGTGAGAAGGCAGAGAGTGAGAGAGCAGAGAGTGCAGAGAGTGAGAGCAGAGAGTGAGAGCGCAGAGAGTGAGAGCAGAGAGTGAGAGCAGAGAGTGAGCGCAGAGAGTGAGAGCGCAGAGAGTGAGAGCGCAGAGAGTGAGAGCGCAGAGAGTGAGAGCGCAGAGAGTGAGAGCAGAGTGTGAGAGCAGAGTGTGAGAGCAGAGAGTGAGAGCGCAGAGAGTGAGAGCAGAGAGTGAGCGCAGAGTGTGAGAGCAGAGAGTGAGAGCGCAGAGAGTGAGAGCGCAGAGAGTGAGAGCAGAGAGTGAGAGCGCAGAGAGTGAGAGCGCAGAGAGTGTGAGAGCAGAGAGTGAGCGCAGAGAGTGAGAGCGCAGAGAGTGAGAGCAGAGAGTGAGAGCGCAGAGAGTGAGAGCGCAGAGAGTGAGAGCGCAGAGTGTGAGAGCGCAGAGAGTGAGAGCGCAGAGAGTGAGAGAGCAGAGAGTGAGCGCAGAGAGTGAGAGCGCAGAGAGTGAGAGAGCAGAGAGTGAGAGCGCAGAGAGTGAGAGCAGAGAGTGAGAGCGCAGAGAGTGAGAGCGCAGAGAGTGAGAGCGCAGAGAGTTAGAGCGCAGAGAGTGAGAGCAGAGAGTGAGAGCGCAGAGAGTGAGAGCAGAGAGTGAGAGCGCAGAGAGTGAGAGCAGAGAGTTGGAGCGCAGAGTGAGAGCAGAGAATGAGAGCAGAGAGTGAGAGCGCACAGAGTGAGAGCGCACAGAGTGAGAGCGCAGAGAGTGAGAGCAGAGAGTGTGAGATCAGAGAGTGTGAGAGCAGAGAGTGAGAGCGCAGAGAGTGAGAGCAGAGAGTGAGAGCAGAGAGTGAGAGCGCAGAGAGTGAGAGCAGAGAGTGAGAGCGCAGAGAGTGAGAGCGCAGAGAGTGAGAGCAGAGAGTGAGAGCGCAGAGAGTGAGAGCGCAGAGAGTGAGAGCGCAGAGAGTGAGAGCGCAGAGAGTGAGAGCGCAGAGAGTGAGAGCGCAGAGAGTGAGAGCGCAGAGATTGAGAGCGCAGAGAGTGAGAGCGCAGAGAGTGAGAGCAGAGAGTGAGAGCGCAGAGAGTGAGAGCAGAGAGTGTGAGAGCAGAGAGTGAGAGCGCAGAGAGTGAGAGCAGAGAGTGAGAGCGCAGAGAGTGAGAGCAGAGAGTGAGAGCAGAGAGTGAGAGCGCAGAGAGTGAGAGCGCAGAGAGTGAGAGCAGAGAGTGAGAGCGCAGAGAGTGAGAGCAGAGAGTGAGAGCGCAGAGAGTGAGAGCAGAGAGTGAGAGCGCAGAGAGTGAGAGCGCAGAGAGTGAGAGCGCAGAGAGTGAGAGCAGTGAGTGAGAGCGCAGAGTGTGAGAGCAGAGAGTGAGAGCAGAGAGTGAGAGCGCAGTGAGTGAGAGCAGAGAGTGAGAGCAGAGTGTGAGAGCAGAGAGTGAGAGCAGAGAGTGAGAGCAGAGAGTGAGAGCAGAGAGTGAGAGCGCAGAGAGTGAGAGCAGAGAGTGAGAGCGCAGAGAGTGAGAGCGCAGAGAGTGAGAGCGCAGAGAGTGAGAGCGCAGAGAGTGAGAGCGCAGAGAGTGAGAGCAGAGAGTGAGAGCGCAGAGAGTGAGAGCAGAGAGTGAGAGCAGAGTGTGAGATCAGAGTGTGAGATCAGAGAGTGAGAGCAGAGAGTGAGAGCAGAGTGTGAGAGCAGAGAGTGAGAGCAGAGTGTGTGAGAGCAGAGAGTGAGAGCAGAGAGTGAGAGCAGAGTGTGAGAGCAGAGTGTGAGAGCAGAGAGTGAGAGCAGAGAGTGAGAGCAGAGAGTGAGAGCAGAGAGTGAGAGCGCAGAGAGTGAGAGCGCAGAGAGTGAGAGCGCAGAGAGTGAGAGCGCAGAGAGTGAGAGCGCAGAGAGTGAGAGCGCAGAGAGTGAGAGCGCAGAGAGTGAGAGCGCAGAGAGTGAGAGCAGAGAGTGAGAGCAGAGAGTGAGAGCAGAGAGTGAGAGCAGAGAGTGAGAGAGCAGTGAGTGAGAGCAGAGAGAGTGAGAGCAGAGAGTGAGCGCAGAGAGTGAGAGCGCAGAGAGTGAGAGCAGAGAGTGAGAGCAGAGAGAGTGAGAGCAGAGAGTGAGAGCAGAGAGTGAGCGCAGAGAGTGAGAGCGCAGAGAGTGAGAGCGCAGAGAGTGAGAGCGCAGAGAGTGAGAGCGCAGAGAGTGAGAGCAGAGTGTGAGAGCAGAGAGTGAGAGCGCAGAGAGTGAGCGAGCAGAGAGTGAGCGAGCAGAGAGTGAGAGCGCAGAGAGTGAGAGCAGAGAGTGAGCGCAGAGAGTGTGAGAGCAGAGAGTGAGAGCGCAGAGAGTGAGCGAGCAGAGAGTGAGCGAGCAGAGAGTGAGAGCGCAGAGAGTGAGAGCAGAGAGTGAGAGAGCAGAGAGTGAGAGCGCAGAGAGTGAGAGCAGAGAGTGAGAGCGCAGAGTGAGAGAGCAGAGAGAGTGAGAGCAGAGAGTGAGAGCGCAGAGAGTGAGAGCAGAGAGTGAGCGCAGAGAGTGAGCACAGATAACACCTGGTCCATTTTCTTTTCAGAGTGTGGAGAACGACCTGTAAAGGACAAAGTTAACTACATTGCGAGAGTTAGACAGATGGTGGCTCAGTGGGTAAATGTGCTGCCAAGTGTCCTAAAGCCTCCCGGTGGGAAGGCCCAGGGGTTAATACCCACCCTCAGCCCAGTCCTCGGCTGGGTGCAGCTTGGCCTCAGTCCCACCAGGTGCTGGATTGGGTCTCTGGGCCCTCTGCAATGTCTCCTGCTGATTTTGCTGCTCCTGGTCCAAGGCTGGTCAGAGAGCTGGTCTACCCAGTCCCCACCCCTTGACGTTGCCCCTGGATTTGTAGGACTTCCCTGGGGTAAGGGGTGGAATTGGCCCATTACCTGGCACTGTGGTCCAGAGATCACCACGGTCCTGCTGGCAAGCCGGAGAAACATAGCCGTTACTCTTCATTTTCCTGGATATAATCGGGGCCTTCAGGCTGCTGATCCCTTGAGCGGTTCGAAGGCCCTGATCTCCAAGGCCTGACATGTCGCTGCGGGGCCTGTAGCTGCACTTAAATTTCCTGACCCGTCTGCTGGTAAGGGGCCCTGCCAGGAGCCAACCTTGGGCAATGCGTGCCCCTCAGGCCAGGACAGGAAATCCTGGCACTCCTGGACTGGACAGGAGCTGTGTACCTTGTGTGTCTTTCTCTTGTCCAGTGCCTGGGTAGAGGTGGAATGTGTGGACAGGTGTGGACATTAGGAAGGATATATTGGCCTTGGAGGGAGTGCAGCGCAGATTTACTGGAATGGTACACCACCAACAACAACATCTTGCATTTATACAGTGCCTTTAACGTAGTAAAACGTCCCAAGGTGCTTCACAGGAGCGATTATCAAATAAAATTTGACACTGATCCACATAAGGAGATATTAGGACAGGTGACCAGAAACTTGGTCCAAGAGGTAGGTTTGAAGGAGCATCTTAAAGGAGGAGAGATAGGCGGAGAGGTTTAGGGAGGGAATTCCAGAGCTTAAGGCCAAGGCAGCTGAAGGCACGGCCGCCAATGGTGGAGTGAAGGAAGTGGGGGAAAGCAAAGAAAAGCACAAGTTGGCTGTGGCTCGGCCCAGTTATCCGAGTCCCTCCTCCAACAGCCTCTGGGATAGTGATAGTTGCTGCCTCTTATGGCTGACATATCCCCTGCCCATGGTGTCCCTCAGCAGGTCAGTTGTATGGGTAACAGTGACCAATATTAACGGTTCCTTGTTCCCATCCTCCAGTGCCTTGTCACTGTCAACACCAAGATGCTCATAGGCTCAGGGACGAACAGATTGAGTTCTGATGAAGAATCGAGGCCTTCTCTGTTTTTATGTTTATTCCACAGTGAATTACAGGAAGCTACTTCTCGAAATGTGCCTCTTGTGGCTGTCACTATGGCTCCTGATGCTACTTATTCATTACTACCGTGGAACCAGATTAACTGCTGTTTAAACAGTTTATCATTCCCCTTGTTAAGCACTAGTTAATCATTAACGCCACGCGTGTAAACTATCCCACAGGATGTGGAAGGTGATTTAGACTGGCACCAAACTGTCCGTTTCCTGGGTGTGTTGTAGATTTCAGCATTGGATTATCGTTGGTCATTTTTACCTTCAGTATAAAAGCCGCCCAGGGACCAAGTTCGTGTTTCAGTTGAAATTCTTACCTCGGAAGTCGTGTGTTTGATTTCCTTTCTATTTTCTCATTGTATGATTTACAATCTTTTCTCAGCTTGTGATTGGAAGCCAGTGGACTTACTAAATAGCCATTTCACTGTAGAGGATGAGGAATAAGTACAGAATACAGGGAAAACTTAAAATAGATCAAAGGGAGGAACTTACTAGATTCAATATCAGGAAAAAATGGTGATGGAGAAATTATTGAGATTAAAGATTAAAAATCCCCAGGACCCGATGACTTCCAGCCCAGGGTATTAAAAGAAGTCGGTGAGGGAATTGTTGATGTGTTCGTCATGGTCTTCCAAAACACTCTCGATTCAGGAATTGTCCCCTTGGATTGGGAAATAATGTCACTCCATTATTTAAGAAGAGTAGGAGAGATAAACCAGGAAATTCTCGTCTAACGTCAGTTGTGGAGAAGTTTCTAGAATCTGTTATTGGGACAGTAACTGAACATTTGGACAAACATGATCTGATCATTGAGAGTCAGCGTGGATTTGTAAAGGGTGAGTCATGTTGATTTTTTTGTGTCAGTAACTAACGTGGTAGATAAGGGAGTGTCTGTGGATATTATTTTTGTGGCCATTTAAGGTATTCGATAAAGTTCCATGTAAGAGACTGTTAACAAAAATGAGAGTGCATGGAATTGGAGGCAATCTATTGGCTTGGATCGGGAATTGGTCAGGGGGTTGGAGACAGGGAGTGGGGAGAAAGGGGATGTCCTCTGATTGGCAGGATGTGACCAGTGGTGTCCCCCAGGGATCTGTACTAGTCATGACTTGGATGAAGAATAGAGAGCTGGATATCCAAGTTTACTGACGACACTAAATTAGGAGGGACAGGAAATAGTGTAGACGGGAGCAGGGAGTTGTGAAGGGACAGAGACAGATTAAGTGAGTGGGCAAAACTGTGGCAAATGGAGTTCAATGTGGGAAAGTGTGAGGTCATCGACTTTAGACCGAAGAAAGATAAATCAGAGTATTTTCTACACGGTGAGAAACTAGGAACTGGAGAGGAACAGAGAGATTTGGGAGTCCAAGTCCAGAAATCATTAAAAGCCAGTGGAGAGATACAAAAAGGATTGGGAAAGGCTAATGGAACGTTGGCCTTTATCTCGGGGGCTGGAATACAAAGGGGAGGAAGTTATGTTCCAGCTGTGCAGAGCTCTGGTCAGACCACATCTGGAGACTGTGTTCAGTTCTGGGCACCGCACCTCAGGAAGGATAGATTGGCCTTGGAGGGGGTGCAGCCCAGATTCACCAGAATGATCCCGGGGCTAAAAGGGTTAAATTACGAGGACAGGTTGTACAGACGAGGTTTGTATTCCCTCGAGTTTAGAAGATTGAGGGGTGATCTGATCGAGGGTGTTTAAAATGTTAAAAGGATTTGATAGGGTAGATACGGAGAAACTACTTCGTCCAGTCGGGGAGACAAGAACAAGAGGACGGAATCTTCAAATTCGAGCCAGGCCGTTCAGGGGTGAAACCAGGAAGCATTTCTTCACACAAAGGGTGGTGGGAATCTGGAACTCTCTCCCCCAAAAGGCTGAGCATTCTGGGGGTTCACTGGAGCTTTCAAAACTGAGATTGATCGATTTTTGTTGGGTCAGGACATCAAGGGGAATGGAGCAAAGGGGAAAATGGAGTTGTGGTTCAGATCAGCCTTGATCCAATTGAATGGAGGAACAGGCTCGAGGGGCTGAATGGCCTCCTCCTGTTCTTATGTTCCAATGTAAGAAGGGGCTTTTCCTTTATTAGGGGGAGCAAAATTGTGCTTCAGTCCTCTTTTACTGAGTCTCGATCCACGTCTGTATTCTCTCTGGAAACCTAAACGTTTCTTTAATGTTAATCTTTTTACAGCCAGCGACATTTCTTAAAGCTTACACTGAGGGTGAGGAACGAGTACAGATCAAACTGCATCACGGAACAACCACTCTGGCTTTTAAGTTTCAGCATGGAGTCATGGTTGCTGTCGATTCCAGAGCTTCAGCGGGCTCCTACATAAGTAAGTAGCCAAATGTACCAGGGCTGCATAGAACACCCTCCCCTCAGAGCCCGAGCATGGGTTCAAACCAAATGTACCAGGGCTGCATGGAGCACCCTCCCCATGGAGCCCGAGCATGGGTTCAAACCAAATGTACCAGGGCTGCATGGAGCACCCTCTCCTCAGAGCCCGAGCATGGGTTCAAACCAAATGTACCAGGGCTGCATGGAGCACCCTCTCCTCAGAGCCCGAGCATGGGTTCAAACCAAATGTACCAGGGCTGCATGGAGCACCCTCCCCATGGAGCCCGAGCATGGGTTCAAACCAAATGTACCAGGGCTGCATGGAGCACCCTCTCCTCAGAGCCCGAGCATGGGTTCAAACCCTACTCTGGAACATGAGCTTAAAGTCGATAAGTCACCCGGTCCGGATGGGATCCATCCTAGGTTGCTGAGGGAAGTAAGGGTGGAAATTGTGGAGGTACTGGCCATAATCTTCCAATCCTCCTTGATGTAAAGATAAACCCGGCAACTATAGGCCAGTCAGTTTAACCTCAGTGGTGGGGAAACTTTTAGAAACGATAATCCGGGACAGAATTAACAGTCACTTAGACAAGTGTGGATTAATAAAGGAAAGCCAGCATGGATTTATTAAAGGTAAATTGTGTTTAACTAATCTGATTGAGTTTTTTGATGAGGTAACAGAGAGGGTCGATGAGGGCAGTGCGGTTGATGTGTATATGGACTGTCAAAAGGCATTTGATAAAGTGCCACATAATAGGCTTATCATCAAGATTGAAGCCCATGGAATAAAAGGGGCAGTAGCAGCATGGATACGAAATTGGCTAAGTGACAGGAAACAGAGAGTAGTGGTGAACGGATGTTTTTCGGACTGGAGGGAGGTGTACAGTGGTGTTCCCCAGGGGTCGGTGCTGGGACCACTGCTTTTCTTGATATATGTTAATGACTTGGACTTGGGTGTACAGGGCACAATTTCAAAATTTGCAGATGACACAAAACTTGGAAGTGACACATTCAAAACAATGAGGAGGATAGTGATAGACTTCAGGAGGACATAGACAGGCTGGTGGAATGGGCGGGCACGTGGCAGATGAAATTTAATACAGACAAGTGAGGAGTGATACATTTTGGCAGGAAGAATGAGGAGAGGCGATATAAACTAAAGGGAACAATTCTAAAGGGGGTGCAGGAACAGAGAGACCTGGGGGTGTATGTACACAAATCATTGAAGGTGGCAGGACAGGTTGAGAAAGTTTATGGGATCCTGGGCTTTATAAATAGAGGCATAGAGTACAAAAGCAAGGAAGTTATGTTGAACCTTTATAAAACACTGGTTCAGCCACAACTGGAGTATTGTGTCCAATTCTGGGCACCGTACTTTAGGAGGGATGTGAAGGCCTTAGAGAGGGTGCAGAGGAGATTTACTAGAATGGTTCCAGGGATGAGGGACTTCAGTTATGTGGATAGACTGGAGAAGCTGGGGTTGTTCTCCTTGGAGCAGAGAAGGTTGAGAGGAGATTTGATCGAGGTGTTCAAAATCATGAAGGGTTTTGATAGAGTAAATAAGGAGAAACTGTTCCCATTGGCGGAAGGGTCGAGAACCAGAGGACACAGATTTAAGGTGATTGGCAAAAGAACTAAAGGTGACATGAGTGGTTATGATCTGGAATGTTCTGCCTGAAAGGGCGGTGGAGGCAGATTCAATCGTGGCCTTCAAAAAGGAATTGGATAAATATTTGAAGGGAAAAAATTTTCAGGCTACAGGGAGAGAGTGGGGGAATGGGTGGGACTAACTGGATTGCTCTTACAAAGAGCCAGCTTGGGCTCGATGGGCCGAATGACCTCCTTCTGTGCCCTAACCATTCTATGATTCTATAATCTCGATCAGAGGTTCGCAAACTTGCTTTGCTGAGCCCTCCCTTCGGAGATTCAAGTGTGAATTCCCCTCCCTACCCCTGCATCTTTTCTAAGAAACAGTATTTTGCAGTCCCGAAGAAGATGGCCGATTTCATCACTATTGGTTTCACAAACTGGGGGGAATGGAGAGAGGTTCCAACTGCCTGCCTTCAAACACATAGAGATTGTGAGCTTCAAACAGCTGGCTCCTTTAAGGATCACGACTTCCGGGCAGCAATCAGGAGATGCCACAGAAATGCCTTTGATGTAGCCTGGCACACCAGAGGAGAGGCAGTATCGGGTGATCTCAGTACAGGGCAGGATGTGCGATTCCCCACTCATTTCTAGAATCACATACTGGACCAATCAGAGAAATGTTTGGTGACTCGTTACTGTTGTTATAAATTTGGGTTTGGCAACTGTTAAAACATTGTTTTCTTTCCTGGTTGAAGGAATGCAGAATTGAATGTATTTTATCAGACTTTCCAATAAGAAAACTATTCAATACAATATAGTGAAAGGGAGCCTCGACCTTCGATTTAAAAAGCACATCGATTAACACTCACAATATGATTTCATGTCTGCCTGAACTCGGTAGGTATTCCCCTGTGTTCTGGTGCTGTTTGGTGGGTGTACACAGTGTCACCTCGATACACAGCAAATAACTACAAATCTCACACCTGAGATTTATCCATATTGACAGTTTTGGTAAAAAGAGAGATTGGTGATCAAATTCAAGTTAATAATCCATACTTACTTTCCAATCAGGTCCATTTGTTTTATTATATAAGTTGTGAAGTTAAGATGATCCACCTATTAGTGAGCAAGGTACGGATATAATAATTATCCCTGTTTCCATTAAAGGGCTGATTGAGAAGCCAAACAGGAATATACCTCAACTTTCATCAGTGATCTTAAAAACATTCGCTTCAAACTAATATGTTAGGTTACATGCAGAATAATATATCACATACACTGATATGTTCACACATAACACATGCACATAGACACAGGTAGACTCACAGACACAGACACATACATCGACACACACATGGCACGTACATTGACACATGCATGACACGTACATTGACACACGCATGACACGTACATTGACACACGCATGTAATAAATTGGATAGCCCAGTGGTGAAGGATAGAATTCTAGAGCCTGGTCTTCAGTTGCTTCCAAGCCTTTATTCACAGAGATCCACATTACCCCCACACCACACCCGAGATCAGCTCACATATAAATAGAGAAAAGAGAGTCCCCAATTCATACACAGCACCTGAATACAATTTACACTAAATGATATCAATCATATGGATACACTTAACAACGCAGACACAGATATGTGCATACACAGGCACATGCACAGACAGAATGCACAAGTGCACACACCAATATGCAGACACAGACACAAACACTCACACACACCCACACACTCGCATGCACACTTGCGTACATACAGACATTTACACAGACACAGAGACACACCCACACGCACACAGACATGTACGGACAGACAGAGACACACCCACACACACATAGACATGTACGGACAGACAGAGACACACCCACACACACACAGAGATGTACGGACAGACAGAGACACATCCACACACACACATAGACATGTACGGACAGACAGAGACACACCCACACACACACAGAGATGTACGGACAGACAGAGACACACCCACACACATAGACATGTACAGACAGACAGAGACACACCCACATACACACAGAGATGTACGGACAGACAGAGACACACCCACACACACATAGACATGTACGGACAGACAGAGACACACCCACACACACACAGAGATGTACGGACAGACAGAGACACATCCACACACACACATAGACATGTACGGACGGACAGAGACACACCCACACGCACATAGACATGTACAGACAGACAGAGACACACCCACACACACATAGACATGTACGGACAGACAGAGACACACCCACACACACACAGACATGTACAGACAGACAGTGACACACCCACACACACACAGACATGTACGGACAGACAGAGACACACCCACACACACATAGACATGTACGGACAGACAGAGACACACCCACACACACACAGACATGTACGGACAGACAGAGACACACCCACACACACACAGACATGTACGGACAGACAGAGACACACCCACACACACACATAGACATGTACGGACAGACAGAGACACACCCACACACATAGACATGTACGGACAGACAGAGACACACCCACACACATAGACATGTACGGACAGACAGAGACACACCCACACACACACATAGACATGTACGGACAGACAGAGACACACCCACACACATAGACATGTACGGACAGACAGAGACACACCCACACACACACAGACATGAACGGACAGACAGAGACACACCCACACACACACATAGACATGTACGGACAGACAGAGACACACCCACACACATAGACATGTACGGACAGACAGAGACACACCCACACACACACAGAGATGTACGGACAGACAAAGACACACCCACACACACACATAGACATGTACGGACAGACAGAGACACACCCACACACACACAGAGATGTACGGACAGACAGAGACACACCCACACACATAGACATGTACGGACAGACAGAGACACACCCACAAACACATAGACATGTACGGACAGACAGAGACACACCCACAAACACATAGACATGTACGGACAGACAGAGACACATTCACACACACACAGACATGTACGGACAGACAGAGACACACCCACACACACATAGACATGTACGGACAGACAGAGACACACCCACAAACACAGACATGTACGGACAGACAGAGACACACCCACAAACACACAGACATGTACGGACAGACAGAGACACACCCACACACACACAGAGATGTACGGACAGACAGAGACACACCCACACACACATAGACATGTACGGACAGACAGAGACACACCCACACACACACAGAGATGTACGGACAGACAGAGACACACCCACACACATAGACATGTACGGACAGACAGAGACACACCCACAAACACATAGACATGTACGGACAGACAGAGACACACCCACACACATAGACATGTACGGACAGACAGAGACACATTCACACACACATAGACATGTACGGACAGACAGAGACACACCCACACACACACAGACATGTACGGACAGACAGAGACACACCCACAAACACATAGACATGTACGGACAGACAGAGACACACCCACACACACATAGACATGTACGGACAGACAGAGACACACCCACACACACATAGACATGTTAGACCCACTCACCCGCCCTCTCCCCGTAGCCCTGCAAATTTTTTCCCTTCAAGTATTTATCCAGTTCCCTTTTGAAGGCCATGATTGAATCTGCCTCCACCACCCCCTCGGGCAGTGCATTCCAGATCCTAACAACTCGCTGTGTAAAAAGGTTTTTCCTCATGTCACCTTTGGTTCTTTTGCCAATCACCTTAAATCTGTGTCCTCTAGTTCTTGACCCTTCCGCCAATGGGAACAGTTTCTCTCTATCTACTCTGTCTAAACCCTTCATGATTTTGAATACCTCGATCAAATCTCCTCTTAACCTTCTCTGCGCTAAGGAGAACAATCCCAGCTTCTCCAGTCTATCCACGTTACTGAAGTCCCTCATCCCTGGAACCATTCTCGTAAATCTCCTCTGCACCCTCTCTAAGGCTTTCACATCCTTCCTAAAGTACGGTGCCCAGAACTGGACACAATACTCCAGTTGTGGCCGAACCAGTGTTTTATAAAGGTTCAACATAACTTCCTTGCTTTTGTACTCTATCCTCTATTAATAAAGCCCAGGCATTTTTATCTGCTTTCTCAACCTGTGAACCTTCAATGATTTGTGTACATACGCCCCAGGTCTCTCTATTCCTGACTCCCCTTTAGAATTGTTCCCTTTAGTTTATATTGCCTCTCCTCATTCTTCCTGGCAAAATGTGTCACTTCACACTTCTCTGTGTTAAATTTCATCTGCCACGTGTCCGCCCATTCCACCAGCCTGTCTATATCCTCTTGAAGTCTATCACTATCCTCCTCACTGTTTACTACACTTGCAAGTTTTGTTTCATCTGCAAATTTTGAAATTGTGCCCTGTACACCCAAGTCCAAGTCATTAATATATATCAAAAAAAGCAGTGGTCCCAGCACCGACCCCTGGGGAACACCACTGTACACCTCCCTCCAGTCCGAAAAACAACCGTTCACCACTACTCTCTGTTTCCTGCCACTTAGCCAATTCTGTATCCATGCTGCCACTGCCCCTTTTATTCCATGGGCTTCAATTTTGCTGATAAGCCTATTATGTGGCATTTTATCAAACACCTTTTGAAAGTCCATATACACATCAACCACATTGCCCTCATCGACCCTCTCTGTTACCTCATCAAAAACTCTTTCACATTAGTGAAACATGATTTGCCTTTAACAATCCGTGCTGGCTTTCCTTTATTAACCCACATTTGTTCAAGTGACTGTTAATTTTGTCCTGGATTATTGTTTCTAAAAGTTTCCCCACCACCGAGGTTAAACTGACTGGCCTGTAGTTGCTGGGTTTATCCTTACTCCTTTTCTTTAACAAGGGTGTAACATTTGCAATTCTCCAGTCCTCTGGCACCACCCCGGTATCTAAGGATGTTTGGAAGATTATGGCCAGTACCTCCGCAATTTCCACCCTTACTTCCCTCAGCAACCTAGGATGCATCCCATCCGGACCGGGTGACTTTTCTACTTTAAGTACAGCCAGCCTTTCTAGTATCTCCTCTTTATCAATTTTCACCCCATCCAGTATCTCAACTACCTCCCCTTTTACTGACACTGTAGCAGCATCTTCTTCCTTGGTAAAGACAGATGCAAAGTATTCATTTAGTACCTCGGCCATGCCCTCTGCCTCCATGCGTAGATCTCCTTTTTAGTCCCTAATCGGCCCCAGCCCTCCTCTTACTACTCGTTTACTATTTATATACCTAGAGAAGACTTTTACGTTCCCTTTTATGTTAGTTGCGATTCTATTCTCATACTCTCTCTTTTCCCCTCTTATTTCCCTTTTCACTTCTCCCCTGAACTTTCAATATTCAGCCTGGGGATCGGGCGGGAAAGTGGAGTTGAGGTCGAAGATCAGCCATGATCTGATTGAATGGCGGAGCAGGCTCGAGGGGCCATATGTCCTACTCCTTCTCCTATTTCTTATGTTCTTATGTTCTCACTTGTATTATCAACCTGCCATCTCTCATACGCCCCCTTTTTTCTGCTTCATCTTACTCTCTATCTCTTTCGTCACCCAGGGAGCTCTGGCTTTAGTTGCCCTCCCTTTCCCCCTCATGGGAATGTACCTAGACTGTACCCGAACCATTTCCTCTTTAAAGGCCGCCCATTGTTCGATTACAGTCTCACCGGCTAATCTTTGATTCCGATTTACCCGGGCCAGATACGTTCTCAACCCACTGAAACTGGCCCTCCTCCAATTGAGTATTTTTAATCTAGATTGTTTCTCGTCCTTTTCCATAACTAATCTAAACCTTATGATATTATGATCACTGTTCCCTAAATGTTCCCCCACTGACACTTGCTCCACTTGACCCACCTCATTCCCCAGAATCAGATCCAGCAATGCCTCCTTCCTCGTTGGGCTGGAAACCGACTGATCAAGAAAGTTCTCCTGAACACACTTCAGAAATTCCTCCCCCTCTCTGCCCTTTACACTATTACTATCCCAGTCTATATTAGGATAGTTGAAGTCCCCCATTATCACTACTCTATAGTCCTTGCACCTCTCTGTAATTTCCCTGAAAATTTGCTCCTCTATCTCCTTCCCACTAGTTGGTGGCCTGTAGAATACACCCAGTAGTGTAATGGCACCTCGATTGTTTCTTAACTCTAACCAAATAGATTCTGTCCTTTACCCCTCCAGGACATCCTCTCTCTCCAGCACTGCAATGTTCTCCTTAATCAATACTCCCATCCCCCCTCCTCCTTTCTTTCCTTCCCTGTTTTTCCTGAACTCCTTGTATCCAGGAATATTTAGTACCCAATCCTGCCCTTTTTTGAGCCAGGTCTCCGTTATCTCCACAACATCATATTCCCATGTGACTATTTGTACCTGCAGCTCACCGACCTTGTTTACCAGGCTTTGTGCGTTTACACACATGCACTGTAAACCAATCGTGGACCTTCCTGTTGTTGACCGGAGGTCACCGGTTATGGTTACTGGCTTAGTACACAGAGGAGAAGAGTCAATTCTCTCTTAACTCTCAATTCACTTTATTCACGCCGTTAGATCATATACATATAACTTATACGTCTGGTTAGATATAGACATGCAGTTTACAGCAGGTTATACAGTCTTATACCCAAACTAAGATCTAAACGCACACCCACTAGGTTTCTCTGATTGGTCACAGAACATAAAGGATAATACCTGAAAAGGAGAGCTGACGCTGGCCAGGCGTTCCGTTCTCTCTCTCTTTCGATGTCGTCTCTACGTCCCTGACGTAGGGTCTTCCACTTCTGCGATGGTTGGTCTCCGGAGTCTTCGCTCTGCCTCCATGCCTCAGATCCTTCATTCTTATTCCCAATCTTATCTCCTCAGGCTGTGCTGTCTCTCTCTGCCGTTAGTTCAGGCTTGCTCGCCTAGTCTGTGTCTCCTCCTCATTGGCTCTGTCCCAAGGACTTAGGTAGCATTACCTCATTACTCCTTTCCTAAATAAGGACTTGTGTCTTAACACATCTCCTTTGTCTTTCACAAAACTTGGTTAATTCAAACCGGTTCCAGGCAGCTGAGGCCAGTAACTGAACTCAGGTTACTTTAGTTCAAAAGTCGTTCCTGCCTGTGTGTATCAGCAGCCGACGTCTCCGATTACCGCAGCCCCTGGCCAACACTGCACTCTCTCTTAGTCTGATCCCACCTAACACTGGACTGTTTCTTACTCTAGTGCTATCTGTCTCTCCCAATCCTTTGTGCCCCTTGTTTCTCCTTTCAAATGCTGCTTCCTGGTGCCCATCCCCCTGACAAATTAGTTTAAACCCCGCTCCCCCACAGCACTAGTGAACCTCCCCGCGAGGACATTGGTCCCAGCTCTGTTGAGGTCCAACCCGTCCATCTTGAACAGGTCCCTCTTGCCCAGAACTGGTCCCAAAGCCCCAAGAGTCTGAAGTCCTCCCTCTTGCACCATGTCTCTAGCCACACATTAACCTGCCTTATCTTCCTATTTCTGTACTCACTAGCGAGTGGCACTGGGAGTAATCCAGAGATTACTACCTCTGAGGTCCTGCTTTTTAACTTCCTCCCTCATTCCTGAAACTCTGACCGCAGGACCTCATCCCTTTCCTTCCCTATGTCATTGGTTCCCACATGGACCATGACTTCTGGCTGAACCCCTTCCCCTCCTGCAGAATATTCTGCACCCTCTCCGTGATGGTCTTTACCCCGGCACCAGGGAGGCAACACACCCTGCAGGACTCGCAACGATGGTCACAGAAAGGCCTGTCTGTCCCCCTGACTATCGAATCCCCTATGTCTACTGCATTTCTACACTTCACTGTGCCCCCCTGTGCAGTCCTTTGCCCCCCGGTGCCATGCTCAGGACTGCACTCCTTCGAGGTGTCCTCACCCTCACTGGTATTGAGTGCTGATACCGGTTTGAGAGTGGCCACACACCCAGGAGATTCCTGCACTGCCTCCCTCTTCCTACCCTTTCGGATGGCCCCCACTCGCTATCCTGAGCTCTCTGTGACTGTGGGGTGACCACCTCCTGGAACGGACGATCCAGGAAACCTTCAGCCTCCCTGATGCTCCAGAGTGACTCCAGCCGCCCCTCAAGCTCAGAAACCCTCAGCTTGAGCTCGAGCAATTGGAGGCATCTCCTGTACACGTGGCTCTCCCGGACACATGGAGTTCCCACATGGAGCAGGAATTACAGACAATGGGTCTCAGCTGCCCGTCCATTTTATTTCGAAACCTTATTTTTCTGAACTCCCTTTAGATACTCGATTATTATTAATTTACTTACTGTTTATTTACCCCGATTAACTGACCCTTTTATTCCGGGTCTCTCTGTTCACTCTCCTTCCTCCTCTGCACCTAATTCCCCCCTCACCGAATTCTTAGGTTCCCACTTGGTTCACGATCCACTCCGTTCACAATTCGTTCTGTGATTCAGCAGATAATCTTCTACTTTCTACACCTTTTGAGAGCAGCAGTTCTAACTGTTCAATCAGCTTCCAGCTCCCAGTAATCACCTCGATTCAGGCAATCACTTACAACTGTTAACTGCCACTGCTACAGACAGACATGATGTGGAGATGCCGGTGATGGACTGGGGTTGACAATTGTAAACAATTTTACAACACCAAGTTATAGTCCAGCAATTTTATTTTAAATTCACAAGCTTTCGGAGGCTACCTCCTTCCTCAGGTGAACGATGTGGAAAATCGTTCACCTGAGGAAGGAGGTAGCCTCCGAAAGCTTGTGAATTTAAAATAAAATTGCTGGACTATAACTTGGTGTTGTAAAATTGTTTACAACAGACAGACATGTACGCACACACAACCAGACGTGTACGCACACATACAGACACGTCCACATACAGATGTGTACAATCATACAGAGACACACCCACATACAAACATATACACACACACGGAGACACGCCCACACACACAGACATGGATGCACACACAGAGACATGTATGTGAACAGTCATGCCCACATACAGACATGTACTCACACAGAGGCATGCCCACACACATGCAGACATTTACACATACAGAGACATGTACGCACACAGTGACACGCCCACATAGACATGTACAGACACAAACACGTATGTACACAGAGACATGCCCACACACACAGACATGTACGCACACAGAGACATGCCCACCCACAGATATGTACGCACACACAGACATGTACACGCACACACAGACATGTACACACACACAGACTCACCCACACACACAGATATGTGTATGCACACACATAGCCATGTACGCAGACACAGACATGTATGTGCACAGAGACATGTACACACACAAACATGCACGCACACACACACACACACAGATATGTATGTGCACAGAGACACGGCCACACACATTCAAACGCACCCACGCACATATGGACACGGCCACACAGATCTACATACACAGACATAGTAATTCACAACACCTATAGCATGACAAAAATATAATTGTCCTCTTTTATTTAGATACCCAGGAATGCAAGAAGGTGATTGAGATAAACCCCTACCTGCTGGGTACAATGTCTGGCTGTGCTGCGGACTGTGTCTACTGGGAGCGAATGTTGGCCAAGCAGTGCAGGTGATTAAAATAAATAGAACAATTTAAAGTTTTGGTCTCCTTACCTAAGGAAGGATACACTCGCCTTAGAGGCGGTGCCACGAAGGTTCACTAGATTGATTCCTGGGATGAGAGGGTTGTCCTATGAGGAGAGGTTGAGTAGAATGGGCTTATACTCTCTGGAGTTTAGAAGAATGAGAGGTGATCTCATTGAAACATATAAGGTAACATATAACTGAGGGGGCTTGACAGGGTAGATGCTGAGAGGCTCTTTCCCCTGGCTGGAGAGTCCAGAACTAGGGGGCATAGTCTCAGGATAAGGGGTCGGCCATTTAGGACTGAGATGAGAAGGAATTTCTTCACTCAGAGTGGTGAATCTTTGGAATTCTCTACCCTGTGGATGCTGAGTCGTTGAATATATTCAAGACTGAGATCGAAAGATTTTTGGACTCTCGTGGAATCGAGGGATATGGGGATCGGGCGGGAAAGTGGAGTTGAGGTCGAAGATCAGCCATGATCTGATTGAATGGCGGAGCAGGCTCGAGGGGCCGAATGGCCTACTCCTGCTGCTATTTCTTATGTTCTGATGCACCTTTTAATTATTGGGAAATATGGTTCAATGGAAAATGGAATGATACTGTTAGTTTAAAATGTTTGAATTATTACTTCACAATTAAATATTTAGTTACTTTGCAGCAATTAAATCAGATTAATGTCACCAATATATTTCATCGCTTTGTTTTGCAAGATTTCATCGCTGGTTATATTTTACAGGATATATAAATTACGAAACAAGGAACGCATCTCAGTGTCTGCTGCCTCCAAACTATTGGCTAACATGGTTTCTGAGTATAAAGGCATGGGAATGTCGATGGGCACCATGGTCTGTGGCTGGGATAACAAGGTATGGAATGAGCAGGGTATGAGGGGCACTGGACTGTCGATGGGCACCATGATCTGTGGCTGGGATAACAAGGTATGGAATGAGCAGGGTGTAAAGGGTATAGAATCATAGAATCACAGACTGATTACAGCACAGAAGGAGGCCATTCGGCCCATCGAGCCCATGCCAGATCTTTGTAAGAGCAATCCAGTTAGTCCCATTCCCCCGCTCTTTCCTGCAATTTTTTTTCCCTTCAAGTATTTATCCAATTCCCTTTTTGAAAGCCATGATTGAATCTGCCTCCACCGCCCTTTCAGACAGCGCATTCCAGATCAAAACCACTCGCTGCGTAAAAATGTTTTTCCTCATGTTGCTTTTGGTTCTTTTGCCAATCACCTTAAATCTGTGTCCTCTGGTTCTCGACCCTTCCACCAATGGGAACAGTTTCACTTTATTTAAACCCTTCATAATTTTGAATACGTCTATCAAATCTCCTCTTAACCTTCTCTGCTCGAAGGAGAACAATCCCAGTTTCTCCAGTCTATCCACGTAACTGAAGTCCCTCATCCCTGGAACCATTCGAGTTCCCTCTCCAAGGCCTTCACGTCCTTCCTAAAGTGCCTTTTGAAAGTCCATATACACGTCATCAACCGCATTGCCCATATCGACCCTCTCTGTTACCTCATCAAAAAACTCAATCAAGTTAGTAAAACACAATATGCTTTTAACAAATCTGTGCTGACTTTCATTTATTAATCCACACTTGTCTAAGTGACCAAGTAATTGGCAGGGTGTGAGGGGCACTGGACTGCCGATGGGCACCATGATCTGTGGCTGGGATAACAAGGTATGGAATGGGCAGGGTGTGAGGGGTATAGAATCATAGCATGATTACAGCACAGAAGTGGCCATCGAGCCCACGCAGGCTCTTTGTAAGAGCGATCCAGTTAGTCCCACTCCCCTGCTCTTTTCCTGTAGCCCTCCAAATATTTTCCCATCAAGTATTTATCAAATTCCTTTTTGAAAGCCATGATTGAATCTGCTTCCACCATCCTTTCAGGCAGCGCATTCATAAGAACATAGGAACATAAGAAATAGGAGCAGGAGTATACCATTCGGCCCCTCAAACCTGCTCTGCCATTCAATCAGATCATGGCTGATCTTCGATCTCAACTCCACTTTCCCGCCTGATCCCCATATCCCTCGATTCCCCTAGAGTCCAAAAATCTATCGATCTCAGCCTTGAATATATTCAATGACTGAGCATCCACAGCCCTCTGGGGTGGAGAATTCCAAAGATTCACCACCCTCTGAGTGAAGAAATTCCTCCTCATCTCAGTCCTAAATGGCCGACCCCTTATCCTGAGACTATGCCCCCTAGTTCTAGACTCTCCAGCCAGGGAAAACAGCCTCTCAGCATCTACCCTGTTAAGCCCCCTCAGAATCTTATGTTTCAATGAGATCACCTCTCATTCTTCTAAACTCCAGAAAATATAGGGCCATTCTTCTCAATCTCTCCTCACAGAACAACCCTCTCATCCCAGGAATTAATCTAGTGAACCTTCGTTGCACCCCCTCTAAGGCAAGTCTATCCTTCCTTAGGTCAGGAGATCAAAACTGTACACAGTACTCCAGGTGTGGTCTCACCAGAGCCCTATATAATTGCAGCAAGAATCATGGAATCGTAGTAAGGTTACAGCACGGAAGGAGGCCATTCGGCCCATTGACTCCGTGTCAGCTCTATGCAAGAGCAATTCAGCTAGTCCCACTCCCTGCAGCCCTGCAAATTTTTTCCTTTCAAGTACTTATCCAGTTCCATTTTGAAGGCCATGATTGAATCTACCTCCACCACCCCCTCGGGCAGTGCATTCCAGATCAAAACCACTCGCTGTGTAAAAAGTTTTTCCTCATGTCACCTTTGGTTCCTTTGCCAATCACCTTAAATCTGTGTCCTCTGGTTCTCGACCTTTCTGCCAATGGGAACAGTTTCTCTCTCTCTATTCTGTCTAGACCCTTCATGATTTTGAACACCTCGATCAAATCTCCTCTCAACCTTCTGTGTTCCAAGGAGAACCACCCCAGCTTCTCCAGTCTATCCATGTAACTAAAGTCTCTCATCCCTGGAATCATTCTCGTAAATCTTTTCTACACCCTCTCTAAGGCCTTCACATCTTTCCAAAGGTGCGGTGCCCAGAATTGGACACAACACTCCAGTTGTGGCCGAACCAGTTTATAAAGGTTCAACATAACTTCCTTGCTTTTGTACTCTATCCTCTATTTATAAAGCCCAGGATCCCGTATGCTTTTTTAACCACTTTCTCAACCTGTCCTGCCACCTTCAAAGATTTGTATATGTACACCCCCAGGTCTCTCTGTTCCTGCACCCCTTTAGAATTGTTCCCTTTAGTTTATATTGCCTCTCCTTATTCTTCCTGCCAAAATGTATCACTTCACACTGCTCTGCATTAAATTTCATCTGCCACGTGTCCGCCCATTCCACCAGCCTGTCTATATCCTCTTGAAGTCTATCACTATCCTCCTCACTGTTTACTACACTTCCAAATTTTGTGTCATCTGCAAATTTTGAAATTGTGGCCTGTGCACCCAAGTCCAAGTCATTAATATATATCAAGAAAAGCAGTGATCCCAGCACCGACCCCTGGGGAACACCACTGTACACCTCCCTCCAGTCCGAAAAACAACCGTTCACCACTACTCTCTGTTTCCTGTCACTGAGCCAATTTCGTATCCATGCTGCTACTGCCCCTTTTATTCCATGGTCTTCAATCTTGATGATAAGCCTATTATGTGGCACTTTATCAAACACCTTTTGAAAGTCCATATACACGTCATCAACCTCATTTCCCTCATCAACCCTCTCTGTTACCTCATCAAAAAACTCAATCAAGTTAGTTAAACACGATTTGCCTTTAACAAATCCGTGCTGGCTTTCCTTTATTAATCCAAACTTGTCCAAGTGACTATTAACTTTATCCCGGATTATCGTTTCTAAAAGTTTCCCCACCACTGAGGTTAAACTGACTGGCCTGTAGTTGCTGGGTTTATCCTTACACCCTTTTTTGAACAAGGGTGTAACATTTGCAATTCTCCAGTCCTCTGGCACCACCCCTGTATCTAAGGATGTTTGGAAGATTATGGCCAGTACCTCCGCAATTTCCACCCTGACTTCCCTCAGAAACCTAGGATGCATCCCATCCGGACCGGGTGACTTAATAACTTTAAGTACAGCCAGCTTTTCTAGTACCTCCGCTTTATCAATTTTCACCCCATCCAGTATCTCAACTACCTCCCCTTTTACTGTGATTTTGGCAGCATCTTCTTCCTTGGTAAAGACAGATGCAAAGTATTCATTTAGTACCTCGACCATGCCCTCTGCCTCCATGCACAGGTCTCCTTTTTGGTCTCTCATCGGCCCCACCCCTCCTCTTACTACCCGTTTACTATTTATCTGCCTATAGAAGACTTCTGGATTCCCTTTTATGTTGGCCACCACTCTATTCTCATACTCTCTCTTATTTCCTTTTTCACTTCTCCTCTGTACTTTCTGTATTCAGCCTGGTTCCTACTTATATAATCAACCTGACATCTGTCATATGATCCTTTTTCTGCTTCATCTTACTCTCTATCTCTTTCGTCACCCAGGGAGCTCTGGCTTTAGTTGCCCTACCTTTCCCCCTCATGGGAATGTACCTAGACTGTACCCGAACCATTTCCTCTTTAAAGGCCGCCCATTGTTCGATTACAGTCTCACCGGCTAATCTTTGATTCCGATTTACCCGGGCCAGATCCGTTCTCAACCCACTGAAATTGGCCCTCCTCCAATTGAGTATTTTTAATCTAGATTGTTTCTCGTCCTTTTCCATAATTAATCTAAACCTTATGATATTATGATCACTGTTCCCTAAATGTTCCTCCACTGACACTTGCTCCACTTGACCCACCTCATTCCCCTGAACCAGATCCAGCAATGCCTCCTTCCTCGTTGGGCCGGAAACGTACTGATCAAGAAAGTTCTCCTGAACACACTTCAGAAATTCCTCCCCCGCTCTGCCCTTAACACTATTACCATCCCAGTCTATATTAGGATAGTTGAAGTCCCCCATTATCACTACTCTACAGTTCTTGCACCTCCCCGTAATCTCCCTGAAAATTTTCTCCTCTATCTCCTTCCCACTAGTTGGTGGCCTGTAGAATACACCCAGTAGTGTAATGGCACCTCGATTGTTTCGTAACTCGAACCAAATAGATTCTGTCCTTTACCCCTCCAGGACATCCTCTCCCTCCAGTACTGCAATATTCTCCTTCATCAATACTGCCAACCCCCCCACCTCCTTTTTTCCTTCCCTATCTTTCCTGAACACCTTGTATCCAGGAATATTTAGACCCCAATCCTGCCCTTTTTTGAGCCAGGTCTCCGTTATCTCCACGACATCATATTCCCATGTGACGATTTGTACCTGCAGCTCACCGACCTTGTTTACCAGGCTTCGTGCGTTTACACACATGCACTGTAAACCAATCGTAGACCTTCTCGTATTCTCTCCGAGTCTGATCCCACCTAACACCTACTTTCTCGAGTGCGACCTGTCTCTCCCGATCCTTTGTGCATCTTTTACATTGCGACATCCTGGTGCCCATCCCCCTGCCAAATTAGTTAAACCCCCACAGCACGAGTGAACATGGCCGCAAGGTCATTGGTCCCAGCTCTGTTGAAGTCCAAACCGTCCGCCTTGCACTGGTCCCTCCTGCCCCAGGGGGTGCATCCCTCATCGGAAAACTCAATGTGGAAAACAATTTGCCTCTGATACATGGAGAGGTATATTCGGTGATATTATTGGGGACAAGTTGACACAGGAGGTGAATTCTCCTCATGGCATATTAAATAACATACGGACTGTTCTTACAAAGTGTGCAGCGAGCAGGAGCGGCAAATCGTCGACCCATTATCAGCACACTGCCCCCCCTCTCTATACACACTGGGGATTATCAGCACACTGCCCCCCCCTCTATACACACTGGGGATTATCAGCACACTGCCCCCCCTCTATACACACTGGGGATTATCAGCACACTGCCCCCCCTCTATACACACTGGGGATTATCAGCACACTGCCCCCCCTCTATACACACTGGGGATTATCAGCACACTGCCCCCCCTCTATACACACTGGGGATTATCAGCACACTGCCCCCTCTCTCTACACACACTGGGGATTATCAGCACACTGCCCCCTCTCTCTACACACACTGGGGATTATCAGCACACTGCCCCCTCTCTATACACACTGGGGATTATCAGCACACAGCCCCCTCTTTCTACACACACTGGGGATTATCAGCACACTGCCCCCCCTCTATACACACTGGGGATTATCAGCACACTGCCCCCTCTCTCTACACACACTGGGGATTATCAGCACACTGCCCCCTCTCTCTACACACACTGGGGATTATCAGCACACTGCCCCCTCTCTATACACACTGGGGATTATCAGCACACAGCCCCCTCTTTCTACACACACTGGGGATGATCAGCACACTGCCCCCTCTCTCTATACACACTGGGGATTATCAGCACACTGCCCCCTCTCTATACACACTGGGGATTATCAGCACACTGCCCCCTCTCTGTACACACTGGGGATTATCAGCACACTGCCCCCTCTCTCTACACACACTGGGGATTATCAGCACACTGCCCCCTCTCTCGAAACACACTGAGGATTATCAGCACACTGCCCCCTCTCTCGAAACACACTGGGGATTATCAGCACACTGCCCCCTCTCTCGAAACACACTGGGGATTATCAGCACACTGCCCCCTCTCTCGATACACACTGGGGATTATCAGCACACTGCCCCCTCTCTACACACACTGGGGATTATCAGCACACTGCCCCCTCTCTCTACACACACTGGGGATTATCAGCACACTGACCCTCTCTACACACACTGGGGATTATCAGCACACTGTCCCCTCTCTCTATACACACTGGGGATTATCAGCACACTGCCCCCTCTCGATACACACTGAGGATTATCAGCACACTGCCCTCTCTCGATACACACTGGGGATTATCAGCACACTGCCCCCTCTCTCTACACACACTGGGGATTATCAGCACACTGACCCTCTCTACACACACTGGGGATTATCAGCACACTGCCCCCTCTCTCTACACACACTGGGGATTATCAGCACACTGCCCCCTCTCTATACACACTGGGGATTATCAGCACACTGCCCCCTCTCTTTACACACTGGGGATTATCAGCACACTGCCCCCTCCCGAAACACACTGGGGATTATCAGCACACTGCCCCCTCTCTCTATACACACTGGGGATTATCATCACACTGCCCCCTCTCTCTATACACACTGGGGATTATCAGCACACTGCCCCCTCTCTGTACACACTGGGGATTATCAGCACACTGCCCCCTCTCTGTACACACTGGGGATTATCAGCACATTGTCCCCTCTCTCTACACACACTGGGGATTATCAGCACACTGCCCCCTCTCTCGAAACACACTGGGGATTATCAGCACACTGCCCCCTCTCGATACACACTGGGGATTATCAGCACACTGTCCCCTCTCTCTACACACACTGGGGATTATCAGCACACTGCCCTCTCTCAATACACACTGGGGATTATCAGCACACTGCCCTCTCTCAATACACACTGGGGATTATCAGCACACTGCCCCCTCTCTATGCACACTGGGGATTATCAGCACACTGCCCCCTCTCTATACACACTGGGGATTATCAGCACACTGCCCCCTCTCTATACACACTGGGGATTATCAGCACACTGCCCCCTCTCTCGAAACACACTGGGGATTATCAGCACACTGCCCCCTCTCAATACACAATGGGGATTATCAGCACACTGCCCCCTCTCTACACACACTGGGGATTATCAGCACACTGCCCCCTCTCTCTACACACACTGGGGATTATCAGCACACTGACCCTCTCTACACACACTGGGATTATCAGCACACTGTCCCCTCTCTCTACACACACTGGGGATTATCAGCACACTGCCCCCTCTCTCTATACACACTGGGGATTATCAGCACACTGTCCCCTCTCTCTACACACTGGGGATTATCAGCACACTGTCCCCTCTCTCTACACACACTGGGGATTATCAGCACACTGCCCCCTCTCTATACACACTGGGGATTATCAGCACACTGCCCCCTCTCTATACACACTGGGGATTATCAGCACACTGCCCCCTCTCTGTACACACTGGGGATTATCAGCACACTGCCCCCTCTCTACACACACTGGGGATTATCAGCACACTGCCCCCTCTCGACACACACTGGGGATTATCAGCACACTGCCCCCTCTCTCTATACACACTGGGGATTATCAGCACACTGCCCTCTCTCAATACACACTGGGGATTATCAGCACACTGCCCCCTCTCTATACACACTGGGGATTATCAGCACACTGCCCCCTCTCTATACACACTGGGGATTATCAGCACACTGCCCCCTCTCTGCACACACTGGGGATTATCAGCACACTGCCCCCTCTCGACACAAACTGGGGATTATCAGCACACTGCCCCCTCTCTCTATACACACTGGGGATTATCAGCACACTGCCCCCTCTCTATACACACTGGGGATTATCATCACACTGCCCCCTCGCCACACACACTGGGGATTATCAGCACACTGCCCCCTCTCGACACACTGGGGATTATCAGCACACTGCCCCCTCTCTCTGTACACACTGGGGATTATCAGCACACTGCCCCCTCTCCAGACACACTGGGGATTATCAGCACACTGCCCCCTCTCTCCACACACACTGGGGATTATCAGCACACTGCCCCCTCTCTCTACACACACTGGGGATTATCAGCACACTGCCCCCTCTCTCTATACACACTGGGGATTATCAGCACACTGCCCCCTGTCAAAACACACTGGGGATTATCAGCACACTGCCCCCTCTCTGTACACACTGGGGATTATCAGCACACAGCCCCCTCTCTCTATACACACTGGGGATTATCAGCACACTGCCCCCTCTCTCTATACACACTGGGGATTATCAGCACACAGCCCCCTCTCTCTATACACACTGGGGATTATCAGCACACTGCCCCCTCTCTCTGTACACACTGGGGATTATCAGCACACTGCCCCCTCTCGAAACACACTGGGGATTATCAGCACACTGCCCCCTCTCTGAACACAATGGGGATTATCAGCACACTGCCCCCTCTCGATACACACTGGGGATTATCAGCACACTGCCCCCTCTCCATACACACTGGGGATTATCAGCACACTGCCCCCTCTCGATACACACTGGGGATTATCAGCACACTGTCCCCTCTCTCTATACACACTGGGGATTATCAGCACACTGCCCCCTCTCTACACACACTGGGGATTATCAGCACACTGCCCCCTCTCTATACACACTGGGGATTATCAGCACACTGCCCCCTCTCTTTACACACTGGGGATTATCAGCACACTGCCCCCTCCCGAAACACACTGGGGATTATCAGCACACTGCCCCCTCTCTCTATACACACTGGGGATTATCATCACACTGCCCCCTCTCTCTATACACACTGGGGATTATCAGCACACTGCCCCCTCTCTGTACACACTGGGGATTATCAGCACACTGCCCACTCTCTGTACACACTGGGGATTATCAGCACATTGTCCCCTCTCTCTACACACACTGGGGATTATCAGCACACTGCCCCCTCTCTCGAAACACACTGGGGATTATCAGCACACTGCCCCCTCTCGATACACACTGGGGATTATCAGCACACTGTCCCCTCTCTCTACACACACTGGGGATTATCAGCACACTGCCCTCTCTCAATACACACTGGGGATTATCAGCACACTGCCCTCTCTCAATACACACTGGGGATTATCAGCACACTGCCCCCTCTCTATGCACACTGGGGATTATCAGTACACTGCCCCCTCTCTATACACACTGGGGATTATCAGCACACTGCCCCCTCTCTATACACACTGGGGATTATCAGCACACTGCCCCCTCTCTCGAAACACACTGGGGATTATCAGCACACTGCCCCCTCTCTCTACACACTGGGGATTATCAGCACACTGACCCTCTCTACACACACTGGGGATTATCAGCACACTGTCCCCTCTCTCTACACACACTGGGGATTATCAGCACACTGCCCCCTCTCGATACACACTGGGGATTATCAGCACACTGCCCCCTCTCGATACACACTGGGGATTATCAGCACACTGTCCCCTCTCTCTACACACACTGGGGATTATCAGCACACTGCCCCCTCTCTATACACACTGGGGATTATCAGCACACTGCCCCCTATCTGTACACACTGGGGATTATCAGCACACTGCCCCCTCTCTACACACACTGGGGATTATCAGCACACTGCCCCCTCTCTATACACACTGGGGATTATCAGCACACTGCCCCCTCTCTATACACACTGGGGATTATCAGCACACTGCCCCCTCTCTACACACACTGGGGATTATCAGCACAATGCCCCCTCTCGACACACACTGGGGATTATCAGCTCACTGCCCCCTCTCTCTATACACACTGGGGATTATCAGCACACTGCCCTCTCTCAATACACACTGGGGATTATCAGCACACTGCCCCCTCTCTATACACACTGGGGATTATCAGCACACTGCCCCCTGTCAAAACACACTGGGGATTATCAGCACAATGCCCCCTCTCTACACACACTGGGGATTATCAGCACACTGCCCCCTCTCGACACACACAGGGGATTATCAGCACACTGCCCCCTCTCTCCATACACACTGGGGATTATCAGCACACTGCCCCCTCTCTATACACACTGGGGATTATCATCACACTGCCCCCTCGCCACACACACTGGGGATTATCAGCACACTGCCCCCTCTCGACACACTGGGGATTATCAGCACACTGCCCCCTCTCTCTATACACACTGGGGATTATCAGCACACTGCCCCCTCTCCAGACACACTGGGGATTATCAGCACACTGCCCCCTCTCTCTACACACACTGGGGATTATCAGCACACTGCCCCCTCTCTCTACACACACTGGGGATTATCAGCACACTGCCCCCTCTCTCTATACACACTGGGGATTATCAGCACACTGCCCCCTGTCAAAACACACTGGGGATTATCAGCACACTGCCCCCTCTCTGTACACACTGGGGATTATCAGCACACAGCCCCCTCTCTCTATACACACTGGGGATTATCAGCACACTGCCCCCTCTCTCTATACACACTGGGGATTATCAGCACACAGCCCCCTCTCTCCATACACTCTGGGGATTATCAGCACACTGCCCCCTCTCTCTGTACACACTGGGGATTATCAGCACACTGCCCCCTCTCGAAACACAGTGGGGATTATCAGCACACTGCCCCCTCTCTGAACACAATGGGGATTATCAGCACACTGCCCCCTCTCGATACACACTGGGGATTATCAGCACACTGCCCCCTCTCCATACACACTGGGGATTATCAGCACACTGCCCCCTCTCGATACACACTGGGGATTATCAGCACACTGCCCCCTCTCTATACACACTGGGGATTATCAGCACACTGCCCCCTCTCCAAACACACTGAGGATTATCAGCACACTGCCCCCTCTCGATACACACTGGGGATTATCAGCACACTGCCCTCTCTCTATACACACTGGGGATTATCAGCACACTGCCCCCTCTCTACACACACTGAGGATTATCAGCACACTGCCCCCTCTCGATACACACTGGGGATTATCAGCACACTGCCCTCTCTCTATACACACTGGGGATTATCAGCACATTGCCCCCTCTCGATACACACTGGGGATTATCAGCACACTTCCACCTCTCTGTACACACTGGGGATTATCAGCACACTGCCCTCTCTCAATACACACTGGGGATTATCAGCACACTGCCCTCTCTCTATACACACTGGGGATTATCAGCACACTGCCCCCCCTCTCGATACACACTGGGGATTATCAGCACACTGCCCTCTCTCAATACACACTGGGGATTATCAGGACACTGCCCCCTCTCTACACACACTGGGGATTATCAGCACACTGCCCCCTCTCTGTACACACTGGGGATTATCAGCACACTGCCCCCTCTCTACACACACTGGGGATTATCAGCACACTGCCCCCTCTCGACACACACTGGGGATTATCAGCACACTGCCCCCTCTCTCTATACACACTGGGGATTATCAGCACACTGCCCCCTCTCTGTACACACTGGGGATTATCAGCACACTGCCCCCTCTCTCTACACACACTGGGGATTATCAGCACACTGCCCCCTCTCTATACACACTGGGGATTATCAGCACACAGCCCCCTCTCTCTATACACACTGGGGATTATCAGCACACTGCCCCCTCTCTCTGTACACACTGGGGATTATCAGCACACTGCCCCCTCTCAAAACACACTGGGGATTATCAGCACACTGCCCCCTCTCTGAACACAATGGGGATTATCAGCACACTGCCCCCTCTCGATACACACTGGGGATTATCAGCACACTGCCCCCTCTCCATACACACTGGGGATTATCAGCGCACTGCCCCCTCTCGATACACAATGGGGATTATCAGCACACTGCCCCCTCTCTATATGCACTGGGGATTATCAGCACACTGCCCCCTCTCTAAACACACTGAGGATTATCAGCACACTGCCCCCTCTCGATACACACTGGGGATTATCAGCACACTGCCCTCTCTCTATACACACTGGGGATTATCAGCACACTGCCCCCTCTCTACACACACTGAGGATTATCAGCACACTGCCCCCTCTCGATACACACTGGGGATTATCAGCACACTGCCCTCTCTCTATACACACTGGGGATTATCAGCACACTGCCCTCTCTCTATACACACTGGGGATTATCAGCACACTGCCCTCTCTCTATACACACTGGGGATTATCAGCACACTGCCCTCTCTCAATACACACTGGGGATTATCAGCACACTGCCCTCTCTCTGTACACACTGGGGATTATCAGCACACTGCCCCCCCTCTCGATACACACTGGGGATTATCAGCACACTGCCCTCTCTCAATACACACTGGGGATTATCAGCACACTGCCCCCTCTCTATACACACTGGGGATTATCAGCACACTGCCCCCTCTCTGTACACACTGGGGATTATCAGCACACTGCCTCCTCTCTACACACACTGGGGATTATCAGGACACTGCCCCCTCTCGACACACACTGGAGATTATCAGCACACTGCCCCCTCTCTCTATACACACTGGGGATTATCAGCACACTGCCCCCTCTCTATACACACTGGGGATTATCGTCACACTGCCCCCTCTCCACACACACTGGGGATTATCAGCACACTGCCCCCTCTCTCCATACACACTGGGGATTATCAGCACACTGCCCCCTCTCTAGACACACTGGGGATTATCAGCACACTGCCCCCTCTCTATACACACTGGGGATTATCAGCACACTGCCCCCTCTCTCGAAACACACTGGGGATTATCAGCACACTGCCCCCTCTCTCTACACACTGGGGATTATCAGCACACTGACCCTCTCTACACACACTGGGGATTATCAGCACACTGTCCCCTCTCTCTACACACACTGGGGATTATCAGCACACTGCCCCCTCTCTATACACACTGGGGATTATCAGCACACTGCCCCCTCTCTACACACACTGGGGATTATCAGCACACTGCCCCCTATCTGTACACACTGGGGATTATCAGCACACTGCCCCCTCTCGACTCACACTGGGGATTATCAGCACACTGCCCCCTCTCTATACACACTGGGGATTATCAGCACACTGCCCCCTCTCTATACACACTGGGGATTATCAGCACACTGCCCCCTCTCTACACACACTGGGGATTATCAGCACAATGCCCCCTCTCGACACACACTGGGGATTATCAGCTCACTGCCCCCTCTCTCTATACACACTGGGGATTATCAGCACACTGCCCTCTCTCAATACACACTGGGGATTATCAGCACACTGCCCCCTCTCTATACACACTGGGGATTATCAGCACACTGCCCCCTGTCAAAACACACTGGGGATTATCAGCACACTGCCCCCACTCTACACACACTGGGGATTATCAGCACACTGCCCCCTCTCGACACACACAGGGGATTATCAGCACACTGCCCCCTCTCTCTATACACACTGGGGATTATCAGCACACTGCCCCCTCTCTATACACACTGGGGATTATCATCACACTGCCCCCTCGCCACACACACTGGGGATTATCAGCACACTGCCCCCTCTCGACACACTGGGGATTATCAGCACACTGCCCCCTCTCTCTATACACACTGGGGATTATCAGCACACTGCCCCCTCTCCAGACACACTGGGGATTATCAGCACACTGCCCCCTCTCTCTACACACACTGGGGATTATCAGCACACTGCCCCCTCTCTCTACACACACTGGGGATTATCAGCACACTGCCCCCTCTCTCTATACACACTGGGGATTATCAGCACACTGCCCCCTGTCAAAACACACTGGGGATTATCAGCACACTGCCCCCTCTCTGTACACACTGGGGATTATCAGCACACAGCCCCCTCTCTCTATACACACTGGGGATTATCAGCACACTGCCCCCTCTCTCTATACACACTGGGGATTATCAGCACACAGCCCCCTCTCTCCATACACTCTGGGGATTATCAGCACACTGCCCCCTCTCTCTGTACACACTGGGGATTATCAGCACACTGCCCCCTCTCGAAACACACTGGGGATTATCAGCACACTGCCCCCTCTCTGAACACAATGGGGATTATCAGCACACTGCCCCCTCTCGATACACACTGGGGATTATCAGCACACTGCCCCCTCTCCATACACACTGGGGATTATCAGCACACTGCCCCCTCTCGATACACACTGGGGATTATCAGCACACTGCCCCCTCTCTATACACACTGGGGATTATCAGCACACTGCCCCCTCTCCAAACACACTGAGGATTATCAGCACACTGCCCCCTCTCGATACACACTGGGGATTATCAGCACACTGCCCCCTCTCGATACACACTGGGGATTATCAGCACACTGCCCCCTCTCGATACACACTGGGGATTATCAGCACACTTCCACCTCTCTGTACACACTGGGGATTATCAGCACACTGCACTCTCTCAATACACACTGGGGATTATCAGCACACTGCCCTCTCTCTATACACACTGGGGATTATCAGCACACTGCCCCCCCTCTCGATACACACTGGGGATTATCAGCACACTGCCCTCTCTCAATACACACTGGGGATTATCAGGACACTGCCCCCTCTCTACACACACTGGGGATTATCAGCACACTGCCCCCTCTCTGTACACACTGGGGATTATCAGCACACTGTCCCCTCTCTACACACACTGGGGATTATCAGCACACTGCCCCCTCTCGACACACACTGGGGATTATCAGCACACTGCCCCCTCTCTCTATACACACTGGGGATTATCAGCACACTGCCCCCTCTCTGTACACACTGGGGATTATCAGCACACTGCCCCCTCTCTCTACACACACTGGGGATTATCAGCACACTGCCCCCTCTCTCTACACACACTGGGGATTATCAGCACACTGCCCCCTCTCTCTATACACACTGGGGATTATCAGCACACTGCCCCCTGTCAAAACACACTGGGGATTATCAGCACACTGCCCCCTCTCTGTACACACTGGGGATTATCAGCACACAGCCCCCTCTCTCTATACACACTGGGGATTATCAGCACACTGCCCCTTCTCTCTATACACACTGGGGATTATCAGCACACAGCCCCCTCTCTCTATACACACTGGGGATTATCAGCACACTGCCCCCTCTCGAAACACACTGGGGATTATCAGCACTCTGCCCCCTCTCTGAACACAATGGGGATTATCAGCACACTGCCCCCTCTCGATACACACTGGGGATTATCAGCACACTGCCCCCTCTCCATACACACTGGGGATTATCAGCACACTGCCCCCTCTCGATACACACTGGGGATTATCAGCACACTTCCCCCTCTCGATACACACTGGGGATTATCAGCACACTGCCCCCTCTCTATACACACTGGGGATTATCAGCACACTGCCCCCTCTCGATACACACTGGGGATTATCAGCACACTGCCCTCTCTCTATACACACTGGGGATTATCAGCACACTGCCCCCTCTCTATACACACTGGGGATTATCAGCATACTGCCCCCTCTCCACACACACTGGGGATTATCAGCACACTGCCCCCTCTCTATACACACTGGGGATTATCAGCACACTGCCCCCTCTCTCCATACACACTGGGGATTATCAGCACACTGCCCCCTGTCAAAACACACTGGGGATTATCGGCACACTGCCCCCTCTCTCTGTACACACTGGGGATTATCAACACACTGCCCCCTCTCCACACACACTGGGGATTATCAGCACACTGCCCCCTCTCTACACACTGGGGATTATCAGCACACTGCCCCCTCTCTCTACACACACTGGGGATTATCAGCACACTGCCCCCTCTCTACACACACTGGGGATTATCAGCACACTGCCCCCTCTCTCTACACACACTGGGGATTATCAGCACACTGACCCTCTCTACACACACTGGGATTATCAGCACACTGTCCCCTCTCTCTACACACACTGGGGATTATCAGCACACTGCCCCCTCTCTCTATACACACTGGGGATTATCAGCACACTGTCCCCTCTCTCTACACACTGGGGATTATCAGCACACTGTCCCCTCTCTCTACACACACTGGGGATTATCAGCACACTGCCCCCTCTCTATACACACTGGGGATTATCAGCACACTGCCCCCTCTCTATACACACTGGGGATTATCAGCACACTGCCCCCTCTCTGTACACACTGGGGATTATCAGCACACTGCCCCCTCTCCACACACACTGGGGATTATCAGCACACTGCCCCCTCTCGACACACACTGGGGATTATCAGCACACTGCCCCCTCTCTGTACACACTGGGGATTATCAGCACACAGCCCCCTCTCTCTATACACACTGGGGATTATCAGCACACTGCCCCTTCTCTCTATACACACTGGGGATTATCAGCACACAGCCCCCTCTCTCTATACACACTGGGGATTATCAGCACACTGCCCCCTCTCGAAACACACTGGGGATTATCAGCACTCTGCCCCCTCTCTGAACACAATGGGGATTATCAGCACACTGCCCCCTCTCGATACACACTGGGGATTATCAGCACACTGCCCCCTCTCCATACACACTGGGGATTATCAGCACACTGCCCCCTCTCGATACACACTGGGGATTATCAGCACACTTCCCCCTCTCGATACACACTGGGGATTATCAGCACACTGCCCCCTCTCTATACACACTGGGGATTATCAGCACACTGCCCCCTCTCGATACACACTGGGGATTATCAGCACACTGCCCCCTCTCTCTATACACACTGGGGATTATCAGCACACTGCCCCCTCTCTATACACACTGGGGATTATCAGCATACTGCCCCCTCTCCACACACACTGGGGATTATCAGCACACTGCCCCCTCTCTATACACACTGGGGATTATCAGCACACTGCCCCCTCTCTCCATACACACTGGGGATTATCAGCACACTGCCCCCTGTCAAAACACACTGGGGATTATCGGCACACTGCCCCCTCTCTCTGTACACACTGGGGATTATCAACACACTGCCCCCTCTCCACACACACTGGGGATTATCAGCACACTGCCCCCTCTCTACACACTGGGGATTATCAGCACACTGCCCCCTCTCTCTACACACACTGGGGATTATCAGCACACTGCCCCCTCTCTATATGCACTGGGGATTATCAGCACACTGCCCCCTCTCTAAACACACTGAGGATTATCAGCACACTGCCCCCTCTCGATACACACTGGGGATTATCAGCACACTGCCCTCTCTCTATACACACTGGGGATTATCAGCACACTGCCCCCTCTCTACACACACTGAGGATTATCAGCACACTGCCCCCTCTCGATACACACTGGGGATTATCAGCACACTGCCCTCTCTCTATACACACTGGGGATTATCAGCACACTGCCCTCTCTCTATACACACTGGGGATTATCAGCACACTGCCCTCTCTCTATACACACTGGGGATTATCAGCACACTGCCCTCTCTCAATACACACTGGGGATTATCAGCACACTGCCCTCTCTCTGTACACACTGGGGATTATCAGCACACTGCCCCCCCTCTCGATACACACTGGGGATTATCAGCACACTGCCCTCTCTCAATACACACTGGGGATTATCAGCACACTGCCCCCTCTCTATACACACTGGGGATTATCAGCACACTGCCCCCTCTCTGTACACACTGGGGATTATCAGCACACTGCCTCCTCTCTACACACACTGGGGATTATCAGGACACTGCCCCCTCTCGACACACACTGGAGATTATCAGCACACTGCCCCCTCTCTCTATACACACTGGGGATTATCAGCACACTGCCCCCTCTCTAGACACACTGGGGATTATCAGCACACTGCCCCCTCTCTATACACACTGGGGATTATCAGCACACTGCCCCCTCTCTCGAAACACACTGGGGATTATCAGCACACTGCCCCCTCTCTCTACACACTGGGGATTATCAGCACACTGACCCTCTCTACACACACTGGGGATTATCAGCACACTGTCCCCTCTCTCTACACACACTGGGGATTATCAGCACACTGCCCCCTCTCGATACACACTGGGGATTATCAGCACACTGCCCCCTCTCGATACACACTGGGGATTATCAGCACACTGTCCACTCTCTCTACACACACTGGGGATTATCAGCACACTGCCCCCTCTCTATACACACTGGGGATTATCAGCACACTGCCCCCTCTCTACACACACTGGGGATTATCAGCACACTGCCCCCTATCTGTACACACTGGGGATTATCAGCACACTGCCCCCTCTCGACACACACTGGGGATTATCAGCACACTGCCCCCTCTCTATACACACTGGGGATTATCAGCACACTGCCCCCTCTCTATACACACTGGGGATTATCAGCACACTGCCCCCTCTCTACACACACTGGGGATTATCAGCACAATGCCCCCTCTCGACACACACTGGGGATTATCAGCTCACTGCCCCCTCTCTCTATACACACTGGGGATTATCAGCACACTGCCCTCTCTCAATACACACTGGGGATTATCAGCACACTGCCCCCTGTCAAAACACACTGGGGATTATCAGCACACTGCCCCCACTCTACACACACTGGGGATTATCAGCACACTGCCCCCTCTCGACACACACAGGGGATTATCAGCACACTGCCCCCTCTCTCTATACACACTGGGGATTATCAGCACACTGCCCCCTCTCTATACACACTGGGGATTATCATCACACTGCCCCCTCGCCACACACACTGGGGATTATCAGCACACTGCCCCCTCTCGACACACTGGGGATTATCAGCACACTGCCCCCTCTCTCTATACACACTGGGGATTATCAGCACACTGCCCCCTCTCCAGACACACTGGGGATTATCAGCACACTGCCCCCTCTCTCTACACACACTGGGGATTATCAGCACACTGCCCCCTCTCTCTACACACACTGGGGATTATCAGCACACTGCCCCCTCTCTCTATACACACTGGGGATTATCAGCACACTGCCCCCTGTCAAAACACACTGGGGATTATCAGCACACTGCCCCCTCTCTGTACACACTGGGGATTATCAGCACACAGCCCCCTCTCTCTATACACACTGGGGATTATCAGCACACTGCCCCCTCTCTCTATACACACTGGGGATTATCAGCACACAGCCCCCTCTCTCCATACACTCTGGGGATTATCAGCACACTGCCCCCTCTCTCTGTACACACTGGGGATTATCAGCACACTGCCCCCTCTCGAAACACACTGGGGATTATCAGCACACTGCCCCCTCTCTGAACACAATGGGGATTATCAGCACACTGCCCCCTCTCGATACACACTGGGGATTATCAGCACACTGCCCCCTCTCCATACACACTGGGGATTATCAGCACACTGCCCCCTCTCGATACACACTGGGGATTATCAGCACACTGCCCCCTCTCTATACACACTGGGGATTATCAGCACACTGCCCCCTCTCCAAACACACTGAGGATTATCAGCACACTGCCCCCTCTCGATACACACTGGGGATTATCAGCACACTGCCCTCTCTCTATACACACTGGGGATTATCAGCACACTGCCCCCTCTCTACACACACTGAGGATTATCAGCACACTGCCCCCTCTCGATACACACTGGGGATTATCAGCACACTGCCCCCTCTCGATACACACTGGGGATTATCAGCACACTGCCCCCTCTCGATACACACTGGGGATTATCAGCACACTTCCACCTCTCTGTACACACTGGGGATTATCAGCACACTGCACTCTCTCAATACACACTGGGGATTATCAGCACACTGCCCTCTCTCTATACACACTGGGGATTATCAGCACACTGCCCCCCCTCTCGATACACACTGGGGATTATCAGCACACTGCCCTCTCTCAATACACACTGGGGATTATCAGGACACTGCCCCCTCTCTACACACACTGGGGATTATCAGCACACTGCCCCCTCTCTGTACACACTGGGGATTATCAGCACACTGTCCCCTCTCTACACACACTGGGGATTATCAGCACACTGCCCCCTCTCGACACACACTGGGGATTATCAGCACACTGCCCCCTCTCTCTATACACACTGGGGATTATCAGCACACTGCCCCCTCTCTGTACACACTGGGGATTATCAGCACACTGCCCCCTCTCTCTACACACACTGGGGATTATCAGCACACTGCCCCCTCTCTCTACACACACTGGGGATTATCAGCACACTGCCCCCTCTCTCTATACACACTGGGGATTATCAGCACACTGCCCCCTGTCAAAACACACTGGGGATTATCAGCACACTGCCCCCTCTCTGTACACACTGGGGATTATCAGCACACAGCCCCCTCTCTCTATACACACTGGGGATTATCAGCACACTGCCCCTTCTCTCTATACACACTGGGGATTATCAGCACACAGCCCCCTCTCTCTATACACACTGGGGATTATCAGCACACTGCCCCCTCTCGAAACACACTGGGGATTATCAGCACTCTGCCCCCTCTCCATACACACTGGGGATTATCAGCACACTGCCCCCTCTCGATACACACTGGGGATTATCAGCACACTTCCCCCTCTCGATACACACTGGGGATTATCAGCACACTGCCCCCTCTCTATACACACTGGGGATTATCAGCACACTGCCCCCTCTCGATACACACTGGGGATTATCAGCACACTGCCCCCTCTCTCTATACACACTGGGGATTATCAGCACACTGCCCCCTCTCTATACACACTGGGGATTATCAGCATACTGCCCCCTCTCCACACACACTGGGGATTATCAGCACACTGCCCCCTCTCTATACACACTGGGGATTATCAGCACACTGCCCCCTCTCTCCATACACACTGGGGATTATCAGCACACTGCCCCCTCTCCACACACACTGGGGATTATCAGCACACTGCCCCCTCTCGATACACACTGCGGATTATCAGCACACTGCCCCCTCTCGATACACACTGGGGATTATCAGCACACTTCCACCTCTCTGTACACACTGGGGATTATCAGCACACTGCACTCTCTCAATACACACTGGGGATTATCAGCACACTGCCCTCTCTCTATACACACTGGGGATTATCAGCACACTGCCCCCCCTCTCGATACACACTGGGGATTATCAGCACACTGCCCTCTCTCAATACACACTGGGGATTATCAGGACACTGCCCCCTCTCTACACACACTGGGGATTATCAGCACACTGCCCCCTCTCTGTACACACTGGGGATTATCAGCACACTGTCCCCTCTCTACACACACTGGGGATTATCAGCACACTGCCCCCTCTCGACACACACTGGGGATTATCAGCACACTGCCCCCTCTCTCTATACACACTGGGGATTATCAGCACACTGCCCCCTCTCTGTACACACTGGGGATTATCAGCACACTGCCCCCTCTCTCTACACACACTGGGGATTATCAGCACACTGCCCCCTCTCTCTACACACACTGGGGATTATCAGCACACTGCCCCCTCTCTCTATACACACTGGGGATTATCAGCACACTGCCCCCTGTCAAAACACACTGGGGATTATCAGCACACTGCCCCCTCTCTGTACACACTGGGGATTATCAGCACACAGCCCCCTCTCTCTATACACACTGGGGATTATCAGCACACTGCCCCTTCTCTCTATACACACTGGGGATTATCAGCACACAGCCCCCTCTCTCTATACACACTGGGGATTATCAGCACACTGCCCCCTCTCGAAACACACTGGGGATTATCAGCACTCTGCCCCCTCTCCATACACACTGGGGATTATCAGCACACTGCCCCCTCTCGATACACACTGGGGATTATCAGCACACTTCCCCCTCTCGATACACACTGGGGATTATCAGCACACTGCCCCCTCTCTATACACACTGGGGATTATCAGCACACTGCCCCCTCTCGATACACACTGGGGATTATCAGCACACTGCCCCCTCTCTCTATACACACTGGGGATTATCAGCACACTGCCCCCTCTCTATACACACTGGGGATTATCAGCATACTGCCCCCTCTCCACACACACTGGGGATTATCAGCACACTGCCCCCTCTCTATACACACTGGGGATTATCAGCACACTGCCCCCTCTCTCCATACACACTGGGGATTATCAGCACACTGCCCCCTCTCCACACACACTGGGGATTATCAGCACACTGCCCCCTCTCTACACACTGGGGATTATCAGCACACTGCCCCCTCTCTCTACACACACTGGGGATTATCAGCACACTGCCCCCTCTCTACACACACTGGGGATTATCAGCACACTGCCCCCTCTCTCTACACACACTGGGGATTATCAGCACACTGACCCTCTCTACACACACTGGGATTATCAGCACACTGTCCCCTCTCTCTACACACACTGGGGATTATCAGCACACTGCCCCCTCTCTCTATACACACTGGGGATTATCAGCACACTGTCCCCTCTCTCTACACACTGGGGATTATCAGCACACTGTCCCCTCTCTCTACACACACTGGGGATTATCAGCACACTGCCCCCTCTCTATACACACTGGGGATTATCAGCACACTGCCCCCTCTCTATACACACTGGGGATTATCAGCACACTGCCCCCTCTCTGTACACACTGGGGATTATCAGCACACTGCCCCCTCTCTACACACACTGGGGATTATCAGCACACTGCCCCCTCTCGACACACACTGGGGATTATCAGCACACTGCCCCCTCTCTCTATACACACTGGGGATTATCAGCACACTGCCCTCTCTCAATACACACTGGGGATTATCAGCACACTGCCCCCTCTCTATACACACTGGGGATTATCAGCACACTGCCCCCTCTCTATACACACTGGGGATTATCAGCACACTGCCCCCTCTCTGCACACACTGGGGATTATCAGCACACTGCCCCCTCTCGACACAAACTGGGGATTATCAGCACACTGCCCCCTCTCTCTATACACACTGGGGATTATCAGCACACTGCCCCCTCTCTATACACACTGGGGATTATCATCACACTGCCCCCTCGCCACACACACTGGGGATTATCAGCACACTGCCCCCTCTCGACACACTGGGGATTATCAGCACACTGCCCCCTCTCTCTGTACACACTGGGGATTATCAGCACACTGCCCCCTCTCCAGACACACTGGGGATTATCAGCACACTGCCCCCTCTCCAGACACACTGGGGATTATCAGCACACTGCCCCCTCTCTCTACACACACTGGGGATTATCAGCACACTGCCCCCTCTCTCTACACACACTGGGGATTATCAGCACACTGCCCCCTCTCTCTATACACACTGGGGATTATCAGCACACTGCCCCCTGTCAAAACACACTGGGGATTATCAGCACACTGCCCCCTCTCTGTACACACTGGGGATTATCAGCACACAGCCCCCTCTCTCTATACACACTGGGGATTATCAGCACACTGCCCCCTCTCTCTATACACACTGGGGATTATCAGCACACAGCCCCCTCTCTCTATACACACTGGGGATTATCAGCACACTGCCCCCTCTCTCTGTACACACTGGGGATTATCAGCACACTGCCCCCTCTCGAAACACACTGGGGATTATCAGCACACTGCCCCCTCTCTGAACACAATGGGGATTATCAGCACACTGCCCCCTCTCGATACACACTGGGGATTATCAGCACACTGCCCCCTCTCCATACACACTGGGGATTATCAGCACACTGCCCCCTCTCGATACACACTGGGGATTATCAGCACACTGTCCCCTCTCTCTATACACACTGGGGATTATCAGCACACTGCCCCCTCTCTACACACACTGGGGATTATCAGCACACTGCCCCCTCTCTATACACACTGGGGATTATCAGCACACTGCCCCCTCTCTTTACACACTGGGGATTATCAGCACACTGCCCCCTCCCGAAACACACTGGGGATTATCAGCACACTGCCCCCTCTCTCTATACACACTGGGGATTATCATCACACTGCCCCCTCTCTCTATACACACTGGGGATTATCAGCACACTGCCCCCTCTCTGTACACACTGGGGATTATCAGCACACTGCCCACTCTCTGTACACACTGGGGATTATCAGCACATTGTCCCCTCTCTCTACACACACTGGGGATTATCAGCACACTGCCCCCTCTCTCGAAACACACTGGGGATTATCAGCACACTGCCCCCTCTCGATACACACTGGGGATTATCAGCACACTGTCCCCTCTCTCTACACACACTGGGGATTATCAGCACACTGCCCTCTCTCAATACACACTGGGGATTATCAGCACACTGCCCTCTCTCAATACACACTGGGGATTATCAGCACACTGCCCCCTTTCTATGCACACTGGGGATTATCAGTACACTGCCCCCTCTCTATACACACTGGGGATTATCAGCACACTGCCCCCTCTCTATACACACTGGGGATTATCAGCACACTGCCCCCTCTCTCGAAACACACTGGGGATTATCAGCACACTGCCCCCTCTCTCTACACACTGGGGATTATCAGCACACTGACCCTCTCTACACACACTGGGGATTATCAGCACACTGTCCCCTCTCTCTACACACACTGGGGATTATCAGCACACTGCCCCCTCTCGATACACACTGGGGATTATCAGCACACTGCCCCCTCTCGATACACACTGGGGATTATCAGCACACTGTCCCCTCTCTCTACACACACTGGGGATTATCAGCACACTGCCCCCTCTCTATACACACTGGGGATTATCAGCACACTGCCCCCTCTCTACACACACTGGGGATTATCAGCACACTGCCCCCTATCTGTACACACTGGGGATTATCAGCACACTGCCCCCTCTCTACACACACTGGGGATTATCAGCACACTGCCCCCTCTCTATACACACTGGGGATTATCAGCACACTGCCCCCTCTCTACACACACTGGGGATTATCAGCACAATGCCCCCTCTCGACACACACTGGGGATTATCAGCTCACTGCCCCCTCTCTCTATACACACTGGGGATTATCAGCACACTGCCCTCTCTCAATACACACTGGGGATTATCAGCACACTGCCCCCTCTCTATACACACTGGGGATTATCAGCACACTGCCCCCTGTCAAAACACACTGGGGATTATCAGCACAATGCCCCCTCTCTACACACACTGGGGATTATCAGCACACTGCCCCCTCTCGACACACACAGGGGATTATCAGCACACTGCCCCCTCTCTCTATACACACTGGGGATTATCAGCACACTGCCCCCTCTCTATACACACTGGGGATTATCATCACACTGCCCCCTCGCCACACACACTGGGGATTATCAGCACACTGCCCCCTCTCGACACACTGGGGATTATCAGCACACTGCCCCCTCTCTCTATACACACTGGGGATTATCAGCACACTGCCCCCTCTCCAGACACACTGGGGATTATCAGCACACTGCCCCCTCTCTCTACACACACTGGGGATTATCAGCACACTGCCCCCTCTCTCTACACACACTGGGGATTATCAGCACACTGCCCCCTCTCTCTATACACACTGGGGATTATCAGCACACTGCCCCCTGTCAAAACACACTGGGGATTATCAGCACACTGCCCCCTCTCTGTACACACTGGGGATTATCAGCACACAGCCCCCTCTCTCTATACACACTGGGGATTATCAGCACACTGCCCCCTCTCTCTATACACACTGGGGATTATCAGCACACAGCCCCCTCTCTCCATACACTCTGGGGATTATCAGCACACTGCCCCCTCTCTCTGTACACACTGGGGATTATCAGCACACTGCACCCTCTCGAAACACACTGGGGATTATCAGCACACTGCCCCCTCTCTGAACACAATGGGGATTATCAGCACACTGCCCCCTCTCGATACACACTGGGGATTATCAGCACACTGCCCCCTCTCCATACACACTGGGGATTATCAGCACACTGCCCCCTCTCGATACACACTGGGGATTATCAGCACACTGCCCCCTCTCTATACACACTGGGGATTATCAGCACACTGCCCCCTCTCCAAACACACTGAGGATTATCAGCACACTGCCCCCTCTCGATACACACTGGGGATTATCAGCACACTGCCCTCTCTCTATACACACTGGGGATTATCAGCACACTGCCCCCTCTCTACACACACTGAGGATTATCAGCACACTGCCCCCTCTCGATACACACTGGGGATTATCAGCACACTGCCCTCTCTCTATACACACTGGGGATTATCAGCACATTGCCCCCTCTCGATACACACTGGGGATTATCAGCACACTTCCACCTCTCTGTACACACTGGGGATTATCAGCACACTGCCCTCTCTCAATACACACTGGGGATTATCAGCACACTGCCCTCTCTCTATACACACTGGGGATTATCAGCACACTGCCCCCCCTCTCGATACACACTGGGGATTATCAGCACACTGCCCTCTCTCAATACACACTGGGGATTATCAGGACACTGCCCCCTCTCTACACACACTGGGGATTATCAGCACACTGCCCCCTCTCTGTACACACTGGGGATTATCAGCACACTGTCCCCTCTCTACACACACTGGGGATTATCAGCACACTGCCCCCTCTCGACACACACTGGGGATTATCAGCACACTGCCCCCTCTCTCTATACACACTGGGGATTATCAGCACACTGCCCCCTCTCTGTACACACTGGGGATTATCAGCACACTGCCCCCTCTCTCTACACACACTGGGGATTATCAGCACACTGCCCCCTCTCTATACACACTGGGGATTATCAGCACACAGCCCCCTCTCTCTATACACACTGGGGATTATCAGCACACTGCCCCCTCTCTCTGTACACACTGGGGATTATCAGCACACTGCCCCCTCTCAAAACACACTGGGGATTATCAGCACACTGCCCCCTCTCTGAACACAATGGGGATTATCAGCACACTGCCCCCTCTCGATACACACTGGGGATTATCAGCACACTGCCCCCTCTCCATACACACAGGGGATTATCAGCGCACTGCCCCCTCTCGATACACAATGGGGATTATCAGCACACTGCCCCCTCTCTATATGCACTGGGGATTATCAGCACACTGCCCCCTCTCTAAACACACTGAGGATTATCAGCACACTGCCCCCTCTCGATACACACTGGGGATTATCAGCACACTGCCCTCTCTCCATACACACTGGGGATTATCAGCACACTGCCCCCTCTCTACACACACTGAGGATTATCAGCACACTGCCCCCTCTCGATACACACTGGGGATTATCAGCACACTGCCCTCTCTCTATACACACTGGGGATTATCAGCACACTGCCCTCTCTCTATACACACTGGGGATTATCAGCACACTGCCCTCTCTCTATACACACTGGGGATTATCAGCACACTGCCCTCTCTCAATACACACTGGGGATTATCAGCACACTGCCCTCTCTCTGTACACACTGGGGATTATCAGCACACTGCCCCCCCTCTCGATACACACTGGGGATTATCAGCACACTGCCCTCTCTCAATACACACTGGGGATTATCAGCACACTGCCCCCTCTCTATACACACTGGGGATTATCAGCACACTGCCCCCTCTCTGTACACACTGGGGATTATCAGCACACTGCCTCCTCTCTACACACACTGGGGATTATCAGGACACTGCCCCCTCTCGACACACACTGGAGATTATCAGCACACTGCCCCCTCTCTCTATACACACTGGGGATTATCAGCACACTGCCCCCTCTCTATACACACTGGGGATTATCGTCACACTGCCCCCTCTCCACACACACTGGGGATTATCAGCACACTGCCCCCTCTCTCCATACACACTGGGGATTATCAGCACACTGCCCCCTCTCTAGACACACTGGGGATTATCAGCACACTGCCCCCTCTCTATACACACTGGGGATTATCAGCACACTGCCCCCTCTCTCGAAACACACTGGGGATTATCAGCACACTGCCCCCTCTCTCTACACACTGGGGATTATCAGCACACTGACCCTCTCTACACACACTGGGGATTATCAGCACACTGTCCCCTCTCTCTACACACACTGGGGATTATCAGCACACTGCCCCCTCTCGATACACACTGGGGATTATCAGCACACTGCCCCCTCTCGATACACACTGGGGATTATCAGCACACTGTCCCCTCTCTCTACACACACTGGGGATTATCAGCACACTGCCCCCTCTCTATACACACTGGGGATTATCAGCACACTGCCCCCTCTCTACACACACTGGGGATTATCAGCACACTGCCCCCTATCTGTACACACTGGGGATTATCAGCACACTGCCCCCTCTCGACACACACTGGGGATTATCAGCACACTGCCCCCTCTCTATACACACTGGGGATTATCAGCACACTGCCCCCTCTCTATACACACTGGGGATTATCAGCACACTGCCCCCTCTCTACACACACTGGGGATTATCAGCACAATGCCCCCTCTCGACACACACTGGGGATTATCAGCTCACTGCCCCCTCTCTCTATACACACTGGGGATTATCAGCACACTGCCCTCTCTCAATACACACTGGGGATTATCAGCACACTGCCCCCTCTCTATACACACTGGGGATTATCAGCACACTGCCCCCTGTCAAAACACACTGGGGATTATCAGCACACTGCCCCCACTCTACACACACTGGGGATTATCAGCACACTGCCCCCTCTCGACACACACAGGGGATTATCAGCAAACTGCCCCCTCTCTCTATACACACTGGGGATTATCAGCACACTGCCCCCTCTCTATACACACTGGGGATTATCATCACACTGCCCCCTCGCCACACACACTGGGGATTATCAGCACACTGCCCCCTCTCGACACACTGGGGATTATCAGCACACTGCCCCCTCTCTCTATACACACTGGGGATTATCAGCACACTGCCCCCTCTCCAGACACACTGGGGATTATCAGCACACTGCCCCCTCTCTCTACACACACTGGGGATTATCAGCACACTGCCCCCTCTCTCTACACACACTGGGGATTATCAGCACACTGCCCCCTCTCTCTATACACACTGGGGATTATCAGCACACTGCCCCCTGTCAAAACACACTGGGGATTATCAGCACACTGCCCCCTCTCTGTACACACTGGGGATTATCAGCACACAGCCCCCTCTCTCTATACACACTGGGGATTATCAGCACACTGCCCCCTCTCTCTATACACACTGGGGATTATCAGCACACAGCCCCCTCTCTCCATACACTCTGGGGATTATCAGCACACTGCCCCCTCTCTCTGTACACACTGGGGATTATCAGCACACTGCCCCCTCTCGAAACACACTGGGGATTATCAGCACACTGCCCCCTCTCTGAACACAATGGGGATTATCAGCACACTGCCCCCTCTCGATACACACTGGGGATTATCAGCACACTGCCCCCTCTCCATACACACTGGGGATTATCAGCACACTGCCCCCTCTCGATACACACTGGGGATTATCAGCACACTGCCCCCTCTCTATACACACTGGGGATTATCAGCACACTGCCCCCTCTCCAAACACACTGAGGATTATCAGCACACTGCCCCCTCTCGATACACACTGGGGATTATCAGCACACTGCCCTCTCTCTATACACACTGGGGATTATCAGCACACTGCCCCCTCTCTACACACACTGAGGATTATCAGCACACTGCCCCCTCTCGATACACACTGGGGATTATCAGCACACTGCCCCCTCTCGATACACACTGGGGATTATCATCACACTTCCACCTCTCTGTACACACTGGGGATTATCAGCACACTGCACTCTCTCAATACACACTGGGGATTATCAGCACACTGCCCTCTCTCTATACACACTGGGGATTATCAGCACACTGCCCCCCCTCTCGATACACACTGGGGATTATCAGCACACTGCCCTCTCTCAATACACACTGGGGATTATCAGGACACTGCCCCCTCTCTACACACACTGGGGATTATCAGCACACTGCCCCCTCTCTGTACACACTGGGGATTATCAGCACACTGTCCCCTCTCTACACACACTGGGGATTATCAGCACACTGCCCCCTCTCGACACACACTGGGGATTATCAGCACACTGCCCCCTCTCTCTATACACACTGGGGATTATCAGCACACTGCCCCCTCTCTGTACACACTGGGGATTATCAGCACACTGCCCCCTCTCTCTACACACACTGGGGATTATCAGCACACTGCCCCCTCTCTCTACACACACTGGGGATTATCAGCACACTGCCCCCTCTCTCTATACACACTGGGGATTATCAGCACACTGCCCCCTGTCAAAACACACTGGGGATTATCAGCACACTGCCCCCTCTCTGTACACACTGGGGATTATCAGCACACAGCCCCCTCTCTCTATACACACTGGGGATTATCAGCACACTGCCCCTTCTCTCTATACACACTGGGGATTATCAGCACACAGCCCCCTCTCTCTATACGCACTGGGGATTATCAGCACACTGCCCCCTCTCGAAACACACTGGGGATTATCAGCACTCTGCCCCCTCTCTGAACACAATGGGGATTATCAGCACACTGCCCCCTCTCGATACACACTGGGGATTATCAGCACACTGCCCCCTCTCCATACACACTGGGGATTATCAGCACACTGCCCCCTCTCGATACACACTGGGGATTATCAGCACACTTCCCCCTCTTGATACACACTGGGGATTATCAGCACACTGCCCCCTCTCTATACACACTGGGGATTATCAGCACACTGCCCCCTCTCGATACACACTGGGGATTATCAGCACACTGCCCCCTCTCTCTATACACACTGGGGATTATCAGCACACTGCCCCCTCTCTATACACACTGGGGATTATCAGCATACTGCCCCCTCTCCACACACACTGGGGATTATCAGCACACTGCCCCCTCTCTATACACACTGGGGATTATCAGCACACTGCCCCCTCTCTCCATACACACTGGGGATTATCAGCACACTGCCCCCTGTCAAAACACACTGGGGATTATCGGCACACTGCCCCCTCTCTCTGTACACACTGGGGATTATCAACACACTGCCCCCTCTCCACACACACTGGGGATTATCAGCACACTGCCCCCTCTCTACACACTGGGGATTATCAGCACACTGCCCCCTCTCTCTACACACACTGGGGATTATCAGCACACTGACCCTCTCTACACACACTGGGGATTATCAGCACACTGCCCCCTCTCTCTGTACACACTGGGGATTATCAATACACTGCCCCCTCTCCACACACACTGGGGATTATCAGCACACTGCCCCCTCTCTACACACTGGGGATTATCAGCACACTGCCCCCACTCTCTACACACACTGGGGATTATCAGCACACTGACCCTCTCTGCACACACTGGGGATTATCAGCACACTGTCCCCTCTCTCGACACACACTGGGGATTATCAGCACACTGCCCCCTCTCTATACACACTGGGGATTATCAGCACACTGCCCCCTCTCTACACACACTGGGGATTATCAGCACACTGCCCCCTCTCTATACACACTGGGGATTATCAGCACACTGCCCCCTCTCCATACACACTGGGGATTATCAGCACACTGCCCCCTCTCGATACACACTGGGGATTATCAGCACACTGTCCCCTCTCTCTACACACACTGGGGATTATCAGCACACTGCCCCCTCTCTATACACACTGGGGATTATCAGCACACTGCCCCCTCTCTGTACACACTGGGGATTATCAGCACACTGCCCCCCCTCTCGATACACACTGGGGATTATCAGCACACTGCCCCCTCTCTATACACACTGGGGATTATCAGCACACTGCCCCCTCTCTGTACACACTGGGGAGTATCAGCACACTGCCCCCTCTCTACACACACTGGGGATTATCAGCACACTGCCCCCTCTCGACACACACTGGGGATTATCAGCACACTGCCCCCTCTCTCTATACACACTGGGGATTATCAGCACACTGCCCCTCTCTATACACACTGGGGATTATCATCACACTGCCCCCTCTCCACACACACTGGGGATTATCAGCACACTGCCCCCTCTCTACACACTGGGGATTATCAGCACACTGCCCCCTCTCTCTAGACACACTGGGGATTATCAGCACACTGCCCCCTCTCCAGACACACTGGGGATTATCAGCACACTGCCCCCTCTCTCGACACACACTGGGGATTATCAGCACACTGCCCCCTCTCTCTGTACACACTGGGGATTATCAGCACACTGCCCCCTCTCTCTACACACACTGGGGATTATCAGCACACTGCCCCCTCTCTCTACACACACTGGGGATTATCAGCACACTGCCCCCTCTCTCTATACACACTGGGGATTATCAGCACACTGCCCCCTCTCTCTATACACACTGGGGATTATCAGCACACTGCCCCCTGTCAAAACACACTGGGGATTATCAGCACACTGCCCCCTCTCTGTACACACTGGGGATTATCAGCACACAGCCCCCTCTCTCGATACACACTGGGGATTATCAGCACACTGCCCCCTCTCTCTATACACACTGGGGATTATCAGCACACAGCCCCCTCTCTCTATACACACTGGGGATTATCAGCACACTGCCCCCTCTCTCTGTACACACTGGGGATTATCAGCACACTGCCCCCTCTCTGAACACAATGGGGATTATCAGCACACTGCCCCCTCTCGATACACACTGGGGATTATCAGCACACTGCCCCCTCTCCATACACACTGGGGATTATCAGCACACTGCCCCCTCTCGATACACACTGGGGATTATCAGCACACTGCCCCCTCTCTATACACACTGGGGATTATCAGCACACTGCCCCCTCTCTAAACACACTGAGGATTATCAGCACACTGCCCCCTCTCGATACACACTGGGGATTATCAGCACACTGCCCTCTCTCTATACACACTGGGGATTATCAGCACACTGCCCCCTCTCTAAACACACTGAGGATTATCAGCACACTGCCCCCACTCGATACACACTGGGGATTATCAGCACACTGCCCTCTCTCTATACACACTGGGGATTATCAGCACACTGCCCTCTCTCTATACACACTGGGGATTATCAGCACACTGCCCCCTCTCGATACACACTGGGGATTATCAGCACACTTCCCCCTCTCTATACACACTGGGGATTATCAGCACACTGCCCTCTCTCAATACACACTGGGGATTATCAGCACACTGCCCTCTCTCTATACACACTGGGGATTATCAGCACACTGCCCCCTCTCTATACACTCTGGGGATTATCAGCACACTGCCCCCTCTCTGTACACACTGGGGATTATCAGCACACTGCCCCCTTTCTGCACACACTGGAGATTATCAGCACACTGTCCCCTCTCTCTATACACACTTGGGATTATCAGCACACTGCCCCCTCTCTATACACACTGGGGATTATCATCACACTGCCCCCTCTCCACACACACTGGGGATTATCAGCACACTGCCCCCTCTCTCTATACACACTGGGGATTATCAGCACACTGACCCTCTCTACACACACTGGGGATTATCAGCACACTGCCCCCTCTCTCTATACACACTGGGGATTATCAGCACACTGCCCTCTCTCTCTACACACACTGGGGATTATCAGCACACTGCCCCCTCTCTCTACACACAATGGGGATTATCAGCACACTGCCCCCTCTCTCTATACACACTGGGGATTATCAGCACACTGCCCCCTGTCAAAACACACTGGGGATTATCAGCACACTGCCCCCTCTCTGTATACACTGGGGATTATCAGCACACTGCCCCCTCTCTCTATACACACTGGGGATTATCAGCACACAGCCCCCTCTCTCTATACACATTGGGGATTATCAGCACACTGCCCCCTCTCTCTGTACACACTGGGGATTATCAGCACACTGCCACCTCTCGAAACACACTGGGGATTATCAGCACACTGCCCCCTCTCTGAACACAATGGGGATTATCAGCACACTGCCCCCTCTCGATACACACTGGGGATTATCAGCACACTGCCCCCTCTCCATACACACTGGGGATTATCAGCACACTGCCCCCTCTCGATACACACTGGGGATTATCAGCACACTGCCCCCTCTCTATACACACTGGGGATTATCAGCACTCTGCCCCCTCTCTAAACACACTGAGGATTATCAGCACACTGCCCACTCTCGATACACACTGGGGATTATCAGCACACTGCCCTCTCTCTATACACACTGGGGATTATCAGCACACTGCCCTCTCTCTATACACACTGGGGATTATCAGCACACTGCCCTCTCTCTATACACACTGGGGATTATCAGCACACTGCCCCCCCTCTCGATACATACTGGGGATTATCAGCACACTGCCCTCTCTCAATACACACTGGGGATTATCAGCACACTGCCCCCTCTCTATACACACTGGGGATTATCAGCACACTGCCCCCTCTCTACACACACTGAGGATGATCAGCACACTGCCCCCTCTCGATACACACTGGGGATTATCAGCACACTTCCCCCTCTCTATACACACTGGGGATTATCAGCACACTGCCCTCTCTCCATACACAGTGGGGATTATCAGCACACTGCCCTCTCTCTATACACACTGGGGATTATCAGCACACTGCCCCCCCTCTCGATACACACTGGGGATTATCAGCACACTGCCCTCTCTCAATACACACTGGGGATTATCAGCACACTGCCCCCTCTCTATACACACTGGGGATTATCAGCACACTGCCCCCTCTCTGTACACACTGGGGATTATCAGCACACTGCCCCCTCTCTACACACACTGGGGATTATCAGCACACTGCCCCCCCTCTCGATACACACTGGGGATTATCAGCACACTGCCCTCTCTCAATACACACTGGGGATTATCAGCACACTGCCCCCTCTCTATACACACTGGGGATTATCAGCACACTGCCCCCTCTCTGTACACACTGGGGATTATCAGCACGCTGCCCCCTCTCGACACACACTGGGGATTATCAGCACACTGCCCCCTCTCGACACACACTGGGGATTATCAGCACACTGCCCCCTCTCTCTATACACACTGGGGATTATCAGCACACTGCCCCCTCTCTATACACACTGGGGATTATCATCACACTGCCCCCTCTCCACACACACTGGGGATTATCAGCACACTGCCCCCTCTCTACACACTGGGGATTATCAGCACACTGCCCCCTCTCTCTATACACACTGGGGATTATCAGCACACTGCCCCCTCTCCATACACACTGGGGATTATCAGCACACTGCCCCCTCTCGATACACACTGGGGATTATCAGCACACTGCCCCCTCTCTATACACACTGAGGATTATCAGCACACTGCCCCCTCTCTATACACACTGGGGATTATCAGCACACTGCCCCCTCTCGATACACACTGGGGATTATCAGCACACTGCCCCCTCTCTATACACACTGGGGATTATCAGCACACTGCCCCCTCTCTATACACACTGGGGATTATCAGCACACTGCTCCCTCTCCAGACACACTGGGGATTATCAGCACACTGCCCCCTCTCTCTACACAGTGGGGATTATCAGCACACTGCCCCCTCTCTGTACACACTGGGGATTATCAGCAGACTGCCCCCTCTCTACACACACTGGGGATTATCAGCACACTGTCCCCTGTCAAAACACACTGGGGATTATCAGCACACTGCCCCCTCTCTGTACACACTGGGGATTATCAGCACACAGCCCCCTCTCTCTGTACACACTGGGGATTATCAGCACACAGCCCCCTCTCTCTATACACACTGGGGATTATCAGCACACTGCCCCCTCTCTCTGTACACACTGGGGATTATCAGCACACTTCCCCCTCTCGAAACACACTGGGGATTATCAGCACACTGCCCCCTCTCTGAACACAATGGGGATTATCAGCACACTGCCCCCTCTCGATACACACTGGGGATGATCAGCACACTGCCCCCTCTCCATACACACTGGGGATTATCAGCACACTGCCCCCTCTCGATACACACTGGGGATTATCAGCACACTGCCCCCTCTCTATACACACTGGGGATTATCAGCACACTGCCCCCTCTCGATACACACTGGGGATTATCAGCACACTGCCCCCTCTCTATACACACTGGGGATTATCAGCACACTGCCCCCTCTCGATACACACTGGGGATTATCAGCACACTGCCCCCTCTCTCTATACACACTGGGGATTATCAGCACACTGCCCCCTCTCTATACACACTGGGGATTATCAGCACTCTGCCCCCTCTCTACACACACTGGGGATTGTCAGCACACTGCCCCCTCTCTATACACACTGGGGATTATCAGCACACTGCCCCCTCTCTCCATACACACTGGGGATTATCAGCACACTGCCCCCTCTCTACACACTGGGGATTATCAGCACACTGCCCCCTCTCTCTGGACACACTGGGGATTATCAGCACACTGCCCCCTCTCCAGACACACTGGGGATTATCAGCACTCTGCCCCCTCTCTCTACACACACTGGGGATTATCAGCACACTGCCCCCTCTCTCTACACACACTGGGGATTATCAGCACACTGCCCCCTCTCTCTATACACACTGGGGATTATCAGCACACTGCCCCCTCTCTCTACACACACTGGGGATTATCAGCACACTGCCCCCTCTCTCTACACACACTGGGGATTATCAGCACACTGCCCCCTCTCTCTATGCACACTGGGGATTATCAGCACACTGCCCCCTCTCTCTATACACACTGGGGATTATCAGCACACTGCCCCCTGTCAAAACACACTGGGGATTATCAGCACACTGCCCCCTCTCTGTACACACTGGGGATTATCAGCACACAGCCCCCTCTCTCGATACACACTGGGGATTATCAGCACACTGCCCCCTCTCTCCATACACACTGGGGATTATCAGCACACAGCCCCCTCTCTCTATACACACTGGGGATTATCAGCACACTGCCCCCTCTCTCTGTACACACTGGGGATTATCAGCACAATGCCCCCTCTCGAAACACACTGGGGATTATCAGCACACTGCCCCCTCTCTGAACACAATGGGGATTATCAGCACACTGCCCCCTCTCGATACACACTGGGGATTATCAGCACACTGCCCCCTCTCCATACACACTGGGGATTATCAGCACACTGCCCCCTCTCGATACACACTGGGGATTATCAGCACACTGCCCCCTCTCTATACACACTGGGGATTATCAGCACACTGCCCCCTCTCTAAACACACTGAGGATTATCAGCACACTGCCCCCTCTCGATACACACTGGGGATTATCAGCACACTGCCCTCTCTCTGTACACACTGGGGATTATCAGCACACTGCCCCCTCTCTAAACACACTGAGGATTATCAGCACACTGCCCCCACTCGATACACACTGGGGATTATCAGCACACTGCCCTCTCTCTATACACACTGGGGATTATCAGCACACTGACCCTCTCTACACACACTGGGGATTATCAGCACACTGTCCCCTCTCTCTACACACACTGGGGATTATCAGCACACTGCCCCCTCTCTATACACACTGGGGATTATCAGCACACTGCCCCCTCTCTACACACACTGGGGATTATCAGCACACTGCCCCCTCTCTATACACACTGGGGATTATCAGCACACTGCCCCCTCTCGATACACACTGGGGATTATCAGCACACTGTCCCCTCTCTCTACACACACTGGGGATTATCAGCACACTGCCCCCTCTCTATACACACTGGGGATTATCAGCACACTGCCCCCTCTCTCTATACACACTTGGGATTATCAGCACACTGCCCCCTCTCTATACACACTGGGGATTATCATCACACTGCCCCCTCTCCACACACACTGGGGATTATCAGCACACTGCCCCCTCTCTACACACTGGGGATTATCAGCACACTGCCCCCTATCTCTATACACACTGGGGATTATCAGCACACTGCCCCCTCTCCAGACACACTGGGGATTATCAGCACACTGCCCCCTCTCTCTACACACACTGGGGATTATCAGCACACTGCCCCCTCTCTCTACACACACTGGGGATTATCAGCACACTGCCCCCTCTCTCTATGCACACTGGGGATTATCAGCACACTGCCCCCTGTCAAAACACACTTGGGATTATCAGCACACTGCCCCCTCTCTGTATACACTGGGGATTATCAGCACACAGCCCCCTCTCTCTATACACACTGGGGATTATCAGCACACTGCCCCCTCTCTCTATACACACTGGGGATTATCAGCACACAGCCCCCTCTCCCTATACACATTGGGGATTATCAGCACACTGCCCCCTCTCTCTGTACACACTGGGGATTATCAGCACACTGCCACCTCTCGAAACACACTGGGGATTATCAGCACACTGCCCCCTCTCTGAACACAATGGGGATTATCAGCACACTGCCCCCTCTTGATACACACTGGGGATTATCAGCACACTGCCCCCTCTCCATACACACTGGGGATTATCAGCACACTGCCCCCTCTCGATACACACTGGGGATTATCAGCACACTGCCCCCTCTCTATACACACTGGGGATTATCAGCACACTGCCCCCTCTCTAAACACACTGAGGATTATCAGCACACTGCCCCCTCTCGATACACACTGGGGATTATCAGCACACTGCCCTCTCTCTATACACACTGGGGATTATCAGCACACTGCCCTCTCTCTATACACAGTGGGGATTATCAGCACACTGCCCTCTCTCTATACACACTGGGGATTATCAGCACACTGCCCCCCCTCTCGATACACACTGGGGATTATCAGCACACTGCCCTCTCTCAATACACACTGGGGATTATCAGCACACTGCCCCCTCTCTATACACACTGGGGATTATCAGCACACTGCCCCCTCTCTGTACACACTGGGGATTATCAGCACACTGCCCCCTCTCTACACACACTGGGGATTATCAGCACACTGTCCCCTCTCTCTACACACACTGGGGATTATCAGCACACTGCCCCCTCTCGATACACACTGGGGATTATCAGCACACTGCCCCCTCTCTGTACACACTGGGGATTATCAGCACACTGCCCCCTCTCTACACACACTGGGGATTATCAGCACACTGCCCCCTCTCGACACACACTGGGGATTATCAGCACACTGCCCCCTCTCTCTATACACACTGGGGATTATCAGCACACTGCCCCCTCTCTTTTCACACTGGGGATTATCAGCACACTGCCCCCTCTCTGCACACTGGGGATTATCAGCACATTGCCCCCTCTCTCTATACACACTGGGGATTATCAGCACACTGCCCCCTCTCTCTACACACACTGGGGATTATCAGCACACTGCCCCCTCTCTGTACACACTGGGGATTATCAGCACACTGCTCCCTCTCCAGACACACTGGGGATTATCAGCACACTGCCCCCTCTCTCTACACACTGGGGATTATCAGCACACTGCCCCCTCTCTGTACACACTGGGGATTATCAGCACACTGCCCCCTCTCGACACACACTGGGGATTATCAGCACACTGTCCCCTGTCAAAACACACTGGGGATTATCAGCACACTGCCCCCTCTCTGTACACACTGGGGATTATCAGCACACAGCCCCCTCTCTCTATACACACTGGGGATTATCAGCACACTGCCCCCTCTCTCTATACACACTGGGGATTATCAGCACACTGCCCCCTCTCTCTGTACACACTGGGGATTATCAGCACACTGCCCCCTCTCTGTACACACTGGGGATTATCAGCACACTGCCCCCTCTCGACACACACTGGGGATTATCAGCACACTGTCCCCTGTCAAAACACACTGGGGATTATCAGCACACTGCCCCCTCTCTGTACACACTGGGGATTATCAGCACACTGCCCCCTCTCTACACACACTGGGGATTATCAGCACACTGTCCCCTCTCTCTACACACACTGGGGATTATCAGCACACTGCCCCCTCTCGATACACACTGGGGATTATCAGCACACTGCCCCCTCTCTGTACACACTGGGGATTATCAGCACACTGCCCCCTCTCTACACACACTGGGGATTATCAGCACACTGCCCCCTCTCGATACACACTGGGGATGATCAGCACACTGCCCCCTCTCCATACACACTGGGGATTATCAGCACACTGCCCCCTCTCGATACACACTGGGGATTATCAGCACACTGCCCCCTCTCTATACACACTGGGGATTATCAGCACACTGCCCCCTCTCTCAACACACTGAGGATTATCAGCACACTGCCCCCTCTCGATACACACTGGGGATTATCAGCACACTGCCCTCTCTCTATACACACTGGTGATTATCAGCACACTGCCCCCTCTCTACACACACTGAGGATTATCAGCACACTGCCCCCTCTCGATACACACTGGGGATTATCAGCACACTGCCCTCTCTCTATACACACTGGGGATTATCAGCACACTGCCCTCTCTCTATACACACTGGGGATTATCAGCACACTGCCCCCTCTCTGTACACACTGGGGATTATCAGCACACTGCCCCCTCTCTACACACACTGGGGATTATCAGCACACTGTCCCCTCTCTCTACACACACTGGGGATTATCAGCACACTGCCCCCTCTCTATACACACTGGGGATTATCAGCACACTGCCCCCTCTCTGAACACAATGGGGATTATCAGCACACAGCCCCCTCTCTCTATACACACTGGGGATTATCAGCACACTGCCCCCTCTCTCTATACACACTGGGGATTATCAGCACACAGCCCCCTCTCTCGATACACACTGGGGATTATCAGCACACTGCCCCCTCTCTCTGTACACACTGGGGATTATCAGCACACTGCCCCCTCTCGAAACACACTGGGGATTATCAGCACACTGCCCCCTCTCTGAACACAATGGGGATTATCAGCACACTGCCCCCTCTCGATACACACTGGGGATTATCAGCACACTGCCCCCTCTCCATACACACTGGGGATTATCAGCACACTGCCCCCTCTCGATACACACTGGGGATTATCAGCACACTGCCCCCTCTCTGTACACACTGGGGATTATCAGCACACTGCCCCCTCTCTCAACACACTGAGGATTATCAGCACACTGCCCCCTCTCGATACACACTGGGGATTATCAGCACACTGCCCTCTCTCTATACACACTGGGGATTATCAGCACACTGCCCCCTCTCTACACACACTGAGGATTATCAGCACACTGCCCCCTCTCGATACACACTGGGGATTATCAGCACACTGCCCTCTCTCTATACACACTGGGGATTATCAGCACACTGCCCTCTCTCAATACACACTGGGGATTATCAGCACACTGCCCCCTCTCGATACACACTGGGGATTATCAGCACACTTCCCCCTCTCGATACACACTGGGGATTATCAGCACACTGCCCCCTCTCTGTACACACTGGGGATTATCAGCACACTGCCCCCTCTCGACACACACTGGGGATTATCAGCACACTGCGCCCTCTCGACACACACTGGGGATTATCAGCACACTGCCCCCTCTCTCTATACACACTGGGGATTATCAGCACACTGCCCCCTCTCTGTACACACTGGGGATTATCAGCACACTGCCCCCTCTCTCTACACACACTGGGGATTATCAGCACACTGCCCCCTCTCTATACACACTGGGGATTATCAGCACACAGCCCCCTCTCTCTATACACACTGGGGATTATCAGCACACTGCCCCCTCTCTCTGTACACACTGGGGATTATCAGCACACTGCCCCCTCTCGAAACACACTGGGGATTATCAGCACACTGCCCCCTCTCTGAACACAATGGGGATTATCAGCACACTGCCCCCTCTCGATACACACTGGGGATTATCAGCACACTGCCCCCTCTCCATACACACTGGGGATTATCAGCACACAGCCCCCTCTCTCTATACACACTGGGGATTATCAGCACACTGCCCCCTCTCTCTGTACACACTGGGGATTATCAGCACACTGCCCCCTCTCGAAACACACTGGGGATTATCAGCACACTGCCCCCTCTCTGAACACAATGGGGATTATCAGCACACTGCCCCCTCTCGATACACACTGGGGATTATCAGCGCACTGCCCCCTCTCGATACACACTGGGGATTATCAGCACACTGCCCCCTCTCTATATACACTGGGGATTATCAGCACACTGCCCCCTCTCTAAACACACTGAGGATTATCAGCACACTGCCCCCTCTCGATACACACTGGGGATTATCAGCACACTGCCCTCTCTCGAGACACACTGGGGATTATCAGCACACTGCCCCCTCTCTACACACACTGAGGATTATCAGCACACTGCCCCCTCTCGATACACACTGGGGATTATCAGCACACTGCCCTCTCTCTATACACACTGGGGATTATCAGCACACTGCCCTCTCTCTATACACACTGGGGATCATCAGCACACTGCCCCCTCTCGATACACACTGGGGATTATCAGCACACTTCCCCCTCTCTATACACACTGGGGATTATCAGCACACTGCCCTCTCTCAATACACACTGGGGATTATCAGCACACTGCCCTCTATACACACTGGGGATTATCAGCACACTGCCCCCCCTCTCGATACACACTGGGGATTATCAGCACACTGCCCCCTCTCCATACACACTGGGGATTATCAGCACACTGCCCCCTCTCGATACACACTGGGGATTATCAGCACACTGCCCCCTCTCTATACACACTGGGGATTATCAGCACACTGCCCCCTCTCTCAACACACTGAGGATTATCAGCACACTGCCCCCTCTCGATACACACTGGGGATTATCAGCACACTGCCCTCTCTCTATACACACTGGTGATTATCAGCACACTGCCCCCTCTCTACACACACTGAGGATTATCAGCACACTGCCCCCTCTCGATACACACTGGGGATTATCAGCACACTGCCCTCTCTCTATACACACTGGGGATTATCAGCACACTGCCCTCTCTCTGTACACACTGGGGATTATCAGCACACTGCCCCCTCTCTGTACACACTGGGGATTATCAGCACACTGCCCCCTCTCTACACACACTGGGGATTATCAGCACACTGTCCCCTCTCTCTACACACACTGGGGATTATCAGCACACTGCCCCCTCTCTATACACACTGGGGATTATCAGCACACTGCCCCCTCTCTATACACACTGGGGATTATCAGCACACTGCCCCCTGTCAAAACACACTGGGGATTATCAGCACACTGCCCCCTCTCTGCACACACTGGGGATTATCAGCACACAGCCCCCTCTCTCTATACACACTGGGGATTATCAGCACACTGCCCCCTCTCTCTATACACACTGGGGATTATCAGCACACAGCCCCCTCTCTCGATACACACTGGGGATTATCAGCACACTGCCCCCTCTCTCTGTACACACTGGGGATTATCAGCACACTGCCCCCTCTCGAAACACACTGGGGATTATCAGCACACTGCCCCCTCTCTGAACACAATGGGGATTATCAGCACACTGCCCCCTCTCGATACACACTGGGGATGATCAGCACACTGCCCCCTCTCCATACACACTGGGGATTATCAGCACACTGCCCCCTCTCGATACACACTGGGGATTATCAGCACACTGCCCCCTCTCTATACACACTGGGGATTATCAGCACACTGCCCCCTCTCTCAACACACTGAGGATTATCAGCACACTGCCCCCTCTCGATACACACTGGGGATTATCAGCACACTGCCCTCTCTCTATACACACTGAGGATTATCAGCACACTGCCCCCTCTCGATACACACTGGGGATTATCAGCACACTGCCCTCTCTCTACACACACTGAGGATTATCAGCACATTGCCCCCTCTCTCTATACACACTTGGGATTATCAGCACACTGCCCCCTCTCTATACACACTGGGGATTATCATCACACTGCCCCCTCTCCACACACACTGGGGATTATCAGCACACTGCCCCCTCTCTACACACTGGGGATTATCAGCACACTGCCCCCTATCTCTATACACACTGGGGATTATCAGCACACTGCCCCCTCTCCAGACACACTGGGGATTATCAGCACACTGCCCCCTCTCTCTACACACACTGGGGATTATCAGCACACTGCCCCCTCTCTCTACACACACTGGGGATTATCAGCACACTGCCCCCTCTCTCTATGCACACTGGGGATTATCAGCACACTGCCCCCTGTCAAAACACACTTGGGATTATCAGCACACTGCCCCCTCTCTGTATACACTGGGGATTATCAGCACACAGCCCCCTCTCTCTATACACACTGGGGATTATCAGCACACTGCCCCCTCTCTCTATACACACTGGGGATTATCAGCACACAGCCCCCTCTCCCTATACACATTGGGGATTATCAGCACACTGCCCCCTCTCTCTGTACACACTGGGGATTATCAGCACACTGCCACCTCTCGAAACACACTGGGGATTATCAGCACACTGCCCCCTCTCTGAACACAATGGGGATTATCAGCACACTGCCCCCTCTTGATACACACTGGGGATTATCAGCACACTGCCCCCTCTCCATACACACTGGGGATTATCAGCACACTGCCCCCTCTCGATACACACTGGGGATTATCAGCACACTGCCCCCTCTCTATACACACTGGGGATTATCAGCACACTGCCCCCTCTCTAAACACACTGAGGATTATCAGCACACTGCCCCCTCTCGATACACACTGGGGATTATCAGCACACTGCCCTCTCTCTATACACACTGGGGATTATCAGCACACTGCCCTCTCTCTATACACAGTGGGGATTATCAGCACACTGCCCTCTCTCTATACACACTGGGGATTATCAGCACACTGCCCCCCCTCTCGATACACACTGGGGATTATCAGCACACTGCCCTCTCTCAATACACACTGGGGATTATCAGCACACTGCCCCCTCTCTTTTCACACTGGGGATTATCAGCACACTGCCCCCTCTCTGTACACACTGGGGATTATCAGCACACTGCCCCCTCTCTACACACACTGGGGATTATCAGCACACTGTCCCCTCTCTCTACACACACTGGGGATTATCAGCACACTGCCCCCTCTCGATACACACTGGGGATTATCAGCACACTGCCCCCTCTCTGTACACACTGGGGATTATCAGCACACTGCCCCCTCTCTACACACACTGGGGATTATCAGCACACTGCCCCCTCTCGACACACACTGGGGATTATCAGCACACTGCCCCCTCTCTCTATACACACTGGGGATTATCAGCACACTGCCCCCTCTCTATACACACTGGGGATTATCAGCACACTGCCCCCTCTCTACACACTGGGGATTATCAGCACATTGCCCCCTCTCTCTGTACACACTGGGGATTATCAGCACACTGCCCCCTCTCTCTACACACACTGGGGATTATCAGCACACTGCCCCCTCTCTGTACACACTGGGGATTATCAGCACACTGCTCCCTCTCCAGACACACTGGGGATTATCAGCACACTGCCCCCTCTCTCTACACACTGGGGATTATCAGCACACTGCCCCCTCTCTGTACACACTGGGGATTATCAGCACACTGCCCCCTCTCGACACACACTGGGGATTATCAGCACACTGTCCCCTGTCAAAACACACTGGGGATTATCAGCACACTGCCCCCTCTCTGTACACACTGGGGATTATCAGCACACAGCCCCCTCTCTCTATACACACTGGGGATTATCAGCACACTGCCCCCTCTCTCTGTACACACTGGGGATTATCAGCACACTGCCCCCTCTCTGTACACACTGGGGATTATCAGCACACTGCCCCCTCTCGACACACACTGGGGATTATCAGCACACTGTCCCCTGTCAAAACACACTGGGGATTATCAGCACACTGCCCCCTCTCTGTACACACTGGGGATTATCAGCACACTGCCCCCTCTCTACACACACTGGGGATTATCAGCACACTGTCCCCTCTCTCTACACACACTGGGGATTATCAGCACACTGCCCCCTCTCGATACACACTGGGGATTATCAGCACACTGCCCCCTCTCTGTACACACTGGGGATTATCAGCACACTGCCCCCTCTCTACACACACTGGGGATTATCAGCACACTGCCCCCTCTCGATACACACTGGGGATGATCAGCACACTGCCCCCTCTCCATACACACTGGGGATTATCAGCACACTGCCCCCTCTCGATACACACTGGGGATTATCAGCACACTGCCCCCTCTGTATACACACTGGGGATTATCAGCACACTGCCCCCTCTCTCAACACACTGAGGATTATCAGCACACTGCCCCCTCTCGATACACACTGGGGATTATCAGCACACTGCCCTCTCTCTATACACACTGGTGATTATCAGCACACTGCCCCCTCTCTACACACACTGAGGATTATCAGCACACTGCCCCCTCTCGATACACACTGGGGATTATCAGCACACTGCCCTCTCTCTATACACACTGGGGATTATCAGCACACTGCCCTCTCTCTATACACACTGGGGATTATCAGCACACTGCCCCCTCTCTGTACACACTGGGGATTATCAGCACACTGCCCCCTCTCTACACACACTGGGGATTATCAGCACACTGTCCCCTCTCTCTACACACACTGGGGATTATCAGCACACTGCCCCCTCTCTATACACACTGGGGATTATCAGCACACTGCCCCCTCTCTGAACACAATGGGGATTATCAGCACACTGCCCCCTGTCAAAACACACTGGGGATTATCAGCACACTGCCCCCTCTCTGCACACACTGGGGATTATCAGCACACAGCCCCCTCTCTCTATACACACTGGGGATTATCAGCACACTGCCCCCTCTCTCTATACACACTGGGGATTATCAGCACACAGCCCCCTCTCTCGATACACACTGGGGATTATCAGCACACTGCCCCCTCTCTCTGTACACACTGGGGATTATCAGCACACTGCCCCCTCTCGAAACACACTGGGGATTATCAGCACACTGCCCCCTCTCTGAACACAATGGGGATTATCAGCACACTGCCCCCTCTCTGTACACACTGGGGATTATCAGCACACTGCCCCCTCTCGACACACACTGGGGATTATCAGCACACAGCCCCCTCTCTCTATACACACTGGGGATTATCAGCACACTGCCCCCTCTCTCTATACACACTGGGGATTATCAGCACACAGCCCCCTCTCTCGATACACACTGGGGATTATCAGCACACTGCCCCCTCTCTGTATACACTGGGGATTATCAGCACACAGCCCCCTCTCTCTATACACACTGGGGATTATCAGCACACTGCCCCCTCTCTCTATACACACTGGGGATTATCAGCACACAGCCCCCTCTCCCTATACACATTGGGGATTATCAGCACACTGCCCCCTCTCTCTGTACACACTGGGGATTATCAGCACACTGCCACCTCTCGAAACACACTGGGGATTATCAGCACACTGCCCCCTCTCTGAACACAATGGGGATTATCAGCACACTGCCCCCTCTTGATACACACTGGGGATTATCAGCACACTGCCCCCTCTCCATACACACTGGGGATTATCAGCACACTGCCCCCTCTCGATACACACTGGGGATTATCAGCACACTGCCCCCTCTCTATACACACTGGGGATTATCAGCACACTGCCCCCTCTCTAAACACACTGAGGATTATCAGCACACTGCCCCCTCTCGATACACACTGGGGATTATCAGCACACTGCCCTCTCTCTATACACACTGGGGATTATCAGCACACTGCCCTCTCTCTATACACAGTGGGGATTATCAGCACACTGCCCTCTCTCTATACACACTGGGGATTATCAGCACACTGCCCCCCCTCTCGATACACACTGGGGATTATCAGCACACTGCCCTCTCTCAATACACACTGGGGATTATCAGCACACTGCCCCCTCTCTTTTCACACTGGGGATTATCAGCACACTGCCCCCTCTCTGTACACACTGGGGATTATCAGCACACTGCCCCCTCTCTACACACACTGGGGATTATCAGCACACTGTCCCCTCTCTCTACACACACTGGGGATTATCAGCACACTGCCCCCTCTCGATACACACTGGGGATTATCAGCACACTGCCCCCTCTCTGTACACACTGGGGATTATCAGCACACTGCCCCCTCTCTACACACACTGGGGATTATCAGCACACTGCCCCCTCTCGACACACACTGGGGATTATCAGCACACTGCCCCCTCTCTCTATACACACTGGGGATTATCAGCACACTGCCCCCTCTCTATACACACTGGGGATTATCAGCACACTGCCCCCTCTCTACACACTGGGGATTATCAGCACATTGCCCCCTCTCTCTGTACACACTGGGGATTATCAGCACACTGCCCCCTCTCTCTACACACACTGGGGATTATCAGCACACTGCCCCCTCTCTGTACACACTGGGGATTATCAGCACACTGCTCCCTCTCCAGACACACTGGGGATTATCAGCACACTGCCCCCTCTCTCTACACACTGGGGATTATCAGCACACTGCCCCCTCTCTGTACACACTGGGGATTATCAGCACACTGCCCCCTCTCGACACACACTGGGGATTATCAGCACACTGTCCCCTGTCAAAACACACTGGGGATTATCAGCACACTGCCCCCTCTCTGTACACACTGGGGATTATCAGCACACAGCCCCCTCTCTCTATACACACTGGGGATTATCAGCACACTGCCCCCTCTCTCTTTTCACACTGGGGATTATCAGCACACTGCCCCCTCTCTCTGTACACACTGGGGATTATCAGCACACTGCCCCCTCTCTGTACACACTGGGGATTATCAGCACACTGCCCCCTCTCGACACACACTGGGGATTATCAGCACACTGTCCCCTGTCAAAACACACTGGGGATTATCAGCACACTGCCCCCTCTCTGTACACACTGGGGATTATCAGCACACTGCCCCCTCTCTACACACACTGGGGATTATCAGCACACTGTCCCCTCTCTCTACACACACTGGGGATTATCAGCACACTGCCCCCTCTCGATACACACTGGGGATTATCAGCACACTGCCCCCTCTCTGTACACACTGGGGATTATCAGCACACTGCCCCCTCTCTACACACACTGGGGATTATCAGCACACTGCCCCCTCTCGATACACACTGGGGATGATCAGCACACTGCCCCCTCTCCATACACACTGGGGATTATCAGCACACTGCCCCCTCTCGATACACACTGGGGATTATCAGCACACTGCCCCCTCTGTATACACACTGGGGATTATCAGCACACTGCCCCCTCTCTCAACACACTGAGGATTATCAGCACACTGCCCCCTCTCGATACACACTGGGGATTATCAGCACACTGCCCTCTCTCTATACACACTGGTGATTATCAGCACACTGCCCCCTCTCTACACACACTGAGGATTATCAGCACACTGCCCCCTCTCGATACACACTGGGGATTATCAGCACACTGCCCTCTCTCTATACACACTGGGGATTATCAGCACACTGCCCTCTCTCTATACACACTGGGGATTATCAGCACACTGCCCCCTCTCTGTACACACTGGGGATTATCAGCACACTGCCCCCTCTCTACACACACTGGGGATTATCAGCACACTGTCCCCTCTCTCTACACACACTGGGGATTATCAGCACACTGCCCCCTCTCTATACACACTGGGGATTATCAGCACACTGCCCCCTCTCTGAACACAATGGGGATTATCAGCACACTGCCCCCTGTCAAAACACACTGGGGATTATCAGCACACTGCCCCCTCTCTGCACACACTGGGGATTATCAGCACACAGCCCCCTCTCTCTATACACACTGGGGATTATCAGCACACTGCCCCCTCTCTCTATACACACTGGGGATTATCAGCACACAGCCCCCTCTCTCGATACACACTGGGGATTATCAGCACACTGCCCCCTCTCTCTGTACACACTGGGGATTATCAGCACACTGCCCCCTCTCGAAACACACTGGGGATTATCAGCACACTGCCCCCTCTCTGAACACAATGGGGATTATCAGCACACTGCCCCCTCTCGATACACACTGGGGATGATCAGCACACTGCCCCCTCTCCATACACACTGGGGATTATCAGCACACTGCCCCCTCTCGATACACACTGGGGATTATCAGCACACTGCCCTCTCTCTATACACACTGGGGATTATCAGCACACTGCCCCCTCTCTACACACACTGAGGATTATCAGCACACTGCCCCCTCTCGATACACACTGGGGATTATCAGCACACTGCCCTCTCTCTATACACACTGGGGATTATCAGCACACTGCCCTCTCTCAATACACACTGGGGATTATCAGCACACTGCCCCCTCTCGATACACACTGGGGATTATCAGCACACTTCCCCCTCTCGATACACACTGGGGATTATCAGCACACTGCCCCCTCTCTGTACACACTGGGGATTATCAGCACACTGCCCCCTCTCGACACACACTGGGGATTATCAGCACACTGCGCCCTCTCGACACACACTGGGGATTATCAGCACACTGCCCCCTCTCTCTATACACACTGGGGATTATCAGCACACTGCCCCCTCTCTGTACACACTGGGGATTATCAGCACACTGCCCCCTCTCTCTACACACACTGGGGATTATCAGCACACTGCCCCCTCTCTATGCACACTGGGGATTATCAGCACACAGCCCCCTCTCTCTATACACACTGGGGATTATCAGCACACTGCCCCCTCTCTCTGTACACACTGGGGATTATCAGCACACTGCCCCCTCTCGAAACACACTGGGGATTATCAGCACACTGCCCCCTCTCTGAACACAATGGGGATTATCAGCACACTGCCCCCTCTCGATACACACTGGGGATTATCAGCACACTGCCCCCTCTCCATACACACTGGGGATTATCAGCACACAGCCCCCTCTCTCTATACACACTGGGGATTATCAGCACACTGCCCCCTCTCTCTGTACACACTGGGGATTATCAGCACACTGCCCCCTCTAGAAACACACTGGGGATTATCAGCACACTGCCCCCTCTCTGAACACAATGGGGATTATCAGCACACTGCCCCCTCTCGATACACACTGGGGATTATCAGCGCACTGCCCCCTCTCGATACACACTGGGGATTATCAGCACACTGCCCCCTCTCTATATACACTGGGGATTATCAGCACACTGCCCCCTCTCTAAACACACTGAGGATTATCAGCACACTGCCCCCTCTCGATACACACTGGGGATTATCAGCACACTGCCCTCTCTCGAGACACACTGGGGATTATCAGCACACTGCCCCCTCTCTACACACACTGAGGATTATCAGCACACTGCCCCCTCTCGATACACACTGGGGATTATCAGCACACTGCCCTCTCTCTATACACACTGGGGATTATCAGCACACTGCCCTCTCTCTATACACACTGGGGATCATCAGCACACTGCCCCCTCTCGATACACACTGGGGATTATCAGCACACTGCCCCCTCTCCATACACACTGGCGATTATCAGCACACTGCCCCCCCTCTCGATACACACTGGGGATTATCAGCACACTGCCCCCTCTCCATACACACTGGGGATTATCAGCACACTGCCCCCTCTCGATACACACTGGGGATTATCAGCACACTGCCCCCTCTCTATACACACTGGGGATTATCAGCACACTGCCCCCTCTCTCAACACACTGAGGATTATCAGCACACTGCCCCCTCTCGATACACACTGGGGATTATCAGCACACTGCCCTCTCTCTATACACACTGGTGATTATCAGCACACTGCCCCCTCTCTACACACACTGAGGATTATCAGCACACTGCCCCCTCTCGATACACACTGGGGATTATCAGCACACTGCCCTCTCTCTATACACACTGGGGATTATCAGCACACTGCCCTCTCTCTATGCACACTGGGGATTATCAGCACACTGCCCCCTCTCTGTACACACTGGGGATTATCAGCACACTGCCCCCTCTCTACACACACTGGGGATTATCAGCACACTGTCCCCTCTCTCTACACACACTGGGGATTATCAGCACACTGCTCCCTCTCTATACACACTGGGGATTATCAGCACACTGCCCCCTCTCTATACACACTGGGGATTATCAGCACACTGCCCCCTGTCAAAACACACTGGGGATTATCAGCACACTGCCCCCTCTCTGCACACACTGGAGATTATCAGCACACAGCCCCCTCTCTCTATACACTCTGGGGATTATCAGCACACTGCCCCCTCTCTCTATACACACTGGGGATTATCAGCACACAGCCCCCTCTCTCGATACACACTGGGGATTATCAGCACACTGCCCCCTCTCTCTGTACACACTGGGGATTATCAGCACACTGCCCCCTCTCGAAACACACTGGGGATTATCAGCACACTGCCCCCTCTCTGAACACAATGGGGATTATCAGCACACTGCCCCCTCTCGATACACACTGGGGATGATCAGCACACTGCCCCCTCTCCATACACACTGGGGATTATCAGCACACTGCCCCCTCTCGATACACACTGGGGATTATCAGCACACTGCCCCCTCTCTATACACACTGGGGATTATCAGCACACTGCCCCCTCTCTCAACACACTGAGGATTATCAGCACACTGCCCCCTCTCGATACACACTGGGGATTATCAGCACACTGCCCTCTCTCTATACACACTGGGGATTATCAGCACACTGCCCCCTCTCTACACACACTGAGGATTATCAGCACACTGCCCCCTCTCGATACACACTGGGGATTATCAGCACACTGCCCTCTCTCTATACACACTGGGGATTATCAGCACACTTCCCTCTCTCAATACACACTGGGGATTATCAGCACACTGCCCCCTCTCGATACACACTGGGGATTATCAGCACACTTCCCCCTCTCGATACACACTGGGGATTATCAGCACACTGCCCCCTCTCTGGACACACTGGGGATTATCAGCACACTGCCCCCTCTCGACACACACTGGGGATTATCAGCACACTGCGCCCTCTCGACACACACTGGGGATTATCAGCACACTGCCCCCTCTCTCTATACACACTGGGGATTATCAGCACACTGCCCCCTCTCTGTACACACTGGGGATTATCAGCACACTGCCCCCTCTCTCTACACACACTGGGGATTATCAGCACACTGCCCCCTCTCTATACACACTGGGGATTATCAGCACACAGCCCCCTCTCTCTATACACACTGGGGATTATCAGCACACTGCCCCCTCTCTCTGTACACACTGGGGATTATCAGCACACTGCCCCCTCTCGAAACACACTGGGGATTATCAGCACACTGCCCCCTCTCGATACACACTGGGGATTATCAGCACACTGCCCCCTCTCCATACACACTGGGGATTATCAGCACACAGCCCCCTCTCTCTATACACACTGGGGATTATCAGCACACTGCCCCCTCTCTCTGTACACACTGGGGATTATCAGCACACTGCCCCCTCTCGAAACACACTGGGGATTATCAGCACACTGCCCCCTCTCTGAACACAATGGGGATTATCAGCACACTGCCCCCTCTCGATACACACTGGGGATTATCAGCGCACTGCCCCCTCTCGATACACACTGGGGATTATCAGCACACTGCCCCCTCTCTATATACACTGGGGATTATCAGCACACTGCCCCCTCTCTAAACACACTGAGGATTATCAGCACACTGCCCCCTCTCGATACACACTGGGGATTATCAGCACACTGCCCTCTCTCGAGACACACTGGGGATTATCAGCACACTGCCCCCTCTCTGCACACACTGAGGATTATCAGCACACTGCCCCCTCTCGATACACACTGGGGATTATCAGCACACTGCCCTCTCTCTATACACACTGGGGATTATCAGCACACTGCCCTCTCTCTATACACACTGGGGATCATCAGCACACTGCCCCCTCTCGATACACACTGGGGATTATCAGCACACTTCCCCCTCTCTATACACACTGGGGATTATCAGCACACTGCCCTCTCTCAATACACACTGGGGATTATCAGCACACTGCCCTCTATACACACTGGGGATTATCAGCACACTGCCCCCCCTCTCGATACACACTGGGGATTATCAGCACACTGCCCTCTCTCAATACACACTGGGGATTATCAGCACACTGCCCCCTCTCTATGCACACTGGGGATTATCAGCACACTGCCCCCTCTCTGCACACACTGGGGATTATCAGCACACTGCCCCCTCTCGACACACACTGGGGATTATCAGCACACTGCCCCCTCTCTCTATACACACTGGGGATTATCAGCACACTGCCCCCTCTCTATACACACTGGGGATTATCATCACACTGCCCCCTCTCCACACACACTGGGGATTATCAGCACACTGCCCCCTCTCTACACACTGGGGATTATCAGCACACTGCCCCCTCTCTCTATACACACTGGGGATTATCAGCACACTGCCCCCTCTCCAGACACACTGGGGATTATCAGCACACTGCCCCCTCTCTCTGCACACACTGGGGATTATCAGCACACTGCCCCCTCTCTCTACACACACTGGGGATTATCAGCACACTGCCCCCTCTCTCTATACACACTGGGGATTATCAGCACACTGCCCCCTGTCAAAACACACTGGGGATTATCAGCACACTGCCCCCTCTCTGTATACACTGGGGATTATCAGCACACTGCCCCCTCTCTGTACACACTGGGGATTATCAGCACACAGCCCCCTCTCTCTATACACACTGGGGATTATCAGCACACTGCCCCCTCTCTCTATACACACTGGGGATTATCAGCACACTGCCCCCTCTCTCTGTACACACTGGGGATTATCAGCACACTGCCCCCTCTCGAAACACACTGGGGATTATCAGCACACTGCCCCCTCTCTGAACACAATGGGGATTATCAGCACACTGCCCCCTCTCGATACACACTGGGGATTATCAGCACACTGCCCCCTCTCCATACACACTGTGGATTATCAGCACACTGCCCCCTCTCGATACACACTGGGGATTATCAGCACACTGCCCCCTCTCTAAACACACTGAGGATTATCAGCACACTGCCCCCTCTCGATACACACTGGGGATTATCAGCACACTGCCCCCTTTCTACACACACTGAGGATTATCAGCACACTGCCCCCTCTCGATACACACTGGGGATTATCAGCACACTGCCCCCTCTCTACACACACTGAGGATTATCAGCACACTGCCCCCTCTCTATACACACTGGGGATTATCAGCACACTGCCCCCTCTCGATACACACTGGGGATTATCAGCACACTTCCCCCTCTCTATACACATTGGGGATTATCAGCACACTGCCCTCTCTCTATACACACTGGGGATTATCAGCACACTGCCCCCTCTCGATACACACTGGGGATTATCAGCACACTGCCCCCTCTCCACACACACTGGGGATTATAAGCACACTGCCCCCTCTCTAAACACATTGAGGATTATCAGCACACTGCCCCCTCTCTATACACACTGGGGATTATCAGCACACTGCCCCCTCTCTATTCACACTGGGGATTATCAGCACACTGCCCCCTCTCGATACACACTGGGGATTATCAGCACACTGCCCCCTCTCTATACACACTGGGGATTATCAGCACACTGCCCCCTCTCGATACACACTGGGGATTATCAGCACACTGCCCCCTCTCCATACACACTGGGGATTATCAGCACACTGCCCCCTCTCGATACACACTGGGGATTATCAGCACACTGCCCCCTCCCTCTATACACACTGGGGATTATCAGCACACTGCCCCCTCTCTATACACACTGGGGATTATCAGCACACTGCGCCCTCTCTACACACACTGGGGATTATCAGCACACTGCCCCCTCTCTATACACACTGGGGATTATCAGCACACTGCCCCCTCTCGATACACACTGGGGATTATCAGCACACTGCCCCCTCTCTCTATACACACTGGGGATTATCAGCACACTGCCCCCTCTCCATACACACTGGGGATTATCAGCGCACTGCCCCCTCTCGATACACACTGGGGATTATCAGCACACTGCCCCCTCTCTATATACACTGGGGATTATCAGCACACTGCCCCCTCTCTAAACACACTGAGGATTATCAGCACACTGCCCCCTCTCGATACACACTGGGGATTATCAGCACACTGCCCTCTCTCTATACACACTGGGGATTATCAGCACACTGCCCCCTCTCGATACACACTGGGGATTATCAGCACACTGCCCTCTCTCTATACACACTGGGGATTATCAGCACACTGCCCTCTCTCTATACACACTGGGGATTATCAGCACACTGCCCCCTCTCGATACACACTGGGGATTATCAGCACACTTCCCCCTCTCTATACACACTGGGGATTATCAGCACACTGCCCTCTCTCAATACACACTGGGGATTATCAGCACACTGCCCCCCCTCTCGATACACACTGGGGATTATCAGCACACTGCCCTCTCTCAATACACACTGGGGATTATCAGCACACTGCCCCCTCTCTATACACACTGGGGATTATCAGCACACTGCCCCCTCTCTGTACACACTGGGGATTATCAGCACACTGCCCCCTCTCTACACACACTGGGGATTATCAGCACACTGCCCCCTCTTGACACACACTGGGGATTATCAGCACACTGCCCCCTCTCTCTATACACACTGGGGATTATCAGCACACTGCCCCCTCTCTGTACACACTGGGGATTATCATCACACTGCCCCCTCTCCACACACACTGGGGATTATCAGCACACTGCCCCCTCTCTACACACTGGGGATTATCAGCACACTGCCCCCTCTCTCTATACACACTGGGGATTATCAGCACACTGCCCCCTCTCCAGACACACTGGGGATTATCAGCACACTGCCCCCTCTCTCTGCACACACTGGGGATTATCAGCACACTGCCCCCTCTCTCTACACACACTGGGGATTATCAGCACACTGCCCCCTCTCTCTATGCACACTCGGGATTATCAGCACACTGCCCCCTGTCAAAACACACTGGGGATTATCAGCACACTGCCCCCTCTCTGTACACACTGGGGATTATCAGCACACAGCCCCCTCTCTCTATACACACTGGGGATTATCAGCACACTGCCCCCTCTCTCTGTACACACTGGGGATTATCAGCACACTGCCCCCTCTCGAAACACACTGGGGATTATCAGCACACTGCCCCCTCTCTGTACACACTGGGGATTATCAGCACACAGCCCCCTCTCTCTATACACACTGGGGATTATCAGCACACTGCCCCCTCTCTCTGTACACACTGGGGATTATCAGCACACTGCCCCCTCTCGAAACACACTGGGGATTATCAGCACACTGCCCCCTCTCTGTACACACTGGGGATTATCAGCACACAGCCCCCTCTCTCTATACACACTGGGGATTATCAGCACACTGCCCCCTCTCTTTTCACACTGGGGATTATCAGCACACTGCCCCCTCTCTCTATACACACTGGGGATTATCAGCACACTGCCCCCTCTCGAAACACACTGGGGATTATCAGCACACTGCCCCCTCTCTGAACACAATGGGGATTATCAGCACACTGCCCCCTCTCTCTATACACACTGGGGATTATCAGCACACTGCCCCCTCTCCATACACACTGGGGATTATCAGCACACTGCCCCCTCTCGATACACACTGGGGATTATCAGCACACTGCCCCCTCTCTAATCACACTGAGGATTATCAGCACACTGCCCCCTCTCTATACACACTGGGGATTATCAGCACACTGCCCCCTCTCGATACACACTGGGGATTATCAGCACACTGCCCCCTCTCGACACACACTGAGGATTATCAGCACACTGCCCCCTCTCGATACACACTGGGGATTATCAGCACACTGCCCTCTCTCTATACACACTGGGGATTATCAGCACACTGCCCTCTCTCTATACACACTGGGGATTATCAGCACACTGCCCCCTCTCTATACACACTGGGGATTATCAGCACACTGCCCTCTCTCTATACACACTGGGGATTATCAGCACACTGCCCTCTCTCTATACACACTGGGGATTATCAGCACACTGCCCCCTCTCGATACACACTGGGGATTATCAGCACACTTCCCCCTCTCTATACACATTGGGGATTATCAGCACTCTGCCCTCTCTCTATACACACTGGGGATTATCAGCACACTGCCCCCTCTCGATACACACTGGGGATTATCAGCACACTGCCCCCTCTCCACACACACTGGGGATTATAAGCACACTGCCCCCTCTCGAAACACATTGAGGATTATCAGCACACTGCCCTCTCTCTATACACACTGGGGATTATCAGCACACTGCCCCCTCTCGATACACACTGGGGATTATCAGCACACTGCCCCCTCTCTATACACACTGGGGATTATCAGCACACTGCCCCCTCTCTATTCACACTGGGGATTATCAGCACACTGCCCCCTCTCGATACACACTGGGGATTATCAGCACACTGCCCCCTCTCTATACACACTGGGGATTATCAGCACACTGCCCCCTCTCGATACACACTGGGGATTATCAGCACACTGCCCCCTCTCTATACACACTGGGGATTATCAGCACACTGCCCCCTCTCGATACACACTGGGGATTATGAGCACACTGCCCCCTCCCTCTATACACACTGGGGATTATCAGCACACTGCCCCCTCTCTATACACACTGGGGATTATCAGCACACTGCCCCCTCTCTACACACACTGGGGATTATCAGCACACTGCCCCCTCTCTATACACACTGGGGATTATCAGCACACTGCCCCCTCTCGATACACACTGGGGATTATCAGCACACTGCCCCCTCTCTCTATACACACTGGGGATTATCAGCACACTGCCCCCTCTCCATGCACACTGGGGATTATCAGCGCACTGCCCCCTCTCCATACACACTGGGGATTATCAGCACACTGCCCCCTCTCTATATACACTGGGGATTATCAGCACACTGCCCCCTCTCTGAACACACTGAGGATTATCAGCACACTGCCCCCTCTCGATACACACTGGGGATTATCAGCACACTGCCCTCTCTCTATACACACTGGGGATTATCAGCACACTGCCCCCTCTCGATACACACTGGGGATTATCAGCACACTGCCCTCTCTCTATACACACTGGGGATTATCAGCACACTGCCCTCTATACACACTGGGGATTATCAGCACACTGCCCACTCTCGATACACACTGGGGATTATCAGCACACTTCCCCCTCTCTATACACACTGGGGATTATCAGCACACTGCCCTCTCTCAATACACACTGGGGATTATCAGCACACTGCCCTCTCTCTATACACACTGGGGATTATCAGCACACTGCCCTCTCTCAAAACACACTGGGGATTATCAGCACACTGCCCACTCTCGATACACACTGGGGATTATCAGCACACTTCCACCTCTCTATACACACTGGGGATTATCAGCACACTGCCCTCTCTCAATACACACTGGGGATTATCAGCACACTGCCCTCTCTCTATACACACTGGGGATTATCAGCACACTGCCCCCCCTCTCGATACACACTGGGGATTATCAGCACACTGCCCTCTCTCAATACACACTGGGGATTATCAGCACACTGCCCCCTCTCTATACACACTGGGGATTATCAGCACACTGCCCCCTCTCTGTACACACTGGGGATTATCAGCACACTGCCCCCTCTCTACACACACTGGGGATTATCAGCACACTGCCCCCTCTCGACACACACTGGGGATTATCAGCACACTGCCCCCTCTCTCTATACACACTGGGGATTATCAGCACACTGCCCCCTCTCTATACACACTGGGGATTATCATCACACTGCCCCCTCTCCACACACACTGGGGATTATCAGCACACTGCCCCCTCTCTACACACTGGGGATTATCAGCACACTGCCCCCTCTCTCTGTACACACTGGGGATTATCAGCACACTGCCCCCTCTCCAGACACACTGGGGATTATCAGCACACTGCCCCCTCTCTCTACACACACTGGGGATTATCAGCACACTGCCCCCTCTCTCTACACACACTGGGGATTATCAGCACACTGCCCCCTCTCTCTATACACACTGGGGATTATCAGCACACTGCCCCCTGTCAAAACACACTGGGGATTATCAGCACACTGCCCCCTCTCTGTACACACTGGGGATTATCAGCACACAGCCCCCTCTCTCTATACACACTGGGGATTATCAGCACACTGCCCCCTCTCTCTATACACACTGGGGATTATCAGCACACAGCCCCCTCTCTCTATACACACTGGGGATTATCAGCACACTGCCCCCTCTCTCTGTACACACTGGGGATTATCAGCACACTGCCCCCTCTCGAAACACACTGGGGATTATCAGCGCACTGCCCCCTCTCTGAACACAATGGGGATTATCAGCACACTGCCCCCTCTCGATACACACTGGGGATTATCAGCACACTGCCCCCTCTCCATACACACTGGGGATTATCAGCACACTGCCCCCTCTCGATACACACTGGGGATTATCAGCACACTGCCCCCTCTCTATACACACTGGGGATTATCAGCACACTGCCCCCTCTCTAAACACACTGAGGATTATCAGCACACTGCCCCCTCTCGATACACACTGGGGATTATCAGCACACTGCCCCCTCTCTACACACACTGAGGATTATCAGCACACTGCCCCCTCTCGATACACACTGGGGATTATCAGCACACTGCCCTCTCTCTATACACACTGGGGATTATCAGCACACTGCCCTCTCTCTATGCACACTGGGGATTATCAGCACACTGCCCCCTCTCGATACACACTGGGGATTATCAGGACACTTCCCCCTCTCTATACACACTGGGGATTATCAGCACACTGCCCTCTCTCTATACACACTGGGGATTATCAGCACACTGCCCCCTCTCGATACACACTGGGGATTATCAGCACACTGCCCCCTCTCCACACACACTGGGGATTATAAGCACACTGCCCCCTCTCTAAACACATTGAGGATTATCAGCACACTGCCCCCTCTCTATACACACTGGGGATTATCAGCACACTGCCCCCTCTCTATTCACACTGGGGATTATCAGCACACTGCCCCCTCTCGATACACACTGGGGATTATCAGCACACTGCCCCCTCTCTATACACACTGGGGATTATCAGCACACTGCCCCCTCTCGATACACACTGGGGATTATCAGCACACTGCCCCCTCTCTATGCACACTGGGGATTATCAGCACACTGCCCCCTCTCGATACACACTGGGGATTATCAGCACACTGCCCCCTCTCTATATACACTGGGGATTAGCAGCACACTGCCCCCTCTCTAAACACACTGAGGATTATCAGCACACTGCCCCCTCTCGATACACACTGGGGATTATCAGCACACTGCCCTCTCTCGATACACACTGGGGATTATCAGCACACTGCCCCCTCTCGATACACACTGGGGATTATCAGCACACTGCCCTCTCTCTATACACACTGGGGATTATCAGCACACCGCCCTCTCTCTATACACACTGGGGATTATCAGCACACTGCCCCCTCTCGATACACACTGGGGATTATCAGCACACTTCCCCCTCTCGATACACACTGGGGATTATCAGCACACTGCCCTCTCTCAATACACACTGGGGATTATCAGCACACTGCCCTCTCTCTATACACACTGGGGATTATCAGCACACTGCCCCCCCTCTCGATACACACTGGGGATTATCAGCACACTGCCCTCTCTCAATACACACTGGGGATTATCAGCACACTGCCCCCTCTCTATACACACTGGGGATTATCAGCACACTGCCCCCTCTCTGCACACACTGGGGACTTTCAGCACACTGCCCCCTCTCTACACACACTGGGGATTATCAGCACACTGCCCCCTCTCGACACACACTGGGGATTATCAGCACACTGCCCCCTCTCTCTATACACACTGGGGATTATCAGCACACTGCCCCCTCTCTATACACACTGGGGATTATCAGCACACTGCCCCCTCTCCACACACACAGGGGATTATCAGCACACTGCCCCCTCTCTACACACTGGGGATTATCAGCACACTGCCCCCTCTCTCTATACACACTGGGGATTATCAGCACACTGCCCCCTCTCCAGACACACTGGGGATTATCAGCACACTGCCCCCTCTCTCTACACACACTGGGGATGATCAGCACACTGCTCCCTCTCTCTACACACACTGGGGATTATCAGCACACTGCCCCCTCTCTCTATACACACTGGGGATTATCAGCACACTGCCCCCTGTCAAAACACACTGGGGATTATCAGCACACTGCCCCCTCTCTGTACACACTGGGGATTATCAGCACACAGCCCCCTCTCTCTATACACACTGGGGATTATCAGCACACTGCCCCCTCTCTCAAAACACACTGGGGATTATCAGCACACAGCCCCCTCTCTCTATACACACTGGGGATTATCAGCACACTGCCCCCTCTCTCTGTACACACTGGGGATTATCAGCACACTGCCCCCTCTCGAAACACACTGGGGATTATCAGCACACTGCCCCCTCTCTGAACACAATGGGGATTATCAGCACACTGCCCCCTCTCGATACACACTGGGGATTATCAGCACACTGCCCCCTCTCGATACACACTGGGGATTATCAGCACACTGCCCCCTCTCCATCCACACTGGGGATTATCAGCACACTGCCCCCTCTCGATACACACTGAGGATTATCAGCACACTGCCCCCTCTCTATACACACTGGGGATTATCAGCACACTGCCCCCTCTCTAAACACACTGAGGATTATCAGCACACTGCCCCCTCTCGATACACACTGGGGATTAACAGCACACTGCCCCCTCTCTGCACACACTGAGGATTATCAGCACACTGCCCCCTCTCGATACACACTGGGGATTATCAGCACACTGCCCTCTCTCTATACACACTGGGGATTATCAGCACACTGCCCTCTCTCTATACACACTGGGGATTATCAGCACACTGCCCCCTCTCGATACACACTGGGGATTATCAGGACACTTCCCCCTCTCTATACACACTGGGGATTATCAGCACACTGCCCTCTCTCTATACACACTGGGGATTATCAGCACACTGCCCCCCTCTCGATACACACTGGGGATTATCAGCACACTGCCCCCTCTCCACACACACTGGGGATTATCATCACACTGCCCCCTCTCTAAACACATTGAGGATTATCAGCACACTGCCCCCTCTCTACACACACTGGGGATTATCAGCACACTGCCCCCTCTCTATTCACACTGGGGATTATCAGCACACTGCCCCCTCTCGATACACACTGGGGATTATCAGCACACTGCCCCCTCTCTATACACACTGGGGATTATCAGCACACTGCCCCCTCTCGATACACACTGGGGATTATCAGCACACTGCCCCCTCTCTATACACACTGGGGATTATCAGCACACTGCCCCCTCTCGATACACACTGGGGATTATCAGCACACTGCCCCCTCCCTCTATACACACTGGGGATTATCAGCACACTGCCCCCTCTCTATACACACTGGGGATTATCAGCACACTGCCCCCTCTCTGCACACACTGGGGATTATCAGCACACTGCCCCCTCTCTATACACACTGGGGATTATCAGCACACTGCCCCCTCTCTCGATACACACTGGGGATTATCAGCACACTGCCCCCTGTCAAAACACACTGGGGTTATCAGCACACTGCCCCCTCTCTCTGTACACACTGGGGATTATCAGCACACTGCCCCCTCTCCACACACACTGGGGATTATCAGCACACTGCCCCCTCTCTACACACTGGGGATTATCAGCACACTGCCCCCTCTCTCTATACACACTGGGGATTATCAGCACACTGCCCCCTCTCCAGACACACTGGGGATTATCAGCACACTGCCCCCTCTCTCTACACACACTGGGGATTATCAGCACACTGCCCCCTCTCTCTACACACACTGGGGATTATCAGCACACTGCCCCCTCTCTCTATACACACAGGGGATTATCAGCACACTGCCCCCTGTCAAAACACACTGGGGATTATCAGCACACTGCCCCCTCTCTGTACACACTGGGGATTATCAGCACACTGCCCTCTCTCCACACACACTGGGGATTATCAGCACACTGCCCTCTCTCTATACACACTGGTGATTATCAGCACACTGCCCCCTCTCGATACACACTGGGGATTATCAGCACACTGCCCCCTCTCGATACACACTGGGGATTATCAGCACACTGCCCCCTCTCTATACACACTGGGGATTATCAGCACTCTGCCCCCTCTCGATACACACTGGGGATTATCAGCACACTGCCCCCTCTGTATACACACTGGGGATTATCAGCACACTGCCCCCTCTCGATACACACTGGGGATTATCAGCACACTGCCCCCTCCCTCTATACACACTGGGGATTATCAGCACACTGCCCCCTCTCTATTCACACTGGGGATTATCAGCACACTGCCCCCTCTCTGCACACACTGGGGATTATCAGCACACTGCCCCCTCTCTCGATACACACTGGGGATTATCAGCACACTGCCCCCTGTCAAAACACACTGGGGTTATCAGCACACTGCCCCCTCTCTCTGTACACACTGGGGATTATCAGCACACTGCCCCCTCTCCACACACACTGGGGATTATCAGCACACTGCCCCCTCTCTACACACTGGGGATTATCAGCACACTGCCCCCTCTCTCTATACACACTGGGGATTATCAGCACACTGCCCCCTCTCCAGACACACTGGGGATTATCAGCACACTGCCCCCTCTCTCTACACACACTGGGGATTATCAGCACACTGCCCCCTCTCTCTACACACACTGGGGATTATCAGCACACTGCCCCCTCTCTCTATACACACTGGGGATTATCAGCACACTGCCCCCTGTCAAAACACACTGGGGATTATCAGCACACTGCCCCCTCTCTGTACACACTGGGGATTATCAGCACACTGCCCTCTCTCTATACACACTGGGGATTATCAGCACACTGCCCTCTCTCTATACACACTGGTGATTATCAGCACACTGCCCCCTCTCGATACACACTGGGGATTATCAGCACACTTCCCCCTCTCTATACACACTGGGGATTATCAGTTCACTGCCCTCTCTCAATACACACTGGGGATTATCAGCACACTGCCCTCTCTCTATACACACTGGGGATTATCAGCACACTGCCCCCCCTCTCGATACACACTGGGGATTATCAGCACACTGCCCTCTCTCAATACACACTGGGGATTATCAGCACACTGCCCCCTCTCTATACACACTGGGGATTATCAGCACACTGCCCCCTCTCTGAACACACTGGGGATTATCAGCACACTGCCCCCTCTCTGCACACACTGGGGATTATCAGCACACTGCCCCCTCTCTCTACACACACTGGGGATTATCAGCACACTGCCCCCTCTCTATACACACTGGGGATTATCAGCACACAGCCCCCTCTCTCTATACACACTGGGGATTATCAGCACACTGCCCTCTCTCTATACACACTGGGGATTATCAGCACACTGCCCCCCCTCTCGATACACACTGGGGATTATCAGCACACTGCCCTCTCTCAATACACACTGGGGATTATCAGCACACTGCCCCCTCTCTATACACACTGGGGATTATCAGCACACTGCCCCCTCTCTGCACACACTGGGGATTATCAGCACACTGCCCCCTCTCGACACACACTGGGGATTATCAGCACACTGCCCCCTCTCGACACACACTGGGGATTATCAGCACACTGCCCCCTCTCTCTCTACACACTGGGGATTATCAGCACACTGCCCCCTCTCTCTACACACTGGGGATTATCAGCACACTGCCCCCTCTCCAGACACACTGGGGATTATCAGCACACTGCCCCCTCTCTCTACACACACTGGGGATTATCAGCACACTGCCCCCTCTCTCTATACACACTGGGGATTATCAGCACACTGCCCCCTGTCAAAACACACTGGGGATTATCAGCACACTGCCCCCTCTCTGTACACACTGGGGATTATCAGCACTCTGCCCCCTCTCGATACACACTGGGGATTATCAGCACACTGCCCCCTCTGTATACACACTGGGGATTATCAGCACACTGCCCCCTCTCGATACACACTGGGGATTATCAGCACACTGCCCCCTCCCTCTATACACACTGGGGATTATCAGCACACTGCCCCCTCTCTATTCACACTGGGGATTATCAGCACACTGCCCCCTCTCTGCACACACTGGGGATTATCAGCACACTGCCCCCTCTCTCGATACACACTGGGGATTATCAGCACACTGCCCCCTGTCAAAACACACTGGGGTTATCAGCACACTGCCCCCTCTCTCTGTACACACTGGGGATTATCAGCACACTGCCCCCTCTCCACACACACTGGGGATTATCAGCACACTGCCCCCTCTCTACACACTGGGGATTATCAGCACACTGCCCCCTCTCTCTATACACACTGGGGATTATCAGCACACTGCCCCCTCTCCAGACACACTGGGGATTATCAGCACACTGCCCCCTCTCTCTACACACACTGGGGATTATCAGCACACTGCCCCCTCTCTCTACACACACTGGGGATTATCAGCACACTGCCCCCTCTCTCTATACACACTGGGGATTATCAGCACACTGCCCCCTGTCAAAACACACTGGGGATTATCAGCACACTGCCCCCTCTCTGTACACACTGGGGATTATCAGCACACTGCCCTCTCTCTATACACACTGGGGATTATCAGCACACTGCCCTCTCTCTATACACACTGGTGATTATCAGCACACTGCCCCCTCTCGATACACACTGGGGATTATCAGCACACTTCCCCCTCTCTATACACACTGGGGATTATCAGTTCACTGCCCTCTCTCAATACACACTGGGGATTATCAGCACACTGCCCTCTCTCTATACACACTGGGGATTATCAGCACACTGCCCCCCCTCTCGATACACACTGGGGATTATCAGCACACTGCCCTCTCTCAATACACACTGGGGATTATCAGCACACTGCCCCCTCTCTATACACACTGGGGATTATCAGCACACTGCCCCCTCTCTGAACACACTGGGGATTATCAGCACACTGCCCCCTCTCTGCACACACTGGGGATTATCAGCACACTGCCCCCTCTCTCTACACACACTGGGGATTATCAGCACACTGCCCCCTCTCTATACACACTGGGGATTATCAGCACACAGCCCCCTCTCTCTATACACACTGGGGATTATCAGCACACTGCCCTCTCTCTATACACACTGGGGATTATCAGCACACTGCCCCCCCTCTCGATACACACTGGGGATTATCAGCACACTGCCCTCTCTCAATACACACTGGGGATTATCAGCACACTGCCCCCTCTCTATACACACTGGGGATTATCAGCACACTGCCCCCTCTCTGCACACACTGGGGATTATCAGCACACTGCCCCCTCTCGACACACACTGGGGATTATCAGCACACTGCCCCCTCTCGACACACACTGGGGATTATCAGCACACTGCCCCCTCTCTCTCTACACACTGGGGATTATCAGCACACTGCCCCCTCTCTCTACACACTGGGGATTATCAGCACACTGCCCCCTCTCCAGACACACTGGGGATTATCAGCACACTGCCCCCTCTCTCTACACACACTGGGGATTATCAGCACACTGCCCCCTCTCTCTATACACACTGGGGATTATCAGCACACTGCCCCCTGTCAAAACACACTGGGGATTATCAGCACACTGCCCCCTCTCTGTACACACTGGGGATTATCAGCACACAGCCCCCTCTCTCTATACACACTGGGGATTATCAGCACACTGCCCCCTCTCTCTATACACACTGGGGATTATCAGCACACAGCCCCCTCTCTCTATACACACTGGGGATTATCAGCACACTGCCCCCTCTCTCTGTACACACTGGGGATAATCAGCACACTGCCCCCTCTCGAAACACACTGGGGATTATCAGCACACTGCCCCCTCTCGAAACACACTGGGGATTATCAGCACACTGCCCCCTCTCGAAACACACTGGGGATTATCAGCACACTGCCCCCTCTCGATACACACTGGGGATTATCAGCACACTGCCCCCTCTCCATACACACTGGGGATTATCAGCACACTGCCCCCTCTCGATACACACTGAGGATTATCAGCACACTGCCCCCTCTCTATACACACTGGGGATTATCAGCACACTGCCCCCTCTCTAAACACACTGAGGATTATCAGCACACTGCCCCCTCTCGATACACACTGGGGATTAACAGCACACTGCCCCCTCTCTACACACACTGAGGATTATCAGCACACTGCCCCCTCTCGATACACACTGGGGATTATCAGCACACTGCCCTCTCTCTATACACACTGGGGATTATCAGCACACTGCCCTCTCTCTATACACACTGGGGATTATCAGCACACTGCCCCCTCTCGATACACACTGGGGATTATCAGCACACTGCCCCCTCTCCACACACACTGGGGATTATAATCACACTGCCCCCTCTCTAAACACATTGAGGATTATCAGCACACTGCCCCCTCTCTACACACACTGGGGATTATCAGCACACTGCCCCCTCTCTATTCACACTGGGGATTATCAGCACACTGCCCCCTCTCGATACACACTGGGGATTATCAGCACACTGCCCCCTCTCTATACACACTGGGGATTATCAGCACACTGCCCCCTCTCGATACACACTGGGGATTATCAGCACACTGCCCCCTCTCTCTACACACACTGGGGATTATCAGCACACTGCCCCCTCTCGATACACACTGGGGATTATCAGCACACTGCCCCCTCTCTCTATACACACTGGGGATTATCAGCACACTGCCCCCTCTCTATACACACTGGGGATTATCAGCACACTGCCCCCTCTCTGCACACACTGGGGATTATCAGCACACTGCCCCCTCTCTATACACACTGGGGATTATCAGCACACTGCCCCCTCTCTCGATACACACTGGGGATTATCAGCACACTGCCCCCTGTCAAAACACACTGAGGTTATCAGCACACTGCCCCCTCTCTCTGTACACACTGGGGATTATCAGCACACTGCCCCCTCTCCACACACACTGGGGATTATCAGCACACTGCCCCCTCTCTACACACTGGGGATTATCAGCACACTGCCCCCTCTCTCTATACACACTGGGGATTATCAGCACACTGCCCCCTCTCCAGACACACTGGGGATTATCAGCACACTGCCCCCTCTCTCTACACACACTGGGGATTATCAGCACACTGCCCCCTGTCAAAACACACTGGGGATTATCAGCACACTGCCCCCTCTCTGTACACACTGGGGATTATCAGCACACAGCCCCCTCTCTCTATACACACTGGGGATTATCAGCACACTGCCCCCTCTCTCTATACACACTGGGGATTATCAGCACACAGCCCCCTCTCTCTATACACACTGGGGATTATCAGCACACTGCCCCCTCTCTCTGTACACACTGGGGATTATCAGCACACTGCCCCCTCTCGAAACACACTGGGGATTATCAGCACACTGCCCCCTCTCGAAACACACTGGGGATTATCAGCACACTGCCCGCTCTCGAAACACACTGGGGATTATCAGCACACTGCCCCCTCTCGATACACACTGGGGATTATCAGCACACTGCCCCCTCTCCATACACACTGGGGATTATCAGCACACTGCCCCCTCTCGATACACACTGAGGATTATCAGCACACTGCCCCCTCTCTATACACACTGGGGATTATCAGCACACTGCCCCCTCTCTAAACACACTGAGGATTATCAGCACACTGCCCCCTCTCGATACACACTGGGGATTAACAGCACACTGCCCCCTCTCTACACACACTGAGGATTATCAGCACACTGCCCCCTCTCGATACACACTGGGGATTATCAGCACACTGCCCTCTCTCTATACACACTGGGGATTATCAGCACACTGCCCTCTCTCAATACACACTGGGGATTATCAGCACACTGCCGCCTCTCGATACACACTGGCGATTATCAGGACACTTCCCCCTCTCTATACACACTGGGGATTATCAGCACACTGCCCTCTCTCTGTACACACTGGGGATTATCAGCACACTGCCCCCTCTCGATACACACTGGGGATTATCAGCACACTGCCCCCTCTCCACACACACTGGGGATTATAATCACACTGCCCCCTCTCTAAACACATTGAGGATTATCAGCACACTGCACCCTCTCTACACACACTGGGGATTATCAGCACACTGCCCCCTCTCTATTCACACTGGGGATTATCAGCACACTGCCCCCTCTCGATACACACTGGGGATTATCAGCACACTGCCCCCTCTCTATACACACTGGGGATTATCAGCACACTGCCCCCTCTCGATACACACTGGGGATTATCAGCACACTGCCCCCTCTCTATGCACACTGGGGATTATCAGCACACTGCCCCCTCTCGATACACACTGGGGATTATCAGCACACTGCCCCCTCTCTCTATACACACTGGGGATTATCAGCACACTGCCCCCTCTCTATACACACTGGGGATTATCAGCACACTGCCCACTCTCTGCACACACTGGGGATTATCAGCACACTGCCCCCTCTCTATACACACTGGGGATTATCAGCACACTGCCCCCTCTCTCGATACACACTGGGGATTATCAGCACACTGCCCCCTGTCAAAACACACTGAGGTTATCAGCACACTGCACCCTCTCTCTGTACACACTGGGGATTATCAGCACACTGCCCCCTCTCCACACACACTGGGGATTATCAGCACACTGCCCCCTCTCTACACACTGGGGATTATCAGCACACTGCCCCCTCTCTCTATACACACTGGGGATTATCAGCACACTGCCCCCTCTCCAGACACACTGGGGATTATCAGCACACTGCCCCCTCTCTCTACACACACTGGGGATTATCAGCACACTGCCCCCTCTCTCTACACACACTGGGGATTATCAGCACACTGCCCCATCTCTCTATACACACTGGGGATTATCAGCACACTGCCCCCTGTCAAAACACACTGGGGATTATCAGCACACTGCCCCCTCTCTGTACACACTGGGGATTATCAGCACACTGCCCTCTCTCTATACACACTGGGGATTATCAGCACACTGCCCTCTCTCTATACACACTGGTGATTATCAGCACACTGCCCCCTCTCGATACACACTGGGGATTATCAGCACACTTCCCCCTCTTTATACACACTGGGGATTATCAGTTCACTGCCCTCTCTCAATACACACTGGGGATTATCAGCACACTGCCCTCTTTCTATACACACTGGGGATTATCAGCACACTGCCCCCCCTCTCGATACACACTGGGGATTATCAGCACACTGCCCTCTCTCAATACACACTGGGGATTATCAGCACACTGCCCCCTCTCTATACACACTGGGGATTATCAGCACACTGCCCCCTCTCTGTGCACACTGGGGATTATCAGCACACTGCCCCCTCTCTACACACACTGGGGATTATCAGCACACTGCCCCCTCTCGACACACACTGGGGATTATCAGCACACTGCCCCCTCTCTGTACACACTGGGGATTATCAGCACACTGCCCCCTCTCTCTGCACACACTGGGGATTATCAGCACACTGCCCCCTCTCGATACACACTGGGGATTATCAGCACACAGCCCCCTCTCTCTATACACACTGGGGATTATCAGCACACTGCCCCCTCTCTCTGTACACACTGGGGATAATCAGCACACTGCCCCCTCTCGAAACACACTGGGGATTATCAGCACACTGCCCCCTCTCTGAACACAATGGGGATTATCAGCACACTGCCCCCTCTCGATACACACTGGGGATTATCAGCACACTGCCCTCTCTCTATACACACTGGGGATTATCAGCACACTGCCCTCTCTCTATACACACTGGGGATTATCAGCACACTGCCCCCTCTCGATACACACTGGGGATTATCAGCACACTGCCCCCTCTCTATGCACACTGGGGATTATCAGCACACTGCCCTCTCTCTATACACACTGGGGATTATCATCACACTGCCCCCTCTCTCGAAACACACTGGGGATTATCAGCACACTGCCCCCTCTCTGTACACACTGGGGATTATCAGCACACTGCCCCCTCTCGATACACACTGGGGATTATCAGCACACTGCCCCCTCTCTATACACACTGGGGATTATCAGCACACTGCCCCCTCTCGATACACATTGGGGATTATCAGCACACTGCCCCCTCTCTATACACACTGGGGATTATCAGCACACTGCCCCCTCTCGATACACACTGGGGATTATCAGCACACTGCCCCCTCTCGATACACACTGGGGATTATCAGCACACTGCCCCCTCTCGATACACACTGGGGATTATCAGCACACTGCCCCCTCCCTCTATGCACACTGGGGATTATCAGCACACTGCCCCCTCTCTATACACACTGGGGATTATCAGCACACTGCCCCCTCTCTATACACACTGGGGATTATCAGCACACTGCCCCCTCTCCATACTCACTGGGGATTATCAGCACACTGCCCCCTCTCGATACACACTGGGGATTATCAGCACACTGCCCCCTCCCTCTATACAGACTGGGGATTATCAGCACACTGCCCCCTCTCTATACACACTGGGGATTATCAGCACACTGCCCCCTCTCTGCACACACTGGGGATTATCAGCACACTGCCCCCTCTCTATACACACTGGGGATTATCAGCACACTGCCCCCTCTCTCGATACACACTGGGGATTATCAGCACACTGCCCCCTGTCAAAACACACTGGGGTTATCAGCACACTGCCCCCTCTCTCTGTACACACTGGGGATTATCAGCACACTGCCCCCTCTCCACACACACTGGGGATTATCAGCACACTGCCCCCTCTCTACACACTGGGGATTATCAGCACACTGCCCCCTCTCTCCATACACACTGGGGATTATCAGCACACTGCCCCCTCTCCAGACACACTGGGGATTATCAGCACACTGCCCCCTCTCTCTACACACACTGGGGATTATCAGCACACTGCCCCCTCTCTCTACACACACTGGGGATTATCAGCACACTGCCCCCTCTCTCTATACACACTGGGGATTATCAGCACACTGCCCCCTGTCAAAACACACTGGGGATTATCAGCACACTGCCCCCTCTCTGTACACACTGGGGATTATCAGCACACTGCCCTCTCTCTATACACACTGGGGATTATCAGCACACTGCCCTCTCTCTATACACACTGGTGATTATCAGCACACTGCCCCCTCTCGATACACTCTGGGGATTATCAGCACACTTCCCCCTCTCTATACACACTGGGGATTATCAGTTCACTGCCCTCTCTCAATACACACTGGGGATTATCAGCACACTGCCCTCTCTCTATACACACTGGGGATTATCAGCACACTGCCCCCCCTCTCGATACACACTGGGGATTATCAGCACACTGCCCTCTCTCAATACACACTGGGGATTATCAGCACACTGCCCCCTCTCTATACACACTGGGGATTATCAGCACACTGCCCCCTCTCTGTACACACTGGGGATTATCAGCACACTGCCCTCTCTCTGCACACACTGGGGTTATCAGCACACTGCCCCCTCTCGACACACACTGGGGATTATCAGCACACTGCCCCCTCTCTGCACACACTGGGGATTATCAGCACAATGCCCCCTCTCGACACACACTGGGGATTATCAGCACACTGCCCCCTCTCTGTACACACTGGGGATTATCAGCACACTGCCCCCTCTCTCTACACACACTGGGGATTATCAGCACACTGCCCCCTCTCTACACACACTGGGGATTATCAGCACACAGCCCCCTCTCTCTATACACACTGGGGATTATCAGCACACTGCCCCCTCTCTATACACACTGGGGATTATCAGCACACTGCCCTCTCTCTGCACACACTGGGGTTATCAGCACACTGCCCCCTCTCGACACACACTGGGGATTATCAGCACACTGCCCCCTCTCTGCACACACTGGGGATTATCAGCACACTGCCCCCTCTCGACACACACTGGGGATTATCAGCACACTGCCCCCTCTCTGTACACACTGGGGATAATCAGCACACTGCCCCCTCTCGAAACACACTGGGGATTATCAGCACACTGCCCCCTCTCTGAACACAATGGGGATTATCAGCACACTGCCCCCTCTCGATACACACTGGGGATTATCAGCACACTGCCCCCTCTCCATACACACTGGGGATTATCAGCACACTGCCCCCTCTCGATACACACTGGGGATTATCAGCACACTGCCCCCTCTCTAAAAACACTGGGGATTATCAGCACACTGCCCCCTCTCTATACACACTGGGGATTATCAGCACACTGCCCTCTCTCGATACACAGTGGGGATTATCAGCACACTGCCCCCTCTCGATACACACTGGGGATTATCAGCACACTTCCCCCTCGCTATACACACTGGGGATTATCAGCACACTGCCCTCTCTCAATACACACTGGGGATTATCAGCACACTGCCCTCTCTCTATACACACTGGGGATTATCAGCACACTGCCCCCCCTCTCGATACACACTGGGGATTATCAGCACACTGCCCTCTCTCAATACACACTGGGGATTATCAGCACACTGCCCCCTCTCTATACACACTGGGGATTATCAGCACACTGCCCCCTCTCTGTACACACTGTGGATTATCAGCACACTGCCCCCTCTCTACACACACTGGGGATTATCAGCACACTGCCCCCTCTCGACACACACTGGGGATTATCAGCACACTGCCCCCTCTCTCTGTACACACTGGGGATTATCAGCACACTGCCCCCTCTCTATACACACTAGGGATTATCATCACACTGCCCCCTCTCCACACACACTGGGGATTATCAGCACACTGCCCCCTCTCTACACACTGGGGATTATCAGCACACTGCCCCCTCTCTCTATACACACTGGGGATTATCAGCACACTGCCCCCTCTCCAGACACACTGGGGATTATCAGCACACTGCCCCCTCTCTCTGCACACACTGGGGATTATCAGCACACTGCCCTCTCTCTATACACACTGGGGATTATCAGCACACTGCCCCCTCTCGATACACACTGGGGATTATCAGCACACTTCCCCCTCTCTGTACACACTGGGGATTATCAGCACACTGCCCTCTCTCAATACACACTGGGGATTATCAGCACACTGCCCTCTCTCTATACACACTGGGGATTATCAGCACACTGCCCCCCCTCTCGATACACACTGGGGATTATCAGCACACTGCCCTCTCTCAATACACACTGGGGATTATCAGCTCACTGCCCCCTCTCTATACACACTGGGGATTATCAGCACACTGCCCCCTCTCTATTCACACTGGGGATTATCAGCACACTGCCCCCCCTCTCGATACACACTGGGGATTATCAGCACACTGCCCTCTCTCAATACACACTGGGGATTATCAGCTCACTGCCCCCTCTCTATACACACTGGGGATTATCAGCTCACTGCCCCCTCTCTATACACACTGGGGATTATCAGCACACTGCTCCCTCTCCACACACACTGGGGATTATCAGCACACTGCCCCCTCTCTCTACACACACTGGGGATTATCAGCACACTGCCCCCTCTCTCTATACACACTGGGGATTATCAGCACACTGCCCCCTCTCGATACACACTGGGGATTATCAGCACACTGCCCCCTCTCTATACACACTGGGGATTATCAGCACACTGCCCCCTCTCTAAACACACTGAGGATTATCAGCACACTGCCCCCTCTCGATACACACTGGGGATTATCAGCACACTGCCCCCTCTCTGCACACACTGAGGATTATCAGCACACTGCCCCCTCTCGATACACACTGGGGATTATCAGCCCACTGCCCTCTCTCTATACACACTGGGGATTATCAGCACACTGCCCTCTCTCTATACACACTGGGGATTATCAGCACACTGCCCCCTCTCGATACACACTGGGGATTATCAGCACACTTCCCCCTCTCTATACACACTGGGGATTATCAGCACACTGCCCTCTCTCTATACACACTGGGGATTATCAGCACACTGCCCCCTCTCGATACACACTGGGGATTATCAGCACACTGCCCCCTCTCCACACACACTGGGAATTATAAGCACACTGCCCCCTCTCTAAACACATTGAAGATTATCAGCACACTGCCGCCTCTCTATACACACTGGGGATTATCAGCACACTGCCCCCTCTCTATTCACTCTGGGGATTATCAGCACACTGCCCCCTCTCGATACACACTGGGGATTATCAGCACACTGCCCCCTCTCTATACACACTGGGGATTATCAGCACACTGCCCCCTCTCGATACACACTGGGGATTATCAGCACACTGCCCCCTCTCTATACACACTGGGGATTATCAGCACACTGCCCCCTCTCGATACACACTGGGGATTATCAGCACACTGCCCCCTCCCTCTATACACACTGGGGATTATCAGCACACTGCCCCCTCTCTATACACACTGGGGATTATCAGCACACTGCCCCCTCTCTACACACACTGGGGATTATCAGCACACTGCCCTCTCTCAATACACACTGGGGATTATCGGCACACTGCCCCCTCTCTATACACACTGGGGATTATCAGCACACTGCCCCCTCTCTCTATACACACTGGGGATTATCAGCAAACTGCCCCCTGTCAAAACACACTGGGGATTATCAGCACACTGCCCCCTCTCTCTGTTCACACTGGGGATTATCAGCACACTGCCCCCTCTCCACACACACTGGGGATTATCAGCACACTGCCCCCTCTCTCTATACACACTGGGGATTATCAGCACACTGCCCCCTCTCTGTACACACACTGGGGATTATCAGCACACTGCCCCCTCTCTCTACACACACTGGGGATTATCAGCACACTGCCCCCTCTCCAGAAACACTGGGCATTATCAGCACACTGCCCCCTCTCTCTATACACACTAGGGATTATCAGCACACTTCCCCCTGTCAAAACACACTGGGGATTATCAGCACACTGCCCTCTCTCTATACACACTGGGGATTATCAGCACACTGCCCTCTCTCTATACACACTGGGGATTATCAGCACACTGCCCCCTCTCGATACACACTGGGGATTATCAGCACACTTCCCCCTCTCTATACACACTGGGGATTATCAGTTCACTGCCCTCTCTCAATACACACTGGGAATTATCAGCACACTGCCCTCTCTCTATACACACTGGGGATTATCAGCACACTGCCCCCCCTCTCGATACACACTGGGGATTATCAGCACACTGCCCTCTCTCAATACACACTGGGGATTATCAGCACACTGCCCCCTCTCTATACACACTGGGGATTAACAGCACACTGCCCCCTCTCTGTACACACTGGGGATTATCAGCACACTGCCCCCTCTCTACACACACTGGGGATTATCAGCACACTGCCCCCTCTCGACACACACTGGGGATTATCAGCACACTGCCCCCTCTCTGTACACACTGGGGATTATCAGCACACTGCCCCCTCTCTCTTCACACACTGGGGATTATCAGCACACTGCCCCCTCTCTATACACACTGGGGATTATCAGCACACAGCCCCCTCTCTCTATACACACTGGGGATTATGAGCACACTGCCCCCTCTCTCTGTACACACTGGGGATTATCAGCACACTGCCCCCTCTCGAAACACAATGGGGATTATCAGCACACTGCCCCCTCTCTTAACACAATGGGGATTATCAGCACACTGCCCCCTCTCGATACACACTGGGGATTATCAGCACACTGCCCCCTCTCCATACACACTGGGGATTATCAGCACACTGCCCCCTCTCGATACACACTGGGGATTATCAGCACACTGCCCCCTCTCTAAAAACACTGGGGATTATCAGCACACTGCCCCCTCTCTATACACACTGGGGATTATCAGCACACTGCCCTCTCTCGATACACACTGGGGATTATCAGCACACTGCCCCCTCTCTATACACACTGGGGATTATCAGCACACTGCCCCCTCTCTATACACACTGGGGATTATCAGCACACTGCCCCCTCTCGATACACACTGGGGATTATCAGCACACTTCCCCCTCTCTATACACACTGGGGATTATCAGCACACTGCCCTCTCTCAATACACACTGGGGATTATCAGCACACTGCCCTCTCTCTATATACACTGGGGATTATCAGCACACTGCCCCCCCTCTCGATACACACTGGGGATTATCAGCACACTGCCCTCTCTCTATACACATTGGGGATTATCAGCACACTGCCCTCTCTCTATACACACTGGGGATTATCAGCACACTGCCCTCTCTCCATACACACTGGGGATTATCAGCACACTGCCCCCCCTCTCGATACACACTGGGGATTATCAGCACACTGCCCTCTCTCTATACACACTGGGGATTATCAGCACACTGCCCTCTCTCAATACACACTGGGGATTATCAGCACACTGCCCCCTCTCTAAAAACACTGGGGATTATCAGCACACTGCCCCCTCTCTATACACACTGGGGATTATCAGCACACTGCCCTCTCTCTACACACACTGGGGATTATCAGCACACTGCCCCCCCTCTCGATACACACTGGTGATTATCAGCACACTGCCCCCTCTCTATACACACTGGGGATTATCAGCACACTGCCCCCTCCCTGTACACACTGGGGATTATCAGCACACTGCCCCCTCTCTACACACACTGGGGATTATCAGCACACTGCCCCCTCTCGACACACACTGGGGATTATCAGCACACTGCCCCCTCTCTCTATACACACTGGGGATTATCAGCACACTGCCCCCTCTCTATACACACTAGGGATTATCATCACACTGCCCCCTCTCCACACGCACTGGGGATTATCAGCACACTGCCCCCTCTCTACACACTGGGGATTATCAGCACACTGCCCCCTCTCTCTATACACACTGGGGATTATCAGCACACTGCCCCCTCTCCAGACACACTGGGGATTATCAGCACACTGCCCCCTCTCTCTACACACACTGGGGATTATCAGCACACAGCCCCCTCTCTCTACACACACTGGGGATTATCAGCACACTGCCCCCTCTCTCTATACACACTGGGGATTATCAGCACACTGCCCCCTGTCAAAACACACTGGGGATTATCAGCACACTGCCCCCTCTCTGTACACACTGGGGATTATCAGCACACAGCCCCCTCACTCTACACACACTGGGGATTATCAGCAAACTGCCCCCTCTCTCTATACACACTGGGGATTATCAGCACACAGCCCCCTCTCTCTATACACACTGGGGATTATCAGCACACTGCCCCCTCTCTCTGTACACACTGGGGATTATCAGCACACTGCCCCCTCTCGAAACACACTGGGGATTATCAGCACACTGCCCCCTCTCGATACACACTGGGGATTATCAGCACACTGCCCCCTCTCGATACACACTGGGGATTATCAGCACACTGCCCCCTCTCGAAACACACTGAGGATTATCAGCACACTGCCCCCTCTCCATACACACTGGGGATTATCAGCACACTGCCCCCTCTCCATACACACTGGGGATTATCAGCACACTGCCCTCTCTCGATACACACTGGGGATTATCAGCACACTACCCCCTCTCTATACACACTGGGGATTATCAGCACACTGCCCCCTCTCTAAACACACTGAGGATTATCAGCACACTGCCCCCTCTCGATACACACTGGGGATTATCAGCACACTGCCCCCTCTCTACACACACTGAGGATTATCAGCACACTGCCCCCTCTCGATACACACTGGGGATTATCAGCACACTGCCCCCTCTCTATCCACACTGGGGATTATCAGCACACTGCCCTCTCTCTATACACACTGGGGATTATCAGCACACTCCCCCCTCTCGATACACAATGGGGATGATCAGCACACTGCCCCCTCTCGATACACACTGGGGATTATCAGCACACTGCCTCCTCACCACACACACTGGGGATTATCAGCACACTGCCCCCTCTCTAAACACACTGAGGATTATCAGCACACTGCCCCCTCTCTATACACACTGGGGATTATCAGCACACTGCCCCCTCTCTATTCACACTGGGGATTATCAGCACACTGCCCCCTCTCGATACACACTGGGGATTATCAGCACACTGCCCCCTCTCTATACACACTGGGGATTATCAGCACACTGCCCCCTCTCTATACACACTGGGGATTATCAGCACACTGCCCCCTCTCTCTATACACACTGGGGATTATCAGCACACTGCCCCCTCTCTATACACACTGGGGATTATCAGCACACTGCCCCCTCTCGATACACACTGGGGATTATCAGCACACTGCCCCCTCTCTATACACACTGGGGATTATCAGCACACTGCCCCCTCTCTACACACACTGGGGATTATCAGCACACTGCCCCCTCTCTGTACACACTGGGGATTATCAGCACACTGCCCCCTCTCTCTATACACACTGGGGATTATAAGCACACTGCCCCCTGTCAAAACACACTGGGGATTATCAGCACACTGCCCCCTCTCTCTGTACACACTGGGGATTATCAGCACACTGCCCCCTCTCCAAACACACTGGGGATTATCAGCACACTGCCCCCTCTCTACACACTGGGGATTATCAGCACACTGCCCCCTCTCTCGACACACACTGGGTATTATCAGCACACTGCCCCCTCTCTCTATACACACTGGGGATTATCAGCACAATGCCCCCTCTCTGTACACACTGGGGATTATCAGCACACAGCCCCCTCTCTCTATACACACTGGGGATTATCAGCACACTGCCCCCTCTCTCTATACACACTGGGGATTATCAGCACACTGCCCCCTCTCCAGACACACTGGGGATTATCAGCACACTGCCCCCTCTCTCTACACACACTGGGGATTATCAGCACACTGCCCCCTCTCTCTACACACACTGGGGATTATCAGCACACTGCCCCCTCTCTATATACACACTGGGGATTATCAGCACAATGCCCCCTCTCTGCACACACTGGGGATTATCAGCACACAGCCCCCTCTCTCTATACACTCTGGGGATTATCAGCACACTGCCCCCTCTCTCTATACGCACTGGGGATTATCAGCACACTGCCCCCTCTCTCTATACACACTGGGGATTATCAGCACACTGCCCCCTCTCTCCGTACACACCTCGGATTATCAGCACACTGGCCCCACTCGAAACACACTGGGGATTATCAGCACACTGCCCCCTCTCTGAACACAATGGGGATTATCAGCACACTGCCCCCTCTCGATACACACTGGGGATTATCAGCACACTGCCCCCTCTCCATACACACTGGGGATTATCAGCACACTGCCCCCTCTCGATACACACTGGGGATTATCAGCACACTGCCCCCTCTCTTTCCACACTGGGGATTATCAGCACACTGCCCCCTCTCTGAACACACTGAGGAATATCAGCACACTGCCCCCTCTCGATACACACTGGGGATTATCAGCACACTGCCCTCTCTCTATACACACTGGGGATTATCAGCACACTGCCCCCTCTCTACACACACTGAGGATAATCAGCACACTGCCCCCTCTCGATACACACTGGGGATTATCAGCACACTGCCCTCTCTCTATACACACTGGGGATTATCAGCACACTGCCCTCTCTCTTTTCACACTGGGGATTATCAGCACACTGCCCCCTCTCCACACACACTGGGGATTATCAGCACACTGCCCCCTCTCTAAACACACTGAGGATTATCAGCACACTGCCCCCTCTCTATACACACTGGGGATTATCAGCACACTGCCCCCTCTCTATTCACACTGGGGATTATCAGCACATTGCCCCCTCTCGATACACACTGGGGATTATCAGCACACTGCCCCCTCTCTATACACACTGGGGATTATCAGCACACTGCCCCCTCTCGATACACACTGGGGATTATCAGCACACTGCCCCCTCTCTATACACACTGGGGATTATCAGCACACTGCCCCCTCTCGATACACACTGGGGATTATCAGCACACTGCCCCCTCTCTCTATACACACTTGGGATTATCAGCACACTGCCCCCTCTCTATACACACTGGGGATTATCAGCACACTGCCCCCTCTCTACACACACTGGGGATTATCAGCACACTGCCCCCTCTCTTTTCACACTGGGGATTATCAGCACACTGCCCCCTCTCTCCATACACACTGGGGATGATCAGCACACTGCCCCCTGTCAAAACACACTGGGGATTATCAGCACACTGCCCCCTCTCTCTGTACACACTGGGGAATATCAGCACACTGCCCCCTCTCGAAACACACTGGGGATTATCAGCACACTGCCCCCTCTCTGAACACAATGGGGATTATCAGCACACTGCCCCCTCTTGATACACACTGGGGATTATCAGCACACTGCCCCCTCTCCATACACACTGGGGATTATCAGCACACTGCCCTCTCTCTATACACACTGGGGATTATCAGCACACTGCCCCCTCTCTATACACACTGAGGATTATCAGCACACTGCCCCCTCTCGATACACACTGGGGATTATCAGCACACTGCCCTCTCTCTATACACACTGGGGATTATCAGCACACTGCCCTCTCTCTATACACACTGGGGATTATCAGCACACTGCCCCCTCTCGATACACACTGGGGATTATCAGCACACTTCCCCCTCTCTATACACACTGGGGATTATCAGCACACTGCCCCCTCTCTCTGCACACACTGGGGATTATCAGCACACTGCCCCCTCTCTCTACACACACTGGGGATTATCAGCACACTGCCCCCTCTCTCTATACACACTGGGGATTATCAGCACACTTCCCCCTCTCTCAAAACACACTGGGGATTATCAGCACACTGCCCTCTCTCTCTGTACACACTGGGGATTATCAGCACACTGCCCCCTCTCTATACACACTGGGGATTATCAGCACACTGCCCTCTCTCAATACACACTGGGGATTATCAGCACACTGCCCCCTCTCTCTGTACACTGAGGATTATCAGCACACTGCCCCTCTCAAAACACACTGGGGATTATCAGCACACTGCCCCCTCTCTATACACACTGGGGATTATCAGCACACTGCCCCTTCTCCACACACACTGGGGATTATCAGCACACTGCCCCCTCTCTATACACACTGGGGATTATCAGCACACTGCCCCCTCTCTGTACACACTGGGGATTATCAGCACACTGCCCCCTCTCTATATGTACACTGGGGATTATCAGCACACTGCCCCCTCTCTCGAAACACACTGGGGATTATCAGCACACTGTCCCCTCTCTATACACAGTGGGGATTATCAGCACACTGCCCCCTCTCTACACACACTGGGGATTATCAGCACACTGCCCCCTCTCTGTACACACTGGGGATTATCAGCACACTGCCCCCTCTCTCTATACACACTGGGGATTATAAGCACACTGCCCCCTGTCAAAACACACTGGGGATTATCAGCACACTGCCCCCTCTCTCTGTACACACTGGGGATTATCAGCACACTGCCCCCTCTCCAAACACACTGGGGATTATCAGCACACTGCCCCCTCTCTACACACTGGGGATTATCAGCACACTGCCCCCTCTCTCGACACACACTGGGGATTATCAGCACACTGCCCCCTCTCTCTATACACACTGGGGATTATCAGCACAATGCCCCCTCTCTGTACACACTGGGGATTATCAGCACACAGCCCCCTCTCTCTATACACACTGGGGATTATCAGCACACTGCCCCCTCTCTCTATACACACTGGGGATTATCAGCACACTGCCCCCTCTCCAGACACACTGGGGATTATCAGCACACTGCCCCCTCTCTCTACACACACTGGGGATTATCAGCACACTGCCCCCTCTCTCTACACACACTGGGGATTATCAGCACACTGCCCCCTCTCTATATACACACTGGGGATTATCAGCACAATGCCCCCTCTCTGCACACACTGGGGATTATCAGCACACAGCCCCCTCTCTCTATACACACTGGGGATTATCAGCACACTGCCCCCTCTCTCTATACGCACTGGGGATTATCAGCACACTGCCCCCTCTCTCTATACACACTGGGGATTATCAGCACACTGCCCCCTCTCTCCGTACACACTGGGGATTATCAGCACACTGGCCCCACTCGAAACACACTGGGGATTATCAGCACACTGCCCCCTCTCTGAACACAATGGGGATTATCAGCACACTGCCCCCTCTCGATACACACTGGGGATTATCAGCACACTGCCCCCTCTCCATACACACTGGGGATTATCAGCACACTGCCCCCTCTCGATACACACTGGGGATTATCAGCACACTGCCCCCTCTCTTTCCACACTGGGGATTATCAGCACACTGCCCCCTCTCTGAACACACTGAGGAATATCAGCACACTGCCCCCTCTCGATACACACTGGGGATTATCAGCACACTGCCCTCTCTCTATACACACTGGGGATTATCAGCACACTGCCCCCTCTCTACACACACTGAGGATAATCAGCACACTGCCCCCTCTCGATACACACTGGGGATTATCAGCACACTGCCCTCTCTCTATACACACTGGGGATTATCAGCACACTGCCCTCTCTCTTTTCACACTGGGGATTATCAGCACACTGCCCCCTCTCGATACACACTGGGGATTATCATCACACTTCCCCCTCTCTATACACACTGGGGATTATCAGCACACTGCCCTCTCTCTATACACACTGGGGATTATCAGCACACTGCCCCCTCTCTCGATACACACTGGGGATTATCAGCACACTGCCCCCTCTCCACACACACTGGGGATTATCAGCACACTGCCCCCTCTCTAAACACACTGAGGATTATCAGCACACTGCCCCCTCTCTATGCACACTGGGGATTATCAGCACACTGCCCCCTCTCTATTCACACTGGGGATTATCAGCACACTGCCCCCTCTCGATACACACTGGGGATTATCAGCACACTGCCCCCTCTCTATACACACTGGGGATTATCAGCACACTGCCCCCTCTCGATACACACTGGGGATTATCAGCACACTGCCCCCTCTCTATACACACTGGGGATTATCAGCACACTGCCCCCTCTCGATACACACTGGGGATTATCAGCACACTGCCCCCTCTCTCTATACACACTTGGGATTATCAGCACACTGCCCCCTCTCTATACACACTGGGGATTATCAGCACACTGCCCCCTCTCTACACACACTGGGGATTATCAGCACACTGCCCCCTCTCTTTTCACACTGGGGATTATCAGCACACTGCCCCCTCTCTCCATACACACTGGGGATGATCAGCACACTGCCCCCTGTCAAAACACACTGGGGATTATCAGCACACTGCCCCCTCTCTCTGTACACACTGGGGAATATCAGCACACTGCCCCCTCTCGAAACACACTGGGGATTATCAGCACACTGCCCCCTCTCTGAACACAATGGGGATTATCAGCACACTGCCCCCTCTTGATACACACTGGGGATTATCAGCACACTGCCCCCTCTCCATACACACTGGGGATTATCAGCACACTGCCCTCTCTCTATACACACTGGGGATTATCAGCACACTGCCCCCTCTCTATACACACTGAGGATTATCAGCACACTGCCCCCTCTCGATACACACTGGGGATTATCAGCACACTGCCCTCTCTCTATACACACTGGGGATTATCAGCACACTGCCCTCTCTCTATACACACTGGGGATTATCAGCACACTGCCCCCTCTCGATACACACTGGGGATTATCAGCACACTTCCCCCTCTCTATACACACTGGGGTTTATCAGCACACTGCCCCCTCTCTCTGCACACACTGGGGATTATCAGCACACTGCCCCCTCTCTCTACACACACTGGGGATTATCAGCACACTGCCCCCTCTCTCTATACACACTGGGGATTATCAGCACACTGCCCCCTGTCAAAACACACTGGGGATTATCAGCACACTGCCCCCTCTCTCAAAACACACTGGGGATTATCAGCACACTGCCCTCTCTCTCTGTACACACTGGGGATTATCAGCACACTGCCCCCTCTCTATACACACTGGGGATTATCAGCACACTGCCCTCTCTCAATACACACTGGGGATTATCAGCACACTGCCCCCTCTCTCTGTACACTGAGGATTATCAGCACACTGCCCCTCTCAAAACACACTGGGGATTATCAGCACACTGCCCCCTCTCTATACACACTGGGGATTATCAGCACACTGCCCCTTCTCCACACACACTGGGGATTATCAGCACACTGCCCCCTCTCTATACACACTGGGGATTATCAGCACACTGCCCCCTCTCTGTACACACTGGGGATTATCAGCACACTGCCCCCTCTCTATATGTACACTGGGGATTATCAGCACACTGCCCCCTCTCTCGAAACACACTGGGGATTATCAGCACACTGTCCCCTCTCGACACACTGGGGATTATCAGCACACTGCCCCCTCTCTATACACACTGGGGATTATCAGCACACTGCCCCCTCTCGACACACTGGGGATTATCAGCACACTGCCCCCTCTCTATACACACTGGGGATTATCAGCACACTGCCCCCTCTCTAGACACACTGGGGATTATCATCACACTGCCCCCTCTCGACACACTGGGGATTATCAGCACACTGCCCCCTCTCTATACACACTGGGGATTATCAGCACACTGTCCCCTCTCGACACACTGGGGATTATCAGCACACTGCCCCCTCTCTATACACACTGGGGATTATCAGCACACTGTCCCCTCTCGACACACTGGGGATTATCAGCACACTGCCCCCTCTCTATACACACTGGGGATTATCAGCACACTGCCCCCTCTCTGCACACACTGGGGATTATCAGCACACTGCCCCCTCTCGATACACACTGAGTATTATCAGCACACTGCCCCCTCTCGACACACACTGGGTATTATCAGCACACTGCCCCCGCTCTGCACACACTGTGGATTATCAGCACACTGCCCCCTCTCGATACACACTGGGTATTATCAGCACACTGCCCCCTCTCTGCACACACTGGGGATTATCAGCACACTGCCCCCTCTCAATACACACTGGGGATTATTAGCACACTGCCCCCTCTCGACACACACTGGGTATTATCAGCACACTGCCCCCTCTCTCGACACACTGGGGATTATCAGCACACTGCCCCCTCTCTATACACACTGGGGATTATCAGCACACTGCCCCCTCTCCAGACACACTGGGGATTATCAGCACACTGCCCCCTCTCTATACACACTGGGGATTATCAGCACACTGCCCCCTCTCCAGACACACTGGGGATTATCAGCACACTGCCCCCTCTCTATACACACTGGGGATTATCAGCACACTGCCCCCTCTCTATACACACACTGGGGATTATCAGCACACTGCCCCCTCTCTCTACACACACTGGGGATTATCGGCTCATTGCCCCCTCTCTCTATACACACTGGGGATTATCAGCACACTGCCCCCTGTCAAAACACTCTGGGGATTATCAGCACACTGCCCCCTCTCTATCCACACTGCGGATTATCAGCACACTGCCCTCTCTCAAACACACTGGGGATTATCAGCACACTGCCCTCTCTCAATACACACTGGGGATAATCAGCACACTGCCACCTCTCGTAACACACTGGGGATTATCAGCACACTGCCCTCTCTCAATACACACTGGAGATTATCAGCACACTGCCCTCTCTCAATACACACTGGGGATTATCAGCACACTGCCCTCTCTCAATACACACTGGGGATTATCAGCACACTGCCCCCTCTCGTAACACACTGAGGATTATCAGCACACTGCCCTCTCTTAATACACACTGGGGATTATCAGCACACTGCCCCCTCTCTATACACACTGGGGATTATCAGCACACTGCCCCCTCTCTATACACACTGGGGATTATCAGCACACTCCCAGTCTCTACACACACTGGGGATTATCAGCACACTGCCCTCTCTCGACACACTGGGGATTATCAGCACACTGCCCCCTCTCTACACACTGGGGATTATCAGCACACTGCCCTCTCTCGACACACTGGGGATTATCAGCACACTGCCCCCTCTCTCAACACACACTGGGGATTTTCAGCACACTGCCCCCTGTCTGTACACACTGGGGATTATCAGCACACTGCCTTCTCTCTGCACACACTGGGGATTATCAGCATACTGCCCCCTCTCGACACACACTGGGGATTATCAGCACACTGCCCTCCCTCGACACACACTGGGGATTATCAGCACACTGCCCCCATCTCTTTTCACACTGGGGATTATCAGCACACTGCCCTCTCTCAGTACACACTGGGGATTATCAGCACACTGCCCCCTCTCTGTACACACTGGGGATTATCAGCACACTGCCCCCTCTCTATACACACTGGGGATTATCAGCACACTGCCCCCTCTCTGTACACACTGGGGATTATCAGCACACTGCCCCCTCTCTACACACACTGGGGATTATCAGCACACTGCCCCCTCTCGATACACACTGGGGATTATCAGCACACTGCCCTCTCTCTGCACACACTGGGGATTATCAGCACACTGCCCCCTCTCTGTACACACTGGGGATTATCAGCACACTGCCCTCTCTCTGCACACACTGGGGATTATCAGCACACTGCCCCCTCTCTTTCCACACTGGGGATTATCAGCACACTGCCCCCTCTCTTTCCACACTGGGGTTTATCAGCACACTGCCCCCTCTCTACACACACTGGGGATTATCAGCACACTGCCCCCCCTCTTTCCACACTGGGGATTATCAGCACACTGCCCCCTCTCTACACACACTGGGGATTATCAGCACACTGCCCCCTCTCTTTCCACACTGGGGATTATCAGCACACTGCCCCCTCTCTTTCCACACTGGGGATTATCAGCACACTGCCCCCTCCCTCTATACACACTGGGGATTATCAGCACACTGCCCCCTCTCTTTCCACACTGGGGATTATCAGCACACTGCCCCCTCTCGACACACACTGGGTATTATCAGCACACTGCCCCCTCTCTATACACACTGGGGATTATCAGCACACTGCCCCCTCTCTGTACACACTGGGGATTATCAGCACACTGCCCCCTCTCTGTACACACTGGGGATTATCAGCACACTGCCCTCTTTCTGCACACACTGGGGATTATCAGCACACTGCCCCCTCTCTGTGCACACTGGGGATTATCAGCATTCTGCCCTCTTTCTGCACACACTGGGGATTATCAGCACACTGCCACCTCTCTACACACACTGGGGATTATCAGCACACTGCCCCTTCTCTCTGCACACACTGGGGATTATCAGCACACTGCCCCTTCTCTCTGCACACACTGGGGATTATCAGCACACTGCCCCCTCTCTTTCCACACTGGGGATTATCAGCACACTGCCCCTTCTCTCTGCACACACTGGGAATTATCAGCACACTGCCCCCTCTCTTTCCACACTGGGGATTATCAGCACACTGCCCCCTCTCTATACACACTGGGGATTATCAGCACACTGCCCCCTCTCTATACACACTGGGGATTATCAGCACACTGCCCCCTCTCTATACACACTGGGGATTATCAGCACACTGCCCCCTCTCTATACACACTGGGGATTATCAGCACACTGCCCCCTCTCTCTATACACACTGGGGATTATCAGCACACTGAGCCCTCTCTCTATACACACTGGGGATTATCAGCACACTGCCCCCTCTCGAAACACACTGGGGATTATCAGCACACTGCCCCCTCTCTATACACACTGGGGATTATCAGCACACTGCCCCCTCTCGAAACACACTGGGGATTATCAGCACACTGCCCCCTCTCTGTACACACTGGGGATTATCAGCACACTGCCCCCTCTCGAAACACACTGGGGATTATCAGCACACTGCCCCCTCTCTGTACACACTGGGGATTATCAGCACACTGCCCCCTCTCTATACACACTGGGGATTATCAGCACACTGCCCCCTCTCTCTACACACTGGGGATTATCAGCACACTGCCCCCTCTCTATACACACTGGGGATTATCAGCACACTGCCCCCTCTCTCTACACACTGGGGATTATCAGCACACTGCCCCCTCTCTGTAGACACTGGGAATTATCAGCACACTGCCCCCTCTCTTTCCACACTGGGGATTATCAGCACACTGCCCCCTCTCGATACACACTGGGGATTATCAGCACACTGCCCCCTCTCTCTATACACACTGGGGATTATCAGCACACTGCCCCCTCTCTATACACACTGGGAATTATCAGCACACTGCCCCCTCTCTGTTCACACTGGGGATTATCAGCACACTGCCCCCTCTCGAGACACACTGGGGATTATCAGCACACTGCCCCCTCTCTGCACACACAGGGGATTATCTGCACACTGCCCCCTCTCTGCACACACAGGGGATTATCAGCACACTGACCCCTCTCTGCACACACAGGGGATTATCTGCACACTGCCCCCTCTCTCCATACACACTGGGAATGATCAGCACACTGCCCCCTCTCGAGACACACTGTGGATTATCAGCACACTGTCCCCTCTCTCTTTCCACACTGGGGATTATCAGCACACTGCCCCCTCTCTCTACACACACTGGGGATTATCAGCACACTGCCCCCTCTCTTAACACACTGGGCATTATCAGCACACTGCCCCCTCTCTGTACACACTGGGGATTATCAGCACACTGCCCCCTCTCTATATTCACTGGGGATTATCAGCACACTGCCCCCTCTCTCTATACACACTGGGGATTATCAACATTGCCCCCTCTCTATTCACACTGGGGATTATCAGCACACTGCCCCCTCTCTATGCACACTGGGGATTATCAGCACACTGCCCCCTCTCTGTACACATTGCGGATTATCAGCACACTGCCCCCTCTGTGTACACACTGGGGATTATCAGCACACTGCCCCCTCTCCAGACACACTGGGGATTATCAGCACACTGTCCCCTCTCTCGATACACACTGGGGATTATCAGCACACTGCCCCCTCTCTCGATACACACTGGGGATTATCAGCACACTGCCCCCTCTCTCTTTACACACTGGGGATTATCAGCACACTGTCCCCTCTCTCGATACACACTGGGGATTATCAGCACACTGCCCCCTCTCTCGATACACACTGGGGATTATCAGCACACTGCCCCCTCTCTCGATACACACTGGGGATTATCAGCACACTGCCCCCTCTCTATACACACTGCGCATTATCAGCACACTGCCCCCTCTCTGTACACACTGCGCATTATCAGCACACTGCCCCCTCTCTGTACACATTGGGGATTATCAGCACACTGCCCCCTCTCTTTTCACACTGGGGATTATCAGCACACTGCCCCCTCTCTGTACACACTGGGGATTATCAGCACACTGCCCCCTCTCTGTACACATTGGGGATTATCAGCACACTGCCCCCATCTCTTTTCACACTGGGGATTATCAGCACACTGCACCCTCTCTGCACACACTGGGGATTATCAGCACACTGCCCCTTCTCTCTGCACACACTGGGGATTATCAGCACACTGCCCCCATCTCTTTTCACACTGGGGATTATCAGCACACTGCACCCTCTCTGCACACACTGGGGATTATCAGCACACTGCCCCTTCTCTCTGCACACACTGGGGATTATCAGCACACTGCCCCCTCTCTTTCCACACTGGGGATTATCAGCACACTGCCCCCTCTCTTTCCACACTGGGGATTATCAGCACACTGCCCCCTCTCTCTATACACACTGGGGATTATCAGCACACTGCCCCCTCTCTATACACACTGGGGATTTTCAGCACACTGCCCCCTCTCTGTACACACTGGGATTTATCAGCACACTGCCCCCTCTCTGTACACACTGGGGATTATCAGCACACTGCCCCCTCTCTCTATACACACTGGGGATTATCAGCACACTGCCCCCTCTCTCTATACACACTGGGGATTATCAGCACACTGCCCCCTCTCGAGACACACTGGGGATTATCATCACACTGCCCCCTCTCTGTACACACTGGGGATTATCATCACACTGCCCCCTCTCTGTACACACTGGGGATTATCAGCACACTGCCCTCTCTCTGTACACACTGGGGATTATCAGCACACTGTCCCCCCTCTCTCCACACACTGGGGATGATCAGCACACTGCCCCCTCTCTATGCACACTGGGGATTATCAGCACACTGCCCCCTCTCTATACACACTGCGCATTATCAGCATACTGCCCCCTCTCTGCACACACTGGGGATTATCAGCACACTGCCCCCTCTCTTAACACACTGGGCATTATCAGCACACTGCCCCCTCTCTGTACACACTGGGGATTATCAGCACACTGCCCCCTCTCTCTATACACACTGGGGATTATCAGCACACTGCCCCCTCTCTCTATACACACTGGGGATTATCAGAACACTGCCCCCTCTCTTTCCACACTGGGGTTTATCAGCACACTGCCCCCTCTCTACACACACTGGGGATTATCAGCACACTGCCCCCCCTCTTTCCACACTGGGGATTATCAGCACACTGCCCCCTCTCTACACACACTGGGGATTATCAGCACACTGCCCCCTCTCTTTCCACACTGGGGATTATCAGCACACTGCCCCCTCTCTTTCCACACTGGGGATTATCAGCACACTGCCCCCTCCCTCTATACACACTGGGGATTATCAGCACACTGCCCCCTCTCTTTCCACACTGGGGATTATCAGCACACTGCCCCCTCTCGACACACACTGGGTATTATCAGCACACTGCCCCCTCTCTATACACACTGGGGATTATCAGCACACTGCCCCCTCTCTGTACACACTGGGGATTATCAGCACACTGCCCCCTCTCTGTACACACTGGGGATTATCAGCACACTGCCCTCTTTCTGCACACACTGGGGATTATCAGCACACTGCCCCCTCTCTGTGCACACTGGGGATTATCAGCATTCTGCCCTCTTTCTGCACACACTGGGGATTATCAGCACACTGCCACCTCTCTACACACACTGGGGATTATCAGCACACTGCCCCTTCTCTCTGCACACACTGGGGATTATCAGCACACTGCCCCTTCTCTCTGCACACACTGGGGATTATCAGCACACTGCCCCCTCTCTTTCCACACTGGGGATTATCAGCACACTGCCCCTTCTCTCTGCACACACTGGGAATTATCAGCACACTGCCCCCTCTCTTTCCACACTGGGGATTATCAGCACACTGCCCCCTCTCTATACACACTGGGGATTATCAGCACACTGCCCCCTCTCTATACACACTGGGGATTATCAGCACACTGCCCCCTCTCTATACACACTGGGGATTATCAGCACACTGCCCCCTCTCTATACACACTGGGGATTATCAGCACACTGCCCCCTCTCTCTATACACACTGGGGATTATCAGCACACTGAGCCCTCTCTCTATACACACTGGGGATTATCAGCACACTGCCCCCTCTCGAAACACACTGGGGATTATCAGCACACTGCCCCCTCTCTATACACACTGGGGATTATCAGCACACTGCCCCCTCTCGAAACACACTGGGGATTATCAGCACACTGCCCCCTCTCTGTACACACTGGGGATTATCAGCACACTGCCCCCTCTCGAAACACACTGGGGATTATCAGCACACTGCCCCCTCTCTGTACACACTGGGGATTATCAGCACACTGCCCCCTCTCTATACACACTGGGGATTATCAGCACACTGCCCCCTCTCTCTACACACTGGGGATTATCAGCACACTGCCCCCTCTCTATACACACTGGGGATTATCAGCACACTGCCCCCTCTCTCTACACACTGGGGATTATCAGCACACTGCCCCCTCTCTGTAGACACTGGGAATTATCAGCACACTGCCCCCTCTCTTTCCACACTGGGGATTATCAGCACACTGCCCCCTCTCGATACACACTGGGGATTATCAGCACACTGCCCCCTCTCTCTATACACACTGGGGATTATCAGCACACTGCCCCCTCTCTATACACACTGGGAATTATCAGCACACTGCCCCCTCTCTGTTCACACTGGGGATTATCAGCACACTGCCCCCTCTCGAGACACACTGGGGATTATCAGCACACTGCCCCCTCTCTGCACACACAGGGGATTATCTGCACACTGCCCCCTCTCTGCACACACAGGGGATTATCAGCACACTGACCCCTCTCTGCACACACAGGGGATTATCTGCACACTGCCCCCTCTCTCCATACACACTGGGAATGATCAGCACACTGCCCCCTCTCGAGACACACTGTGGATTATCAGCACACTGTCCCCTCTCTCTTTCCACACTGGGGATTATCAGCACACTGCCCCCTCTCTCTACACACACTGGGGATTATCAGCACACTGCCCCCTCTCTTAACACACTGGGCATTATCAGCACACTGCCCCCTCTCTGTACACACTGGGGATTATCAGCACACTGCCCCCTCTCTATATTCACTGGGGATTATCAGCACACTGCCCCCTCTCTCTATACACACTGGGGATTATCAACATTGCCCCCTCTCTATTCACACTGGGGATTATCAGCACACTGCCCCCTCTCTATGCACACTGGGGATTATCAGCACACTGCCCCCTCTCTGTACACATTGCGGATTATCAGCACACTGCCCCCTCTGTGTACACACTGGGGATTATCAGCACACTGCCCCCTCTCCAGACACACTGGGGATTATCAGCACACTGTCCCCTCTCTCGATACACACTGGGGATTATCAGCACACTGCCCCCTCTCTCGATACACACTGGGGATTATCAGCACACTGCCCCCTCTCTCTTTACACACTGGGGATTATCAGCACACTGTCCCCTCTCTCGATACACACTGGGGATTATCAGCACACTGCCCCCTCTCTCGATACACACTGGGGATTATCAGCACACTGCCCCCTCTCTCGATACACACTGGGGATTATCAGCACACTGCCCCCTCTCTATACACACTGCGCATTATCAGCACACTGCCCCCTCTCTGTACACACTGCGCATTATCAGCACACTGCCCCCTCTCTGTACACATTGGGGATTATCAGCACACTGCCCCCTCTCTTTTCACACTGGGGATTATCAGCACACTGCCCCCTCTCTGTACACACTGGGGATTATCAGCACACTGCCCCCTCTCTGTACACATTGGGGATTATCAGCACACTGCCCCCATCTCTTTTCACACTGGGGATTATCAGCACACTGCACCCTCTCTGCACACACTGGGGATTATCAGCACACTGCCCCTTCTCTCTGCACACACTGGGGATTATCAGCACACTGCCCCCATCTCTTTTCACACTGGGGATTATCAGCACACTGCACCCTCTCTGCACACACTGGGGATTATCAGCACACTGCCCCTTCTCTCTGCACACACTGGGGATTATCAGCACACTGCCCCCTCTCTTTCCACACTGGGGATTATCAGCACACTGCCCCCTCTCTTTCCACACTGGGGATTATCAGCACACTGCCCCCTCTCTCTATACACACTGGGGATTATCAGCACACTGCCCCCTCTCTATACACACTGGGGATTTTCAGCACACTGCCCCCTCTCTGTACACACTGGGATTTATCAGCACACTGCCCCCTCTCTGTACACACTGGGGATTATCAGCACACTGCCCCCTCTCTCTATACACACTGGGGATTATCAGCACACTGCCCCCTCTCTCTATACACACTGGGGATTATCAGCACACTGCCCCCTCTCGAGACACACTGGGGATTATCATCACACTGCCCCCTCTCTGTACACACTGGGGATTATCATCACACTGCCCCCTCTCTGTACACACTGGGGATTATCAGCACACTGCCCTCTCTCTGTACACACTGGGGATTATCAGCACACTGTCCCCCCTCTCTCCACACACTGGGGATGATCAGCACACTGCCCCCTCTCTATGCACACTGGGGATTATCAGCACACTGCCCCCTCTCTATACACACTGCGCATTATCAGCATACTGCCCCCTCTCTGCACACACTGGGGATTATCAGCACACTGCCCCCTCTCTTAACACACTGGGCATTATCAGCACACTGCCCCCTCTCTGTACACACTGGGGATTATCAGCACACTGCCCCCTCTCTCTATACACACTGGGGATTATCAGCACACTGCCCCCTCTCTCTATACACACTGGGGATTATCAGAACACTGCCCCCTCTCTATGCACACTGGGGATTATCAGCACACTGCCCCCTCTCCAGACACACTGGGGATTATCAGCACACTGCCCCCTCTCTCGATACACACTGGGGATTATCAGCACTCTGCCCCCTCTCTCGATACACACTGGGGATTATCAGCACACTGCCCCCTCTCTGTGCACACTGGGGATTATCAGCACACTGCCCCCTCTCCAGACACACTGGGGATTATCAGCACACTGCCCCCTCTCTATGCACACTGGGGATTATAAGCACACTGCCCCCTCTCTGTACACACTGGGGATTATCAGCACACTGCCCCCTCTCTGTACACACTGGGGATTATCAGCACACTGCCCCCTCTCTGCACACACTGGGGATTATCAGCACACTGCCCCCTCTCTTAACACACTGGGGATTATCAGCACACTGCCCCCTCTCTATACACACTGGGGATTATCAGCACACTGCCCCCTCTCTATACACACTGGGGATTATCAGCACACTGCCCCCTCTCTCTTTTCACACTGGGGATTATCAGCACACTGCCCCCTCTCTCTGTTCACACTGGGGATTATCAGCACACTGCCCCCTCTCTCTTTTCACACTGGGGATTATCAGCACACTGCACTCTGTACACACTGGGGATTATCAGCACACTGTCCTCTCTCTGTTCACACTGGGGTTTATCAGCACACTGCCCCCTCTCTCTATACACACTGGGGATTATCAGCACACTGCCCCCTCTCTCTGCACACTGGGGATTATCAGCACACTGCCCCCTCTCTCTGCACACTGTGGATTATCAACACACTGCCCCCTCTCTCTATACACACTGGGGATTATGAGCACACTGCCCCCTCTCTGTACACACTGGGGATTATGAGCGCACTGCCCCCTCGCTGTGCACACTGGGGATTATCAGCACACTTCCCCCTCTCTATACACACTGGGGATTATCAGTTCACTGCCCTCTCTCAATACACACTGGGGATTATCAGCACACTGCCCCCTCTCCAGACACACTGGGGATTATCAGCACACTGCCCCCTCTCTCTATACACACTGGGGATTATCAACATTGCCCCCTCTCTATTCACACTGGGGATTATCAGCACACTGCCCCCTCTCTATGCACACTGGGGATTATCAGCACACTGCCCCCTCTCTGTACACATTGCGGATTATCAGCACACTGCCCCCTCTGTGTACACACTGGGGATTATCAGCACACTGCCCCCTCTCCAGACACACTGGGGATTATCAGCACACTGTCCCCTCTCTCGATACACACTGGGGATTATCAGCACACTGCCCCCTCTCTCGATACACACTGGGGATTATCAGCACACTGCCCCCTCTCTCTTTACACACTGGGGATTATCAGCACACTGTCCCCTCTCTCGATACACACTGGGGATTATAAGCACACTGCCCCCTCTCTCGATACACACTGGGGATTATCAGCACACTGCCCCCTCTCTCGATACACACTGCGCATTATCAGCACACTGCCCCCTCTCTGTACACACTGCGCATTATCAGCACACTGCCCCCTCTCTGTACACATTGGGGATTATCAGCACACTGCCCCCTCTCTTTTCACACTGGGGATTATCAGCACACTGCCCCCTCTCTGTACACACTGGGGATTATCAGCACACTGCCCCCTCTCTGTACACATTGGGGATTATCAGCACACTGCCCCCATCTCTTTTCACACTGGGGATTATCAGCACACTGCCCCCTCTCTGCACACACTGGGGATTATCAGCACACTGCCCCTTCTCTCTGCACACACTGGGGATTATCAGCACACTGCCCCCTCTCTTTCCACACTGGGGATTATCAGCACACTGCCCCCTCTCTTTCCACACTGGGGATTATCAGCACACTGCCCTCTCTCTATGCACACTGGGGATTATCAGCACACTGCCCCCTCTCTATACACACTGGGGATTTTCAGCACACTGCCCCCTCTCTGTACACACTGGGATTTATCAGCACACTGCCCCCTCTCTGTGCACACTGGGGATTATCAGCACACTGCCCCCTCTCTCTGTACACACTGGGGATTATCAGCACACTGCCCCCTCTCTCTATACACACTGGGGATTATCAGCACACTGCCCCCTCTCTGTACACACTGGGGATTATCATCACACTGCCCCCTCTCTGTACACACTGGGGATTATCAGCACACTGCCCTCTCTCTGTACACACTGGGGATTATCAGCACACTGTCCCCCCTCTCTCCACACACTGGGGATGATCAGCACACTGCCCCCTCTCTATGCACACTGGGGATTATCAGCACACTGCCCCCTCTCTTAACACACTGGGCATTATCAGCACACTGCCCCCTCTCTGTACACACTGGGGATTATCAGCACACTGCCCCCTCTCTTAACACACTGGGCATTATCAGCACACTGCCCCCTCTCTGTACACACTGGGGATTATCAGCACACTGCCCCCTCTCTCTATACACACTGGGGATTATCAGCACACTGCCCCCTCTCTCTATACACACTGGGGATTATCAGAACACTGCCCCCTCTCTATGCACACTGGGGATTATCAGCACACTGCCCCCTCTCCAGACACACTGGGGATTATCAGCACACTGCCCCCTCTCTCGATACACACTGGGGATTATCAGCACTCTGCCCCCTCTCTCGATACACACTGGGGATTATCAGCACACTGCCCCCTCTCTCTGTACACACTGGGGATTATCAGCACACTGCCCCCTCTCCAGACACACTGGGGATTATCAGCACACTGCCCCCTCTCTCTACACACACTGGGGATTATCAGCACACTGCCCCCTCTCTCTACACACACTGGGGATTATCAGCACACTGCCCCCTCTCTCTATACACACTGGGGATTATCAGCACACTGCCCCCTGTCAAAACACACTGGGGATTATCATCACACTGCCCCCTCTCTTAACACACTGGGGATTATCAGCACACTGCCCCCTCTCTATACACACTGGGGATTATCAGCACACTGCCCCCTCTCTATACACACTGGGGATTATCAGCACACTGCCCCCTCTCTCTTTTCACACTGGGGATTATCAGCACACTGCCCCCTCTCTCTGTTCACACTGGGGATTATCAGCACACTGCCCCCTCTCTCTTTTCACACTGGGGATTATCAGCACACTGCACTCTGTACACACTGGGGATTATCAGCACACTGTCCTCTCTCTGTTCACACTGGGGTTTATCAGCACACTGCCCCCTCTCTCTATACACACTGGGGATTATCAGCACACTGCCCCCTCTCTCTGCACACTGGGGATTATCAGCACACTGCCCCCTCTCTCTGCACACTGTGGATTATCAACACACTGCCCCCTCTCTCTATACACACTGGGGATTATGAGCACACTGCCCCCTCTCTGTACACACTGGGGATTATGAGCGCACTGCCCCCTCGCTGTGCACACTGGGGATTATCAGCACACTGCCCCCTCTCTCTATACACACTGGGGATTATCAGAACACTGCCCCCTCTCTATGCACACTGGGGATTATCAGCACACTGCCCCCTCTCCAGACACACTGGGGATTATCAGCACACTGCCCCCTCTCTCGATACACACTGGGGATTATCAGCACTCTGCCCCCTCTCTCGATACACACTGGGGATTATCAGCACACTGCCCCCTCTCTCTGTACACACTGGGGATTATCAGCACACTGCCCCCTCTCCAGACACACTGGGGATTATCAGCACACTGCCCCCTCTCTCTACACACACTGGGGATTATCAGCACACTGCCCCCTCTCTCTACACACACTGGGGATTATCAGCACACTGCCCCCTCTCTCTATACACACTGGGGATTATCAGCACACTGCCCCCTGTCAAAACACACTGGGGATTATCAGCACACTGCCCCCTCTCTTAACACACTGGGGATTATCAGCACACTGCCCCCTCTCTATACACACTGGGGATTATCAGCACACTGCCCCCTCTCTATACACACTGGGGATTATCAGCACACTGCCCCCTCTCTCTTTTCACACTGGGGATTATCAGCACACTGCCCCCTCTCTCTGTTCACACTGGGGATTATCAGCACACTGCCCCCTCTCTCTTTTCACACTGGGGATTATCAGCACACTGCACTCTGTACACACTGGGGATTATCAGCACACTGTCCTCTCTCTGTTCACACTGGGGTTTATCAGCACACTGCCCCCTCTCTCTATACACACTGGGGATTATCAGCACACTGCCCCCTCTCTCTGCACACTGGGGATTATCAGCACACTGCCCCCTCTCTCTGCACACTGTGGATTATCAACACACTGCCCCCTCTCTCTATACACACTGTGGATTATGAGCACACTGCCCCCTCTCTGTACACACTGGGGATTATGAGCGCACTGCCCCCTCGCTGTGCACACTGGGGATTATCAGCACACTGCCCCCTCTCTCTATACACACTGGGGATTATCAGCACACTGCCCCCTCTCTCTACACACTGGGGATTATCAGCACACTGCCCCCTCTCTCTTTACACACTGGGGATTATCAGCACACTGCCCCCTCTCTCTGCACACTGGGGATTATCAGCACACGTCCCACTGTGTTTTTTTAGTGATGATAAATTGTGTGCAGTGTGTGACCTGTAACTATGTTTGGACATTGAGGAATGTTCTGTGAGAGAGACTGATTGCCCCGATCTGCCCTCTCAGGGGGTGATTCAGGTGCTCACACCAAGTCCTCATTGGATTCGCAGCAGTTTAAAAGTCCCTTTTTTCTCAATTTCTTTTCCAGGGCCCAGGCCTTTATTATGTGGATGATTCTGGACTCAGGCTCTCTGGGAATATGTTTTCCACTGGATCCGGCTCTAGTTACGCATATGGTGTTATGGACAGTGGATACAAATATGATGTTTCGGTGCAGGAGGCCTATGATCTGGCCCAGCGTGCTATATACCATGCAACCCGTCGCGATGCTTACTCTGGAGGCATCGTTCACAGTGAGCACAATATTTCTGCTGTTTTGTTTATAAAGTTTATCACTGTGCATGGACCTGTAAACTGAACTGTACAATTTTATAGCTAGAAGGAGGCAATTTAGCCTACCGTCCCTGTGCTCTCCCCTCTTTCCCATTCCCTGCCTTTTCCCCATTCACCCATCACCCCTGTGCTCTCCCCTCTGTCCCTTTTCCCCTCGGTTGTTTGGTGTTTATCTAAAATTTATAACCTCCAATTACCATCTATTGGAAACAATTTTTCCCAATTTACCTTATTCACCCCTGAATTTCGAGCCCCTCCATAACACGACCTCCTGACCTTCTCCATTCTAATGAAAAGAGCCCCAATATATCTAGTATTTCCCCATAACTAAAGCATATCATCCCTGGGATCATCTTGTCTATTCCCTCTCCATGGTCTTGACATCCTTCTGAAGTAAGGTGTCTTAACCTGGATACAATGTTCTAACTGTGGCCTGACCAAGGATTCGAATGGGTTTAGCATTGCCTCTTGGCTTTTGTACTCCATGACCCTGCTTATAAAAGACAGGCTCCCCTCTGTGTATGATGATTATTGTTAATATTTTCACTAATTTGTTGCTGATATTTTCCAATGAATTACGCAAAAACTGAAATATAATGTATTGTTTACATGTCGCAGAGCAAAATTATGTGAGAAACACGACTTCATTTATCTCCATTGTGTCTATTTGTATTCGTGAATGTGAAAATTAGCACGACTAGCACATATTTCCTGACCATCTCACTTCAAGAATCACACTCACTTTGTGTGTCAGACTGGTGTGAGGAAAAGTGTGAAGGAGATAGAACTCCTGCTGTTTCTTAACTGATCTTTGGAGGAACTCACCCAGTGTTTACTTAACACCAATTAGGCTTTGGGCCCTTAAAGGAACGCAAACCTACACTTTAGGAGAATAATAATACATGGAACCGAAATTTAGACGGTTCGTTCAGGCCTAAACCCAGTGGCTTCAGCTTAGGGGATGGGGGGAGGGAAAGAGTCACAATTTGGGATTTAGAGAGATAGTTTTATGCCATCTTTAAGTTGTACCATAAGTAAGGAAGGGCGTAAGATGTGCTCCAGCTAAGATGCAACTATGTAAATAATGGGGTTAGGTCACAGTGACATCATCAGTCCTAAATTCTGACATTTCTGCACTGAGATCCATGAATCGACCTCATTAGATGATAAAACGACAGCTCAGGAAAGATTAACGATGGCAACGTAAAGTGAATTGTTGTGTTTCATTGGGCCGCTCGAGAGAGGCTCGGAACTTTACTTAGGAGCTGTTTTGGAAAATTATATTTTTAGTTCTTGTATTTTTAAGGCTCCCAGTATCATTTGGAAATCTCCTTTGAGACTGTTTATTATTTGGGGAATTACCCGAAAAAGTACGGCTAAAGTCGGGGTTTCCCAGTGGGGACTCCCTCTCTCTTTCTTGTTATGTCTCTGCTCTTTTCACAAGCTTTGTTAGTGGCAGTGATCTTTCTACGATTAATCCATGAAATTTAACCCCTGCTCACTTTGGACATCAAGTTCCAGTTTGTGACTTTTTCATGAAACTAAAGTTGAAAATTGTGAGGGAAGAAATCTGTTGTTTAGTGGAATGAGGGGCAAACGGTGTCTGTTTTGTTTCACAGTGTATCACATGCGAGAAGACGGCTGGATTAAAGTGTCTCAGGAAGATGTTGCTGTTCTGCACCACAAGTATGCAGCGGAGACACAGTGAGCTGTGGAAGGCATGCACTCCATCAAATCAGAGACCAGCAACTGAACATAACCAAATCATTCCATTGCATCAGGACAGGGGCGTGAATTCTCTGGGGTTTGTGATTCCCTAAATACTTGGAAATGTAAAATTAAAAAGTAAACATAATATTTCTGAAAACATTATTGAGTATTCAATAAAGGTCTTTCGGTCAGTTTACAGTAAGATGGAAACATAAGAACATAAGAAATAGGAGCAGGAGTAGGCCAATCGGCCCCTCGAGCCTGCTCCGCCATTCAATAAGATCATGGCTGATCTGATCCTAACCTCAAATCTAAATTCATGTCCAATTTCCTGCCCGCTCTCTGTAACCCCTAATTCTCTTCACTTCTAGGAAACTGGCGATTTCTGTTTTAAATTTATCTAATGATGTAGCTTCCACAGCTTCCTGGGGCAGCAAATTCCACAGACCTACCACCCTCTGAGTGAAGAAGTTTCTCCTCATCTCAGTTTTGAAAGAGCAGCCCCTTATTCTAAGATTATGCCCCCTAGTTCTAGTTTCACCCATCCTTGGGAACATCCTTACCGCATCCACCCGATCAAGCCCCTTCAAAATCTTATATGTTTCAATAAGATCGCCTCTCATTCTTCTGAGCTCCAATGAGTAGAGTCCCAATCTACTCAACCTCTCCTCATATGTCCGCCCCCTCATCCCCGGGATTAACCGAGTGAACCTTCTTTGTACTGCCTCGAGAGCAAGTACTTTTAGCCTGAACTTTTACTGTCCCGGGAATCTTTGTTACCGACACACTGTTCATATCAACTAGAATCAAAGTATTCAAATCTTGACTGGTCTTTGAAGGAAACATAGCAGTCAGTTACAATTTGCACTTCGGAGCCTGTCGTTTGACCTGTAACGTTACAGATTAAGAAAGAACAGAAAGTTAAGATTCTTCTCAAAATATCAGAAGATCCATCACACAGACAATGAGCAGAAAGCAAAACCAGAAATCGAATCGCTGAATGAAAATGCAAATAATCCGCTGCTTCGTGCCAGGCACAATTGGCTGGAATGGGTTTCCTCCCTCGTGGGTCTCTGCTGCTGTTTACCCCCCTCCTCGCCCACCCCATAATGTGCCCACGTGGATCCCTCCAGGAAAACTGGCAAGGCCGTTTTGTGACCCAGCAATAAATTAAGTCAGTGGGGCAAAGTGGTTTGGGATTCCACAGGGAGCTTTGAATGGAGGAGGCAGAGATTAAGGGCAAAGTTTTCTAAGGCCCTGTATCACCAGCACACTCTCCCACACAGACAGCGCCTGATCAGAACCTCAAAAGCACCCGGCTCACGCCTGACATTAACCACAGGCAGAACACCCACAATTTTCCCATAGGGAGGCCCCAGGAAATCTATCGATGGTCTATACTTGGTCAGGTTCAATCGAAAATAATGGCAGAGGGGAAAAGTGTCAAACTTCAAAGAATATACTGGAGTGGCTACAAATTAATATATAAGGTCAGCCGGAAACCTGGAGCGAAAAGGCTCCAGAAGGACAGGTCACACAAGCAGTGAAGCTTCCCTGCAAGTCACCGAGTGTTTCTGAAACAATAACACAACCACTTAACCTGGTGAGCCAGCTGGAGCTGGGAGTTGGCGGCCCGACCAGTTTGTGCAGCCGTTCATGCCCCAAACCTTTGCTCATCTGCTGCACTCTCAGTCTTTGTTACACGAGCTGTCCTCATTCCACACACCCCGAGCCTGCTTAACAATTTCCCCATCCAAACTCGGGCAAATCCCCAAGCCCAGCTGCACAGTGAGTCGTGTAGACGGGAGCAGAAGGTTGTAAAGGGACATTGAGAGATTAAGTGAGTGGGCAAAACTGGGGCAGATGGAGTTCAATGTGGGAAAGTGTGAGGTCATCAAATTGGACCCAAGAAAGATAAATCGGAGTATTTTTATAAATGGTAAGAAACTGGGAACTGGAGAGGAACAGAGAGATTGGGGAGTCCAAGTAGAGAAATCATTAAAAGCCAACAGGCAGGTTCAAAGAGCAATCAAAAAGGTTAATAGAATGTTAGCCTTTGTCTCAAGGGGTAGCCTTGATTTAAACATTTCGACAGGACCTGGTCGCATTTGTACAGGACCTGGTCGCATTTATACAGGACCTGATTGCATTTATACAGGAACTGATCGCATTTATACAGGACCTGATTGCATTTATACAGGACCTGATCGCATTTATACAGGACCTGATCGCATTTATACAGGACCTGATCGCATTTATACAGAACCTGATCGCAGTTATACAGGAACTGATCACACTTATACAGAGCCTGATCGCATTTATACAGAACCTGATTGCATTTATTTTTTCTTTATATTCGTTCATGGGATGTGGGCGTTGCTGGCGAGGCCGGCATTTATTGCCCATCCCTAATTGCCCTTGAGAAGGTGGTGGTGAGCCGCCTTCTTGAACCGCTGCAGTCCGTGTGGTGAAGGTTAGTTATAGAGTTATACAGCACGGATAGAGGCCCTTCGGCCCATCGTGTCCGCGCCGGCCATCAAGCCCTGTCTAATCTAATCCCATATTCCAGCATTTGGTCCGTAGCCTTGTATGCTATGGCATTTCAAGTGCTCATCCAAATGCTTCTTGAATGTTCCTGCCTCCACAACCCTTTCAGGCAGTGAGTTCCAGACTCCAACCACCCTCTGGGTGAAAAAGTTCTTTCTCAAATCCCCTCTAAACCTCCCGCCTTTTACCTTGAATCTATGCCCCCTTGTTATAGAACCCTCAACGAAGGGAAAAAGCTCCTTAGTATCCATCCTATCTATGCCCCTCATAATTTTGTACACCTCAATCATGTCCCCCCTCAGCCTCCTCTGCTCCAAGGAAAACAAACCCAATCTTACCAGTCTCTCTTCATAGCTGAAGCGCTCCAGCCCTGGTAACATGCTGGTGAATCTCCTCTGCACCCTCTCCAAAGCGATCACATCCTTCCTGTAGTGTGGCGACCAGAACTGCACACAGTACTCCAGCTGTGGCCTAACCAGTGTTTTATACAGCTCCATCATAACCTCCTTGCTCTTATATTCTATGCCTCGGCTAATAAAGGCAAGTATCCCATATGCCTTCTTTACCACCTTATCTACCTGTTCCGCCGCCTTCAGGGATCTGTGAACTTGCACACCAAGATCCCTCTGACCCTCTGTCTTGCCTAGGGTCTTCCCATTCATTGTGTATTCCCTGCAGACTGAGGCTATCCTCCTCGCTATTTACCACCCTACCAATTTTTGTATCATCAGCGAACTTACTGATCATACCTTTTACATTCATATCCAAGTCGTTAATGTAGACCACAAACAGCAAGGGCCCCAGCACAGATCCCTGTGGTACCCCACTGGCCACAGGCTTCCAGTCACAAAAACAACCTTCGACCATCACCCTCTGCCTTCTGCCACTAAGCCAGTTTTGTATCCAAAGTGCCAAGGCACCCTGGACTCCATGGGCTCGTACCTTCTTGACCAGTCTCCTGTGCGGGACTTTATCGAAGGCCTTACTGAAATCCATGTATACCACATCCACTGCGTTACCCTCATCCACACGCCTCATCACCCCCTCAAAAAATTCAATCAAATTAGTCAGACATGATCTTCCCTTGACAAAGCCATGTTGACTATCCCTGATTAATCCTTGCTTCTCCAAGTGGAGACTAATTTTGTCCTTCAGAATTTTTTCCAATAATTTTCCTACCACTGATGTTAGGCTCACTGGCCTGTAGTTCCCCGGTTTTTCCCTACTCCCCTTCTTGAATAATGGTACTACATTAGCGGTTCTCCAGTCCTCTGGCACGTCCCCTGTGGCCAGAGAGGTTCTGAATATATGTGTTAGAGCCCCCGCAATCTCCTCCTTTGCCTCACACAGTAGCCTGGGATACATTTCGTCCGGGCCTAGGGATTTATCCATTTTTAGGCCTGCTAAAACCGCCAATACCTCCTCCCGCTCGATGTTAATATGTTCGAGTATATCACAGTCCCCCTGTCGTATTTCTATGTCTATGTCGTCCTTCTCCATAGTGAAAACAGATGCAAAAAATTCATTTAGAACCCCTCCTACATCTTCCGGCTCCACACACAGATTGCCATTTTTGTCCCTAATGGGCCCTATTTTTTCCCTAGTTATCCTCTTACCCTTAATAAACTTATAAAACATCTTAGGATTTTCCTTTATTTTGCTCACCAGTGTTTTTTCATGGCCCCTCCTTGATCTCCTAATTTCTTTTTTAAGTATCTCCCTGCACTTTTTGTACTCCTCTAGGGCTTCCTCCGTCTTTAGCCTTTTGTATCTGCCAAAAGCCCTCCTTTTTTTCCTAATCCATTCTCGTATATCCCCTGACATCCAAGGTTCCCTGGAGTTCTTGGAACCACCCTTGACCTTTACGGGAACATGTTGCCATTGTATGGTCCCAATCTCCCTTCTGAAAGACTCCCATTGCTCCGATGCGGATTTTCCTACAAGCAGCTGATCCCAGTCCATTTTGGCCAGATCCTGCCTTATCCTATTAAAATCTGCCTTCCCCCAATTTAGAACCTTTATTTCCGGCCCCTCCCTGTCCTTTTCCATGACCACCTTAAATCTCACCAAATTATGGTCACTGTCACCAAAGTGCTCACCTACTAGCACTTCTTCCACTTGGCCGGCCACATTCCCTAGAATTAGGTCCAGTACCGCCCCCTCTCTTGTAGGACTTTCTACATGCTGGCTCAAAAAGCTCTCCTGGATGCACGTTAAGAATTTTGTACCCTCCAAGCCTTTTACACTCTGAGTATCCCAGTTAATATTGGGGAAGTTGAAATCCCCCACTATTATTACCCTATTATTTGCACAATTTTCTGAGATTTGCCTACATATCTGTTCCTCTATCTCCCCCTGACTGGGGGCCTATAGTACACTCCCATCAAAGTGCTTGCCCCCTTTTTGTTTTTAAGCTCCACCCATATGGCCTCATTTGAGGAACCTGCTAATATATCATCCCTCCTGATGGCAGTAATTGATTCTTTAATTAATATTGCGACCCCCCCTCCTCTTATACCTCCCCCTCTGTCTCGCCTGAAGATTCTGTACCCCGGAATATTGAGCTGCCAGTCTTGCCCCTCCCTCAACCATGTCTCTGTGACAGCAACAATATCATACTCCCATGTGTTTATCAACACCTTCAGTTCATCCACCTTATTTGCAAGACTCCTTGCATTAAAATAGATGCCATCCAGCCTTGCCCTTACATATTTGCCCTGTCTTCCAAGCTGACTTGTTTTTTTCTCAATATTTGGCTGCACATCACCCCCTATTGTAGCTCCACTCTGTATCCCATCCCCCTGCCAAGTTAGTTTAAACCCCCCCCAACAGTGCTAGCAAACCTCCCCGCAAGGATATTTGTCCCGCTCTGGTTCAGATGCAACCCGTCCGACTTGTACAAGTCCCACCTTCCCCAGAAGCAGGCCCAGTGATCCAGGAAACTGAAACCCTCCCTCCTGCACCAACTCTTTAGCCACGCATTCATCTGTTCTATCCTCCGATTTCTATACTCACTCGCCCGTGGCACTGGGAGTAATCCAGAGATTACAACCTTTGAGGTCCTGCTCTTTAATCTGCTACCTAGCTCCCTAAATTCTTGATGCAGGACCTCATCTCCCTTCCTCCCTATGTCGTTGGTCCCAATGTGGACCACGACCTCTGCCTGTTCACCCTCCCCCTTGAGAATGCCCTGTAGCCGCTCAGTGACATCCATGACCCTGGCACCAGGGAGGCAACAAACCATCCTGGAGTCATGTTTACGGCCACAGAAATGCCTGTCTGTTCCCCTTACGATAGAATCCTCTACCACTATAGCTCTTCCACTCTTTTTCCTCCCAGCCTGTGCAGCAGAGCTACCCCTGGTGCCAGGAAGTTGGCTGCTGCTGCCTACCCCTGATAAGTCATCCCCCTCAACAATATCCAAAGCGGTATATTTGTTTGAGAGGGGGACGGCCACAGGGGACCCCTGCACTGCCTGCCTGCTCCTCTTACTCTGCCTGGTGGTCACCCAATTACTTCCTGCCTGTACAACCTTTACCTGCGGTGTGACCATCTCACTAAACGTGCTATCCACGACGTTTTCAGCATCGCGAATGCTCCATAATGAATCCATCCGCAGCTCCAGTGCCGCAATGCGGTTTGTCAGTAGCTGCAGCTGGATACATTTCCCGCACACATGGTCGTCAGGGACACCGGAAGGGTCCCTGATTTCCCACATAGAGCAGGAAGAGCATAACACGAGGCTGGGCTGTCCTGACATGACTTACCCTTTAACTAATTAATTCAAATGAAATGAATCCCACCAATTTCACTTCAATTGAAAGGTCTACTCAAGGGCCCTTGCTGAACAGCAGTTCCCCACAACACAACAGAGACCAGAGAATCCACAAACTCTGACCTTAGACAAATTCAGCAGGAAAATACTCACCAGCCAATCACTTACCTCTTCCTTGGTGACGTCCCACTTGGATTACTTTTTGCTTCATATTTATCTTAGGTCCAGGAGTTAAGTCCCTGAAAACAAAATATAAAAACGAACCTACCCTTTAAATTCCCTCTACCCCCCAAAAGGTTAGAGGAGGTGGGAGGGTGGGAGTCACTACTGGTGTAGTGTCTCGGGTTTAGCAACCGCTCCACCTATATACGGGTACCAATGAATTGGCCCCGCCCCCTGCCTGTGAAAAAGCCGCGAAGCTCCCTCCCCGCTGGGGACTCACGTAGGAGAGTTTAATTACTCACCTCAGGCCTCCGCTGCTCCCTTTATCGACTCGCCGCCGCTCCCACCGCTCCAACCAGGTCCGCTCCTCCTCCTCCACTGTCGACGCTGGTCAGGTTCTCCCACAGTGCTGTTAGGAAGGGAGTTCCAGGATTTTGACCCAGCGACAATGAAGGAACGGCGATATATTTCCAAGTCGGGATGGTGTGTGACTTGGAGGGGAACGTGCAGGTGGTGTTGTTCCCATGCGCCTGCTGCCCTTGTCCTTCCAGGTGGTAGAGGTCGTGGGTTTGGGAGGTGCTGTCGAAGAAGCCTTGGCGAGTTGCTGCAGTGCATCCTGTGGATGGTCCACACTGCAGCCACAGTGCGCCGGTGGTGAAGGGAGTGAATGTTTAGGGTGGTGGATGGGGTGCCAATCAAGCGGGCTGCTTTGTCCTGGATGGTGTCGAGCTTCTTGAGTGTTGTTGGAGCTGCACTCATCCAGGCAAGTGGAGAGTATTCCATCACACTCCTGACTTGTGCCTTGTAGATGGTGGAAAGGCTTTGGGGAATCAGGAGGTGAGTCACTCGCCGCAGAATACCCAGCCTCTGACCTGCTCTCGTAGCCACAGTATTTATATGGCTGGTCCAGTTAAGTTTCTGGTCAATGGTGACCCCCAGGATGTTGATGGTGGGGGATTCGGCGATGGTTATGCCGTTGAATGTCAAGGGGAGGTGGTTAGACTCTCTCTTGTTGGAGATGGTCATTGCCTGGCACTTGTCTGGTATGAATGTTACTTGCCACTTATGAGCCCAAGCCTGGATGTTGTCGAGGTCTTGCTGCATGCGGGCTCGGACTGCTTCATTATCTGAGGGAATGGAACTGAACACTGTGCTATCATCACCGAAGATCCCCAATTCTGAACTTATGATGGAGGGAAGTTCATTGATGAAGCAGCTGAAGATGGTTGGGCCGAGGACACTGCCCTGAGGAACTCCTGCAGCAATGTCCTGGGGCTGAGATGATTGGCCTCCAACAACCACTACCATCTTCCTTTGTGCTCGGTATGACTACAGCCACTGGAGAGTTTTCCCCCTGATTCTCATTGACTTCAATTTTACTAGTGCTCCTTGGTGCCACACTCGGTCAAATGCTGCCTTGATGTCAAGGGCAGTCACTCTCACCTCACCTCTGGAATTCAGCTCTTTTGTCCATGTTTGGACCAAGGCTGTAATGAGGTCTGGAGCCGAGTGGTCCTGGTGGAACCCAAACTGAGCATCGGTGAGCAGGTTATTGGTGAGTAAGTGCCGCTTGATAGCACTGTCGACGACACCTTCCATCACTTTGCTGATGATTGAGAGTAGACTGATGGGGCGGTAATTGGCCGGATTGGATTTGTCCTGCTTTTTGTGGAAAGGACATACCTGGGCAATTTTCCACATTGTCGGGTAGATGCCAGTGTTGTAGGTGTACTGGAACAGCTTGGCTAGAGGCACGGCTATTTCTGGAGCACAAGTTTTCAGCACTACAGCTGGGATGTTGTCGGGGCCCATAGCCTTTGCTGTATCCAGTGCACTCAGCCGTTTCTTGATGTCATGTGGAGTGAATCGAATTGGCTGAAGACTGGCTTCTGTGATGGTGGGGATATCGGGAGGAGGCCGAGATGGATTATCCACTTGTCACTTCTGGCTGTAGATGGTTGCAAACGCTTCAGCCTTGTCTTTTGTACTTAAGTGCTGGACTCCGCCATCATTGAGAATGGGGATGTTTGCAGAGCCTCCTCCTCCCGTTAGTTGTTTAATTGTCCACCACCATTCGCGACTGGATGTGACAGGACTGCAGAGCTTTGATCTGATCCGTTGGTTGTAGAATCGCTTAGCTCTGTCTATAGCATGTTGCTTCCGCTGTTTAGCATGCATGTAGTCCTGAGTTGTAGCTTCACCAGGTTGGCACCTCCATTTTTAGGTACGCCTGGTGCTGCTCCTGGCATGCTCTTCTACACTCCTCATTGAACCAGGGTTGATCCCCTGGCTTGTTGGTAATGGTAGAGTGAGGAATATGCCAGGCCATGAGGTTACAGATTGTGCTGGAATACAATTCTGCTGCTGCTGATGGCCCACAGCGCCTCATGGATGCCCAGTTTTGAGCTGCTAGATCTGTTCTGAATCTATCCCATTTAGCATGGTGATAGTGTCACACAACACATTGGATGGTGTCCTCAGTGCGAAGACGGGACTTCATCTCCATGAGGATTGTGCGGTGGTCACTCCTACCAATACTGTCATGGGCAGATGCATCTGCGACAGGTAGATTGGTGAGGACGAGGTCAAGTAAGTTTTTCCCTCGTATTGGTTCACTCACCACCTGCCGCAGGCCGGGTCTGGCAGCTATGTCCTTCAGGACTCGGCCAGCTCGGTCAGTAGTGGTGCTACCGAGCCACTCTTGGTGATGGACATTGAAGTCCCCCACCCAGAGTACATTCTGTGCCCTTGCTACCCTCAGTGCTTCCTCCAAGTGGTGTTCAACATGGAGGAGGACTGATTCATCAGCTGAGGGTGGACGGTAGGTGGTAATCAGCAGGAGGTTTCCTTGCCCATGTTTGACCTGATGCCATGAGATTTCATGGGGTCCAGAGTCAATGTTGAGGACTCCCAGGGCCACTCCCTCCTGACTGTATATCACTGTACCGCCACCTCTGGTGGGTCTGTCCTGCCGGTGGGACAGGACATACCCAGGGACGGTGATGGAAGAGTCTGGGACGTTGGCTGAAAGATATGATTCTGTGAGTATGGCTATGTCAGGCTGTTGCTTGACTCATCTGTGGGACAGCTCTCCCAATATTGGCACAAGTCCCCAGATGTTCGTGAGGAGGACTTTGCAGGGTCGACTGGGCTTTGTCGTGTCCGGTGCCTAGTGGTCCGATGCCGGGTGGTCCGTCCGGTTTTATTCTTATTTTGACTTTTTGTAACAGGAACTCATGACTTTTATACAGGACCGTACACAGTTATACAGGACCGCATTACGTTTATAGAGTACTGTGCACATTTATACAGGACCGCACAGATTTATACAGCACCGTTCACATTTTTACAGGACCGTACATAGGAAAAGAGGAACAGGAGTAGGCCATTCAGCCCCTCGTGCCTGCTCCGCCATTTGATAAGATCATGGCTGATCTGTGATCTAACTCCATATACCTGCCTTTGGCCCATATCCCTTAATACCTTTGGTTGCCAAAAAGCTATACAGGACCACAACACAATTATACAGGACCTCAACACATTTATACAGGACTGCACACATTTATACAGGAACTCCTCACTTATATACAGGGCAGCATCACATTTACACAGGACCATATCATATTTATACACAAATGGAATAGATTTATACAAGACTACATCACATTTATACAGGACCACATCACATTTATACAGGACCACATTAGATTTATACAGGACCACATCACATTTATACAGGACTACATCAGATTTATACCGGACCACATCACATTTATATATGAATGCAATAGATTTATACAGGACCACATCAGATTTATACAGGACCACATCAGATTTATACAAGACTACATCACATTTATACAGGACCACATTAGATTTATACAGGACCACATCACATTTATACAGGACCACATCAGATTTAAACAAGACTACATCACATTTATACAGGACCACATTAGATTTATACAAGACTACATCATATTTATACAGGACCACATTAGATTTATACAAGACTACATCACATTTATACAGGACCACATCAGATTTAAACAAGACTACATCACATTTATACAGGACCACATTAGATTTATACAAGACTACATCACATTTATACAGGACCACATTAGATTTATACAGGACCACATCACATTTATACAGGACCACATTACATTTATACAGGACCACATCACATTTATACAGGACCACATTAGATTTATACAAGACTACATCACATTTATACAGGACCACATTAGATTTATACAAGACTACATCACATTTATACAGGACCACATTAGATTTATACAGGACCACATCACATTTATACAGGACCACATCACATTTATACAGGACCACATCAGATTTATACAGGACCACATCACATTTATACAGGACCACATTAGATTTATACAGGACCACATCACATTTATACAGGACCACATTAGATTTATACAGGACCACATCACATTTATACAGGACCACATCACATTTAGACAGGACCACATCACATTTATACAGGACTACATCACATTTATACAGGACCACATCACATTTATATACGAATGCAATAGATTTATACAGGACCACATCAGATTTATACAGGACCACATCACATTTATACAGGACCACATCACATTTATACAGGACCACATCACATTTATACAGGAATGCAATAGATTTATACAGGACCGCATCACATTTATACAGGACCGCAACACATTTATACAGGACCGCAACACATTTGTACAGAATCTTATCACATTTATACAGGACCACAACACACTTATACAGGACCGCAACATATTTGTACAGGATCTTATCACATTTATACAGGACCGCAACACATTTATACAGGATCTTATCACATTTACACAGGACCACATCACATTTATACAGGACCACATCACATTTATAAAGGGCTGCATCACATTTATACAGGACCACAACACACTTATACAGGACCTCAACACATTTATGCAGACCGCATCACACTTATACAGGACCGCATCATATTTATACAGGACCACAACATACTTATACAGGACCGTACACAATTATACACGACCTCATAGCATTTTACAGGAACTTATCACATTTATACAGTACCACATCACTTTTATGCAGACTGCAACACATTTATACAGGATCACATCACATTTATACAGGAGCACATCACATTTATCCAGGAATGTAATAGATTTATACAGGACCACATCACATTTATACAGGAATGCAATTCATTTATACAGGACCACAACACATTTATACAGGACCACATCACATTTATACAGGACTGTAAACATTTATACAGGAACTCATCACTTATATACAGGACCACATCACATTTATACAGGACCGCAACACAATTATACAAGACTATATCACATTTATACAGGACTGTATGCATTTATACAGGACCTCAACACGTTTATACAGAACTGTATACATTTATACAGGACCACATCACATTTACACAGGGCCGCATGCATTTATGCAGGACAGTGAAACATTTATACAGGACGGTGAAACATTTATACAGGACCGCGACATAAGGCCATAAGATCATAAGACCATAAGAGATAGGAGCAGGAGTAGGCCATTCGGCCCCTCGAGTCTGTTCCATCATTCAATGAGATCATGGCTGATCTGATTTTTACCTCAACTCCACTTTCCCGCCCTTTCCCCATATCCTTTGACTCTCTCGATGATCAAAAATTGGTCTAACTCAGCCTTGAATGTATTCAATGACTCGGCCTCCACAGGGGTAAAGAATTCCAAAGATTCACAACCCTCTGGGAGAAGAAATTCCTCCTCATTTCCGTCTTAAACGGGCGACCCCTTATTCTGAGACTATGCCCCCTAGTTTTAGATTCCCCCATGAGGGGTAACATCCTCTCAGCATCTACCCTATCGAGTCCCCTCAGAATCTGAGATGTTTCAATAAGATCTCCTCTCATTCTTCTAAACTCCAATGAGTACAGACCCAACCTGTTCAATCTTTCCTCATAAGACAACCCTTCCATACCCGGAAACAACCTAGTGAACCTTCTCTGAACTGCCTCCAATGCAAGTATGTCCTTCCTTAAATAAGGGCACCAGAACTGTACGCAGTACTCCAGGTGTGGTCTCACCAGCACCCTGTACAGTTGTAGCATGACTTCCCTGCTTTTATACTCCATCCCCCTCGAAATAAAGGCCAATATTCCGTTTGCCTTCCAGATTACCTGCTGCACCTGTATGTTGACTTTTTGTGTTTCATGTACGAGGACACCCAGATCCCTCTGTACCGCAGCATTTTGTAGTATTTCTCCATTCAAATAATATTTTGCTTTTTTATTTTTCGTCCCAAAGTGGATGACCTCACATTTTCCCACATTATATTCCATCTGCCAAATTTTTGCCCATTCGCTTAACCTGTCAATATCCCTTTGCAGACACTTTGTGTCCTCATCACAACTTGCTTTTCCACCTATCTTTGTATCATCAGCAAATTTGGCCACAAGACACTCTGTTCTTTCATCCAAGTCATTGATATATATTGTAAATAGTTGAGGCCCCAGCACTGAGCCCTGCGGCACCCCACTAGTTACAGATTGCCATTTTGAAAATGACCCTTTTATCCCGACTCTTTGTTTTCTGTTAGTTAGCCAATCCTCTATCCATGCCAGTATATTACCCCCAACACCATGAGCTCTTATCTTGTGAAGTAATCTTTTATGTGGCACCTTATCGAATGCCTTTTGGAAATCCAAATATACTGCACCCATTGGTTCCCCTTGATCCACCCTGCCTGTTACTTCCTCAAAGAACTCTAATAAATTTGTCAGACATGATTTCCCCTTCATAAAACCATGTTGACTCTCTTTGATTGTATTATGAGTCTCCAAATGTCCTGCTACTACTTCCTTAATAATGGATTCTAGCATTTTCCCAATGACAGATGTTAGGCTAACTGGTCTATAGTTACCTGCTTTCTGTCTCACTCCCTTCTTGAATAGGGTGTTACATATAACATATTTATACAGGACCTCGTCACATTTATACAGGGCCTGATCAATTTTATACAGGACCATACACATTGTACAGGACCTCAAGACATTTATACACTGACAGAGAAAGGATCAGAGAGTGGATCGGAGAGAAAGAGTTGGTAAGAGAGAGAGAGTGGATCAGTGAGAGTGGATCAGAGAGAATCAGAGAGAGGGAGTGAATCAGAGAGAGAGAGGGGGATCAGTGAGAGAGGGGGTCAGTGAGAGTAGATCAGTGAGAGTGGATCAGTGAGAATGGATCAGAGAGAATCAGAGAGAGGGAGTGGATCAGAGAGAGAGAGTGGATCAGTGAGAGTGGATCAGAGAGAATCAGAGAGAGGGAGTCGATCAGAGAGAGAGGGGGATCAGTGAGAGAGGGGACCAGTGAGAGTGGATCAGTGAGAGTGGATCAGGGAGAGTGGATCAGAAAGAGAGAGAGGATAATTACCGCCCCATCAGTCTACTCTCTATCATCAGCAAAGTGATGGAAGGTGTCGTTGACAGTGCTATCAAGCGGCACTTACTCACCAATAACCTGCTCACCGATGCTCAGTTTGGGTTCCGCCAGGGCCTCTCGGCTCCAGACCTCATTACAGCCTTGGTCCAAACATGGACAAAAGAGCTGAATTCCAGAGGTGAGGTGAGAGTGACTGCCCTTGACATCAAGGCAGCATTTGACCGAGTATGGCACCAAAGAGCACTAGTAAAATTGAAGTCAATGGCAATCAGGGGGAAAACTCTCCAGTGCTGTAGTCATACCGAGCACAAAGCAAGATGGTAGTGGTTGTTAGAGGCCAATCATCTCAGCCCCAGGACATTGGTGCAGGAGTTCCTCAGGGCACTGTCCGAGGCCCAACCATCTTCAGCTGCTTCATCAATGACCTTCCCTCCGTCATAAGGTCAGAAATGGGGATGTTCACTGATGATTGCACAGTGTTCAGTTCCATTCACAACCCCTCAAATAATGAAGCAGTCCGAGCCCGCATGCAGCAAGACCTGGACAACATCCAGGCTTGGGCTGATAAGTGGCAAGTAACATTTGCGCCAGATAAGTGCCAGGCAATGACCATCTCCAACAAGAGAGAGTCTAACCACCGCCCCTTGACATTCAACAGTATTACCATCGCTGAATCCCCCACCATCAACATCCTGGGGGTCACCATTGACCAGAAACTTAACTGGACCAGCCATATAAATACTGTGACTACAAGAGCAGGTCAGAGGCTGGGTATTCTGTGGCGAGTGACTCACCTCCTGACTCCCCAAAGCCTTTCCACCATCCACAAGGCACAAGTCAGGAGTGTGATGGAATACTCCCCACTTGCCTGGATGAGTGCAGCTCCAACAACACTCAAGAAGCTCAACACCATCCAGGACAAAGCAGCCCGCTTGATTGGCACCCCATCCACCACCCTAAACATTCACTCCCTTCACCACTGGCACACCGTGGCTGCAGTGTGTACCATCCACAGGATGCACTGCAGCAACTCGCCAAGGCTTCTTCAACAGCACCTCCCAAACCCACGACCTCTACCACCTAGGAGGACAAGAGCAGCAGGCACATGGGAACAACACCACCTGCACGTTCCCCTGCAAGTCACACACCATCCCGACTTGGAAATATATCTCCGTTCCTTCATTGTCGCTGGGTCAAAATCCTGGAACTCCCTTCCTAACAGCACTGTGGGAGAACCGTCACCACACGGACTGCAGCGGTTCAAGAAGGCGGCTCACCACCACCTTCTCAAGGGCAATTAGGGATGGGCTATAAATGCCGGCCTCGCCAGCAACGCCCACATCCCATGAACGAATAATAAAAAAAAAGAGTGCATCAGAGAGAGAGTGGGAATCTATCAGGGAGAGGGGGTCAGTAACAGTGGATGAGAGAGAGAAACAGGATCAGAGAGATAGAGAGTGGATCAGAGAGATTGGATCAGAGAGAGAGGGGATCAGAGAGAGAGGGGATCAGAGAGAGAGAGATGTATCAGAGAGTGGAACAGAGAAAGATTTTGAGTGGATCAGAGAGAGAGTGGATCGATGAGAGAGAGAGTGGATCAGAGAGAGAGTGGGTCAGAGAGAGAGAGTATGGATCAGAGGGAGAGAGAGTGGATCAGAGCAAGAAAATGGATCAGAGAGTGGATTAGAGAGAGAGAGAATGGATCAGAGGAGAGAGTGGATCAGAGAGAGAGAGATAGGATTAGGGAGAGAGAGAATCAGAGAAAGACATGATCAGAGAGCATCAGAGAGAGGGGATCAGAAAGAAAGAGAGTGGATCAGTGAGAGAGAGTTCGTAAAAGAGAGAGAGTAGATCATAGAGTGGATTAGTGAGAGTGGATCAGAGAGAAAGGGGTTCAGTGAGAGTGGATCAGAGAGAGAGAGAGATCAGATGGAAAGAGAGTGGATCAGTGACAGAGAGAGGATCAGAGAGAGTGTGGATCAGAGAGAGTGGATCAGAGAGAGAGTGGATCAGACAGAGAGAGTGGATCGGAGAGAGAGAGAATCAAGGAGAGAGAGGATCAGAGGGAGACAGTGTGGATCAGAGAGAGAGTGGATCAGGGAGTGGATCAGTGAGAGAGGGGATCAGTGAGAGAGAGTGGATCACAGTGAGAGAGGAAGAGAGAGAGAGGATCAAAGACAGAGGATCAGAGATAGAGAGAGAGAGTGGATGAGAGAGATTGGATCAGAGAGATGATCAGAGGGAGATTTTGATTGGATGACAGAGATAGAGGATGGATCAGTGAGAGAGAGTGGATCAGAGAGAGAGTGGATCAGAGAGAGAGTGTGGATCAGAGAGTGGATCAGTGAGAGGGGGTTAGTGAGAGGGAGTGGATCAGAGAGAGAGTGGATCAGTGAGAGAGAGTGGATCAGAGAGTGGATCAGTGAGAGGGAGTGGATCAGAGAGAGAGTGGATCAGAGAGAGAGAGTGGATCAGAGAGAGAGTGGATCAGAGAGAGAGTGGATCAGAGAGAGAGAGTGGATCAGAGAGAGAGTGGATCAGAGAGAGAGAGTGGATCAGAGAGTGGATTAGTCAGAGGGTATCTGTAAGAGTGGATCAGAGAGAAAGTGGATCAGAGAGATAGAGAGTGGATCAGAGAGAGGTTCAGAGAGAGAGAGTGGATCAGAGAGTGGATCAGAGAGAGAGAGTGGATCAGAGAGCGGATCAGAGAGAGAGAGTGGATCAGAGAGAGAGTGGATCAGAGAGAGGTTCAGAGAGAGAGTGTGGATCAGAGAGTGGATCAGAGAGAGGTTCAGAGAGAGAGAGTGGATCAGAGAGTGGATCAGAGAGAGAGAGTGGATCAGAGAGCGGATCAGAGAGAGAGTGGATCAGAGAGATAGAGAGTAGATCAGAGAGAGGTTCAGAGAGAGAGAGTGGATCAGAGAGTGGATCAGAGAGAGGTTCAGAGAGAGAGAGTGGATCAGAGAGAGGGAGTGGATCAGAGAAAAAGAGGATCAAAGAGAGATTTTGAGTGGAACAGAGAGAAAGAAGATCAGAGAGAGATAGAGAGAGAGGGGGGATCACAGAGAGAGAGAGAATCCGAGAGATAGAGGGTGGATCAGAGAGAGAGAGAGGATAAGTGAGAGAGGGACGGGATCAGTGAGAGTGGATCAGAGAGAAAGTGGATTAGTCAGAGGGGATCTGTAAGAGTGGATCAGAGAAGAGAGAGGAACAGAGAGTGGATCAGTGAGAGAGAGTGGGTCAGAGAGAGAGTGGATCAGTGAGAGAGAGTGGATCAGAGAGACAGCAGATCAGAGAGAGAGTGTGAATCAGAGAGAGAGTGGATCAGTGAGAGAGTGGGGATCAGGCAGAGAGAGGATCAGAGAGAGAGAGTGGATCAGAGAGAGAGAGTGGATCAGAGAGAGAGAGTGGATCAGAGAGAGAGAGTGGATCAGAGAGAGTGGATCAGAGAGAGACAGTGTGGATCAGTGAGAGAGAGTGGCTCAGAGAGTGAGTGGATCAGAGAGAGAGTGGATCAGAGAGAGAGATTGGATCAGAGAGAGTGGATCAGAGAGAGCGGATCAGAGAGAGTGGATCAGAGAGAGAGATTGAATCAGAGAGAGTGGATCAGAGAGAGCGGATCAGAGAGAGAGATTGAATCAGAGAGAGTGGATAAGAGAGTGGATCAGAGAGAGTGGATCAGAGAGAGAGTGGATCAGTGAGGGAGAGGATCAGAGGACGAGTGATCAGTGAGGGAGAGGATCAGAGGACGAGTGATCAGTGAGGGAGAGGATCAGGCAGAGCACGAGGATCATGGAGAGAGAGAGAATCCAAGAGATAGAGAGTGGATCAGAGAGAGAGAGAGTGGTTCAGGGAGTGGATCAGTGAGAGTGTGGTTCAGTGAGAGCATATCAGAGGGAGAGAGTGGATCAGAGTGAGAGCAGATCAGAGGGAGAAAGTGGATCAGAGAGAGAGACTGGATCAGAGTGAGAGAGTGGATCAGAGAGAGAGACTGGATCAGAGCGAGAGAGTGGATCAGAGAGAGAGACTGGATCAGAGCGAGAGAGTGGATCAGAGAGAGAGAATCAGGGAGAGAGAGGATCAGAGAAAGCGTATCAGAGAGAGAGTGGATCAGAGGGAGAGAGTGGATTAGAGAGAGAGTGGATCAGAGAGAGTCAGTGTGGATCAGTGAGAGAGTGGATCAGTGAGAGTGGATCACAGTGGATCAGAGAGAGAGAGGGAATCTATCAGAGAGATTGGATCAGAGAGAGAAAGAGGATCAGAGAGAGAGGATCAGAGAGAGTGTGGATCAGAGAGAGAGAGTGGATCAGAGAGAGAGAGTGGATCAGAGAGAGAGTGGATCCAAGAGAGGATCAAAGAGAGAGAGATCAGAGAGAGATTGAGTGGATCAGAGAGAGAGTTGGAGTGGATCAGAGAGAGAGTTGGAGTGGATCAGAGAGAGAGTTGGAGTGGATCAGAGAGAGAGTTGGAGTGGATCAGAGAGAGAGTTGGAGTGGATCAGACAGAGAGTTGGAGTGGATCAGAGAGGTTCAGGGAGAAAGAGAGCAAAATAGAGGGGGAGAGAATCCGAGAGATAGAGAGAGGATCAGCGGGAGAGTGGAACAGAGAGAGAGTGGATCAGAGAGAGTGGATCAGAGCGAGATTTTAAGTGGATCAGAGAGAGAGGTTCAGAGAGAAGGAGAGCAAAATAGAGGGTGAATCCGAGAGATAGAGAGTGGATCGGAGAGAAAGTGTTGGTGAGAGAGAGAGTAGATCAGAGAGAGAGTGGATAAGTGAGAGTGGATCACAGTGGATCAGAGAGAGAGAGGGAATCTATCAGAGAGATTGAATCAGAGAGAGAGAGAGGATCAGAGAGAGAGAGGATCAGAGAGAGAGAGTGGATCAGAGGATCAGAGAGACTGAATCAGAGAAAGAGAGTGGATCAGAGAGAGAGAGTGGATCAGAGAGAGAGAGAATCAGGGAGAGGATCAGAGAGCGTATCAGAGAGAGAGAGTGGATCAGAGGGAGAGAGTGGATCAGAGAGTGGATCAGAGAGAGAAAGAGTGGATCAGAGAGAGTCAGTGTGGATCAGTGAGAGTGAGGGAATCTATCAGAGAGATTGGATCAGAGAGAGAAAGAGGACCAGAGAGAGAGACGATCAGAGAGAGTGCGAGTGGATCAGAGAGGGAGTGGATCAGAGAGAGTGGATCAGAGCGAGAGTGTGGATCAGAGGATCAGAGAGACTGAATCAGAGAAAGACAGTGGATCACAGAGAGAGTGGATCCGAGAGAGGATCAAAGAGAGAGAGATCAGAGAAAGATTGAATGGATCAGAGAGAGAGTTGGAGTGGATCAGAATGAGAGTTGGAGTGGTTCAGAGAGCGAGTTGGAGTGGATCAGAGAGAGAGTTGGAGTGGATCAGAGAGGTTCAGAGAGAAAGAGAGCAAAATAGAGGGGGAGAGAATCCGAGAGATAGAGAGTGGATCAGAGAGTGGATGAGAGAGAGTGGATCAGAGAGAGAGTGGATCAGTGAGAGAGTGGATCAGAGAAAGAGAGTGGACCAGAGAGAGAGAGGACCAGAGAGAGAGAGGACCAGAGAGAGAGTGGACCAGAGAGAGAGAGGACCAGAGAGAGAGTGGACCAGAGAGAGAGAGGATAAGAGAGAGAGTGGATCAGTGAGAGAGTGGATCAGTGAGAGAGTGGATCAGAGAAAGAGAGTGGACCAGAGAGAGAGAGTGGACCAGAGAGAGAGAGGACCAGAGAGAGAGAGGACCAGAGAGAGAGTGGACCAGAGAGAGAGAGGACCAGAGAGAGAGTGGACCAGAGAGAGAGAGGATAAGAGAGAGAGTGGATCAGTGAGAGAGAGTGGACCAGAGAGAGAGTGGACCAGAGAGAGAGAGGACCAGAGAGAGAGTGGACCAGAGAGAGAGAGGATAAGAGAGAGAGTGGACCAGAGAGAGAGAGGATAAGAGAGAGAGACGATCAGAGATAGAGAGTGGATCAGAGAGTGGATGAGAGAGAGTGGATCAGAGAGAGAGTGGATCAGTGAGAGTGGATCAGTGAGAGAATGGATCAGTGAGAGAGTGGATCAGAGAAAGAGAGTGGACCAGAGAAAGAGTGGGCCAGAGAGAGCGAGAGTGGATCAGAGAATCTGAGAGATCGAGAGTGGATCAGCGGGAGAGTGGAACAGAGAGAATCAGAGAGAGAGTGGATCAGAGCGAGTGGATCAGAGCGAGAGAGTGGATCAGAGAGAAAGAGTTGGTAAGAGAGAGAGAGTAGATCAGAGCGAATGGATCAGGGAGAGATTTTGAGTGGATCAGAGAGAGAGGTTCAGAGAGAAGGAGGGCAAAATGGAGGGAGAATCCGAGAGAAAGAGAGTGGATCAGAGAGAAAGAGTTGGTAAGAGAGAGAGTAGATCAGAGAGAGAGTGGATCAGAGAGAGAGAGTGGATCAGAGAGAGAGAATCAGGGAGAGAGAGGATCAGAGAGAGCAAATCAGAGGGAGAGCGGATTAGAGGGAGAGAGTGGATCAGAGAGAGAGAGTGGATCAGAGCGAGAGAGTGGGTCAGAGAGAGAGAGAATCAGGGAGAGGATCAGAGAGCGTATCAAAGAGAGAGAGAGTGGATCAGAGGGAGAGAGTGGATCAGAGAGTGGATCAGAGAGAGAAAGAGTGGATCAGAGAGAGTCAGTGTGGATCAGTGAGAGTGAGGGAATCTATCAGAGAGATTGGATCAGAGAGAGAAAGAGGACCAGAGAGAGAGACGATCAGAGAGAGTGCGAGTGGATCAGAGAGGGAGTGGATCAGAGAGAGTGGATCAGAGCGAGAGTGTGGATCAGAGGATCAGAGAGGCTGAATCAGAGAAAGACAGTGGATCACAGAGAGAGAGTGGATCCGAGAGAGGATCAAAGAGAGAGAGATCAGAGAAAGATTGACTGGATCAGAGAGAGAGTTGGAGTGGAACAGAGAGAGAGTTGGAGTGGATCAGAGAGAGAGTTGGATTGGATCAGAGAGGTTCAGGGAGAAAGAGAGCAAAATAGAGGGGGAGAGAATCCGAGAGATAGAGAGTGGATCAGCGGGAGAGTGGAACAGAGAGAGAGTGGATCAGAGAGAGTGGATCAGAGAGCGTGGATCAGAGAGAGTGGATCAGAGAGAGAGTGGATCAGAGAGAAAGAGTTGGTAAGAGAGAGAGTAGATCAGAGAGAGAGTGGATCAGAGAGAGAGAGTGGATCAGAGAGAGAGAGTGGATCAGAGCAAATGGATCAGGGAGAGATTTTGAGTGGATCAGAGGGAGAGGTTCAGAGAGAAGGAGGGCAAAATGGAGGGAGAATCCGAGAGAAAGAGAGTGGATCAGAGAGAAAGAGTTGGTAAGAGAGAGAGTAGATCAGAGAGAGAGTGGATCAGAGAGAGAGAGTGGATCAGAGAGAAAGACTTGGTAAGAGAGAGAGAGTAGATCAGAGAGAGTGGATCAGAGAGAGAGAGTGGATCAGAGAGAGAGAATCAGGGAGAGAGAGGATCAGAGAGAGCATATCAGAGGGAGAGCGGATTAGAGGGAGAGAGTGGATCAGAGAGAGAGAGTGGATCAGAGCGAGAGAGTGGGTCAGAGAGAGAGAGAATCAGGGAGAGGATCAGAGAGCATATCAGAGAGAGAGAGTGGATCAGAGGGAGAGAGTGGATCAGAGAGTGGATCAGAGAGAGAAAGAGTGGATCAGAGAGAGTCAGTGTGGATCAGTGAGAGTGAGGGAATCTATCAGAGAGATTGGATCAGAGAGAGAAAGAGGACCAGAGAGAGAGACGATCAGAGAGAGTGCGAGTGGATCAGAGAGGGAGTGGATCAGAGAGAGTGGATCAGAGCGAGAGTGTGGATCAGAGGATCAGAGAGACTGAATCAGAGAAAGACAGTGGATCACAGAGAGAGAGTGGATCCGAAAGAGGATCAAAGAGAGAGAGATCAGAGAAAGATTGACTGGATCAGAGAGAGAGTTGGAGTGGAACAGAGAGAGAGTTGGAGTGGATCAGAGAGGTTCAGGGAGAAAGAGAGCAAAATAGAGGGGGAGAGAATCCGAGAGATAGAGAGTGGATCAGCGGGAGAGTGGAACAGAGAGAGAGTGGATCAGAGAGAGTGGATCAGAGAGAGTGGATCAGAGAGAGAGAGTGGATCAGAGAGAAAGAGTTGGTAAGAGAGAGAGAGTAGATCAGAGAGAGAGTGGATCAGAGAGAGAGAGTGGATCAGAGAGAGAGAGTGGATCAGAGCGAGTGGATCAGGGAGAGATTTTGAGTGGATCAGAGAGAGAGGTTCAGAGAGAAGGAGGGCAAAATGGAGGGAGAATCCGAGAGAGAGAGAGTGGATCAGAGAGAAAGAGTTGGTAAGAGAGAGAGAGTAAATCAGAGAGAGTGGATCAGAGAGAGAGAGTGGATCAGAGAGAGAGAATCAGGGAGAGAGAGGATCAGAGAGAGCATATCAGAGGGAGAGCGGATTAGAGGGAGAGAGTGGATCAGAGAGAGAGAGTGGATCAGAGCGAGAGAGTGGGTCAGAGAGAGAGAGAATCAGGGAGAGGATCAGAGAGCGTATCAGAGAGAGAGTGGATCAGAGGGAGAGAGTGGATCAGAGAGTGGATCAGAGAGAGAAAGAGTGGATCAGAGAGAGTCAGTGTGGATCAGTGAGAGTGAGGGAATCTATCAGAGAGATTGGATCAGAGAGAGAAAGAGGACCAGAGAGAGAGACGATCAGAGAGAGTGCGAGTGGATCAGAGAGGGAGTGGATCAGAGAGAGTGGATCAGAGCGAGAGTGTGGATCAGAGGATCAGAGAGACTGAATCAGAGAAAGACAGTGGATCACAGAGAGAGAGTGGATCCGAGAGAGGATCAAAGAGAGAGAGATCAGAGAAAGATTGACTGGATCAGAGAGAGAGTTGGAGTGGAACAGAGAGAGAGTTGGAATGGATCAGAGAGAGAGTTGGAGTGGATCAGAGAGAGAGTTGGAGTGGTTCAGAGAGGTTCAGAGAGAAAGAGAGCAAAATAGAGGGAGAGAGAATCCGAGAGATACAGAGTGGATCAGAGAGAGAGTGGAACAGAGAGAAAGTGGATCAGAGAGAGAGAGGATCAGTGAGAGAGAGAGGACCAGAGAGTGAGAGTGGACCAGAGAGAGAGTGGATCAGAGGGAGAGAGTGGATCAGAGAGTGGATCAGAGAGAGAAAGAGTGGATCAGAGAGAGTCAGTGTGGATCAGTGAGAGTGAGGGAATCTATCAGAGATTGGATCAGAGAGAGAAAGAGGACCAGAGAGAGAGACGATCAGAGAGAGTGCGAGTGGATGAGAGAGGGAGTGGATCAGAGAGAGTGGATCAGAGCGAGAGTGTGGATCAGAGAGAGAGTGGATCAGTGAGAGAGAGTGGATTAGAGAGAGAGTGGATCAGTGAGAGAGAGTTGACCAGAGAGAGAGAGGACCAGAGAGAGAGAGGACCAGAGAGAGAGTGGACCAGAGAGAGAGTGGATCAGTTAGAGAGAGTGGACCAGAGAGAGAGTGGATCAGTGAGAGAGAGTGGATCAGAGAGTAAGAGTGAATCATTGAGAGAGAGTGGATCTGAGACAGAGTGGATCAGTGAGAGAGAGTGGATCAGAGAGAGAGTGGATCAGTAAGAGAGAGTTGACCAGAGAGAGAGAGGACCAGAGAGAGAGTGGACCAGATAGAGAGTGGACCAGAGAGAGAGTGGATCAGTGAGAGAGAGTTGACCAGAGAGAGAGAGGACCAGAGAGAGAGTGGACCAGAGAGAGAGTGGACCAGAGAGAGAGTGGACCTGAGAGAGAGTGGATCAGTGAGAGAGAGTGGATCAGAGAGTGAGAGTGGATCAGTGAGAGAGAGTGGATCAGAGAGAGAGTGGATCAGTGAGAGAGAGTGGATCAGAGAGAGAGTGGATCAGTGAGAGAGAGTGGATCAGAGAGAGAGAGTGGATCAGAGAGAGAGTGGATCACTGAGAGAGTGGATCAGTGAGGGAGAGTTGACCAGAGAGAGAGAGTGGATCAGAGAGAGAGAGTGGATCAGAGAGAGAGAGTGGATCAGTGAGAGAGAGTGGATCAGAGAGTGAGAGTGGATCAGTGAGAGAGAGTGGACCAGAGAGAGAGTGGATCAGTGAGAGAGAGTGGATCAGAGAGAGAGAGTGGATCAGTGAGAGAGAGTGGATCAGAGAGAAAGAGTGGATCAGAGAGAGAGTGGATCACTGAGAGAGTGGATCAGTGAGGGAGAGTTGACCAGAGAGAGAGAGTGGATCAGAGAGAGAGAGTGGATCAGAGAGAGAGAGTGGATCAGAGAGAGAGAGTGGATCAGTGAGAGAGAGTGGATCAGAGAGTGAGAGTGGATCAGTGAGAGAGAGTGGACCAGAGAGAGAGTGGATCAGTGAGAGAGAGTGGATCAGAGAGAGAGAGTGGATCAGTGAGAGAGAGTGGATCAGAGAGAGAGAGTGGATCAGAGAGAGAGTGGATCACTGAGAGAGTGGATCAGTGAGGGAGAGTTGACCAGAGAGAGAGAGTGGATCAGAGAGAGAGAGTGGATCAGAGAGAGAGAGTGGATCAGTGAGAGAGAGTGGACCAGAGAGAGAGTGGATCAGAGAGTGAGAGTGGATCAGTGAGAGAGAGTGGATCAGAGAAAGAGACGACCAGAGAGAGAGTGGACCAGAGAGAGAGGATAAGAGAGAGAGGACCAGAGAGAGAGAGGACCAGAGAGAGAGTGGACCAGAGAGAGAGAGGACCAGAGAGAGAGTGGACCAGAGAGAGAGAGGACCAGAGAGAGAGTGGACCAGAGAGAGAGAGGATAAGAGAGAGAGTGGACCAGAGAGAGAGAGGACCAGAGAGAGAGTGGACTAGAGAGAGAGAGGATAAGAGAGAGTGAATCAGAGAGAGGGAGTGGATCAGAGAGAGAGAGAGATGTATCAGAGAGTGGAACAGAGAAAGATTTTGAGTGGATCAGAGAGAGAGTGGATCAGTGAGAGAGACAGAATCAGTGGGAGAGAGAGAGGATCATAGAGGGAGAGAGAATCTGAGAGATAGAGAATGGATCAGTGAGAGAGTGGATCAGAGAGAGAGTGGGTCAGAGAGGGAGCGTATGGATCAGAGTGCGAGAGAGTTGATCAGAGAGAGAGTGGATCAGTGAGAGAGAGAGTGGAACAAAGAGAGAGTGGATCAGAGAGAGAGAATCAGGGAGAGAGGGGATCATTGAGAGTGGATCAGAGAGAGAAAGAGGATCAGTGAGAGAGAGATGATCAGAGAGTGAGAGTGGATCAGAGAGTGAGAGTGGATCAGAGAGTGAGAGTGGATCAGAGAGAGAGAGTGGATCAGAGAGAGGATAAGAGGGATTAGATCAGAGATAGTGCATCAGAGAGAGGATCAGAGAGAGAGAGTGGATCAGAGAGAGGGGATCAGAGAGAGAGGCTCAGTCAGAAAGAGAGTGGATCAGTGCCAGAGAGAGAAGCAGAGAAAGAATTGGTAAGAGAGAGAGTGGACCAGAGAGAGGGAGTGGATCAGAGAAGAGCGGATCAGAGAGAGAGTGTGGATCAGAGTCAGTGTGGATCAGTGAGAGTGGATCAGTGAGAGTGGATCACAGTGGATCAGAGAGAGAGAGAATCTATCAGAGAGATTGGATCAGAGAGAGAAAGAGGATCAGAGAGAGTGGATCACAGAGAGTGGATCAGAGAGAGTAGATCAGAGAGAGAGAATGGATCAGAGAGTGGGTTAGAGAGAGAGATAGGATCAGAAAGATTGAATCAATCAGAGAGAGATGATCAGAGAGGGAGTAGATCAGTGAGAGTGTGGATCAGAGAGAGAGGATGAGAGAGAGAGTGGATCAGGGAGAGAGTGGATCAGGGAGAGAGACTGGACCTTAGACAGTGGATAAGAGAGGGGATAAGAGAGATCAGAGAGAGTGGATCAGAGAGAGGGGGAGGATCGGAGAGAGGATCAGAGAGAGTGGATCAGACAGAGAGTGGATCAGAGAGAGAGAGTGGATCAGACAGAGACTGGATCAGAGAGAGAGAGTGGATCAGTCAGAGAGTGGATCAGAGAGATAGAGAATGGATCAGTGAGAGTGGATCTTAGAGAGTGGATCAAAGAAAGTGGAGCAGAGAGAATGGTTCAGAGAGAGTGAAGATGAGAGAGAGTGAAGATGAGAGAGAGGGGATCAGAGAGAGTGAAGATCAGAGAGAGTGATGATCAGAGAGAGAGTGGACCAGAGAGAGTGAAGATCAGAGAGAGTGAAGATCAGAGAGAGTGTGGATCAGAGAGAGAGTGGATCAGAGAGAGTGAAGATCAGAGAGAGTGAAGATCAGAGAGAGTGTGGATCAGAGAGAGAGTGGATCAGAGAGAGTGAAGATCAGAGAGAGTGAAGATCAGAGAGAGTGTGGAGCAGAGAGTCTCAGAGAGAGTAGATCAGAGAGAGTGGTTTAGAGAGAGTGGATGAGTGAGAGTGTGGATCAGGGAGAGAGTGTGGATCAGAGTTAGTGGATCAGCATGAGAGTGGATAAGAGAGAAAGTAGTTCAAAGAGAGAGTGGATCAGAGAGAGTGTGGATCAGAGAAAGGGGGAGGATCGGAGAGAGAATCAGAGAGAGTGGATCAGAGAGAGTGGATCAGAGAAAGGGGGAGGATCGGAGAGAGAATCAGAGAGAGTGGATCAGAGAGAGTGCGTGAATCATTGAGAGAGAATGGATCAGTGAGAGTGGATCTTAGAGAGTGGATCAAAGATAATGGTTCACAGAGAGTGGATCAGAGATATGGGTGTGGCTCCGGGAGAAAGAGTGGATCAGAAAGAGAGTGGATCAGAGAGAGAGTGGATCAGAGAGAGTGAAGATGAGAGAGAGTGAAGAGGACAGAGAGTGAAGATCAGAGAGAGAGTGGATCAGAGAGAAAGGGGATCAGAGAGAGTGAAGATCAGAGAGAGTGAAGATGAGAGAGAGTGAAGATGAGAGAGAGTGAAGAGGACAGAGAGTGAAGATCAGAGAGAGAGTGGATCAGAGAGAAAGGGGATCAGAGAGAGTGAAGATGAGAGAGAGTGAAGATGAGAGAGAGTGAAGAGGACAGAGAGTGAAGATCAGAGAGAGAGTGGATCAGAGAGAAAGGGGATCAGAGAGAGTGAAGATCAGAGAGAGTGAAGATGAGAGAGAGTGAAGAGGACAGAGAGTGAAGATCAGAGAGAGAGTGGATCAGAGAGAAAGGGGATCAGAGAGAGTGAAGATGAGAGAGAGTGGATCAGAAAGAGAGGTGATCAGAGAAAAAGGGGATCAGAGAGAGAGGGGATCAGAGAGAGTGAAGATCAGAGAGAGTGAAGATGAGAGAGAGTGAAGAGGACAGAGAGTGAAGATCAGAGAGAGAGTGGATCAGAGAGAAAGGGGATCAGAGAGAGTGAAGATGAGAGAGAGTGAAGATGAGAGAGAGTGAAGAGGACAGAGAGTGAAGATCAGAGAGAGAGTGGATCAGAGAGAAAGGGGATCAGAGAGAGTGAAGATGAGAGAGAGTGAAGATGAGAGAGAGTGAAGAGGACAGAGAGTGAAGATCAGAGAGAGAGTGGATCAGAGAGAAAGGGGATCAGAGAGAGTGAAGATCAGAGAGAGTGAAGATGAGAGAGAGTGAAGAGGACAGAGAGTGAAGATCAGAGAGAGAGTGGATCAGAGAGAAAGGGGATCAGAGAGAGTGAAGATGAGAGAGAGTGGATCAGAAAGAGAGGTGATCAGAGAAAAAGGGGATCAGAGAGAGAGGGGATCAGAGAGAGTGAAGATCAGAGAGAGTGAAGATCAGAGAGAGTGAAGATCAGAGAGAGTGAAGATCAGAGAGAGTGAAGATCAGAGAGAGAGTGAAGATCAGAGAGTGAAGATCAGAGAGAGAGTGAAGGTCAGAGAGAGTGAAGATCAGAGAGAGTGAAGATCAGAGAGAGTGAAGATCAGAGAGAGGATAAGAGAGAGTGAAGATGAGCTAGAGTGAAGATCAGAGAGTGAAGATCAGAGAGTGAAGATCAGAGAGAGGATCAGAGAGAGTGAAGATGAGAGAGAGTGGAGATCAGAGAGAGAGTGAAGATCGGTGAGAGTTAAGATCAGAGAGAGTGAAGATCAGAGAGAGTGAAGATCAGAGAGAGAGAGGATCAGAGAGAGTGAAGATGAGAGAGAGTGAAGATGAGAGAGAGTGAAGATCAGAGAGTGAAGATCAGAGAGAGAAGATCAGAGAGTGAAGATCAGAGAGAGAGTGAAGATCAGAGAGAGTGAAGATCAGAGAGAGTGAAGATCAGAGAGAGGATCAGAGAGAGTGAAGATGAGAGAGAGTGAAGATCAGAGAGTGAAGATCAGAGAGAGAGAGTGAAGATCAGAGAGAGTGAAGATCAGAGAGAGAGTGAAGATCAGAGAGAGGATCAGAGAGAGTGAAGATCAGAGAGAGTGAAGATCAGAGAGAGAGTGAAGATCAAAGAGAGTGAAGATCAGAGAGAGAGTGAAGATCATAGTGAAGATCAGAGAGAGAGTGAAGATCAGAGAGAGAGTGGATCAGAGAGAAAGGGGATCAGAGAGAGTGAAGATGAGAGAGAGTGAAGATGAGAGAGAGTGAAGAGGACAGAGAGTGAAGATCAGAGAGAGAGTGGATCAGAGAGAAAGGGGATCAGAGAGAGTGAAGATCAGAGAGAGTGAAGATGAGAGAGAGTGAAGAGGACAGAGAGTGAAGATCAGAGAGAGAGTGGATCAGAGAGAAAGGGGATCAGAGAGAGTGAAGATGAGAGAGAGTGGATCAGAAAGAGAGGTGATCAGAGAAAAAGGGGATCAGAGAGAGAGGGGATCAGAGAGAGTGAAGATCAGAGAGAGTGAAGATCAGAGAGAGTGAAGATCAGAGAGAGTGAAGATCAGAGAGAGTGAAGATCAGAGAGAGAGTGAAGATCAGAGAGTGAAGATCAGAGAGAGAGTGAAGGTCAGAGAGAGTGAAGATCAGAGAGAGTGAAGATCAGAGAGAGTGAAGATCAGAGAGAGGATCAGAGAGAGTGAAGATGAGCTAGAGTGAAGATCAGAGAGTGAAGATCAGAGAGTGAAGATCAGAGAGAGGATCAGAGAGAGTGAAGATGAGAGAGAGTGGAGATCAGAGAGAGAGTGAAGATCGGTGAGAGTTAAGATCAGAGAGAGTGAAGATCAGAGAGAGTGAAGATCAGAGAGAGAGAGGATCAGAGAGAGTGAAGATGAGAGAGAGTGAAGATGAGAGAGAGTGAAGATCAGAGAGTGAAGATCAGAGAGAGAAGATCAGAGAGTGAAGATCAGAGAGAGAGTGAAGATCAGAGAGAGTGAAGATCAGAGAGAGTGAAGATCAGAGAGAGGATCAGAGAGAGTGAAGATGAGAGAGAGTGAAGATCAGAGAGTGAAGATCAGAGAGAGAGAGTGAAGATCAGAGAGAGTGAAGATCAGAGAGAGAGTGAAGATCAGAGAGAGGATCAGAGAGAGTGAAGATCAGAGAGAGTGAAGATCAGAGAGAGAGTGAAGATCAAAGAGAGTGAAGATCAGAGAGAGAGTGAAGATCATAGTGAAGATCAGAGAGAGAGTGAAGATCAGAGAGAGGATCAGAGAGAAAGGGGATCAGAGGGAGTGAAGATGAGAGAGAGAAGATGAGAGAGAGTGAAGATCAGCGAGAGTGAAGATCAGAGAGAGGGGATCAGAGAGAGTGAAGATGAGAAGGAGTGAAGATGAGAGAGAGAAGATGAGAGAGAGAAGATCAGCGAGAGTGAAGATCAGAGAGAGGGGATCAGAGAGATTGAAGATGAGAGGGAGTGAAGATGAGAGAGAGAAGATGAGAGAGAGTGAAGATGAGAGAGAGTGAAGATCAGGGACAGGATCAGAGAGAGTGAAGTTGAGAGAGAGTGAAGAGGACAGAGAGTGAAGATCAGAGAGAGTGAAGATGAGAGAGAGTGAAGATGAGAGAGAGTGAAGATGAGAGAGAGTGAAGATCAGAGAGAGTGAAGATCAGAGAGAGTGAAGATGAGAGAGAGTGAAGAGGACAGAGAGTGAAGATCAGAGAGAGAGTGAAGATCAGAGAGAGTGTGAAGATCAGAGAGAGAGTGAAGATCAGAGAGAGTGAAAATGAGAGAGAGTGAAGATGAGAGAGAGTGAAGATCAGAGAGAGTGAAGATGAGAGAGTGTGAAGAGGACAGAGAGTGAAGATCAGAGAGAGTGAAGAGGACAGAGAGTGAAGATCAGAGAGAGTGAAGATCAGAGAGAGTGAAGATCAGAGAGAGGATCAGAGAGAGTGAAGATCAGAGAGAGTGAAGATGAGAGAGAGTGAAGATCAGAGAGTGAAGATCAGAGAGAGGATCAGAGAGAGTGAAGATCAGAGAGAGTGAAGATGAGAGAGAGAGTGAAGATCGGTGAGAGTTAAGATCAGAGAGAGTGAAGATCAGAGAGAGTGAAGATCAGAGAGAGTGAAGATCAGAGAGAGGATCAGAGAGAGTGAAGATGAGAGAGAGTGAAGATGAGAGAGAGTGAAGATCAGAGAGTGAAGATCAGAGAGAGAAGATCAGAGAGTGAAGATCAGAGAGAGAGTGAAGATCAGAGAGAGTGAAGATCAGAGAGAGGATCAGAGAGAGTGAAGATGAGAGAGAGTGAAGATCAGAGAGTGAAGATCAGAGAGAGAGAGTGAAGATCAGAGAGAGAGAGTGAAGATCAGAGAGAGTGAAGATAAGAGAGAGAGTGAAGATCAGAGAAAGGATCAGAGAGAGTGAAGATCAGAGAGAGTGAAGATCAGAGAGAGAGTGAAGATCAAAGAGAGTGAAGATCAGAGAGAGAGTGAAGATCATACTGAAGATCAGAGAGAGGATCAGACAGAAAGGGGATCAGAGGGAGTGAAGATGAGAGAGAGAAGATGAGAGAGAGTGAAGATCAGCGAGAGTGAAGATCAGAGAGAGGGGATCAGGGAGAGTGAAGATGAGAAGGAGTGAAGATGAGAGAGAGAAGATGAGAGAGAGAAGATCAGCGAGAGTGAAGATCAGAGAGAGGGGATCAGAGAGATTGAAGATGAGAGGGAGTGAAGATGAGAGAGAGAAGATGAGAGAGAGAAGATGAGAGAGAGTGAAGATGAGAGAGAGTGAAGATCAGGGACAGGATCAGAGAGAGTGAAGTTGAGAGAGAGTGAAGAGGACAGAGAGTGAAGATCAGAGAGAGTGAAGATCAGAGAGAGGATCAGAGAGAGTGAAGATCAGAGAGTGAAGATCAGAGAGAGGATCAGTGAGAGTGAAGATGAGAGAGAGTGAAGAGTACAGAGAGTGAAGATCAGAGAGAGTGAAGATGAGAGAGAGTGAAGATGAGAGAGAGAGTGAAGATGAGAGAGAGTGAAGATCAGAGAGAGTGAAGATCAGAGAGAGTGAAGATGAGAGAGAGTGAAGAGGACAGAGAGTGAAGATCAGAGAGAAAGTGAAGATCAGAGAGAGTGTGAAGATCAGAGAGAGAGTGAAGATCAGAGAGAGTGAAGATGAGAGAGAGTGAAGATGAGAGAGAGTGAAGATCAGAGAGAGTGAAGATGAGCGAGTGTGAAGAGGACAGAGAGTGAAGATCAGAGAGAGTGAAGAGGACAGAGAGTGAAGATCAGAGAGAGTGAAGATCAGAGAGAGTGAAGATCAGAGAGAGGATCAGAGAGAGTGAAGATGAGAGAGAGTGAAGATGAGAGAGAGTGAAGATCAGAGAGTGAAGATCAGAGAGAGGATCAGAGAGAGTGAAGATCAGAGAGAGTGAAGATGAGAGAGAGTGAAGATCAGAGAGTGCAGATCAGAGAGAGTGAAGATGAGAGAGAGTGAAGATCAGAGAGAGGATCAGAGAGAGTGAAGATGAGAGAGAGTGAAGATGAGAGATAGTGAAGATGAGAGAGAGTGAAGATCAGAGAGAGAGTGGATCAGAGAGAGAGTGGATCAGAGAGAGAGTGGATCACAGTGTGGATCAGAGAGAGAGTGGATCAGAGAGAGAGTGGATCAGAGAGAGAGTGGATCAGAGAGACAGTAGATCAGAGAGAGAGTGGATCAGAGAGAGTGTGGATCAGAGAGAGAGTGGATCAGAGAGAGAGTGGATCAGAGAGACAGTGGATCAGAGAGACAGTGGATCAGAGAGGATGGGTGTGAGAGGAGCAGAGAGCGTGGATTCAAGAGAATGGATCAGAGAGATTGAATCAGAGTGTGGATCAGTGAGAGAGTGGATCAGAGAGGGAGTGGATCAGACAGAGAGTGGATCAGAGTGTGGATCAGTGAGAGAGGATAAAAGAGAATGGATCAGAATATCAGAGTGTGGATCAGAGAAAGAGTGGAACAGAGAGGATCATGGAGTGGATAACAGTGAGAGAGAGTGGATCACAGTGAGAGAGGAAGAGAGAGAGAGAGAGGATAAAAGACATAGGATCAGAGATAGAGAGGGAGAGAGTGGATGAGAGAGATTGGATCAGAGAGAGAGGATCAGAGAGAGAGTGTGGATCAGAGAGTGGATCAGAGAGAGAGTGTGGATCAGAGAGTGGATCAGTGAGAGGGGATTAGTGAGAGGGAGTGGATCAGAGAGAGAGTGGATCAGTGAGAGAGTGGATCAGAGAGAGATTGGATCAGAGAGAGTGGATCAGTGAGAGAGTGGATCAGTGAGAGTGGATCAGTGAGAGGGTGGATCAGAGAGAGAGTGGATCAGTGAGAGAGAGTGGATCAGTGAGAGGGTGGATCAGTGAGAGAGAGTGGATCAGTGAGAGAGAGTGGATCAGTGAGAGAGTGTGGAACAGAGAGAGAGTGGATCAGTGAGAGAGTGGATCAGTAAGAGAGAGTGGATCAGTGAGAGAGTGGATCAGAGAGAGAGAATGGATCAGAGAGAGAGTGGATCAGTGAGAGAGTGTGGATCAGTGAGAGAGAGTGGATCAGTGAGAGAGTGTGGATCAGAGAGAGAGAGTGGATCAGTGAGAGAGAGTGGATCAGAGAGAGAGAGTGGATCAGTGAGAGAGAGTGGATCAGAGAGAGAGTGGATCAGAGAGAGAGTGGATCAATGAGAGAGTGGATCAGTGAGAGAGAGTGGATCAGTGAGAGAGAGTGGATCAGAGAGAGAGAGTGGATCAGTGAGAGAGTGGATCAGTGAGAGTGGATCAGTGAGAGGGTGGATCAGAGAGAGAGTGGATCAGTGAGAGAGAGTGGATCAGTGAGAGGGTGGATCAGTGAGAGAGAGTGGATCAGTGAGAGAGAGTGGATCAGTGAGAGAGTGTGGAACAGAGAGAGAGTGGATCAGTGAGAGAGTGGATCAGTAAGAGAGAGTGGATCAGAGAGAGAGAGTGGATCAGTGAGAGAGTGGATCAGAGAGAGAGAATGGATCAGAGAGAGAGTGGATCAGTGAGAGAGTGTGGATCAGTGAGAGAGAGTGGATCAGTGAGAGAGTGTGGATCAGAGAGAGAGAGTGGATCAGTGAGAGAGAGTGGATCAGAGAGAGAGAGTGGATCAGTGAGAGAGAGTGGATCAGAGAGAGAGTGGATCAGAGAGAGAGTGGATCAATGAGAGAGTGGATCAGTGAGAGAGAGTGGATCAGTGAGAGAGAGTGGATCAGAGAGAGAGAGTGGATCAGTGAGAGAGTGGATCAGTGAGTGAGAGTGGATCAGAGAGAGAGAGTGGATCAGAGAGAGAGAGTGGATCAGTGAGAAAGAGTGGATCAGTGAGAAGGAGTGGATCAGTGAGAGAGAGTGGATAAGTGAGAGAGAGTGGATCAGTGAGAGAGTGGATCAGTGAGAGAGAGTGGATCAGTGAGAGAGAGTGGATCAGAGAGAGAGTGGAACAGTGAGAGAGTGGATCAGTGAGAGAGAGTGGATCAGTGAGAGGGTGGATCAGTGAGAGAGAGTGGATCAGAGAGAGAGAGTGGATCAGAGAGAGAGAGTGGATCAGAGAGAGAGAGTGGATCAGTGAGAGAGTGGATCAGTGAGAAAGAGTGGATCAGTGAGAGAGAGTGGATCAGTGAGGGAGAGTGGATCAGAGAGAGAGAGTGGATCAGTGAGAGAGTGGATCAGAGAGAGAGAGTGGATCAGTGAGAGAGAGTGGATCAGTGAGAGAGTGGATCAGTGAGAAAGAGTGGATCAGTGAGAGAGTGTGGATCAGAGAGAGAGAGTGGATCAGTGAGAGAGAGTGGATCAGAGAGAGAGAGTGGATCAGTGAGAGAGAGTGGATCAGAGAGAGAGTGGATCAGAGAGAGAGTGGATCAATGAGAGAGTGGATCAGTGAGAGAGAGTGGATCAGTGAGAGAGAGTGGATCAGAGAGAGAGAGTGGATCAGTGAGAGAGTGGATCAGTGAGAGTGGATCAGTGAGAGGGTGGATCAGAGAGAGAGTGGATCAGTGAGAGAGAGTGGATCAGTGAGAGGGTGGATCAGTGAGAGAGAGTGGATCAGTGAGAGAGAGTGGATCAGTGAGAGAGTGTGGAACAGAGAGAGAGTGGATCAGTGAGAGAGTGGATCAGTAAGAGAGAGTGGATCAGAGAGAGAGAGTGGATCAGTGAGAGAGTGGATCAGAGAGAGAGAATGGATCAGAGAGAGAGTGGATCAGTGAGAGAGTGTGGATCAGTGAGAGAGAGTGGATCAGTGAGAGAGTGTGGATCAGAGAGAGAGAGTGGATCAGTGAGAGAGAGTGGATCAGAGAGAGAGAGTGGATCAGTGAGAGAGAGTGGATCAGAGAGAGAGTGGATCAGAGAGAGAGTGGATCAATGAGAGAGTGGATCAGTGAGAGAGAGTGGATCAGTGAGAGAGAGTGGATCAGAGAGAGAGAGAGTGGATCAGTGAGAGAGTGGATCAGTGAGTGAGAGTGGATCAGAGAGAGAGAGTGGATCAGAGAGAGAGAGTGGATCAGTGAGAAAGAGTGGATCAGTGAGAAGGAGTGGATCAGTGAGAGAGAGTGGATAAGTGAGAGAGAGTGGATCAGTGAGAGAGTGGATCAGTGAGAGAGAGTGGATCAGTGAGAGAGAGTGGATCAGAGAGAGAGTGGAACAGTGAGAGAGTGGATCAGTGAGAGAGAGTGGATCAGTGAGAGGGTGGATCAGTGAGAGAGAGTGGATCAGAGAGAGAGAGTGGATCAGAGAGAGAGAGTGGATCAGAGAGAGAGAGTGGATCAGTGAGAGAGTGGATCAGTGAGAAAGAGTGGATCAGTGAGAGAGAGTGGATCAGTGAGGGAGAGTGGATCAGAGAGAGAGAGTGGATCAGTGAGAGAGTGGATCAGAGAGAGAGAGTGGATCAGTGAGAGAGAGTGGATCAGTGAGAGAGTGGATCAGTGAGAAAGAGTGGATCAGTGAGAGAGAGAGTGGATCAGAGAGAGAAAGAGTGGATCAGAGAGAAAGAGTTGGTAAGGGAGAACGAGTGGATCAGAGAGAGAGTGGATCAGTGAGAAAGAGTGGATCAGTGAGAGAGAGAGAGTGGATCAGAGGGAGAGAGAGTGGATCAGTGAGAAAGAGTGGATCAGTGAGAGAGAGTGGATCAGAGAGAGAGAGAGTGGATCAGAGAGAAAGAGTTGGTAAGAGAGAAAGAGTGGATCAGAGAGAGAGTGGATCAAGAGAGAGTGGATCAGAGAGGGAGAGTGGATCAGAGAGAGAGAAACAGGGAGAGAGGGGATCAGGGAGAGTGTATCAGAGAGAGAGCGGATCAGAGGGAGAGAGTGGATCAGAGTCAGTGTTAATCAGTGAGAGAGTGGATCAGAGAGAGAGTTGGAATCTCTCAGAGAGACAGGATCAGAGAGAGAGACGATCAAAGAAAAAGTGTAAGTGGATCAGTGAGAGAGTGGATCAGAGTGTGGATCAGAGAGAGAGTGTGGATCAGAGAGAGAGAGTGGATCAGAGAGAGAGTGTGGATCAGAGAGAGAGTGTGGATCAGAGAGAGAGTGTGGATCAGAGAGAGAGTGGATCAGAGAGAGAGTGGATCAGTGAGAGAGTGAGGATCAGAGAGAGTGAAGATCAGAGAGAGAGTGAAGATCAGAGAGAGTGAAGATCAGAGAGTGAAGATCAGAGAGAGAGTGAAGATCAGAGAGAGTGAAGATCAGAGAGAGTGAAGATCAGAGAGAGTGAAGATCAGAGAGAGGATCAGAGAGAGTGAAGATGAGCCAGAGTGAAGATCAGAGAGTGAAGATCAGAGAGTGAAGATCAGAGAGAGGATCAGAGAGTGTGAAGATGAGAGAGAATGGAGATCAGAGAGAGAGTGAAGATCGGTGAGAGTTAAGATCAGAGAGATTGAAGATCAGAGAGAGTGAAGATCAGAGAGAGTGAAGATCAGAGAGAGGATCAGAGAGAGTGAAGATGAGCCAGAGTGAAGATCAGAGAGTGAAGATCAGAGAGTGAAGATCAGAGAGTGAAGATCAGAGAGAGGATCAGAGAGAGTGAAGATGAGAGAGAATGGAGATCAGAGAGAGAGTGAAGATCGGTGAGAGTTAAGATCAGAGAGATTGAAGATCAGAGAGAGTGAAGATCAGAGAGAGTGAAGATCAGATAGAGGATCAGAGAGAGTGAAGATGAGAGAGAGTGAAGATGAGAGAGAGTGAAGATCAGAGAGTGAAGATCAGAGAGAGAAGATCAGAGAGTGAAGATCAGAGAGAGAGTGAAGATCAGAGAGAGTGAAGATCAGAGAGAGTGAAGATCAGAGAGAGGATCAGAGAGAGTGAAGATGAGAGAGAGAGTGAAGATCAGAGAGAGTGAAGATCAGAGAGAGAGTGAAGATCATAGTGAAGATCAGAGAGAGAGTGAAGATCAGAGAGAGAGTGAAGAGGACAGAGAGTGAAGATCAGAGAGAGGATCAGAGAGAAAGTGGATCAGAGAGAGTGAAGATGAGAGAGAGAAGATGAGAGAGAGTGAAGATGAGAGAGAGTGAAGATCAGAGAGAGGATCAGAGAGAGTGAAGATCACAGAGAGAGTGAAGATCAGAGAGAGGATCAGAGAGAGTGAAGATCAGAGAGAGTGAAGATCAGAGAGAGAGTGAAGATCAGAGAGAGTGAAGATCAGAGAGAGAGTGAAGATCAGAGTGAAGATCAGAGAGAGAGTGAAGATCAGAGAGAGAGTGAAGAGGACAGAGAGTGAAGTTCAGAGAGAGGATCAGAGAGAAAGGGGATCAGAGAGAGTGAAGATGAGAGAGAGAAGATGAGGGAGAGAGAAGATGAGAGAGAGTGAAGATGAGAGAGATTGAAGATGAGAGAGAGTGAAGATCAGAGAGAGGATCAGAGAGAAAGGGGATCAGAGGGAGTGAAGATGAGAGAGAGAAGATGAGAGAGAGTGAAGATCAGCGAGAGTGAAGATCAGAGAGAGGGGATCAGAGAGAGTGAAGATGAGAGGGAGTGAAGATGAGAGAGAGAAGATGAGAGAGAGAAGATCAGCAAGAGTGAAGATCAGAGAGAGGGGATCAGAGAGATTGAAGATGAGAGGGAGTGAAGATGAGAGAGTGAAGATGAGAGAGAGTGAAGATGAGAGAGAGTGAAGATCAGGGACAGGATCCGAGAGAGTGAAGTTGAGAGAGAGTGAAGAGGACAGAGAGTGAAGATCAGAGAGAGTGAAGATCAGAGAGAGTGAAGATCAGAGAGTGGATCAGAGAGAGTGAAGATCAGAGAGTGAAGATCAGAGAGAGGATCAGTGAGAGTGAAGATGAGAGAGAGTGAAGAGTACAGAGAGTGAAGATCAGAGAGAGTGAAGATCAGAGAGAGAGTGAAGATCAGAGAGAGTGAAGATGAGAGAGAGTGAAGATCAGAGAGAGTGAAGATGAGAGAGAGTGAAGATCAGAGAGAGTGAAGATGAGAGAGGGTGAAGAGGACAGAGAGTGAAGATCAGAGAGAGAGTGAAGATCAGAGAGAGTGTGAAGATCAGAGAGAGAGTGAAGATCAGAGAGAGTGAAGAGGACAGAGAGTGAAGATCAGAGAGAGTGAAGATGAGAGAGAGTGAAGAGGACAGAGAGTGAAGATCAGAGAGAGTGAAGATGAGAGAGAGTGAAGATCAGAGAGAGTGAAGATGAGTGAGAGTGAAGATCAGAGAGAGTGAAGATCAGAGAGAGTGAAGATGAGAGAGAGTGAAGAGGACAGAGAGTGAAGATCAGAGAGAGAGTGAAGATCAGAGAGAGTGTGAAGATCAGAGAGAGAGTGAAGATCAGAGAGAGTGAAGAGGACAGAGAGTGAAGATCAGAGAGAGTGAAGATCAGAGAGAGTGAAGATGTGAGAGTGTGAAGAGGACAGAGAGTGAAGATCAGAGAGAGTGAAGAGGACAGAGAGTGAAGATCAGAGAGAGTGAAGTTCAGAGAGAGTGAAGATCAGAGAGAGTGAAGATCAGAGAGAGTGAAGATCAGAGAGAGAATCAGAGAGAGTGAAGATGAGAGAGAGTGAAGATGAGAGAGAGTGAAGATCAGAGAGAGGATCAGAGAGAGTGAAGATGAGAGAGAGTGAAGATGAGAGAGAGTGAAGATCAGAGAGTGAAGATCAGAGAGAGGATCAGAGAGAGTGAAGATCAGAGAGAGTGAAGATGAGAGAGAGTGAAGATCAGAGAGGGCAGATCAGAGAGAGTGAAGATGAGAGAGAGTGAAGATCAGAGAGAGGATCAGAGAGAGTGAAGATGAGAGAGAGTGAAGATGAGAGAGAGTGAAGATGAGAGAGAGTGAAGATCAGAGAGAGAGTGGATCAGAGAGAGAGTGGATCAGAGAGAGAGTGGATCAGAGAGAGAGTGGATCAGAGTGTGGATCAGAGAGAGAGTGGATCAGAGAGAGAGTGGATCAGAGAGAGAGTGGATCAGAGAGTGAGTGGATCAGAGAGAGAGTGGATCAGAGAGAGAGTGGATCAGAGAGACAGTGTATCAGAGAGATAGTGGATCAGAGAGACAGTGGATCAGAGAGAGAGTAGATCAGAGAGAGAGTGGATCAGAGAGAGTGTGGATCAGAGAGAGAGTGGATCAGAGAGAGAGTGGATTAGAGAGACAGTGGATCAGAGAGACAGTGGATGAGAGAGAGAGTAGATCAGAGAGAGAGTGGATCAGAGAGAGTGTGGATCAGAGAGAGAATGGATCAGAGAGAGAGTGGATCAGAGAGACAGTGGATCAGAGAGACAGTGGATCGGAAAGGACGGGTGAGAGAGGAGCAGAGAGCGTGGATTCAAGAGAATGGATCAGAGAGATTGAATCAGAGTGTGGATCAGTGAGAGAGTGGATCAGAGAGAGAGTGGATCAGAGAGAGAGAGTGCATCAGAGTGTGGATCAGTGAGAGAGGATAAAAGAGAATGGATCAGAATATCAGAGTGTGGATCAGAGAAAGAGTGGATCAGAGAGGATCATAGAGTGGATAACAGTGAGAGAGAGTGGATCACAGTGAGAGAGGAAGAGAGAGAGAGAGGATAAAAGACATAGGATCAGAGATAGAGAGGGGGAGAGTGGATGAGAGAGATTGGATCAGAGAGAGAGGATCAGAGAGAGAGTGTGGATCAGAGAGTGGATCAGTGAGAGGGGATTAGTGAGAGGGAGTGGATCAGAGAGAGAGTGGATAAGTGAGAGTGGATCAGTGAGAGAGTGGATCAGTGAGAGTGGATCAGTGAGAGGGTGGATCAGAAAGAGAGTGGATCAGTGAGAGAGAGTGGATCAGTGAGAGAGAGTGGATCAGTGAGAGAGAGTAGATCAGTGAGAGAGTGTGGATCAGAGAGAGAGAGTGGATCAGTGAGAGAGAGTGGATTTGTGAGAGAGAGTGGATCGGTGAGAGAGAGTGGATCAGTGAGAGAGTGGATCAGTGAGAGAGTGGATCAGTGAGAGAGAGTGGATCAGTGAGAGAGAGTGGATCAGTGAGAGAGAGAGTGGATCAGTGAGAGAGTGGATCAGAGAGAGAGAATGGATCAGAGAGAGAGTGGATCAGTGAGAGAGAGTGGATCAGTGAGAGAGAGTGGATCAGAGAGAGAGAGAGTGGATCAAAGAGAGAGAGTGGATCAGAGAGAGAGAGTGGATCAGTGAGAGAGTGGATCAGTGAGAGAGAGTGGATCAGTGAGAGAGAGTGGATCAGAGAGAGAGTGGATCAGTGAGAGAGTGGATCAGTGAGAGCGAGTGGATCAGTGAGAGAGAGTGGATCAGAGAGAGAGAGTGGATCAGTGAGAGAGTGGATCAGTGAGAGAGAGTGGATCAGAGAGAGAGAGTGGATAAGAGAGAGAGAGTGGATCAGAGAGAAAGAGTGGATCAGAGAGAGAGAGTGGATCAGAGAGAGAGAGTGGATCAGTGAGAGAGTGGATCAGTGAGAAAGAGTGGATCAGTGAGAGAGAGTGGATCAGAGAGAGAGTGGATCAGTGAGAGAGTGGATCAGTGAGAGAGAGTGGATCAGTGAGAGAGAGTGTATCAGTGAGAGAGTGGATCAGTGAGAAAGAGTGGATCAGTGAGAGAGAGTGGATCAGAGAGAGAGTGGATCAGAGAGAGAGAGTGGATCAGAGAGAGAGAGTGGATCAGTGAGAGAGAGTGGATCAGAGAGAGAGTGGATCAATGAGAGAGTGGATCAGTGAGAGAGAGTGGATCAGTGAGAGAGAGTGGATCAGAGAGAGAGAGTGGATCAGTGAGAAAGAGTGGATCAGAGAGAGAGTGGATCAGAGAGAGAGAGTGGATCAGAGAGAGAGAGTGGATCAGTGAGAGAGAGTGGATCAGAGAGAGAGAGTGGATCAGAGAGAGAGTGGATCAATGAGAGAGTGGATCAGTGAGAGAGAGTGGATCAGTGAGAGAGAGTGGATCAGAGAGAGAGAGTGGATCAGTGAGAGAGTGGATCAGTGAGTGAGAGTGGATCAGAGAGAGAGAGTGGATCAGAGAGAGAGAGTGGATCAGTGAGAAAGAGTGGATCAGTGAGAGAGAGTGGATCAGTGAGAGAGAGTGGATAAGTGAGAGAGAGTGGATCAGTGAGAGAGTGGATCAGTGAGAGAGAGTGGATCAGTGAGAGAGAGTGGATCAGAGAGAGAGTGGAACAGTGAGAGAGTGGATCAGTGAGAGAGAGTGGATCAGTGAGAGGGTGGATCAGTGAGAGAGAGTGGATCAGTGAGAGTGAGTGGATCAGAGAGAGAGAGTGGATCAGTGAGAGAGAGTGGATCAGAGAGAGAGAGTGGATCAGTGAGAGAGTGGATCAGTGAGAAAGAGTGGATCAGTGAGAGAGAGTGGATCAGTGAGGGAGAGTGGATCAGAGAGAGAGAGTGGATCAGTGAGAGAGTGGATCAGAGAGAGAGAGTGGATCAGTGAGAGAGAGTGGATAAGTGAGAGAGTGGATCAGTGAGAAAGAGTGGATCAGTGAGAGAGAGAGTGGATCAGAGAGAGAGAGAGTGGATCAGAGAGAAAGAGTTGGTAAGAGAGAACGAGTGGATCAGAGAGAGAGTGGATCATTGAGAAAGTGTGGATCAGTGAGAGAGAGAGTGGATCAGAGGGAGAGAGAGTGGATCAGTGAGAAAGAGTGGATCAGTGAGAGAGAGTGGATCAGAGAGAGAGAGAGTGGATCAGAGAGAAAGAGTTGGTAAGAGAGAAAGAGTGGATCAGAGAGAGAGTGGATCAAGAGAGAGTGGATCAGAGAGAGAGAGTGGATCAGAGAGAGAGAAACAGGGAGAGAGGGGATCAGGGAGAGTGTATCAGAGAGAGAGCGGATCAGAGGGAGAGTGTGGATCAGAGTCAGTGTTAATCAGTGAGAGAGTGGATCAGAGAGAGAGTTGGAATCTCTCAGAGAGACAGGATCAGAGAGAGAGACGATCAAAGAAAAAGTGTAAGTGGATCAGTGAGAGAGTGGATCAGAGTGTGGATCAGAGAGAGAGTGTGGATCAGAGAGAGAGAGTGGATCAGAGAGAGAGTGTGGATCAGAGAGAGAGTGTGGATCAGAGAGAGAGTGTGGATCAGAGAGAGAGTGGATCAGAGAGAGAGTGGATCAGTGAGAGAGTGAGGATCAGAGAGAGTGAAGATCAGAGAGAGAGTGAAGATCAGAGAGAGTGAAGATCAGAGAGTGAAGAACAGAGAGAGAGTGAAGATCAGAGAGAGTGAAGATCAGAGAGAGTGAAGATCAGAGAGAGTGAAGATCAGAGAGAGTGAAGATGAGCCAGAGTGAAGATCAGAGAGTGAAGATCAGAGAGTGAAGATCAGAGAGAGGATCAGAGAGAGTGAAGATGAGAGAGAATGGAGATCAGAGAGAGAGTGAAGATCGGTGAGAGTTAAGATCAGAGAGATTGAAGATCAGAGAGAGTGAAGATCAGAGAGAGTGAAGATCAGAGAGAGGATCAGAGAGAGTGAAGATGAGCCAGAGTGAAGATCAGAGAGTGAAGATCAGAGAGTGAAGATCAGAGAGTGAAGATCAGAGAGAGGATCAGAGAGAGTGAAGATGAGAGAGAATGGAGATCAGAGAGAGTGAAGATCGGTGAGAGTTAAGATCAGAGAGATTGAAGATCAGAGAGAGTGAAGATCAGAGAGAGTGAAGATCAGATAGAGGATCAGAGAGAGTGAAGATGAGAGAGAGTGAAGATGAGAGAGAGTGAAGATCAGAGAGTGAAGATCAGAGAGAGAAGATCAGAGAGTGAAGATCAGAGAGAGAGTGAAGATCAGAGAGAGTGAAGATCAGAGAGAGTGAAGATCAGAGAGAGGATCAGAGAGAGTGAAGATGAGAGAGAGAGTGAAGATCAGAGAGAGTGAAGATCAGAGAGAGAGTGAAGATCAGAGTGAAGATCAGAGAGAGAGTGAAGATCAGAGAGAGAGTGAAGAGGACAGAGAGTGAAGATCAGAGAGAGGATCAGAGAGAAAGTGGATCAGAGAGAGTGAAGATGAGAGAGAGAAGATGAGAGAGAGTGAAGATCAGAGAGAGTGAAGATCAGAGAGAGGATCAGAGAGAGTGAAGATCATAGAGAGAGTGAAGATCAGAGAGAGGATCAGAGAGAGTGAAGATCAGAGAGAGTGAAGATCAGAGAGAGAGTGAAGATCAGAGAGAGTGAAGATCAGAGAGAGAGTGAAGATCAGAGTGAAGATCAGAGAGAGAGTGAAGATCAGAGAGAGAGTGAAGAGGACAGAGAGTGAAGTTCAGAGAGAGGATCAGAGAGAAAGGGGATCAGAGAGAGTGAAGATGAGAGAGAGAAGATGAGAGAGAGAGAAGATGAGAGAGAGTGAAGATGAGAGAGAGTGAAGATGAGAGAGAGTGAAGATCAGAGAGAGGATCAGAGAGAAAGGGGATCAGAGGGAGTGAAGATGAGAGAGAGAAGATGAGAGAGAGTGAAGATCAGCGAGAGTGAAGATCAGAGAGAGGGGATCAGAGAGAGTGAAGATGAGAGGGAGTGAAGATGAGAGAGAGAAGATGAGAGAGAGAAGATCAGCAAGAGTGAAGATCAGAGAGAGGGGATCAGAGAGATTGAAGATGAGAGGGAGTGAAGATGAGAGAGTGAAGATGAGAGAGAGTGAAGATGAGAGAGAGTGAAGATCAGGGACAGGATCCGAGAGAGTGAAGTTGAGAGAGAGTGAAGAGGACAGAGAGTGAAGATCAGAGAGAGTGAAGATCAGAGAGAGTGAAGATCAGAGAGAGGATCAGAGAGAGTGAAGATCAGAGAGAGTGTGAAGATCAGAGAGAGAGTGAAGATCAGAGAGAGTGAAGAGGACAGAGAGTGAAGATCAGAGAGAGTGAAGATGAGAGAGAGTGAAGAGGACAGAGAGTGAAGATCAGAGAGAGTGAAGATGAGAGAGAGTGAAGAGTACAGAGAGTGAAGATCAGAGAGAGTGAAGATCAGAGAGAGAGTGAAGATCAGAGAGAGTGAAGATGAGAGAGAGTGAAGATCAGAGAGAGTGAAGATGAGAGAGAGTGAAGATCAGAGAGAGTGAAGATGAGAGAGGGCGAAGAGGACAGAGAGTGAAGATGAGAGAGAGTGAAGATCAGGGACAGGATCCGAGAGAGTGAAGTTGAGAGAGAGTGAAGAGGACAGAGAGTGAAGATCAGAGAGAGTGAAGATCAGAGAGAGTGAAGATCAGAGAGAGGATCAGAGAGAGTGAAGATCAGCAAGAGTGAAGATCAGAGAGAAGGGATCAGAGAGATTGAAGATGAGAGGGAGTGAAGATGAGAGAGTGAAGATGAGAGAGAGTGAAGATGAGAGAGAGTGAAGATCAGGGACAGGATCCGAGAGAGTGAAGTTGAGAGAGAGTGAAGAGGACAGAGAGTGAAGATCAGAGAGAGTGAAGATCAGAGAGAGTGAAGATCAGAGAGAGGATCAGAGAGAGTGAAGATCAGAGAGTGAAGATCAGAGAGAGGATCAGTGAGAGTGAAGATGAGAGAGAGTGAAGAGTACAGAGAGTGAAGATCAGAGAGAGTGAAGATCAGAGAGAGAGTGAAGATCAGAGAGAGTGAAGATGAGAGAGAGTGAAGATCAGAGAGAGTGAAGATGAGAGAGAGTGAAGATCAGAGAGAGTGAAGATGGGAGTGGGCGAAGAGGACAGAGAGTGAAGATCAGAGAGAGAGTGAAGATCAGAGAGAGTGTGAAGATCAGAGAGAGAGTGAAGATCAGAGAGAGTGAAGAGGACAGAGAGTGAAGATCAGAGAGAGTGAAGATGAGAGAGAGTGAAGATCAGAGAGAGTGAAGATCAGAGAGAGTGAAGATGTGAGAGTGTGAAGAGGACAGAGAGTGAAGATCAGAGAGAGTGAAGAGGACAGAGAGTGAAGATCAGAGAGAGTGAAGTTCAGAGAGAGTGAAGATCAGAGAGAGTGAAGATCAGAGAGAGTGAAGATCAGAGAGAGAATCAGAGAGAGTGAAGATGAGAGAGAGTGAAGATGAGAGAGAGTGAAGATCAGAGAGAGGATCAGAGAGAGTGAAGATGAGAGAGAGTGAAGATGAGAGAGAGTGAAGATCAGAGAGTGAAGATCAGAGAGAGGATCAGAGAGAGTGAAGATCAGAGAGAGTGAAGATGAGAGAGAGTGAAGATCAGAGAGGGCAGATCAGAGAGAGTGAAGATGAGAGAGAGTGAAGATCAGAGAGAGGATCAGAGAGAGTGAAGATGAGAGAGAGTGAAGATGAGAGAGAGTGAAGATGAGAGAGAGTGAAGATCAGAGAGAGAGTGGATCAGAGAGAGAGTGGATCAGAGAGAGAGTGGATCAGAGAGAGAGTGGAACAGAGTGTGGATCAGAGAGAGAGTGGATCAGAGAGAGAGTGGATCAGAGAGAGAGTGGATCAGAGAGTGAGTGGATCAGAGAGAGAGTGGATCAGAGAGAGAGTGGATCAGAGAGATAGTGGATCAGAGAGACAGTGGATCAGAGAGAGAGTAGATCAGAGAGAGAGTGGATCAGAGAGAGTGTGGATCAGAGAGAGAGTGGATCAGAGAGAGAGTGGATTAGAGAGACAGTGGATCAGAGAGACAGTGGATGAGAGAGAGAGTAGATCAGAGAGAGAGTGGATCAGAGAGAGTGTGGATCAGAGAGAGAGTGGATCAGAGAGAGAGTGGATCAGAGAGACAGTGGATCAGAGAGACAGTGGATCGGAAAGGACGGGTGAGAGAGGAGCAGAGAGCGTGGATTCAAGAGAATGGATCAGAGAGATTGAATCAGAGTGTGGATCAGTGAGAGAGTGGATCAGAGAGAGAGTGGATCAGAGAGAGAGAGTGCATCAGAGTGTGGATCAGTGAGAGAGGATAAAAGAGAATGGATCAGAATATCAGAGTGTGGATCAGAGAAAGAGTGGATCAGAGAGGATCATAGAGTGGATAACAGTGAGAGAGAGTGGATCACAGTGAGAGAGGAAGAGAGAGAGAGAGGATAAAAGACATAGGATCAGAGATAGAGAGGGGGAGAGTGGATGAGAGAGATTGGATCAGAGAGAGAGGATCAGAGAGAGAGTGTGGATCAGAGAGTGGATCAGTGAGAGGGGATTAGTGAGAGGGAGTGGATCAGAGAGAGAGTGGATAAGTGAGAGAGTGGATCAGAGAGAGAGTGGATAAGAGAGAGTGGATCAGTGAGAGAGTGGATCAGTGAGAGTGGATCAGTGAGAGGGTGGATCAGAAAGAGAGTGGATCAGTGAGAGAGAGTGGATCAGTGAGAGAGAGTGGATCAGTGAGAGAGAGTAGATCAGTGAGAGAGTGTGGATCAGAGAGAGAGAGTGGATCAGTGAGAGAGAGTGGATTTGTGAGAGAGAGTGGATCAGTGAGAGAGAGTGGATCAGAGAGAGAGTGGATCAGAGAGAGAGTGGAACAGAGTGTGGATCAGAGAGAGAGTGGATCAGAGAGAGAGTGGATCAGAGAGAGAGTGGATCAGAGAGTGAGTGGATCAGAGAGAGAGTGGATCAGAGAGAGAGTGGATCAGAGAGATAGTGGATCAGAGAGACAGTGGATCAGAGAGAGAGTAGATCAGAGAGAGAGTGGATCAGAGAGAGTGTGGATCAGAGAGAGAGTGGATCAGAGAGAGAGTGGATTAGAGAGACAGTGGATCAGAGAGACAGTGGATGAGAGAGAGAGTAGATCAGAGAGAGAGTGGATCAGAGAGAGTGTGGATCAGAGAGAGAGTGGATCAGAGAGAGAGTGGATCAGAGAGACAGTGGATCAGAGAGACAGTGGATCGGAAAGGACGGGTGAGAGAGGAGCAGAGAGCGTGGATTCAAGAGAATGGATCAGAGAGATTGAATCAGAGTGTGGATCAGTGAGAGAGTGGATCAGAGAGAGAGTGGATCAGAGAGAGAGAGTGCATCAGAGTGTGGATCAGTGAGAGAGGATAAAAGAGAATGGATCAGAATATCAGAGTGTGGATCAGAGAAAGAGTGGATCAGAGAGGATCATAGAGTGGATAACAGTGAGAGAGAGTGGATCACAGTGAGAGAGGAAGAGAGAGAGAGAGGATAAAAGACATAGGATCAGAGATAGAGAGGGGGAGAGTGGATGAGAGAGATTGGATCAGAGAGAGAGGATCAGAGAGAGAGTGTGGATCCGAGAGTGGATCAGTGAGAGGGGATTAGTGAGAGGGAGTGGATCAGAGAGAGAGTGGATAAGTGAGAGAGTGGATCAGAGAGAGAGTGGATAAGAGAGAGTGGATCAGTGAGAGAGTGGATCAGTGAGAGTGGATCAGTGAGAGGGTGGATCAGAAAGAGAGTGGATCAGTGAGAGAGAGTGGATCAGTGAGAGAGAGTGGATCAGTGAGAGAGAGTAGATCAGTGAGAGAGTGTGGATCAGAGAGAGAGAGTGGATCAGTGAGAGAGAGTGGATTTGTGAGAGAGAGTGGATCAGTGAGAGAGAGTGGATCAGTGAGAGAGTGGATCAGTGAGAGAGAGTGGATCAGTGAGAGAGAGTGGATCAGTGAGAGAGAGAGTGGATCAGTGAGAGAGTGGATCAGAGAGAGAGAATGGATCAGAGAGAGAGTGGATCAGTGAGAGAGAGTGGATCAGTGAGAGAGAGTGGATCAGAGAGAGAGAGTGGATCAGAGAGAGAGAGTGGATCAGTGAGAGAGTGGATCAGTGAGAGAGAGTGGATCAGTGAGAGAGAGTGGATCAGAGAGAGAGTGGATCAGTGAGAGAGTGGATCAGTGAGAGCGAGTGGATCAGTGAGAGAGAGTGGATCAGAGAGAGAGAGTGGATCAGTGAGAGAGTGGATCAGTGAGAGAGAGTGGATCAGAGAGAGAGAGTGGATAAGAGAGAGAGAGTGGATCAGAGAGAAAGAGTGGATCAGTGAGAGAGAGTGGATCAGTGAGAGAGAGTGGATCAGTGAGAGAGTGGATCAGTGAGAAAGAGTGGATCAGTGAGAGAGAGTGGATCAGAGAGAGAGTGGATCAGTGAGAGAGTGGATCAGTGAGAGAGAGTGGATCAGTGAGAGAGAGTGGATCAGTGAGAGATTGGATCAGTGAGAAAGAGTGGATCAGTGAGAGAGAGTGGATCAGAGAGAGAGTGGATCAGAGAGAGAGAGTGGATCAGAGAGAGAGAGTGGATCAGTGAGAGAGTGGATCAGTGAGAGAGAGTGGATCAGAGAGAGAGTGGATCAGTGAGAGAGTGGATCAGTGAGAGAGAGTGGATCAGTGAGAGAGAGTGGATCAGTGAGAGAGAGTGGATCAGAGAGAGAGAGTGGATCAGTGAGAGAGTGGATCAGTGAGAAAGAGTGGATCAGTGAGAGAGAGAGTGGATCAGAGAGAGAGAGTGGATCAGTGAGAGAGAGTGGATCAGTGAGAGAGTGGATCAGTGAGAAAGAGTGGATCAGTGAGAGAGAGAGTGGATCAGAGAGAGAGAGAGTGGATCAGAGAGAAAGAGTTGGTAAGAGAGAACGAGTGGATCAGAGAGAGAGTGGATCAGTGAGAAAGAGTGGATCAGTGAGAGAGAGAGTGGATCAGAGGGAGAGAGAGTGGATCAGTGAGAAAGAGTGGATCAGTGAGAGAGAGTGGATCAGAGAGAGAGAGAGTGGATCAGAGAGAAAGAGTTGGTAAGAGAGAAAGAGTGGATCAGAGAGAGAGTGGATCAAGAGAGAGTGGATCAGAGAGAGAGAGTGGATCAGAGAGAGAGAAACAGGGAGAGAGGGGATCAGGGAGAGTGTATCAGAGAGAGAGCGGATCAGAGGGAGAGAGTGGATCAGAGTCAGTGTTAATCAGTGAGAGAGTGGATCAGAGAGAGAGTTGGAATCTCTCAGAGAGACAGGATCAGAGAGAGAGACGATCAAAGAAAAAGTGTAAGTGGATCAGTGAGAGAGTGGATCAGAGTGTGGATCAGAGAGAGAGTGTGGATCAGAGAGAGAGAGTGGATCAGAGAGAGAGTGTGGATCAGAGAGAGAGTGTGGATCAGAGAGAGAGTGTGGATCAGAGAGAGAGTGGATCAGAGAGAGAGTGGATCAGTGAGAGAGTGAGGATCAGAGAGAGTGAAGATCAGAGAGAGAGTGAAGATCAGAGAGAGTGAAGATCAGAGAGTGAAGATCAGAGAGAGAGTGAAGATCAGAGAGAGTGAAGATCAGAGAGAGTGAAGATCAGAGAGAGTGAAGATCAGAGAGAGGATCAGAGAGATTGAAGATGAGCCAGGGTGAAGATCAGAGAGTGAAGATCAGAGAGTGAAGATCAGAGAGAGGATCAGAGAGAGTGAAGATGAGAGAGAATGGAGATCAGAGAGAGAGTGAAGATCGGTGAGAGTTAAGATCAGAGAGATTGAAGATCAGAGAGAGTGAAGATCAGAGAGAGTGAAGATCAGAGAGAGGATCAGAGAGAGTGAAGATGAGCCAGAGTGAAGATCAGAGAGTGAAGATCAGAGAGTGAAGATCAGAGAGTGAAGATCAGAGAGAGGATCAGAGAGAGTGAAGATGAGAGAGAATGGAGATCAGAGAGAGAGTGAAGATCGGTGAGAGTTAAGATCAGAGCGATTGAAGATCAGAGAGAGTGAAGATCAGAGAGAGTGAAGATCAGATAGAGGATCAGAGAGAGTGAAGATGAGAGAGAGTGAAGATGAGAGAGAGTGAAGATCAGAGAGTGAAGATCAGAGAGAGAAGATCAGAGAGTGAAGATCAGAGAGAGAGTGAAGATCAGAGAGAGTGAAGATCAGAGAGAGTGAAGATCAGAGAGAGGATCAGAGAGAGTGAAGATGAGAGAGAGAGTGAAGATCAGAGAGAGTGAAGATCAGAGAGAGAGTGAGGATCAGAGTGAAGATCAGAGAGAGAGTGAAGATCAGAGAGAGAGTGAAGAGGACAGAGAGTGAAGATCAGAGAGAGGATCAGAGAGAAAGTGGATCAGAGAGAGTGAAGATGAGAGAGAGAAGATGAGAGAGAGTGAAGATCAGAGAGAGTGAAGATCAGAGAGAGGATCAGAGAGAGTGAAGATCATAGAGAGAGTGAAGATCAGAGAGAGGATCAGAGAGAGTGAAGATCAGAGAGAGTGAAGATCAGAGAGAGAGTGAAGATCAGAGAGAGTGAAGATCAGAGAGAGAGTGAAGATCAGAGTGAAGATCAGAGAGAGAGTGAAGATCAGAGAGAGAGTGAAGAGGACAGAGAGTGAAGTTCAGAGAGAGGATCAGAGAGAAAGGGGATCAGAGAGAGTGAAGATGAGAGAGAGAAGATGAGAGAGAGAGAAGATGAGAGAGAGTGAAGATGAGAGAGAGTGAAGATGAGAGAGAGTGAAGATCAGAGAGAGGATCAGAGAGAAAGGGGATCAGAGGGAGTGAAGATGAGAGAGAGAAGATGAGAGAGAGTGAAGATCAGCGAGAGTGAAGATCAGAGAGAGGGGATCAGAGAGAGTGAAGATGAGAGGGAGTGAAGATGAGAGAGAGAAGATGAGAGAGAGAAGATCAGCAAGAGTGAAGATCAGAGAGAGGGGATCAGAGAGATTGAAGATGAGAGGGAGTGAAGATGAGAGAGTGAAGATGAGAGAGAGTGAAGATGAGAGAGAGTGAAGATCAGGGACAGGATCCGAGAGAGTGAAGTTGAGAGAGAGTGAAGAGGACAGAGAGTGAAGATCAGAGAGAGTGAAGATCAGAGAGAGTGAAGATCAGAGAGAGGATCAGAGAGAGTGAAGATCAGAGAGAGTGTGAAGATCAGAGAGAGAGTGAAGATCAGAGAGAGTGAAGAGGACAGAGAGTGAAGATCAGAGAGAGTGAAGATGAGAGAGAGTGAAGAGGACAGAGAGTGAAGATCAGAGAGAGTGAAGATGAGAGAGAGTGAAGAGTACAGAGAGTGAAGATCAGAGAGAGTGAAGATCAGAGAGAGAGTGAAGATCAGAGAGAGTGAAGATGAGAGAGAGTGAAGATCAGAGAGAGTGAAGATGAGAGAGAGTGAAGATCAGAGAGAGTGAAGATGAGAGAGGGCGAAGAGGACAGAGAGTGAAGAGGACAGAGAGTGAAGATCAGAGAGAGTGAAGATCAGAGAGAGTGAAGATGTGAGAGTTGGAAGAGGACAGAGAGTGAAGATCAGAGAGAGTGAAGAGGACAGAGAGTGAAGATCAGAGAGAGTGAAGTTCAGAGAGAGTGAAGATCAGAGAGAGTGAAGATCAGAGAGAGTGAAGATCAGAGAGAGAATCAGAGAGAGTGAAGATGAGAGAGAGTGAAGATGAGAGAGAGTGAAGATCAGAGAGACGATCAGAGAGAGTGAAGATGAGAGAGAGTGAAGATGAGAGAGAGTGAAGATCAGAGAGTGAAGATCAGAGAGAGGATCAGAGAGAGTGAAGATCAGAGAGAGTGAAGATGAGAGAGAGTGAAGATCAGAGACGGCAGATCAGAGAGATTGAAGATGAGAGAGAGTGAAGATCAGAGAGAGGATCAGAGAGAGTGAAGATGAGAGAGAGTGAAGATGAGAGAGAGTGAAGATGAGAGAGAGTGAAGATCAGAGAGAGAGTGGATCAGAGAGAGAGTGGATCAGAGAGAGAGTGGATCAGAGAGAGAGTGGATCAGAGTGTGGATCAGAGAGAGAGTGGATCAGAGAGAGAGTGGATCAGAGAGAGAGTGGATCAGAGAGTGAGTGGATCAGAGAGAGAGTGGATCAGAGAGAGAGTGGATCAGAGAGACAGTGTATCAGAGAGATAGTGGATCAGAGAGACAGTGGATCAGAGAGAGAGTAGATCAGAGAGAGAGTGGATCAGAGAGAGTGTGGATCAGAGAGAGAGTGGATCAGAGAGAGAGTGGATTAGAGAGACAGTGGATCAGAGAGACAGTGGATGAGAGAGAGAGTAGATCAGAGAGAGAGTGGATCAGAGAGAGTGTGGATCAGAGAGAGAGTGGATCAGAGAGAGAGTGGATCAGAGAGACAGTGGATCAGAGAGACAGTGGATCGGAAAGGACGGGTGAGAGAGGAGCAGAGAGCGTGGATTCAAGAGAATGGATCAGAGAGATTGAATCAGAGTGTGGATCAGTGAGAGAGTGGATCAGAGAGAGAGTGGATCAGAGAGAGAGAGTGCATCAGAGTGTGGATCAGTGAGAGAGGATAAAAGAGAATGGATCAGAATATCAGAGTGTGGATCAGAGAAAGAGTGGATTAGAGAGGATCATAGAGTGGATAACAGTGAGAGAGAGTGGATCACAGTGAGAGAGGAAGAGAGAGAGAGAGGATAAAAGACATAGGATCAGAGATAGAGAGGGGGAGAGTGGATGAGAGAGATTGGATCAGAGAGAGAGGATCAGAGAGAGAGTGTGGATCAGAGAGTGGATCAGTGAGAGGGGATTAGTGAGAGGGAGTGGATCAGAGAGAGAGTGGATAAGTGAGAGAGTGGATCAGAGAGAGAGTGGATAAGAGAGAGTGGATCAGTGAGAGAGTGGATCAGTGAGAGTGGATCAGTGAGAGGGTGGATCAGAAAGAGAGTGGATCAGTGAGAGAGAGTGGATCAGTGAGAGAGAGTGGATCAGTGAGAGAGAGTAGATCAGTGAGAGAGTGTGGATCAGAGAGAGAGAGTGGATCAGTGAGAGAGAGTGGATTTGTGAGAGAGAGTGGATCAGTGAGAGAGAGTGGATCAGTGAGAGAGTGGATCAGTGAGAGAGAGTGGATCAGTGAGAGAGAGTGGATCAGTGAGAGAGAGAGTGGATCAGTGAGAGAGTGGATCAGAGAGAGAGAATGGATCAGAGAGAGAGTGGATCAGTGAGAGAGAGTGGATCAGTGAGAGAGAGTGGATCAGAGAGAGAGAGAGTGGATCAAAGAGAGAGAGTGGATCAGAGAGAGAGAGTGGATCAGTGAGAGAGTGGATCAGTGAGAGAGAGTGGATCAGTGAGAGAGAGTGGATCAGAGAGAGAGTGGATCAGTGAGAGAGTGGATCAGTGAGAGCGAGTGGATCAGTGAGAGAGAGTGGATCAGAGAGAGAGAGTGGATCAGTGAGAGAGTGGATCAGTGAGAGAGAGTGGATCAGTGAGAGAGAGTGGATCAGAGAGAGAGTGGATCAGAGAGAGAGAGTGGATCAGTGAGAGAGTGGATCAGTGAGAAAGATTGGATCAGTGAGAGAGAGTGGATCAGAGAGAGAGTGGATCAGTGAGAGAGTGGATCAGTGAGAGAGAGTGGATCAGTGAGAGAGAGTGGATCAGTGAGAGAGTGGATCAGTGAGAGAGAGTGGATCAGAGAGAGAGTGGATCAGAGAGAGAGAGTGGATCAGAGAGAGAGAGTGGATCAGTGAGAGAGTGGATCAGTGAGAAAGAGTGGATCAGTGAGAGAGAGTGGATCAGAGAGAGCGTGGATCAGTGAGAGAGTGGATCAGTGAGAGAGAGTGGATCAGTGAGAGAGAGTGGATCAGTGAGAGAGAGTGGATCAGTGAGAAAGAGTGGGTCAGTGAGGGAGAGTGGATCAGTGAGAGAGAGTGGATCAGAGAGAGAGAGTGGATCATTGAGAGAGTGGATCAGTGAGAAAGAGTGGATCAGTGAGTGAGAGTGGATCAGTGAGGGAGAGTGGATCAGAGAGAGAGTGGATCAGTGAGAGAGTAGATCAGTGAGAGAGAGTGGATCAGAGAGAGAGAGTGGATCAGTGAGAGAGAGTGGATCGGTGAGAGAGTGGATCAGTGAGAAAGAGTGGATCAGTGAGAGAGAGAGTGGATCAGAGAGAAAGAGTTGGTAAGAGAGAAAGAGTGGATCAGAGAGAGAGTGGATCAGAGAGAGAGTGGATCAGAGAGAGAGATTGGATCAGAGAGAGAGAATCAGGGAGAGAGGGGATCAGGGAGAGTGTATCAGAGAGAGAGCGGATAAGAGGGAGAGAGTGGATCAGAGTCAGTGTGGATCAGTGAGAGAGTGGATCAGAGTGTGGATCAGAGAGAGTGTGTGGATCAGAGAGAGAGTGTGGATCAGAGAGAGAGTGGATCAGAGAGAGTGTGGATCAGAGAGAGAGAGTGGATCAGGGAGAGTGTGTGGATCAGAGAGAGAGAGTGGATCAGTGAGAGAGAGTGGATCAGAGAGAGAGTGTGGATCAGAGAGAGAGTGTGGTTCAGAGAGAGAGTGTGGATCAGAGAGAGAGTGGATCAGAGAGAGAGTGGATCAGAGAGAGAGTGTGGATCAGAGAGAGAGTGGATCAGAGAGAGAGTGTGGATCTGAGAGAGAGGATCAGAGAGAGATCAGAGAGAGATTGAGTGGATCAGAGAGAGAGAGTTGGAATGGATCAGAGAGGTTCAGAGAGAAAGAGTGCAAAATAGAGGGCGAGAGAATCCGAGAGATCGAGAGTGGATCACAGATAGAGTGGATCAGTGAGAGAGTGGATCAGAGAGAGAGAGTGGATCAGAGAGAGAGTGGATCAGTGAGAGAGTGTGGATCAGTGAGAGAGAGTGGATCAGTGAGAGAGAGTGGATCAGAGAGAGAGAGTGGATCAGTGAGAGAGAGTGGATCAGAGAGAGAGAGTGGATCAGTGAGAGAGAGTGGATCAGAGAGAAAGAGTGGATCAGTGAGAGAGAGTGGATCAGTGAGAGAGAGTGGATCAGTGAGAAAGAGTGGATCAGTGAGAGAGAGTGGATCAGAGAGAGAGTGGATCAGTGAGAGAGAGTGGATCAGAGAGAGAGAGTGGATCAGTGAGAGAGTGGATCAGAGAGAGAGTGGATCAGAGAGAGTGCATCAGTGAGAGAATGGATCAGTGAGAGTGGATCGGTGAGAGGGTGGATCAGAGAGAGAGTGGATCAGTGAGAGAGAGTGGATCAGTGAGAGGGTGGATCAGTGAGAGAGAGTGGATCAGTGAGAGAGAGTGGATCAGTGAGAGAGTGTGGATCAGAGAGAGAGAGTGGATCAGAGAGAGAGAGTGGATCAGTGAGAGAGTGTGGATCAGTGAGAGAGAGGATCAGTGAGAGAGAGTGGATCAGTGAGAGAGAGTGGATCAGTGAGAGAGAGTGGATCAGTGAGAGAGTGGATCAGAGAGAGAGAAAGGATCAGAGAGAGAGTGGATCAGTGAGAGAGTGTGGATCAGTGAGAGAGTGTGGATCAGAGAGAGAGAGTGGATCAGTGAGAGAGAGTGGATCAGAGAGGGAGAGTGGATCAGTGAGAGAGAGTGGATCAGTGAGAGAGAGTGGATCAGAGAGAGAGTGGATCAGAGAGAGAGAGTGGATCAGAGAGAGAGTGGATCAGTGAGAGAGTGGATCAGTGAGAGAGAGTGGATCAGTGAGAGAGAGTATATCAGAGAGAGAGAGTGGATCAGTGAGAGAGAGTGGATCCGAGAGAGAGAGTGGATCAATGAGAGAGTGGATCAGTGAGTGAGAGTGGATCAGTGAGAGAGAGTGGATCAGAGAGAGAGTGAGTGCATCAGGGAGAGAGAGTGGATCAGTGAGAGAGAGTGGATCAGAGAGAGAGAGTGGATCAGTGAGAGAGTGGATCAGTGAGAAAGAGTGGATCAGTGAGAGAGAGTGGATCAGTGAGAGAGAGTGGATCAGAGAGAGAGTGGATCAGTGAGAGAGTGGATCAGTGAGAGAGAGTGGATCAGTGAGATAGTGTGGATCAGAGAGAGAGAGAGAGTGGATCAGAGAGACAGAGTGGATCAGTGAGAGAGAGTGGATCAGTGAGAAAGAGTGGATCAGTGAGAGAGAGTGGATCAGTGAGAGAGAGTGGATCAGAGAGAGAGAGTGGATCAGTGAGAGAGTGGATCAGTGAGAAAGAGTGGATCAGTGTGAGAGAGTGGATCAGTGAGGGGGAGTGGATCAGAGAGAGAGAGTGGATCAGTGAGAGAGTAGATCAGTGAGAGAGAGTGGATCAAAGAGAGAGAGTGGATCAGTGAGAGAGAGTGGATCAGTGAGAGAGTGGATCAGTGAGAAAGAGTGGATCAGTGAGAGAGAGAGTGGATCAGAGAGAGAGAGAGTGGAACAGAGAGAAAGAGTTGGTAAGAGAGAAAGAGTGGATCAGAGAGAGAGTGGATCAGTGAGAGAGAGTGGATCAGTGAGAGGGTGGATCAGTGAGAGAGAGTGGATCAGTGAGAGAGAGTGGATCAGTGAGAGAGTGTGGATCAGAGAGAGAGAGTGGATCAGAGAGAGAGAGTGGATCAGTGAGAGAGTGTGGATCAGTGAGAGAGAGTGGATCAGTGAGAGAGAGTGGATCAGTGAGAGAGTGGATCAGAGAGAGAGAAAGGATCAGAGAGAGAGTGGATCAGTGAGAGAGTGTGGATCAGTGAGAGAGAGTGGATCAGTGAGAGAGTGTGGATCAGAGAGAGAGAGTGGATCAGAGAGGGAGAGTGGATCAGTGAGAGAGAGTGGATCAGTGAGAGAGAGTGGATCAGAGAGAGAGAGTGGATCAGAGAGAGAGAGTGGATCAGAGAGAGAGTGGATCAGTGAGAGAGAGTGGATCAGTGAGAGAGAGTATATCAGAGAGAGAGAGTGGATCAGTGGGAGAGAGTGGATCCGAGAGAGAGAGTGGATCAATGAGAGAGTGGATCAGTGAGTGAGAGTGGATCAGTGAGAGAGAGTGGATCAGAGAGAGAGAGAGTGCATCAGGGAGAGAGAGTGGATCAGTGAGAGAGAGTGGATCAGAGAGAGAGAGTGGATCAGTGAGAGAGTGGATCAGTGAGAAAGAGTGGATCAGTGAGAGAGAGTGGATCAGTGAGAGAGAGTGGATCAGAGAGAGAGTGGATCAGTGAGAGAGTGGATCAGTGAGAGAGAGTGGATCAGTGAGAGAGTGTGGATCAGAGAGAGAGGATCAGAGAGAGAGTGTGGATCAGAGAGTGGATCAGTGAGAGGGGATTAGTGAGAGGGAGTGGATCAGAGAGAGAGTGGATAAGTGAGAGAGTGGATCAGAGAGAGAGTGGATAAGAGAGAGTGGATCAGTGAGAGAGTGGATCAGTGAGAGTGGATCAGTGAGAGGGTGGATCAGAAAGAGAGTGGATCAGTGAGAGAGAGTGGATCAGTGAGAGAGAGTGGATCAGTGAGAGAGAGTAGATCAGTGAGAGAGTGTGGATCAGAGAGAGAGAGTGGATCAGTGAGAGAGAGTGGATTTGTGAGAGAGAGTGGATCAGTGAGAGAGAGTGGATCAGTGAGAGAGTGGATCAGTGAGAGAGAGTGGATCAGTGAGAGAGAGTGGATCAGTGAGAGAGAGAGTGGATCAGTGAGAGAGAGAGTGGATCAGTGAGAGAGTGGATCAGAGAGAGAGAATGGATCAGAGAGAGAGTGGATCAGTGAGAGAGAGTGGATCAGTGAGAGAGAGTGGATCAGAGAGAGAGAGAGTGGATCAAAGAGAGAGAGTGGATCAGAGAGAGAGAGTGGATCAGTGAGAGAGTGGATCAGTGAGAGAGAGTGGATCAGTGAGAGAGAGTGGATCAGAGAGAGAGTGGATCAGTGAGAGAGTGGATCAGTGAGAGCGAGTGGATCAGTGAGAGAGAGTGGATCAGAGAGAGAGAGTGGATCAGTGAGAGAGTGGATCAGTGAGAGAGAGTGGATCAGTGAGAGAGAGTGGATCAGAGAGAGAGAGTGGATCAGAGAGAGAGAGTGGATCAGTGAGAGAGTGGATCAGTGAGAAAGATTGGATCAGTGAGAGAGAGTGGATCAGAGAGAGAGTGGATCAGTGAGAGAGTGGATCAGTGAGAGAGAGTGGATCAGTGAGAGAGAGTGGATCAGTGAGAGAGTGGATCAGTGAGAGAGTGGATCAGTGAGAGAGAGTGGATCAGTGAGAGAGAGTGGATCAGTGAGAGAGTGGATCAGTGAGAGAGAGTGGATCAGAGAGAGAGTGGATCAGAGAGAGAGAGTGGATCAGAGAGAGAGAGTGGATCAGTGAGAGAGTGGATCAGTGAGAAAGAGTGGATCAGTGAGAGAGAGTGGATCAGAGAGAGCGTGGATCAGTGAGAGAGTGGATCAGTGAGAGAGAGTGGATCAGTGAGGGAGAGTGGATCAGTGAGAGAGAGTGGATCAGTGAGAAAGAGTGGGTCAGTGAGGGAGAGTGGATCAGTGAGAGAGAGTGGATCAGAGAGAGAGAGTGGATCATTGAGAGAGTGGATCAGTGAGAAAGAGTGGATCAGTGAGTGAGAGTGGATCAGTGAGGGAGAGTGGATCAGAGAGAGAGTGGATCAGTGAGAGAGTAGATCAGTGAGAGAGAGTGGATCAGAGAGAGAGAGTGGATCAGTGAGAGAGAGTGGATCGGTGAGAGAGTGGATCAGTGAGAAAGAGTGGATCAGTGAGAGAGAGAGTGGATCAGAGAGAAAGAGTTGGTAAGAGAGAAAGAGTGGATCAGAGAGAGAGTGGATCAGAGAGAGAGTGGATCAGAGAGAGAGATTGGATCAGAGAGAGAGAATCAGGGAGAGAGGGGATCAGGGAGAGTGTATCAGAGAGAGAGCGGATAAGAGGGAGAGAGTGGATCAGAGTCAGTGTGGATCAGTGAGAGAGTGGATCAGAGTGTGGATCAGAGAGAGTGTGTGGATCAGAGAGAGAGTGTGGATCAGAGAGAGAGTGGATCAGAGAGAGTGTGGATCAGAGAGAGAGAGTGGATCAGGGAGAGTGTGTGGATCAGAGAGAGAGAGTGGATCAGTGAGAGAGAGTGGATCAGAGAGAGAGTGTGGATCAGAGAGAGAGTGTGGTTCAGAGAGAGAGTGTGGATCAGAGAGAGAGTGGATCAGAGAGAGAGTGGATCAGAGAGAGAGTGTGGATCAGAGAGAGAGTGGATCAGAGAGAGAGTGTGGATCTGAGAGAGAGGATCAGAGAGAGATCAGAGAGAGATTGAGTGGATCAGAGAGAGAGAGTTGGAATGGATCAGAGAGGTTCAGAGAGAAAGAGTGCAAAATAGAGGGCGAGAGAATCCGAGAGATCGAGAGTGGATCACAGATAGAGTGGATCAGTGAGAGAGTGGATCAGAGAGAGAGAGTGGATCAGAGAGAGAGTGGATCAGTGAGAGAGTGTGGATCAGTGAGAGAGAGTGGATCAGTGAGAGAGAGTGGATCAGAGAGAGAGAGTGGATCAGTGAGAGAGAGTGGATCAGTGAGAGAGTGTGGATCAGTGTGAGAGAGTGGATCAGTGAGAGAGAGTGGATCAGAGAGAGAGAGTGGATCAGTGAGAGAGAGTGGATCAGAGAGAAAGAGTGGATCAGTGAGAGAGAGTGGATCAGTGAGAGAGAGTGGATCAGAGAGAGAGTGGATCAGTGAGAGAGAGTGGATCAGTGAGAGAGAGTGGATCAGTGAGAAAGAGTGGATCAGTGAGAGAGAGTGGATCAGAGAGAGAGTGGATCAGTGAGAGAGAGTGGATCAGAGAGAGAGAGTGGATCAGTGAGAGAGTGGATCAGAGAGAGAGTGGATCAGAGAGAGTGCATCAGTGAGAGAATGGATCAGTGAGAGTGGATCGGTGAGAGGGTGGATCAGAGAGAGAGTGGATCAGTGAGAGAGAGTGGATCAGTGAGAGGGTGGATCAGTGAGAGAGAGTGGATCAGTGAGAGAGAGTGGATCAGTGAGAGAGTGTGGATCAGAGAGAGAGAGTGGATCAGAGAGAGAGAGTGGATCAGTGAGAGAGTGTGGATCAGTGAGAGAGAGGATCAGTGAGAGAGAGTGGATCAGTGAGAGAGAGTGGATCAGTGAGAGAGAGTGGATCAGTGAGAGAGTGGATCAGAGAGAGAGAAAGGATCAGAGAGAGAGTGGATCAGTGAGAGAGTGTGGATCAGTGAGAGAGAGTGGATCAGTGAGAGAGTGTGGATCAGAGAGAGAGAGTGGATCAGTGAGAGAGAGTGGATCAGAGAGGGAGAGTGGATCAGTGAGAGAGAGTGGATCAGTGAGAGAGAGTGGATCAGAGAGAGAGTGGATCAGAGAGAGAGAGTGGATCAGAGAGAGAGTGGATCAGTGAGAGAGTGGATCAGTGAGAGAGAGTGGATCAGTGAGAGAGAGTATATCAGAGAGAGAGAGTGGATCAGTGAGAGAGAGTGGATCCGAGAGAGAGAGTGGATCAATGAGAGAGTGGATCAGTGAGTGAGAGTGGATCAGTGAGAGAGAGTGGATCAGAGAGAGAGTGAGTGCATCAGGGAGAGAGAGTGGATCAGTGAGAGAGAGTGGATCAGAGAGAGAGAGTGGATCAGTGAGAGAGTGGATCAGTGAGAAAGAGTGGATCAGTGAGAGAGAGTGGATCAGTGAGAGAGAGTGGATCAGAGAGAGAGTGGATCAGTGAGAGAGTGGATCAGTGAGAGAGAGTGGATCAGTGAGATAGTGTGGATCAGAGAGAGAGAGAGTGGATCAGAGAGACAGAGTGGATCAGTGAGAGAGAGTGGATCAGTGAGAAAGAGTGGATCAGTGAGAGAGAGTGGATCAGTGAGAGAGAGTGGATCAGAGAGAGAGAGTGGATCAGTGAGAGAGTGGATCAGTGAGAAAGAGTGGATCAGTGTGAGAGAGTGGATCAGTGAGGGGGAGTGGATCAGAGAGAGAGAGTGGATCAGTGAGAGAGTAGATCAGTGAGAGAGAGTGGATCAAAGAGAGAGAGTGGATCAGTGAGAGAGAGTGGATCAGTGAGAGAGTGGATCAGTGAGAAAGAGTGGATCAGTGAGAGAGAGAGTGGATCAGAGAGAGAGAGAGTGGAACAGAGAGAAAGAGTTGGTAAGAGAGAAAGAGTGGATCAGAGAGAGAGTGGATCAGTGAGAGAGAGTGGATCAGTGAGAGGGTGGATCAGTGAGAGAGAGTGGATCAGTGAGAGAGAGTGGATCAGTGAGAGAGTGTGGATCAGAGAGAGAGAGTGGATCAGAGAGAGAGAGTGGATCAGTGAGAGAGTGTGGATCAGTGAGAGAGAGTGGATCAGTGAGAGAGAGTGGATCAGTGAGAGAGAGTGGATCAGTGAGAGAGAGTGGATCAGTGAGAGAGTGGATCAGAGAGAGAGAAAGGATCAGAGAGAGAGTGGATCAGTGAGAGAGTGTGGATCAGTGAGAGAGAGTGGATCAGTGAGAGAGTGTGGATCAGAGAGAGAGAGTGGATCAGAGAGGGAGAGTGGATCAGTGAGAGAGAGTGGATCAGTGAGAGAGAGTGGATCAGAGAGAGAGAGTGGATCAGAGAGAGAGAGTGGATCAGAGAGAGAGTGGATCAGTGAGAGAGAGTGGATCAGTGAGAGAGAGTATATCAGAGAGAGAGAGTGGATCAGTGGGAGAGAGTGGATCCGAGAGAGAGAGTGGATCAATGAGAGAGTGGATCAGTGAGTGAGAGTGGATCAGTGAGAGAGAGTGGATCAGAGAGAGAGAGAGTGCCTCAGGGAGAGAGAGTGGATCAGTGAGAGAGAGTGGATCAGAGAGAGAGAGTGGATCAGTGAGAGAGTGGATCAGTGAGAAAGAGTGGATCAGTGAGAGAGAGTGGATCAGTGAGAGAGAGTGGATCAGAGAGAGAGTGGATCAGTGAGAGAGTGGATCAGTGAGAGAGAGTGGATCAGTGAGAGAGTGTGGATCAGAGAGAGAGAGAGTGGATCAGAGAGACAGAGTGGATCAGTGAGAGAGAGTGGATCAGTGAGAGAGAGTGGATCAGTGAGAGAGAGTGGATCAGAGAGAGAGAGTGGATCAGTGAGAGAGTGGATCAGTGAGAAAGAGTGGATCAGTGTGAGAGAGTGGATCAGTGAGGGGGAGTGGATCAGAGAGAGAGAGTGGATCAGTGAGAGAGTAGATCAGTGAGAGAGAGTGGATCAAAGAGAGAGAGTGGATCAGTGAGAGAGAGTGGATCAGTGAGAGAGTGGATCAGTGAGAAAGAGTGGATCAGTGAGAGAGAGAGTGGATCAGAGAGAGAGAGAGTGGAACAGAGAGAAAGAGTTGGTAAGAGAGAAAGAGTGGATCAGAGAGAGAGTGGATCAGAGAGAGAGAGTGGATCAGAGAGAGAGAATCAGGGAGAGAGGGGATCAGGGAGAGTGTCTCAGAGAGAGTGCGGATCAGAGGGAGAGAGTGGATCAGAGTCAGTGTGGATCAGTGAGAGAGTGGACCAGAGAGAGAGAGTGGATCAGTGAAAGAGAGTGAATCAGAGAGAGAGTGGATCAGAAAGAGAGGATAGGAGAGGTGGATCAGAGGGAGAGTGGATCAGAGAGAAACAGAGAGAGTGGATCAGAGAGAGCGGGTTAGAGAGAGATTTTGAGTGGATCAGAGAGAGAGGTTCAGAGAGAAGGAGAGCAAAATAGAGGGAGAATCCGAGAGATAGAGAGTGGATCAGAGAGAGAGTTGGTAAGAGAGAGAGTGGATCAGAAAGAGATTTTAAGAGAGAGAGTTGATCGGAGAGAGAGTGGATCACAGAGAGAGAGAGTGGCTCAGAGAGAGAGAGAGTGGATCAGAGAGAAAGAGTTGGTAAGATAGAAAGAGTGGAACAGAGAGAGAGTGGATCAGAGAGAGAGTGGATCAGAGAGAGAGAGTGGATCAGAGAGAGAGAATCAGGGAGAGAGGGGATCAGGGAGAGTGTATCAGAGAGAGAGCGGATCAGAGGGAGAGAGTGGATCATAGTCAGTGTGGATCAGTGAGAGAGTGGATCAGAGAGAGAGTGGGACTCCATCAGAGAGACAGGATCAGAGAGAGAGACGATCAAAGAAAGAGTGTGAGTGGATCAGTGAGAGAGTGGATCAGAGTGTGGATCAGAGAGAGTGTGTGGATCAGAGAGAGAGTGTGGATCAGAGAGAGAGTGGATCAGAGAGAGTGTGGATCAGAGAGAGAGAGTGGATCAGAGAGAGAGTGTGGATCAGAGAGAGAGTGGATCAGAGAGAGAGTGGATCAGAGAGAGAGTGTGGATCAGAGAGAGAGAGTGGATCAGAGAGAGAGAGTGGATCAGTGAGAGAGAGTGGATCAGTGAGAGAGAGTGGATCAGTGAGAGAGAGTGGATCAGAGAGAGAGTGGATCAGTGAGAGAGTGGATCAGTGAGAAAGAGTGGATCAGTGAGAGAGAGTGGATCAGTGAGAAAGAGTGGATCAGTGAGAGAGAGTGGATCAGTGAGAGAGAGTGGATCAGAGAGAGAGTGGATCAGTGAGAGAGAGTGGATCAGAGAGAGAGAGTGGATCAGTGAGAGAGAGTGGATCAGTGAGAAAGAGTGGATCAGTGAGAGAGAGTGGATCAGTGAGAGAGTGGATCAGTGAGAGAGAGTGGATCAGAGAGAGAGAGAGGATCAGTGAGAGAGTGGATCAGTGAGAAAGAGTGGATCAGTGAGAGAGAGTGGATCAGTGAGAGAGAGTGGATCAGAGAGAGAGAGTGGATCAGTGAGAGAGTGGATCAGTGAGAGAGAGTGGATCAGTGAGAGAGAGTGGATCAGAGAGAGAGAGTGGATCAGAGAGAGAGTGGGAATCTATCAGAGAGACAGGATCAGAGAGAGAGACGATCAAAGAAAGAGTGTGAGTGGATCAGTGAGAGAGTGGATCAGAGTGTGGATCAGAGAGAGTGTGTGGATCAGAGAGAGAGTGTGGATCAGAGAGAGAGTGGATCAGAGATAGTGTGGATCAGAGAGAGTGTGTGGATCAGAGAGAGAGAGTGGATCAGAGAGAGAGTGTGGATCAGAGAGAGAGTGTGGATCAGAGAGAGAGTGTGGATCAGAGAGAGAGTGGATCAGAGAGAGAGTGTGGATCAGAGAGAGAGTGTGGATCAGAGAGAGAGTGGATCAGAGAGAGAGTGGATCAGAGAGAGAGTGTGGATCAGAGGATCAGAGAGACTGAATCAGAGAAAGAGAGTGGATCAGAGAGAGAGAGTGGATCTGAGAGAGAGGATCAGAGAGAGAGAGTGGATCTGAGAGAGAGGATCAGAGAGAGATCAGAGAGAGATTGAGTGGATCAGAGAGAGAGAGTTGGAATGGATCAGAGAGGTTGAGAGAGAAAGAGAGCAAAATAGAGGGGGAGAGAATCCGAGAGATCGAGAGTGGATCAGAGAGAGAGTGGATCAGTGAGAGAGTGGATCAGAGAGAGAGTGTGGATCAGTGAGAGAGAGTGGATCAGTGAGAGAGAGTGGATCAGAGAGAGAGAGTGGATCAGTGAGAGAGAGTGGATCAGAGAGAGAGAGTGGATCAGTGAGAGAGAGTGGATCAGAGAGAGAGTGGATCAGTGAGAGAGTGGATCAGTGAGAGAGAGTGGATCAGTGAGAAAGAGTGGATCAGTGAGAGAGAGTGGATCAGTGAGAGAGTGGATCAGTGAGAGGGAGTGGAACAGAGAGAGAGAGTGGATCAGTGAGAGAGAGTGGATCAGTGAGAAAGAGTGGATCAGTGAGAGAGAGTGGATCAGTGAGAGAGTGGATCAGTGAGAGAGTGGATCAGTGAGAGAGAGTGGATCAGAGAGAGAGAGGATCAGTGAGACAGTGGATCAGTGAGAAAGAGTGGATCAGTGAGAGAGAGTGGATCAGTGAGAGAGATTGGATCAGAGAGAGAGAGAGTGGATCAGTGAGAGAGTGGATCAGTGAGAGAGAGTGGATCTGTGAGAGAGTGGATCAGTGAGAGTGGATCAGTGAGAGGGTGGATCAGAGAGAGAGTGGATCAGTGAGAGAGAGTGGATCAGTGAGAAGGTGCATCAGTGAGAGAGAGTGGATCAGTGAGAGAGAGTGGATCAGTGAGAGAGTGTGGATCAGAGAGAGAGAGCGGATCAGAGAGAGAGAGTGGATCAGAGAGAGAGAGTGGATGAGTAAGAGAGTGGATCAGTGAGTGAGAGTGGATCAGAGAGAGAGAGTGGATCAGAGAGAGAGAGTGGATCAGTGAGAGAGTGGATCAGAGAGAGAGAATGGATCAGAGAGAGAGTGGATCAGTGAGAGAGTGGATCAGAGAGAGAGAATGGATCAGTGAGAGAGTGGATCAGTGAGAGAGAGTGGATCAGAGAGATAGACTGGATCAGTGAGAGAGAGAGGATCAGAGAGAGAGAGTGGATCAGTGAGAGAGTGGATCAGAGAGAGAGAATGGATCAGAGAGAGAGTGGATCAGAGAGAGAGAGTGGATCAGTGAGAGAGTGTGGATCAGTGAGAGAGAGTGGATCAGAGAGAGAGAGTGGATCAGTGAGAGAGAGTGGCTCAGTGAGAGGGTGGATCAGTGAGAGAGTGTGGATCAGAGAGAGAGAGTGGATCAGTGAGAGAGAGTGGATCAGAGAGAGAGTGGATCAGTGAGAGAGAGTGGATCAGTGAGAGAGAGTGGATCAGTGTGAGAGAGTGGATCAGAGAGAGAGTGGATCAGTGAGAGAGAGTGGATCAGAGAGAGAGAGTGGATCAGTGAGAGAGTGGATCAGAGAGAGAGTGGATCAGAGAGAGTGGATCAATGAGAGAGTGTATCAGTGAGAGCGGATCAGTGAGAGGGTGAATCAGAGACAGAGTGGATCAGTGAGAGAGAGTGGATCAGTGAGAGAGAGTGGATCAGAGAGGGAGAGTGGATCAGTGAGAGAGAGTGGATCAATGAGAGAGAGTGGATCAATGAGAGAGAGTGGATCAGAGAGAGAGAGTGGATCAGAGAGAGAGTGGATCAGTGAGAGAGTGGATCAGTGAGAGACAGTGGATCTGTGAGAGAGAGTGAATCAGAGAGAGAGAGTGGATCAGTGAGAGAGTGGATCAGTGAGAGAGAGTGGATCCGAGCGAGAGAGTGGATCAGTGAGAGAGTGGATCAGTGAGTGAGAGTGGATCAGTGAGAGAGAGTGGATCAGAGAGAGAGAGTGGATCAGAGAGAGAGAGAGTGCATCAGTGAGAGAGAGTGGATCAGTGAGAGAGAGTGGATCAGAGAGAGAGAGTGGATCAGTGAGAGAGTGGATCAGTGAGAAAGAGTGGATCAGTGAGAGAGAGTGGATCAGTGAGAGAGAGTGGATCAGAGAGAGAGTGGATCAGTGAGAGAGTGGATCAGAGAGAGAGTGGATCAGTGAGAGAGTGGATCAGTGAGAGAGAGTGGATCAGTGAGAGAGAGTGGATCAGAGAGAGAGAGAGTGGATCAGAGAGAAAGAGTGGATCAGTGAGAGAGAGTGCATCAGTGAGAAAGAGTGAATCATTGAGAGAGAGTGGATCAGAGAGAGAGAGTGGATCAGTGAGAGAGTGGATCAGTGAGAAAGAGTGGATCAGTGAGAGAGAGTGGATCAGTGATAGAGAGTGGATCAGTTAGAGAGTGGATCAGTGAGAAAGAGTGGATCAGTGAGAGAGAGAGTGGATAAGAGAGAGAGAGTGGATCAGAGAGAAAGAGTTGGTAAGAGAGAAAGAGTGGATCAGAGAGAGAGTGGATCAGAGAGAGAGAGTGGATCAGAGAGAGAGAATCAGGGAGAGAGGGGATCAGGGAGAGGGGATCAGGGAGAGAGCGGATCAGAGGGAGAGAGTGGATCAGAGTCAGTGTGGATCAGTGAGAGAGTGGATCAGAGAGAGAGTGGGAATCTATCAGAGAGACAGGATCAGAGAGAGAGACGATCAAAGAAAGAGTGTGAGTGGATCAGTGAGAGAGTGGATCAGAGTGTGAATCAGAGAGAGTGTGTGGATCAGAGAGAGAGTGTGGATCAGAGAGAGAGTGGATCAGAGAGAGTGTGGATCAGAGAGAGAGAGTGGATCAGAGAGAGATTGTGGATCAGAGAGAGAGTGGATCAGAGAGAGAGTGGATCAGAGAGAGAGTGTGGATCAGAGAGAGAGTGTGGATCAGAGAGAGAGTGGATGAGAGAGAGAGTGGATCAGAGAGAGAGTGTGGATCAGAGGATCAGAGAGACTGAATCAGAGAAAGAGAGTGGATCAGAGAGAGAGAGTGGATCTGAGAGAGAGGATCAGAGAGAGAGAGTGGATCTGAGAGAGAGGATCAGAGAGAGATCAGAGAGAGATTGAGTGGATCAGAGAGAAAGAGAGCAAAATAGAGGGGGAGAGAATCAAAGAGATCGAGAGTGGATCAGAGAGAGAGTGGATCAGAGAGAGAGAGAGTAGATCAGAGAGAGAGAGAGTAGATCAGAGAGAAAGAGTGGATCAGTGAGAGAGAGTGGATCAGTGAGAAAGAGTGGATCAGTGAGAGAGAGTGGATCAGTGAGAGAGAGTTGATCAGAGAGAGTGGATCAGTGAGATAGTGTATCAGTGAGAAAGAGTGGATCATTGAGAGAGAGTGGATCAGTGAGGGAGAGTGGATCAGAGAGAGAGAGTGGATCAGTGAGAGAGTAGATCAGTGAGAGAGAGTGGATCAGAGAGAGAGAGTGGATCAGTGAGAGAGAGTGGATCAGTGAGAGAGTGGATCAGTGAGAAAGAGTGGATCAGTGAGAGAGAGAGTGGATCAGAGAGAGAGAGAGTGGATCAATGAGAAAGAGTTGGTAAGAGAGAAAGAGTGGATCAGAGAGAGAGTGGATCAGAGAGAGAGAGTGGATCAGAGAGAGAGAATCAGGGAGAGAGGGGATCAGGGAGAGAGGGGATCAGGGAGAGTGTCTCAGAGAGAGAGCGTATCAGAGGGAGAGAGTGGATCAGAGTCAGTGTGGATCAGTGAGAGAGTGGATCAGAGAGAGAGTGGGAATCTATCAGAGAGACAGGATCAGAGAGAGAGACGATCAAAGAAAGAGTGTGAGTGGATCAGTGAGAGAGTGGATCAGAGTGTGGATCAGAGAGAGTGTGTGGATCAGAGAGAGAGTGTGGATCAGAGAGAGAGTGGATCAGAGAGAGAGTGGATCAGAGAGAGAGTTTGGATCAGAGGATCACAGAGACTGAATCAGAGAAAGAGAGTGGATCAGAGAGAGAGAGTGGATCTGAGAGAGAGGATCAGAGAGAGAGAGTGGATCTGAGAGAGAGGATCAGAGAGAGATCAGAGAGAGATTGAGTGGATCAGAGAGAGAGAGATGGAATTGATCAGAGAGGTTCAGAGAGAAAGAGAGCAAAATAGAGGGGGAGAGAATCCGAGAGATCGAGAGTGGATCAGAGAGAGAGTGGATCAGTGAGAGAGTGGATCAGAGAGAGAGAGTGGATCAGTGAGAGAGTGTGGATCAGTGAGAGAGAGTGGATCAGTGAGAGAGAGTGGATCAGTGAGAGAGAGTGGATCAGAGAGAGAGAGTGGATCAGTGAGAGAGAGTGGATCAGAGAGAGAGTGGATCAGTGAGAGAGAGTGGATCAGTGAGAGAGAGTGGATGAGAGAGAGAGTGGATCAGTGAGAGAGTGGATCAGTGAGAGAGAGTGGATCAGTGAGAGAGAGTGGATCAGTGAGAAAGAGTGGATCAGTGAGAGAGAGTGGATCAGTGAGAGAGAGTTGATCAGAGAGAGAGTGGATCAGTGAGAGAGAGTGGATCAGTGGGAGAGAGTGGATCAGTGAGAGAGAGTGGATCAGTGAGAAAGAGTGGATCAGTGAGAGAGAGTGGATCAGTGAGAGAGTGGATCAGTGAGAGAGAGTGGATCAGTGAGAGAGAGTGGATCAGAGAGAGAGAGAGAGGATCAGTGAGAGAGTGGAACAGTGAGAAAGTGTGGATCAATGAGAGAGTGGATCAGAGAGAGAGAGTGGATCAGTGAGAGAGTGGATCAGTGAGAGAGAGTGGATCAGTGAGAGAGAGTGGATCAGAGAGAGAGAGTGGATCAGTGAGAAAGAGTGGATCAGTGAGAGAGAGTGGATCAGTGAGAGAGAGTGGATCAGAGAGAGAGTGGATCAGTGAGAGAGTGGATCAGTGAGAGAGAGTGGATCAGTGAGAGAGAGTGGATCAGAGAGAGAGAGAGTAGATCAGAGAGAAAGAGTGGATCAGTGAGAGAGAGTGGATCAGTGAGAAAGAGTGGATCAGTGAGAGAGAGTGGATCAGTGAGAGAGAGTTGATCAGAGAGAGAGTGGATCAGTGAGATAGTGTATCAGTGAGAAAGAGTGGATCAGTGAGAGAGAGTGGATCAGTGAGGGAGAGTGGATCAGAGAGAGAGAGTGGATCAGTGAGAGAGTGGATCAGTGAGAGAGAGTGGATCAGTGAGAGAGTGGATCAGTGCGAAAGAGTGGATCAGTGAGAGAGAGAGTGGATCAGAGAGAGAGAGAGTGTGGATCAGAGAGAAAGAGTTGGTAAGAGAGAAAGAGTGGATCAGAGAGAGAGTGGATCAGAGAGAGAGAGTGGATCAGAGAGAGAGAATCAGGGAGAGAGGGGATCAGGGAGAGTGGCTCAGAGAGAGCGGATCAGAGGGAGAGAGTGGATCAGAGTCAGTGTGGATCAGTGAGAGAGTGGATCAGAGAGAGAGTGGGAATCTATCAGAGAGACAGGATCAGAGAGAGAGACGATCAAAGAAAGAGTGTGAGTGGATCAGTGAGAGAGTGGATCAGATTGTGGATCAGAGAGAGTGTGTGGATCAGAGAGAGAGTGTGGATCAGAGAGAGAGTGGATCAGAGAGAGTGTGGATCAGAGAGAGAGTGTGGATCAGAGAGAGAGAGTGGATTAGAGAGAGAGAGTGGATCAGAGAGAGAGTGTGGATCAGAGAGAGAGTGGATCAGAGAGAGAGTGGATCAAAGAGAGAGTGTGGATCAGAGGATTAGAGAGACTGAATCAGAGAAAGAGAGTGGATCAGAGAGAGAGAGTGGATCTGAGAGAGAGGATCAGACAGACAGAGTGGATCTGAGAGAGAGGATCAGAGAGAGATCAGAGAGAGATTGAGTGGATCAGAGAGAGAGAGATGGAATTGATCAAAGAGGTTCAGAGAGAAAGAGAGCAAAATAGAGGGGGAGAGAATCCGAGAGATCGAGAGTGGATCAGAGAGAGAGTGGATCAGTGAGAGAGTGGATCAGAGAGAGAGAGTGGATCAGTGAGAGAGTGTGGATCAGTGAGAGAGAGTGGATCATTGAGAGAGAGTGGATCAGTGAGAGAGAGTGGATCAGAGAGAGAGTGGATCAGTGAGAGAGTTGATCAGTGAGAGAGAGTGGATCAGTGAGAGAGAGTGGATCAGTGAGAAAGAGTGGATCAGTGAGAGAGAGTGGATCAGTGAGAGAGAGTGGATCAGAGAGAGAGTGGATCAGTGAGAGAGTGGATCAGAGAGAGAGAGTGGATCAGTGAGAGAGAGTGGATCAGTGAGAAAGAGTGGATCAGTGAGAGAGAGTGGATCAGAGAGAGAGTGGATCAGAGAGAGAGTGTGGATCAGAGGATTAGAGAGACTGAATCAGAGAAAGAGAGTGGATCAGAGAGAGAGAGTGGATCTGAGAGAGAGGATCAGACAGAGAGAGTGGATCTGAGAGAGAGGATCAGAGAGAGATCAGAGAGAGATTGAGTGGATCAGAGAGAGAGAGATGGAATTGATCAGAGAGGTTCAGAGAGAAAGAGAGCAAAATAGAGGGGGAGAGAATCCGAGAGATCGAGAGTGGATCAGAGAGAGAGTGGATCAGTGAGAGAGTGGATCAGAGAGAGAGTGGATCAGTGAGAGAGTGTGGATCAGTGAGAGAGAGTGGATCAGTGAGAGAGAGTGGATCAGTGAGAGAGAGTGGATCAGAGAGAGAGAGTGGATCAGTGAGAGAGAGTGGATCAGAGAGAGAGTGGATCAGTGAGAGAGAGTGGATCAGTGAGAGAGAGTGGATGAGAGAGAGAGTGGATCAGTGAGAGAGTGGATCAGTGAGAGAGAGTGGATCAGTGAGAGAGAGTGGATCAGTGAGAAAGAGTGGATCAGTGAGAGAGAGTGGATCAGTGAGAGAGAGTGGATCAGAGAGAGAGTGGATCAGTGAGAGAGTGGATCAGAGAGAGAGAGTGGATCAGTGAGAGAGAGTGGATCAGTGAGAAAGAGTGGATCAGTGAGAGAGAGTGGATCAGTGAGAGAGTGGATCAGTGAGAGAGAGTGGATCAGTGAGAGAGAGTGGATCAGAGAGAGAGAGTGGATCAGAGAGAGAGTGGGAATCTATCACAGAGACAGGATCAGAGAGAGAGACGATCAAATAAAGAGTGTGAGTGGATCAGTGAGAGAGTGGATCAGAGTGTGGATCAGAGAGAGTGTGTGGATCAGAGAGAGAGTGTGGATCAGAGAGAGAGTGGATCAGAGAGAGAGTGTGGATCAGAGAGAGAGTGTGGATCAGAGAGAGAGAGTGGATCAGAGAGAGAGTGTGGATCAGAGAGAGAGTGTGGATCAGAGAGAGAGTGGATCAGAGAGAGAGTGGATCAGAGAGAGAGTGTGGATCAGAGGATCAGAGAGACTGAATCAGAGAAAGAGAGTGGATCAGAGAGAGAGAGTGGATCTGAGAGAGAGGATCAGAGAGAGAGAGTGGATCTGAGAGAGAGGATCAGAGAGAGATCAGAGAGAGATTGAGTGGATCAGAGAGAGAGAGTTGGAATGGATCAGAGAGGTTGAGAGAGAAAGAGAGCAAAATAGAGGGGGAGAGAATCCGAGAGATCGAGAGTGGATCAGAGAGAGAGTGGATCAGTGAGAGAGTGGATCAGAGAGAGAGAGTGGATCAGTGAGAGAGTGGATCAGTGAGAGAGAGTGGATCAGTGAGAGAGAGTGGATCAGAGAGAGAGAGTGGATCAGGGAGAGAGTGGGAATCTATCAGAGAGACAGGATCAGAGAGAGAGACGATCAAATAAAGAGTGTGAGTGGATCAGTGAGAGAGTGGATCAGAGTGTGGATCAGAGAGAGTGTGTGGATCAGAGAGAGAGTGTGGATCAGAGAGAGAGTGGATCAGAGAGAGTGTGGATCAGAGATAGAGTGTGGATCAGAGAGAGAGAGTGGATCAGAGAGAGAGTGTGGTTCAGAGAGAGAGTGTGGATCAGAGAGAGAGTGTGGATCAGAGAGAGAGTGGATCAGAGAGATAGTGGATCAGAGAGAGAGTGTGGATCAGAGGATCAGAGAGACTGAATCAGAGAAAGAGAGTGGATCAGAGAGAGAGAGTGGATCTGAGAGAGAGGATCAGAGAGAGAGAGTGGATCTGAGAGAGAGGATCAGAGAGAGATCAGAGAGAGATTGAGTGGATCAGAGAGAGAGAGTTGGAATGGACCAGAGAGGTTCAGAGAGAAAGAGAGCAAAATAGAGGGGGAGAGAATCCGACAGATCGAGAGTGGAACAGAGAGAGAGTGGATCATTGAGAGAGTGGATCAGAGAGATAGAGTGGATCAGTGAGAGAGTGGATCAGTGAGAGAGAGTGGATTAGTGAGAGAGGGTGGATCAGAGAGAGAGAGAGGATCAGTGAGAGAGTGGAACAGTGAGAAAGAGTGGATCAGTGAGAGAGTGGATCAGAGAGAGAGAGTGGATCAGTGAGAGAGTGGATCAGTGAGAGAGAGTGCATCAGTGAGAGAGAGTGGATCAGAGAGAGAGAGTGGATCAGAGAGAGAGTGGGAAACTATCACAGAGACAGGATCAGAGAGAGAGACGATCAAATAAAGAGTGTGAGTGGATCAGTGAGAGAGTGGATCAGAGTGTGGATCAGAGAGAGTGTGTGGATCAGAGAGAGAGTGTGGATCAGAGAGAGAGTGGATCAGAGAGAGAGTGTGGATCAGAGAGAGAGTGTGGATCAGAGAGAGAGAGTGGATCAGAGAGAGAGTGTGGATCAGAGAGAGAGTGTGGATCAGAGATTGAGTGGATCAGAGAGAGAGAGATGGAATTGATCAGAGAGGTTCAGAGAGAAAGAGAGCAAAATAGAGGGGGAGAGAATCCGAGAGATCGAGAGTGGATCAGAGAGAGAGTGGATCAGTGAGAGAGTGGATCAGAGAGAGAGAGTGGATCAGTGAGAGAGTGTGGATCAGTGAGAGAGAGTGGATCAGTGAGAGAGAGTGGATCAGTGAGAGAGAGTGGATCAGAGAGAGAGAGTGGATCAGTGAGAAGAGAGTGGATCAGAGAGAGAGTGGATCAGTGAGAGAGAGTGGATCAGTGAGAGAGAGTGGATGAGAGAGAGAGTGGATCAGTGAGAGAGTGGATCAGTGAGAGAGAGTGGATCAGTGAGAGAGAGTGGATCAGTGAGAAAGAGTGGATCAGTGAGAGAGAGTGGATCAGTGAGAGAGAGTGGATCAGAGAGAGAGTGGATCAGTGAGAGAGTGGATCAGAGAGAGAGAGTGGATCAGTGAGAGAGAGTGGATCAGTGAGAAAGAGTGGATCAGTGAGAGAGAGTGGATCAGAGAGAGAGTGGATCAGAGAGAGAGTGTGGATCAGAGGATTAGAGAGACTGAATCAGAGAAAGAGAGTGGATCAGAGAGAGAGAGTGGATCTGAGAGAGAGGATCAGACAGAGAGAGTGGATCTGAGAGAGAGGATCAGAGAGATCAGAGAGAGATTGAGTGGATCAGAGAGAGAGAGATGGAATTGATCAGAGAGGTTCAGAGAGAAAGAGAGCAAAATAGAGGGGGAGAGAATCCGAGAGATCGAGAGTGGATCAGAGAGAGAGTGGATCAGTGAGAGAGTGGATCAGAGAGAGAGAGTGGATCAGTGAGAGAGTGTGGATCAGTGAGAGAGAGTGGATCAGTGAGAGAGAGTGGATCAGTGAGAGAGAGTGGATCAGAGAGAGAGAGTGGATCAGTGAGAGAGAGTGGATCAGAGAGAGAGTGGATCAGTGAGAGAGAGTGGATCAGTGAGAGAGAGTGGATGAGAGAGAGAGTGGATCAGTGAGAGAGTTGATCAGTGAGAGAGAGTGGATCAGTGAGAGAGAGTGGATCAGTGAGAAAGAGTGGATCAGTGAGAGAGAGTGGATCAGTGAGAGAGAGTGGATCAGAGAGAGAGTGGATCAGTGAGAGAGTGGATCAGAGAGAGAGAGTGGATCAGTGAGAGAGAGTGGATCAGTGAGAAAGAGTGGATCAGTGAGAGAGAATGGATCAGTGAGAGAGTGGATCAGTGAGAGAGAGTGGATTAGTGAGAGAGAGTGGATCAGAGAGAGAGAGAGGATCAGTGAGAGAGTGGAACAGTGAGAAAGAGTGGATCAGTGAGAGAGTGGATCAGACAGAGAGTGGATCAGTGAGAGAGTGGATCAGTGAGAGAGAGTGGATCAGTGAGAGAGAGTGGATCAGAGAGAGAGAGTGGATCAGAGAGAGAGTGGGAATCTATCACAGAGACAGGATCAGAGAGAGAGACGATCAAATAAAGAGTGTGAGTGGATCAGTGAGAGAGTGGATCAGAGTGTGGATCAGAGAGAGTGTGTGGATCAGAGAGAGAGTGTGGATCAGAGAGAGAGTGGATCAGAGAGAGAGTGTGGATCAGAGAGAGAGTGTGGATCAGAGAGAGAGAGTGGATCAGAGAGAGAGTGTGGATCAGAGAGAGAGTGTGGATCAGAGAGAGAGTGGATCAGAGAGAGAGAGTGGATCAGACAGAGAGTGTGGATCAGAGGATCAGAGAGACTGAATCAGAGAAAGAGAGTGGATCAGAGAGAGAGAGTGGATCTGAGAGAGAGGATCAGAGAGAGAGAGTGGATCTGAGAGAGAGGATCAGAGAGAGATCAGAGAGAGATTGAGTGGATCAGAGAGAGAGAGTTGGAATGGATCAGAGAGGTTGAGAGAGAAAGAGAGCAAAATAGAGGGGGAGAGAATCCGAGAGATCGAGAGTGGATCAGAGAGAGAGTGGATCAGTGAGAGAGTGGATCAGAGAGAGAGAGAGTGGATCAGTGAGAGAGTGGATCAGTGAGAGAGAGTGGATCAGTGAGAGAGAGTGGATCAGAGAGAGAGAGTGGATCAGGGAGAGAGTGGGAATCTATCAGAGAGACAGGATCAGAGAGAGAGACGATCAAATAAAGAGTGTGAGTGGATCAGTGAGAGAGTGGATCAGAGTGTGGATCAGAGAGAGTGTGTGGATCAGAGAGAGAGTGTGGATCAGAGAGAGAGTGGATCAGAGAGAGTGTGGATCAGAGAGAGAGTGTGGATCAGAGAGAGAGAGTGGATCAGAGAGAGAGTGTGGATCAGAGAGAGAGTGTGGATCAGAGAGAGAGTGTGGATCAGAGAGAGAGTGGATCAGATAGATAGTGGATCAGAGAGAGAGTGTGGATCAGAGGATCAGAGAGACTGAATCAGAGAAAGAGAGTGGATCAGAGAGAGAGAGTGGATCTGAGAGAGAGGATCAGAGAGAGAGAGTGGATCTGAGAGAGAGGATCAGTGAGAGATCAGAGAGAGATTGAGTGGATCAGAGAGAGAGAGTTGGAATGGACCAGAGAGGTTCAGAGAGAAAGAGAGCAAAATAGAGGGGGAGAGAATCCGAGAGATCGAGAGTGGAACAGAGAGAGAGTGGATCAGTGAGAGAGTGGATCAGAGAGAGAGAGTGGATCAGTGAGAGAGTGTGGATCAGTGAGAGAGAGTGGATCAGTGAGAGAGAGTGGATCAGTGAGAAAGAGTGGATCTGTGAGAGAGAGTGGATCAGAGAGAGAGAGTGGATCAGTGAGAGAGAGTGGATCAGAGAGAGAGAGTGGATCAGTGAGAGAGAGTGGATCAGTGAGAGAGAGTGGATCAGTGAGAGAGACTGGATCAGTGAGAGAGAGTGGATCAGAGAGAGAGAGGATCAGTGAGAGAGTGGATCAGTGAGAAAGAGTGGATCAGTGAGAGAGAGTGGATCAGTGAGAGAGAGTGGATCAGAGAGAGAAAGTGGATCAGTGAAAGAGTGGATCAGTGAGAGAGAGTGGATCAGTGAGAGAGAGTGGATCAGAGAGAGAGAGAGTGGATCAGTGAGAGAGTGGATCAGTGAGAGAGAGTGGATCTGTGAGAGAGTGGATCAGTGAGAGTGGATCAGTGAGAGGGTGGATCAGAGAGAGAGTGGATCAGTGAGAGAGAGTGGATCAGTGAGAGGGTGGATCAGTGAGAGAGAGTGGATCAGTGAGAGAGAGTGGATCAGTGAGAGAGTGTGGATCAGAGAGAGAGAGAGTGGATCAGTGAGAGAGAGTGGATCTGTGAGAGAGAGTGGATCAGAGAGAGAGAGTGGATCAGAGAGAGAGAGTGGATCAGTGAGAGAGTGGATCAGTGAGTGAGAGTGGATCAGAGAGAGAGAGTGGATCAGAGAGAGAGAGTGGATCAGTGAGAGAGTGGATCAGTGAGAGAGAGTGGATCAGTGAGAGAGAGTGGATCAGTGAGAGAGAGTGGATCAGAGAGAGAGAGTGGATCAGTGAGAGAGTGGATCAGAGAGAGAGAATGGATCAGAGAGAGAGTGGATCAGTGAGAGAGTGGATGAGAGAGAGAGAGTGGATCAGTGAGAGAGAGTGGATCAGAGAGATAGAGTGGATCAGTGAGAGAGAGTGGATCAGAGAGAGAGAGTGGATCAGTGAGAGAGTGGATCAGAGAGAGAGAATGGATCAGAGAGAGAGTGGATCAGAGAGAGAGAGTGGATCAGTGAGAGAGTGTGGATCAGTGAGAGAGAGTGGATCAGTGAGAGAGTGTGGATCAGAGAGAGAGAGTGGATCAGTGAGAGAGAGTGGATCAGTGAGAGAGAGTGGATCAGTGAGAGAGAGTGGATCAGAGAGAGAGAGAGTGGATCAGTGAGAGAGTGGATCAGTGAGAGAGAGTGGATCTGTGAGAGAGTGGATCAGTGAGAGTGGATCAGTGAGAGGGTGGATCAGAGAGAGAGTGGATCAGTGAGAGAGAGTGGATCAGTGAGAGGGTGGATCAGTGAGAGAGAGTGGATCAGTGAGAGAGAGTGGATCAGTGAGAGAGTGTGGATCAGAGAGAGAGAGAGTGGATCAGTGAGAGAGAGTGGATCTGTGAGAGAGAGTGGATCAGAGAGAGAGAGTGGATCAGAGAGAGAGAGTGGATCAGTGAGAGAGTGGATCAGTGAGTGAGAGTGGATCAGAGAGAGAGAGTGGATCAGAGAGAGAGAGTGGATCAGTGAGAGAGTGGATCAGTGAGAGAGAGTGGATCAGTGAGAGAGAGTGGATCAGTGAGAGAGAGTGGATCAGAGAGAGAGAGTGGATCAGTGAGAGAGTGGATCAGAGAGAGAGAATGGATCAGAGAGAGAGTGGATCAGTGAGAGAGTGGATGAGAGAGAGAGAGTGGATCAGTGAGAGAGAGTGGATCAGAGAGATAGAGTGGATCAGTGAGAGAGAGTGGATCAGAGAGAGAGAGTGGATCAGTGAGAGAGTGGATCAGAGAGAGAGAATGGATCAGAGAGAGAGTGGATCAGAGAGAGAGAGTGGATCAGTGAGAGAGTGTGGATCAGTGAGAGAGAGTGGATCAGTGAGAGAGTGTGGATCAGAGAGAGAGAGTGGATCAGTGAGAGAGAGTGGATCAGTGAGAGTGAGTGGATCAGTGAGAGAGAGTGGATCAGAGAGAGAGTGGATCAGTGAGAGAGTGGATCAGTGAGAGAGAGTGGATCAGTGAGAGAGAGTGGATCAGAGAGAGAGAGTGGATCAGTGAGAGAGAGTGGATCAGTGAGAGAGTGTGGATCAGTGAGAGAGAGTGGATCAGTGAGAGAGAGTGGATCAGTGAGAAAGAGTGGATCAGTGAGAGAGAGTGGATCAGAGAGAGAGAGAATGGATCAGTGAGAGAGTGGATCAGTGAGAGAGAGTGGATCAGAGAGAGAGAGTGGAACAGTGAGAGAGAGTGTATCAGTGAGAGAGTGGATCAGTGAGAGAGAGTGGATCAGTGAGAGAGAGTGGATCAGTGAGAGAGAGTGGATCAGAGAGAGAGAGTGAATCAGAGAGAGAGAGTGGATCAGTGAGAGAGAGTGGATCAGTGAGAGGGTGGATCAGAGAGAGAGAGTGGATCAGTGAGAGAGAGTGGATCAGTGAGAGAGAGTGGATCAGAGAGAGAGTGGATCATTAAGAGGGTGGATCAGTGAGAGAGTGGATCAGAGAGAGAGAGTGGATCAGTGAGAGAGATTGGATCAGTGAGAGAGAGTGTATCAGTGAGAGAGAGTGGATCAGTGAGAGGGTGGATCAGTGAGAGAGTGGATCAGAGAGAGAGAGTGGATCAGTGAGAGAGAGTGGATCAGTTAGAGGGTGGATCAGTGAGAGAGAGTGGATCAGTGAGTGTGTGGATCAGTTAGAGAGAGTGGATCAGTGAGAGAGAGTGGATCTGTGAGAGAGAGTGGATTTGTGAGAGAGAGTGGATCAGTGAGAGAGAGTGGATCAGTGAGAGAGAGTGGATCAGTGAGAGGGTGGATCAGTGAGAGAGAGTGGATCAGTGAGAGAGAGTGGATCAGTGAGAAAGAGTGGATCAGTGAGAGAGAGTGGATCTGTGAGAGAGAGTGGATCAGAGAGAGAGAGTGGATCAGTGAGAGAGAGTGGATCAGAGAGAAAGAGTGGATCAGTGAGAGAGAGTGGATCAGTGAGAGAGAGTGGATCAGTGAGAGAGTGGATCAGTGAGAGAGACTGGATCAGTGAGAGAGAGTGGATCAGAGAGAGAGAGGATCAGTGAGAGAGTGGATCAGTGAGAAAGAGTGGATCAGTGAGAGAGAGTGGATCAGTGAGAGAGAGTGGATCAGAGAGAGAAAGTGGATCAGTGAAAGAGTGGATCAGTGAGAGAGAGTGGATCAGAGAGAGAGAGAGTGGATCAGTGAGAGAGTGGATCAGTGAGAGAGAGTGGATCGGTGAGAGAGTGGATCAGTGAGAGTGGATCAGTGAGAGGGTGGATCAGAGAGAGAGTGGATCAGTGAGAGAGAGTGGATCAGTGAGAGGGTGGATCAGTGAGAGAGAGTGGATCAGTGAGAGAGAGTGGATCAGTGAGAGAGTGTGGATCAGAGAGAGAGAGAGTGGATCAGTGAGAGAGAGTGGATCTGTGAGAGAGAGTGGATCAGAGAGAGAGAGTGGATCAGAGGGAGAGAGTGGATCAGTGAGAGAGTGGATCAGTGAGTGAGAGTGGATCAGAGAGAGAGAGTGGATCAGAGAGAGAGAGTGGATCAGTGAGAGAGTGGATCAGTGAGAGAGAGTGGATCAGTGAGAGAGAGTGGATCAGTGAGTGTGTGGATCAGTTAGAGAGAGTGGATCAGTGAGAGAGAGTGGATCTGTGAGAGAGAGTGGATTTGTGAGAGAGAGTGGATCAGTGAGAGAGAGTGGATCAGTGAGAGAGTGGATCAGTGAGAAAGAGTGGATCAGTGAGAGAGAGTGGATCTGTGAGAGAGAGTGGATCAGAGAGAGAGAGTGGATCAGTGAGAGAGAGTGGATCAGAGAGAGAGAGTGGATCAGTGAGAGAGAGTGGATCAGTGAGAGAGAGTGGATCAGTGAGAGAGTGGATCAGTGAGAGAGACTGGATCAGTGAGAGAGAGTGGATCAGAGAGAGAGAGGATCAGTGAGAGAGTGGATCAGTGAGAAATAGTGGATCAGTGAGAGAGAGTGGATCAGTGAGAGAGAGTGGATCAGAGAGAGAAAGTGGATCAGTGAAAGAGTGGATCAGTGAGAGAGAGTGGATCAGAGAGAGAGAGAGTGGATCAGTGAGAGAGTGGATCAGTGAGAGAGAGTGGATCTGTGAGAGAGTGGATCAGTGAGAGTGGATCAGTGAGAGGGTGGATCAGAGAGAGAGTGGATCAGTGAGGAGAGTGGATCAGTGAGAGGGTGGATCAGTGAGAGAGAGTGGATTAGTGAGAGAGAGTGGATCAGTGAGAGAGTGTGGATCAGAGAGAGAGAGAGTGGATCAGTGAGAGAGAGTGGATCTGTGAGAGAGAGTGGATCAGAGAGAGAGAGTGGATCAGAGAGAGAGAGTGGATCAGTGAGAGAGTGGATCAGTGAGTGAGAGTGGATCAGAGAGAGAGAGTGGATCAGAGAGAGAGAGTGGATCAGTGAGAGAGTGGATCAGTGAGAGAGAGTGGATCAGTGAGAGAGAGTGGATCAGAGAGAGAGAGTGGATCAGTGAGAGAGTGGATCAGAGAGAGAGAATGGATCAGAGAGAGAGTGGATCAGTGAGAGAATGGATGAGAGAGAGAGAGTGGATCAGTGAGAGAGAGTGGATCAGAGAGATAGAGTGGATCAGTGAGAGAGAGTGGATCAGAGAGAGAGAGTGGATCAGTGAGAGAGTGGATCAGAGAGAGAGAATGGATCAGAGAGAGAGTGGATCAGAGAGAGAGAGTGGATCAGTGAGAGAGTGTGGATCAGTGAGAGAGAGTGGATCAGTGAGAGAGTGTGGATCAGAGAGAGAGAGTGGATCAGTGAGAGAGAGTGGATCAGTGAGAGTGAGTGGATCAGTGAGAGAGAGTGGATCAGAGAGAGAGTGGATCAGTGAGAGAGAGTGGATCAGTGAGAGAGAGTGGATCAGAGAGAGAGAGTGGATCAGTGAGAGAGAGTGGATCAGTGAGAGAGTGTGGATCAGTGAGAGAGAGTGGATCAGTGAGAGAGAGTGGATCAGTGAGAAAGAGTGGATCACTGAGAGAGAGTGGATCAGAGAGAGAGAGAGAATGGATCAGTGAGAGAGTGGATCAGTGAGAGAGAGTGGATCAGAGAGAGAGAGTGGAACAGTGAGAGAGAGTGTATCAGTGAGAGAGTGGATCAGTGAGAGAGAGTGGATCAGTGAGAGAGAGTGGATCAGTGAGAGAGAGTGGATCAGAGAGAGAGAGTGGATCAGTGAGAGAGAGTGGATCAGTGAGAGGGTGGATCAGAGAGAGAGAGTGGATCAGTGAGAGAGAGTGGATCAGTGAGAGAGAGTGGATCAGAGAGAGAGTGGATCATTAAGAGGGTGGATCAGTGAGAGAGTGGATCAGAGAGAGAGAGTGGATCAGTGAGAGAGATTGGATCAGTGAGAGAGAGTGGATCAGTGAGAGGGTGGATCAGTGAGAGAGTGGATCAGAGAGAGAGAGTGGATCAGTGAGAGAGAGTGGATCAGTTAGAGGGTGGATCAGTGAGAGAGAGTGGATCAGTGAGAGTGTGGATCAGTTAGAGAGAGTGGATCAGTGAGAGAGAGTGGATCTGTGAGTGAGAGTGGATTTGTGAGAGAGAGTGGATCAGTGAGAGAGAGTGGATCAGTGAGAGAGAGTGGATCAGTGAGAGGGTGGATCAGTGAGAGAGAGTGGATCAGTGAGAGAGAGTGGATCTGTGAGAGAGAGTGGATTTGTGAGAGAGAGTGGATCAGTGAGAGAGAGTGGATCAGTGAGAGAGTGGATCAGTGAGAGAGAGAGTGGATCAGAGAGAGAGAGTGGATCAGTGAGAGAGAGTAGATCAGTGAGAGAGTGGATCAGAAAGAGAGGATAGGAGAGGTGGATCAGAGGGAGAGTGGATCAGAGAGAAAGAGAGTGGATCAGAGAGAGAGAGAGAGTGGATCAGAGAGAAAGAGTTGGTAAGAGAGAAAGAGTGGATCAGGGAGAGAGTGGATCAGAGAGAGAGTGGATCAGAGAGAGAGAGTGGATCAGAGAGAGAGAATCAGGGAGAGAGGGGATCAGGGAGAGTGTATCAGAGAGAGAGCGGATCAGAGGGAGAGAGTGGATCAGAGTCAGTGTGGATCAGTGAGAGAGTGGATCAGAGAGAGAGTGGGAATCTATCAGACAGACAGGATCAGAGAGAGAGACGATCAAAGAAAGAGTGTGAGTGGATCAGTGAGAGAGTGGATCAGAGTGTGGATCAGAGAGAGTGTGTGGATCAGAGAGAGAGTTTGGATCAGAGAGAGGGTGGATCAGTGAGAGAGTGGATCAGAGAGAGAGAGTGGATCAGTGAGAGAGTGTGGATCAGTGAGAGAGAGTGGATCAGTGAGAGAGTGTGGATCAGAGAGAGAGAGTGGATCAGTGAGAGAGAGTGGATCAGTGAGAGTGAGTGGATCAGTGAGAGAGAGTGGATCAGAGAGAGAGTGGATCAGTGAGAGAGAGTGGATCAGTGAGAGAGTGTGGATCAGTGAGAGAGAGTGGATCAGTGAGATAGTGTATCAGTGAGAAAGAGTGGATCAGTGAGAGAGAGTGGATCAGAGAGAGAGAGTGGATCAGTGAGAGAGAGTGGATCAGTGAGAGAGTGTGGATCAGTGAGAGAGAGTGGATCAGTGAGATAGTGTATCAGTGAGAAAGAGTGGATCAGTGAGAGAGAGTGGATCAGTGAGGGAGAGTGGATCAGAGAGAGAGAGTGGATCAGTGAGAGAGTAGATCAGTGAGAGAGAGTGGATCAGAGAGAGAGAGTGGATCAGTGAGAGAGTGGATCAGTGAGAAAGAGTGGATCAGTGAGAGAGAGAGTGGATCAGAGAGAGAGAGAGTGGATCAGAGAGAAAGAGTTGGTAAGAGAGAAAGAGTGGATCAGAGAGAGAGTGGATCAGAGAGAGAGAGTGGATCAGAGAGAGAGAATCAGGGAGAGAGGGGATCAGGGAGAGTGGCTCAGAGAGAGCGGATCAGAGGGAGAGAGTGGATCAGAGTCAGTGTGGATCAGTGAGAGAGTGGATCAGAGAGAGAGTGGGAATCTATCAGAGAGACAGGATCAGAGAGAGAGACGATCAAAGAAAGAGTGTGAGTGGATCAGTGAGAGCGTGGATCAGAGTGTGGATCAGAGAGAGTGTGTGGATCAGAGAGAGAGTGTGGATCAGAGAGAGAGTGGATCAGAGAGAGTGTGGATCAGAGAGAGAGTGTGGATCAGAGAGAGAGAGTGGATCAGAGAGAGAGTGTGGATCAGAGAGAGAGAGTGGATCAGTGAGAGAGAGTGGATCAGTGAGAGAGAGTGGATCAGAGAGAGAGTGGATCATTAAGAGGGTGGATCAGTGAGAGAGTGGATCAGAGAGAGAGAGTGGATCAGTGAGAGAGATTGGATCAGTGAGAGAGAGTGTATCAGTGAGAGAGAGTGGATCAGTGAGAGGGTGGATCAGTGAGAGAGTGGATCAGAGAGAGAGAGTGGATCAGTGAGAGAGAGTGGATCAGTTAGAGGGTGGATCAGTGAGAGAGAGTGGATCAGTGAGAGTGTGGATCAGTTAGAGAGAGTGGATCAGTGAGAGAGAGTGGATCTGTGAGAGAGAGTGGATTTGTGAGAGAGAGTGGATCAGTGAGAGAGAGTGGATCAGTGAGAGAGAGTGGATCAGTGAGAGGGTGGATCAGTGAGAGAGAGTGGATCAGTGAGAGAGAGTGGATCTGTGAGAGAGAGTGGATTTGTGAGAGAGAGTGGATCAGTGAGAGAGAGTGGATCAGTGAGAGAGTGGATCAGTGAGAGAGAGAGTGGATCAGAGAGAGAGAGTGGATCAGTGAGAGAGAGTGGATCAGTGAGAGAGTGGATCAGAAAGAGAGGATAGGAGAGGTGGATCAGAGGGAGAGTGGATCAGAGAGAAAGAGAGTGGATCAGAGAGAGAGAGTGGATCAGAGAGAAAGAGTTGGTAAGAGAGAAAGAGTGGATCAGGGAGAGAGTGGATCAGAGAGAGAGTGGTTCAGAGAGAGAGAGTGGATCAGAGAGAGAGAATCAGGGAGAGAGGGGATCAGGGAGAGTGTATCAGAGAGAGAGCGGATCAGAGGGAGAGAGTGGATCAGAGTCAGTGTGGATCAGTGAGAGAGTGGATCAGAGAGAGAGTGGGAATCTATCAGACAGACAGGATCAGAGAGAGAGACGATCAAAGAAAGAGTGTGAGTGGATCAGTGAGAGAGTGGATCAGAGTGTGGATCAGAGAGAGTGTGTGGATCAGAGAGAGAGTTTGGATCAGAGAGAGGGTGGATCAGTGAGAGAGTGGATCAGAGAGAGAGAGTGGATCAGTGAGAGAGAGTGGATCAGTGAGAGAGAGTGTATCAGTGAGAGAGAGTGGATCAGTGAGAGGGTGGATCAGTGAGAGAGTGGATCAGAGAGAGAGAGTGGATCAGTGAGAGAGTGTGGATCAGTGAGAGAGAGTGGATCAGTGAGAGAGTGTGGATCAGAGAGAGAGAGTGGATCAGTGAGAGAGAGTGGATCAGTGAGAGTGAGTGGATCAGTGAGAGAGAGTGGATCAGAGAGAGAGTGGATCAGTGAGAGAGTGGATCAGTGAGAGAGAGTGTATCAGTGAGAGAGAGTGAATCAGAGAGAGAGAGTGGATCAGTGAGAGAGAGTGGATCAGTGAGAGAGTGTGGATCAGTGAGAGAGAGTGGATCAGTGAGAGAGAGTGGATCAGTGAGAGAGTGGATCAGTGAGAAAGAGTGGATCAGTGAGAGAGAGTGGATCAGAGAGAGAGAGAATGGATCAGTGAGAGAGTGGATCAGTGAGAGAGAGTGGATCAGAGAGAGAGAGAGTGGAACAGTGAGAGAGAGTGTATCAGTGAGAGAGTGGATCAGTGAGAGAGAGTGGATCAGTGAGAGAGAGTGGATCAGAGAGAGAGAGTGAATCAGAGAGAGAGAGTGGATCAGTGAGAGAGAGTGGATCAGTGAGAGGGTGGATCAGAGAGAGAGGGTGGATCAGTGAGAGAGTGGATCAGAGAGAGAGAGTGGATCAGTGAGAGAGTGGATCAGTGAGAGAGAGTGGATCAGAGAGAGTGGAACAGTGAGAGAGAGTGTATCAGTGAGAGAGAGTGAATCAGTGAGAGAGAGTGGATCAGTGAGAGAGAGTGGATCAGTGAGAGAGAGTGGATCAGAGAGAGAGAGTGGAACAGTGAGAGAGAGTGGATCAGTGAGAGAGAGTGTATCAGAGAGAGAGCGGATCAGAGGGAGAGAGTGGATCAGAGTCAGTGTGGATCAGTGAGAGAGTGGATCAGAGAGAGAGAGAGTGGATCAGTGAGAGAGAGTGGATCAGTGAGAGAGAGTGGATCAGTGAGAGAGAGTGGATCAGTGAGAGAGAGTGGATCAGAGAGAGAGAGTGGAACAGTGAGAGAGAGTGTATCAGAGAGAGAGCGGATCAGAGGGAGAGAGTGGATCAGAGTCAGTGTGGATCAGTGAGAGAGTGGATCAGAGAGAGAGTGGGAATCTATCAGACAGACAGGATCAGAGAGAGAGACGATCAAAGAAAGAGTGTGAGTGGATCAGTGAGAGAGTGGATCAGAGTGTGGATCAGAGAGAGTGTGTGGATCAGAGAGAGAGTTTGGATCAGAAAGAGGGTGGATCAGTGAGAGAGTGGATCAGAGAGAGAGAGTGGATCAGTGAGAGAGATTGGATCAGTGAGAGAGAGTGTATCAGTGAGAGAGAGTGGATCAGTGAGAGAGTGGATCAGAGAGAGAGAGTGGATCAGTGAGAGAGTGTGGATCAGTGAGAGAGAGTGGATCAGTGAGAGAGTGTGGATCAGAGAGAGAGAGTGGATCAGTGAGAGAGAGTGGATCAGTGAGAGTGAGTGGATCAGTGAGAGAGAGTGGATCAGAGAGAGAGTGGATCAGTGAGAGAGTGGATCAGTGAGAGAGAGTGTATCAGTGAGAGAGAGTGAATCAGAGAGAGAGAGTGGGTCAGTGAGAGAGAGTGGATCAGTGAGAGAGAGTGGATCAGTGAGAGAGAGTGTATCAGTGAGAAAGAGTGGATCAGTGAGAGAGAGTGGATCAGTGAGGGAGAGTGGATCAGAGAGAGAGAGTGGATCAGTGAGAGAGTAGATCAGTGAGAGAGAGTGGATCAGAGAGAGAGAGTGGATCAGTGAGAGAGTGGATCAGTGAGAAAGAGTGGATCAGTGAGAGAGAGAGTGGATCAGAGAGAGAGAGAGTGGATCAGAGAGAAAGAGTTGGTAAGAGAGAAAGAGTGGATCAGAGAGAGAGTGGATCAGAGAGAGAGAGTGGATCAGAGAGAGAGAATCAGGGAGAGAGGGGATCAGGGAGAGTGGCTCAGAGAGAGCGGATCAGAGGGAGAGAGTGGATCAGAGTCAGTGTGGATCAGTGAGAGAGTGGATCAGAGAGAGAGTGGGAATCTATCAGAGAGACAGGATCAGAGAGAGAGACGATCAAAGAAAGAGTGTGAGTGGATCAGTGAGAGCGTGGATCAGAGTGTGGATCAGAGAGAGTGTGTGGATCAGAGAGAGAGTGTGGATCAGAGAGAGAGTGGATCAGAGAGAGTGTGGATCAGAGAGAGAGTGTGGATCAGAGAGAGAGAGTGGATCAGAGAGAGAGTGTGGATCAGAGAGAGAGAGTGGATCAGTGAGAGAGAGTGGATCAGTGAGAGAGAGTGGATCAGAGAGAGAGTGGATCATTAAGAGGGTGGATCAGTGAGAGAGTGGATCAGAGAGAGAGAGTGGATCAGTGAGAGAGATTGGATCAGTGAGAGAGAGTGTATCAGTGAGAGAGAGTGGATCAGTGAGAGGGTGGATCAGTGAGAGAGTGGATCAGAGAGAGAGAGTGGATCAGTGAGAGAGAGTGGATCAGTTAGAGGGTGGATCAGTGAGAGAGAGTGGATCAGTGAGAGTGTGGATCAGTTAGAGAGAGTGGATCAGTGAGAGAGAGTGGATCTGTGAGAGAGAGTGGATTTGTGAGAGAGAGTGGATCAGTGAGAGAGAGTGGATCAGTGAGAGAGAGTGGATCAGTGAGAGGGTGGATCAGTGAGAGAGAGTGGATCAGTGAGAGAGAGTGGATCTGTGAGAGAGAGTGGATTTGTGAGAGAGAGTGGATCAGTGAGAGAGAGTGGATCAGTGAGAGAGTGGATCAGTGAGAGAGAGAGTGGATCAGAGAGAGAGAGTGGATCAGTGAGAGAGAGTGGATCAGTGAGAGAGTGGATCAGAAAGAGAGGATAGGAGAGGTGGATCAGAGGGAGAGTGGATCAGAGAGAAAGAGAGTGGATCAGAGAGAGAGAGTGGATCAGAGAGAGAGTGGATCAGAGAGAGAGTGGATCAGAGAGAGAGAGTGGATCAGAGAGAGAGAATCAGGGAGAGAGGGGATCAGGGAGAGTGTATCAGAGAGAGAGCGGATCAGAGGGAGAGAGTGGATCAGAGTCAGTGTGGATCAGTGAGAGAGTGGATCAGAGAGAGAGTGGGAATCTATCAGACAGACAGGATCAGAGAGAGAGACGATCAAAGAAAGAGTGTGAGTGGATCAGTGAGAGAGTGGATCAGAGTGTGGATCAGAGAGAGTGTGTGGATCAGAGAGAGAGTTTGGATCAGAGAGAGGGTGGATCAGTGAGAGAGTGGATCAGAGAGAGAGAGTGGATCAGTGAGAGAGAGTGGATCAGTGAGAGAGAGTGTATCAGTGAGAGAGAGTGGATCAGTGAGAGGGTGGATCAGTGAGAGAGTGGATCAGAGAGAGAGAGTGGATCAGTGAGAGAGTGTGGATCAGTGAGAGAGAGTGGATCAGTGAGAGAGTGTGGATCAGAGAGAGAGAGTGGATCAGTGAGAGAGAGTGGATCAGTGAGAGTGAGTGGATCAGTGAGAGAGAGTGGATCAGAGAGAGAGTGGATCAGTGAGAGAGTGGATCAGTGAGAGAGAGTGTATCAGTGAGAGAGAGTGAATCAGAGAGAGAGAGTGGATCAGTGAGAGAGAGTGGATCAGTGAGAGAGTGTGGATCAGTGAGAGAGAGTGGATCAGTGAGAGAGAGTGGATCAGTGAGAGAGTGGATCAGTGAGAAAGAGTGGATCAGTGAGAGAGAGTGGATCAGAGAGAGAGAGAATGGATCAGTGAGAGAGTGGATCAGTGAGAGAGAGTGGATCAGAGAGAGAGAGAGTGGAACAGTGAGAGAGAGTGTATCAGTGAGAGAGTGGATCAGTGAGAGAGAGTGGATCAGTGAGAGAGAGTGGATCAGAGAGAGAGAGTGAATCAGAGAGAGAGAGTGGATCAGTGAGAGAGAGTGGATCAGTGAGAGGGTGGATCAGAGAGAGAGGGTGGATCAGTGAGAGAGTGGATCAGAGAGAGAGAGTGGATCAGTGAGAGAGTGGATCAGTGAGAGAGAGTGGATCAGAGAGAGTGGAACAGTGAGAGAGAGTGTATCAGTGAGAGAGAGTGAATCAGTGAGAGAGAGTGGATCAGTGAGAGAGAGTGGATCAGTGAGAGAGAGTGGATCAGAGAGAGAGAGTGGAACAGTGAGAGAGAGTGGATCAGTGAGAGAGAGTGTATCAGAGAGAGAGCGGATCAGAGGGAGAGAGTGGATCAGAGTCAGTGTGGATCAGTGAGAGAGTGGATCAGAGAGAGAGAGAGTGGATCAGTGAGAGAGAGTGGATCAGTGAGAGAGAGTGGATCAGTGAGAGAGAGTGGATCAGTGAGAGAGAGTGGATCAGAGAGAGAGAGTGGAACAGTGAGAGAGAGTGTATCAGAGAGAGAGCGGATCAGAGGGAGAGAGTGGATCAGAGTCAGTGTGGATCAGTGAGAGAGTGGATCAGAGAGAGAGTGGGAATCTATCAGACAGACAGGATCAGAGAGAGAGACGATCAAAGAAAGAGTGTGAGTGGATCAGTGAGAGAGTGGATCAGAGTGTGGATCAGAGAGAGTGTGTGGATCAGAGAGAGAGTTTGGATCAGAAAGAGGGTGGATCAGTGAGAGAGTGGATCAGAGAGAGAGAGTGGATCAGTGAGAGAGATTGGATCAGTGAGAGAGAGTGTATCAGTGAGAGAGAGTGGATCAGTGAGAGAGTGGATCAGAGAGAGAGAGTGGATCAGTGAGAGAGTGTGGATCAGTGAGAGAGAGTGGATCAGTGAGAGAGTGTGGATCAGAGAGAGAGAGTGGATCAGTGAGAGAGAGTGGATCAGTGAGAGTGAGTGGATCAGTGAGAGAGAGTGGATCAGAGAGAGAGTGGATCAGTGAGAGAGTGGATCAGTGAGAGAGAGTGTATCAGTGAGAGAGAGTGAATCAGAGAGAGAGAGTGGATCAGTGAGAGAGAGTGGATCAGTGAGAGAGAGTGGATCAGTGAGAGAGAGTGTATCAGTGAGAAAGAGTGGATCAGTGAGAGAGAGTGGATCAGTGAGGGAGAGTGGATCAGAGAGAGAGAGTGGATCAGTGAGAGAGTAGATCAGTGAGAGAGAGTGGATCAGAGAGAGAGAGTGGATCAGTGAGAGAGTGGATCAGTGAGAAAGAGTGGATCAGTGAGAGAGAGAGTGGATCAGAGAGAGAGAGAGTGGATCAGAGAGAAAGAGTTGGTAAGAGAGAAAGAGTGGATCAGAGAGAGAGTGGATCAGAGAGAGAGAGTGGATCAGAGAGAGAGAATCAGGGAGAGAGGGGATCAGGGAGAGTGGCTCAGAGAGAGCGGATCAGAGGGAGAGAGTGGATCAGAGTCAGTGTGGATCAGTGAGAGAGTGGATCAGAGAGAGAGTGGGAATCTATCAGAGAGACAGGATCAGAGAGAGAGACGATCAAAGAAAGAGTGTGAGTGGATCAGTGAGAGAGTGGATCAGAGTGTGGATCAGAGAGAGTGTGTGGATCAGAGAGAGAGTGTGGATCAGAGAGAGAGTGGATCAGAGAGAGTGTGGATCAGAGAGAGAGTGTGGATCAGAGAGAGAGAGTGGATCAGAGAGAGAGTGTGGATCAGAGAGAGAGAGTGGATCAGTGAGAGAGAGTGGATCAGTGAGAGAGAGTGGTTCAGAGAGAGAGTGGATCATTAAGAGGGTGGATCAGTGAGAGAGTGGATCAGAGAGAGAGAGAGTGGATCAGTGAGAGAGATTGGTTCAGTGAGAGGGTGGATCAGTGAGAGAGTGGATCAGAGAGAGAGAGTGGATCAGTGAGAGAGAGTGGATCAGTGAGAGAGAGTGGATCAGTGAGAGAGAGTGGATCAGTTAGAGGGTGGATCAGTGAGAGAGAGTGGATCAGTGAGAGTGTGGATCAGTTAGAGAGAGTGGATCAGTGAGAGAGAGTGGATCTGTGAGAGAGAGTGGATTTGTGAGAGAGAGTGGATCAGTGAGAGAGAGTGGATCAGTGAGAGAGAGTGGATCAGTGAGAGGGTGGATCAGTGAGAGAGAGTGGATCAGTGAGAGAGAGTGGATCTGTGAGAGAGAGTGGATTTGTGAGAGAGAGTGGATCAGTGAGAGAGAGTGGATCAGTGAGAGAGTGGATCAGTGAGAGAGAGAGTGGATCAGAGAGAGAGAGTGGATCAGTGAGAGAGAGTGGATCAGTGAGAGAGTGGATCAGAAAGAGAGGATAGGAGAGGTGGATCAGAGGGAGAGTGGATCAGAGAGAAAGAGAGTGGATCAGAGAGAGAGAGAGTGGATCAGAGAGAAAGAGTTGGTAAGAGAGAAAGAGTGGATCAGGGAGAGAGTGGATCAGAGAGAGAGAGAGTGGATCAGAGAGAGAGAGTGGATCAGAGAGAGAGAATCAGGGAGAGAGGGGATCAGGGAGAGTGTATCAGAGAGAGAGCGGATCAGAGGGAGAGAGTGGATCAGAGTCAGTGTGGATCAGTGAGAGAGTGGATCAGAGAGAGAGTGGGAATCTATCAGACAGACAGGATCAGAGAGAGAGACGATCAAAGAAAGAGTGTGAGTGGATCAGTGAGAGAGTGGATCAGAGTGTGGATCAGAGAGAGTGTGTGAATCAGAGAGAGAGTTTGGATCAGAGAGAGGGTGGATCAGTGAGAGAGTGGATCAGAGAGAGAGAGTGGATCAGTGAGAGAGATTGGATCAGTGAGAGAGAGTGTATCAGTGAGAGAGAGTGGATCAGTGAGAGGGTGGATCAGTGAGAGAGTGGATCAGAGAGAGAGAGTGGATCAGTGAGAGAGTGTGGATCAGTGAGAGAGAGTGGATCAGTGAGAGAGTGTGGATCAGAGAGAGAGAGTGGATCAGTGAGAGAGAGTGGATCAGTGAGAGTGAGTGGATCAGTGAGAGAGAGTGGATCAGAGAGAGAGTGGATCAGTGAGAGAGTGGATCAGTGAGAGAGAGTGTATCAGTGAGAGAGAGTGAATCAGAGAGAGAGAGTGGATCAGTGAGAGAGAGTGGATCAGTGAGAGAGTGTGGATCAGTGAGAGAGAGTGGATCAGTGAGAGAGAGTGGATCAGTGAGAGAGTGGATCAGTGAGAAAGAGTGGATCAGTGAGAGAGAGTGGATCAGAGAGAGAGAGAATGGATCAGTGAGAGAGTGGATCAGTGAGAGAGAGTGGATCAGAGAGAGAGAGTGGAACAGTGAGAGAGAGTGTATCAGTGAGAGAGTGGATCAGTGAGAGAGAGTGGATCAGTGAGAGAGAGTGGATCAGAGAGAGAGAGTGAATCAGAGAGAGAGAGTGGATCAGTGAGAGAGAGTGGATCAGTGAGAGGGTGGATCAGAGAGAGAGAGTGGATCAGTGAGAGAGAGTGGATCAGTGAGAGAGAGTGGATCAGAGAGAGAGTGGATCATTAAGAGGGTGGATCAGTGAGAGAGTGGATCAGAGAGAGAGAGTGGATCAGTGAGAGAGATTGGATCAGTGAGAGAGAGTGTATCAGTGAGAGAGAGTGGATCAGTGAGAGAGTGGATCAGAGAGAGAGAGTGGATCAGTGAGAGAGTGGATCAGTGAGAGAGAGTGGATCAGAGAGAGAGAGTGGATCAGTGAGAGAGAGTGGATCAGAGAGAGAGAGTGGAACAGTGAGAGAGAGTGTATCAGTGAGAGAGTGGATCAGTGAGAGAGAGTGGATCAGTGAGAGAGAGTGGATCAGTGAGAGAGAGTGGATCAGAGAGAGAGAGTGGATCAGTGAGAGAGAGTGGATCAGTGAGAGGGTGGATCAGAGAGAGAGAGTGGATCAGTGAGAGAGAGTGGATCAGTGAGAGAGAGTGGATCAGAGAGAGAGTGGATCATTAAGAGGGTGGATCAGTGAGAGAGTGGATCAGAGAGAGAGAGTGGATCAGTGAGAGAGATTGGATCAGTGAGAGTGGATCAGTGAGAGGGTGGATCAGTGAGAGAGTGGATCAGAGAGAGAGAGTGGATCAGTGAGAGAGAGTGGATCAGTTAGAGGGTGGATCAGTGAGAGAGAGTGGATCAGTGAGAGTGTGGATCAGTTAGAGAGAGTGGATCAGTGAGAGAGAGTGGATCTGTGAGAGAGAGTGGATTTGTGAGAGAGAGTGGATCAGTGAGAGAGAGTGGATCAGTGAGAGGGTGGATCAGTGAGAGAGAGTGGATCAGTGAGAGAGAGTGGATCTGTGAGAGAGAGTGGATTTGTGAGAGAGAGTGGATCAGTGAGAGAGAGTGGATCAGTGAGAGAGTGGATCAGTGAGAGAGAGAGTGGATCAGAGAGAGAGAGTGGATCAGTGAGAGAGAGTAGATCAGTGAGAGAGTGGATCAGAAAGAGAGGATAGGAGAGGTGGATCAGAGGGAGAGTGGATCAGAGAGAAAGAGAGTGGATCAGAGAGAGAGAGAGTGGATCAGAGAGAAAGAGTTGGTAAGAGAGAAAGAGTGGATCAGGGAGAGAGAGTGGATCAGTGAGAGAGAGTGGATCAGTGAGAGGGTGGATCAGTGAGAGAGAGTGGATCAGTGAGAGAGAGTGGATCTGTGAGAGAGAGTGGATTTGTGAGAGAGAGTGGATCAGTGAGAGAGAGTGGATCAGTGAGAGAGTGGATCAGTGAGAGAGAGAGTGGATCAGAGAGAGAGAGTGGATCAGTGAGAGAGAGTGGATCAGTGAGAGAGTGGATCAGAAAGAGAGGATAGGAGAGGTGGATCAGAGGGAGAGTGGATCAGAGAGAAAGAGAGTGGATCAGAGAGAGAGAGAGTGGATCAGAGAGAAAGAGTTGGTAAGAGAGAAAGAGTGGATCAGGGAGAGAGTGGATCAGAGAGAGAGTGGATCAGAGAGAGAGAGTGGATCAGAGAGAGAGAATCAGGGAGAGAGGGGATCAGGGAGAGTGTATCAGAGAGAGAGCGGATCAGAGGGAGAGAGTGGATCAGAGTCAGTGTGGATCAGTGAGAGAGTGGATCAGAGAGAGAGTGGGAATCTATCAGACAGACAGGATCAGAGAGAGAGACGATCAAAGAAAGAGTGTGAGTGGATCAGTGAGAGAGTGGATCAGAGTGTGGATCAGAGAGAGTGTGTGGATCAGAGAGAGAGTTTGGATCAGAGAGAGGGTGGATCAGTGAGAGAGTGGATCAGAGAGAGAGAGTGGATCAGTGAGAGAGATTGGATCAGTGAGAGAGAGTGGATCAGTGAGAGGGTGGATCAGTGAGAGAGTGGATCAGAGAGAGAGAGTGGATCAGTGAGAGAGTGTGGATCAGTGAGAGAGAGTGGATCAGTGAGAGAGTGTGGATCAGAGAGAGAGAGTGGATCAGTGAGAGAGAGTGGATCAGTGAGAGTGAGTGGATCAGTGAGAGAGAGTGGATCAGAGAGAGAGTGGATCAGTGAGAGAGTGGATCAGTGAGAGAGAGTGTATCAGTGAGAGAGAGTGAATCAGAGAGAGAGAGTGGATCAGTGAGAGAGAGTGGATCAGTGAGAGAGTGTGGATCAGTGAGAGAGAGTGGATCAGTGAGAGAGAGTGGATCAGTGAGAGAGTGGATCAGTGAGAAAGAGTGGATCAGTGAGAGAGAGTGGATCAGAGAGAGAGAGAATGGATCAGTGAGAGAGTGGATCAGTGAGAGAGAGTGGATCAGAGAGAGAGAGTGGAACAGTGAGAGAGAGTGTATCAGTGAGAGAGTGGATCAGTGAGAGAGAGTGGATCAGTGAGAGAGAGTGGATCAGAGAGAGAGAGTGAATCAGAGAGAGAGAGTGGATCAGTGAGAGAGAGTGGATCAGTGAGAGGGTAGATCAGAGAGAGAGTGGATCAGTGAGAGAGAGTGGATCAGTGAGAGAGAGTGGATCAGAGAGAGAGTGGATCATTAAGAGGGTGGATCAGTGAGAGAGTGGATCAGAGAGAGAGAGTGGATCAGTGAGAGAGATTGGATCAGTGAGAGAGAGTGTATCAGTGAGAGAGAGTGGATCAGTGAGAGGGTGGATCAGTGAGAGAGTGGATCAGAGAGAGAGAGTGGATCAGTGAGAGAGTGGATCAGTGAGAGAGAGTGGATCAGAGAGAGAGAGTGGAACAGTGAGAGAGAGTGTATCAGTGAGAGAGTGGATCAGTGAGAGAGAGTGGATCAGTGAGAGAGAGTGGATCAGAGAGAGAGAGTGGATCAGTGAGAGAGAGTGGATCAGTGAGAGGGTGGATCAGAGAGAGAGAGTGGATCAGTGAGAGAGAGTGGATCAGTGAGAGAGAGTGGATCAGAGAGAGAGTGGATCATTAAGAGGGTGGATCAGTGAGAGAGTGGATCAGAGAGAGAGAGTGGATCAGTGAGAGAGATTGGATCAGTGAGAGTGGATCAGTGAGAGGGTGGATCAGTGAGAGAGTGGATCAGAGAGAGAGAGTGGATCAGTGAGAGAGAGTGGATCAGTTAGAGGGTGGATCAGTGAGAGAGAGTGGATCAGTGAGAGTGTGGATCAGTTAGAGAGAGTGGATCAGTGAGAGAGAGTGGATCTGTGAGAGAGAGTGGATTTGTGAGAGAGAGTGGATCAGTGAGAGAGAGTGGATCAGTGAGAGGGTGGATCAGTGAGAGAGAGTGGATCAGTGAGAGAGAGTGGATCTGTGAGAGAGAGTGGATTTGTGAGAGAGAGTGGATCAGTGAGAGAGAGTGGATCAGTGAGAGAGTGGATCAGTGAGAGAGAGAGTGGATCAGAGAGAGAGAGTGGATCAGTGAGAGAGAGTAGATCAGTGAGAGAGTGGATCAGAAAGAGAGGATAGGAGAGGTGGATCAGAGGGAGAGTGGATCAGAGAGAAAGAGAGTGGATCAGAGAGAGAGAGAGTGGATCAGAGAGAAAGAGTTGGTAAGAGAGAAAGAGTGGATCAGGGAGAGAGTGGATCAGAGAGAGAGTGGATCAGAGAGAGAGAGTGGATCAGAGAGAGAGAATTAGGGAGAGAGGGGATCAGGGAGAGTGTATCAGAGAGAGAGCGGATCAGAGGGAGAGAGTGGATCAGAGTCAGTGTGGATCAGTGAGAGAGTGGATCAGAGAGAGAGTGGGAATCTATCAGACAGACAGGATCAGAGAGAGAGACGATCAAAGAAAGAGTGTGAGTGGATCAGTGAGAGAGTGGATCAGAGTGTGGATCAGAGAGAGTGTGTGGATCAGAGAGAGAGTTTGGATCAGAGAGAGGGTGGATCAGTGAGAGAGTGGATCAGATAGAGAGAGTGGATCAGTGAGAGAGATTGGATCAGTGAGAGAGAGTGTATCAGTGAGAGAGAGTGGATCAGTGAGAGGGTGGATCAGTGAGAGAGTGGATCAGAGAGAGAGAGTGGATCAGTGAGAGAGTGTGGATCAGTGAGAGAGAGTGGATCAGTGAGAGAGTGTGGATCAGAGAGAGAGAGTGGATCAGTGAGAGAGAGTGGATCAGTGAGAGTGAGTGGATCAGTGAGAGAGAGTGGATCAGAGAGAGAGTGGATCAGTGAGAGAGTGGATCAGTGAGAGAGAGTGTATCAGTGAGAGAGAGTGAATCAGAGAGAGAGAGTGGATCAGTGAGAGAGAGTGGATCAGTGAGAGAGTGTGGATCAGTGAGAGAGAGTGGATCAGTGAGAGAGAGTGGATCAGTGAGGGAGAGTGGATCAGAGAGAGAGAGTGGATCAGTGAGAGAGTAGATCAGTGAGAGAGAGTGGATCAGAGAGAGAGAGTGGATCAGTGAGAGAGTGGATCAGTGAGAAAGAGTGGATCAGTGAGAGAGAGAGTGGATCAGAGAGAGAGAGAGTGGATCAGAGAGAAAGAGTTGGTAAGAGAGAAAGAGTGGATCAGAGAGAGAGTGGATCAGAGAGAGAGAGTGGATCAGAGAGAGAGAATCAGGGAGAGAGGGGATCAGGGAGAGTGGCTCAGAGAGAGCAGATCAGAGGGATTGAGTGGATCATAGTCAGTGTGGATCAGTGAGAGAGTGGATCAGAGAGAGAGTGGGAATCTATCAGAGAGACAGGATCAGAGAGAGAGACGATCAAAGAAAGAGTGTGAGTGGATCAGTGAGAGAGTGGATCAGAGTGTGGATCAGAGAGAGTGTGTGGATCAGAGAGAGAGTGTGGATCAGAGAGAGAGTGGATCAGAGAGAGTGTGGATCAGAGAGAGAGTGTGGATCAGTGAGAGAGTGTGGATCAGAGAGAGAGTGGATCAGAGAGAGAGTGTGGATCAGAGAGAGAGTGGATCAGAGAGAGTGTGGATCAGAGAGAGAGTGTGGATCAGAGAGAGAGAGTGGATCAGAGAGAGAGTGTGGATCAGAGAGAGAGAGTGGATCAGTGAGAGAGAGTGGATCAGTGAGAGAGAGTGGATCAGAGAGAGAGTGGATCATTAAGAGGGTGGATCAGTGAGAGAGTGGATCAGAGAGAGAGAGTGGATCAGTGAGAGAGATTGGATCAGTGAGAGAGAGTGTATCAGTGAGAGAGAGTGGATCAGTGAGAGGGTGGATCAGTGAGAGAGTGGATCAGAGAGAGAGAGTGGATCAGTGAGAGAGAGTGGATCAGTTAGAGGGTGGATCAGTGAGAGAGAGTGGATCAGTGAGAGTGTGGATCAGTTAGAGAGAGTGGATCAGTGAGAGAGAGTGGATCTGTGAGAGAGAGTGGATTTGTGAGAGAGAGTGGATCAGTGAGAGAGAGTGGATCAGTGAGAGAGAGTGGATCAGTGAGAGGGTGGATCAGTGAGAGAGAGTGGATCAGTGAGAGAGAGTGGATCTGTGAGAGAGAGTGGATTTGTGAGAGAGAGTGGATCAGTGAGAGAGAGTGGATCAGTGAGAGAGTGGATCAGTGAGAGAGAGAGTGGATCAGAGAGAGAGAGTGGATCAGTGAGAGAGAGTGGATCAGTGAGAGAGTGGATCAGAAAGAGAGGATAGGAGAGGTGGATCAGAGGGAGAGTGGATCAGAGAGAAAGAGAGTGGATCAGAGAGAGAGAGAGTGGATCAGAGAGAAAGAGTTGGTAAGAGAGAATGAGTGGATCAGGGAGAGAGTGGATCAGAGAGAGAGTGGATCAGAGAGAGAGAGTGGATCAGAGAGAGAGAATCAGGGAGAGAGGGGATCAGGGAGAGTGTATCAGAGAGAGAGCGGATCAGAGGGAGAGAGTGGATCAGAGTCAGTGTGGATCAGTGAGAGAGTGGATCAGAGAGAGAGTGGGAATCTATCAGACAGACAGGATCAGAGAGAGAGACGATCAAAGAAAGAGTGTGAGTGGATCAGTGAGAGAGTGGATCAGAGTGTGGATCAGAGAGAGTGTGTGGATCAGAGAGAGAGTTTGGATCAGAGAGAGGGTGGATCAGTGAGAGAGTGGATCAGAGAGAGAGAGTGGATCAGTGAGAGAGATTGGATCAGTGAGAGAGAGTGTATCAGTGAGAGAGAGTGGATCAGTGAGAGGGTGGATCAGTGAGAGAGTGGATCAGAGAGAGAGAGTGGATCAGTGAGAGAGAGTGGATCAGTGAGAGAGAGTGGATCAGTGAGAGAGTGTGGATCAGAGAGAGAGAGTGGATCAGTGAGAGAGAGTGGATCAGTGAGAGTGAGTGGATCAGTGAGAGAGAGTGGATCAGAGAGAGAGTGAATCAGTGAGAGAGTGGATCAGTGAGAGAGAGTGTATCAGTGAGAGAGAGTGAATCAGAGAGAGAGAGTGGATCAGTGAGAGAGAGTGGATCAGTGAGAGAGTGTGGATCAGTGAGAGAGAGTGGATCAGTGAGAGAGAGTGGATCAGTGAGAGAGTGGATCAGTGAGAAAGAGTGGATCAGTGAGAGAGAGTGGATCAGAGAGAGAGAGAATGGATCAGTGAGAGAGTGGATCAGTGAGAGAGAGTGGATCAGAGAGAGAGAGTGGATCAGTGAGAGAGAGTGGATCAGTGAGAGAGAGTGGATCAGAGAGAGAGAGTGAATCAGAGAGAGAGAGAGTGGATCAGTGAGAGAGAGTGGATCAGTGAGAGGGTGGATCAGAGAGAGAGAGTGGATCAGTGAGAGAGAGTGGATCAGTGAGAGAGAGTGGATCAGAGAGAGAGTGGATCATTAAGAGGGTGGATCAGTGAGAGAGTGGATCAGAGAGAGAGAGTGGATCAGTGAGAGAGATTGGATCAGTGAGAGAGAGTGGATCAGTGAGAGAGAGTGGATCAGTGAGAGGGTGGATCAGTGAGAGAGTGGATCAGAGAGAGAGAGTGGATCAGTGAGAGAGTGGATCAGTTAGAGGGTGGATCAGTGAGAGAGAGTGGATCAGTGAGAGAGAGTGGATCAGTGAGAGAGAGTGGATCTGTGAGAGAGAGTGGATTTGTGAGAGAGAGTGGATCAGTGAGAGAGAGTGGATCAGTGAGAGAGAGTGGATCAGTGAGAGGGTGGATCAGTGAGAGAGAGTGGATCAGTGAGAGAGAGTGGATTTGTGAGAGAGAGTGGATCAGTGAGAGAGAGTGGATCAGTGAGAGAGTGGATCAGTGAGAGAGAGAGTGGATCAGAGAGAGAGTGGATCAGTGAGAGAGAGTAGATCAGTGAGAGAGTGGATCAGAAAGAGAGGATAGGAGAGGTGGATCAGAGGGAGAGTGGATCAGAGAGAAAGAGAGTGGATCAGAGAGAGAGAGAGTGGATCAGAGAGAAAGAGTTGGTAAGAGAGAAAGAGTGGATCAGGGAGAGAGTGGATCAGAGAGAGAGTGGATCAGAGAGAGAGAGTGGATCAGAGAGAGAGAATCAGGGAGAGGGGATCAGGGAGAGTGTATCAGAGAGAGAGCGGATCACAGGGAGAGAGTGGATCAGAGTCAGTGTGGATCAGTGAGAGAGTGGATCAGAGAGAGAGTGGGAATCTATCAGACAGACAGGATCAGAGAGAGAGACGATCAAAGAAAGAGTGTGAGTGGATCAGTGAGAGAGTGGATCAGAGAGAGTGTGTGGATCAGAGAGAGAGTGTGGATCAGAGAGAGGGTGGATCAGTGAGAGAGTGGATCAGAGAGAGAGAGTGGATCAGTGAGAGAGATTGGATCAGTGAGAGAGAGTGCATCAGTGAGAGAGAGTGGATCAGTGAGAGGGTGGATCAGTGAGAGAGTGGATCAGAGAGAGAGAGTGGATCAGTGAGAGAGAGTGGATCAGTGAGAGGGTGGATCAGTGAGAGAGAGTGGATCAGTGAGAGGGTGGATCAGTGAGAGAGAGTGGATCAGTGAGAGAGAGTGGATCTGTGAGAGAGAGTGGATTTGTGAGAGAGAGTGGATCAGTGAGAGAGAGTGGATCAGTGAGAGAGAGTGGATCAGTGAGAGGGTGGATCAGTGAGAGAGAGTGGATCAGTGAGAGAGAGTGGATCTGTGAGAGAGAGTGGATTTGTGAGAGAGAGTGGATCAGTGAGAGAGAGTGGATCAGTGAGAGAGTGGATCAGTGAGAGAGAGAGTGGATCAGAGAGAGAGAGTGGATCAGTGAGAGAGAGTAGATCAGTGAGAGAGTGGATCAGAAAGAGAGGATAGGAGAGGTGGATCAGAGGGAGAGTGGATCAGAGAGAAAGAGAGTGGATCAGAGAGAGAGAGAGTGCATCAGAGAGAAAGAGTTGGTAAGAGAGAAAGAGTGGATCAAGGAGAGAGTGGATCAGAGAGAGAGTGGATCAGAGAGAGAGAGTGGATCAGAGAGAGAGAATCAGGGAGAGAGGGGATCAGGGAGAGTGTATCAGGGAGAGAGCGGATCAGAGGGAGAGAGTGGATCAGAGTCAGTGTGGATCAGTGAGAGAGTGGATCAGAGAGAGAGTGGGAATCTATCAGACAGACAGGATCAGAGAGAGAGACGATCAAAGAAAGAGTGTGAGTGGATCAGTGAGAGAGTGGATCAGAGTGTGGATCAGAGAGAGTGTGTGGATCAGAGAGAGAGTGTGGATCAGAGAGAGAGTGGATCAGAGAGAGAGTGTGGATCAGAGAGAGAGAGTGGATCAGAGAGAGAGTGTGGATCAGAGAGAGTGTGTGGATCAGAGAGAGAGGGTGGATCAGAGAGAGAGTGGATCAGAGAGAGAGTGGATCAGAGAGAGAGTGTGGATCAGAGAGAGAGTGTGGATCAGAGAGAGAGTGGATCAGAGAGAGAGTGGATCAGAGAGAGAGTGTGGATCAGAGGATCAGAGAGACTGAATCAGAGAAAGAGAGTGGATCAGAGAGAGAGAGTGGATCTGAGAGAGAGGATCAGAGAGAGATAGTGGATCTGAGAGAGAGGATCAGAGAGAGATCAGAGAGAGATTGAGTGGATCAGAGAGAGAGAGTTGGAATGGATCAGAGAGGTTCAGAGAGAAAGAGAGCAAAATAGAGGGGGAGAGAATCCGAGAGATCGAGAGTGGATCAGAGAGAGAGTGGATCAGTGAGAGAGTGGATCAGAGAGAGAGAGTGGATCAGAGAGAGAGTGGATCAGTGAGAGAGAGTGGATCAGAGAGAGAGAGTGGATCAGTGAGAGAGAGTGGATCAGAGAGAGAGTGGATCAGTGAGAGAGTGGATCAGTGAGAGAGAGTGGATCAGTGAGAGAGAGTGGATCAGTGAGAAAGAGTGGATCAGTGAGAGAGAGTGGATCAGTGAGAGAGAGTGGATCAGAGAGAGTGGATCAGTGAGAGCGAGTGGATCAGAGAGAGAGAGTGGATCAGTGAGAGAAAGTGGATCAGTGAGAGAGTGGATCAGTGAGAGAGAGTGGATCAGTGAGAGAGAGTGGATCAGAGAGAGAGAGAGGATCAGTGAGAGAGTGGATCAGTGAGAAGAGTGGATCAGTGAGAGAGACTGGATCAGTGAGAGAGAGTGGATCAGAGAGAGTGAGTGGATCAGTGAGAGAGTGGATCAGTGATAGAGAGTGGATCAGTGAGAGAGAGTGGATCAGAGAGCGAGAGTGGATCAGTGAGAGAGTGGATCAGTGAGAGAGAGTGGATCAGTGAGAGAGAGTGGATCAGTGAGAGAGTGGATCAGTGAGTGAGAGTGGATCAGAGAGAGAGAGTGGATCAGTGAGAGAGAGTGGATCTGTGAGAGAGAGTGGATCTGTGAGAGAGAGTGGATCAGAGAGAGAGAGTGGATCAGAGAGAGAGAGTGGATCAGTGAGAGAGTGGATCAGTGAGAGAGAGTGGATCAGTGAGAGAGAGTGGATCAGAGAGAGAGAGTGGATCCGTGAGAGAGTGGATCAGTGAGAGAGAGTGGATCAGAGAGAGAGTGGATCATTAAGAGGGTGGATCAGTGAGAGAGTGGATCAGAGAGAGAGAGTGGATCAGTGAAAGAGAGTTTATCAGTGAGAGAGAGTGGATCAGTGAGAGGGTGGATCAGTGAGAGAGTGGATCAGAGAGAGAGAGTGGATCAGTGAGAGAGAGTGGATCAGTGAGAGGGTGGATCAGTGAGAGAGAGTGGATCAGTGAGAGGGTGGATCAGTGAGAGAGAGTGGATCAGTGAGAGAGAGTGGATCTGTGAGAGAGAGTGGATTTGTGAGAGAGATTGGATCAGTGAGAGAGAGTGGATCAGTGAGAGAGAGTGGATCAGTGAGAGGGTGGATCAGTGAGAGAGAGTGGATCAGTGAGAGAGAGTGGATCTGTGAGAGAGAGTGGATTTGTGAGAGAGAGTGGATCATTGAGAGAGAGTGGATCAGTGAGAGAGTGGATCAGTGAGAGAGAGAGTGGATCAGAGAGAGAGAGTGTATCAGTGAGAGAGAGTGGATCAGTGAGAGAGTGGATCAGAGAGAGAGTGGATCAGAGAGAGAGTGGATCAGAGAGAGAGAATCAGCGAGAGAGGGGATCGGGGTGAGTGTATCAGAGAGAGAGCGGATCAGAGGGAGAGAGTGGATCAGAGTCAGTGTGGATCAGTGAGAGAGTGGATCAGAGAGAGAGTGGGAATCTATCAGACAGACAGGATCAGAGAGAGAGACGATCAAAGAAAGAGTGTGAGTGGATCAGTGAGAGAGTGGATCAGAGTGTGGATCAGAGAGAGTGTGTGGATCAGAGAGAGAGTGTGGAACAGAGAGAGAGTGGATCAGAGAGAGTGTGGATCAGAGAGAGAGAGTGGATCAGAGAGAGAGTGTGGATCAGAGAGAGAGTGTGGATCAGAGAGAGAGGGTGGATCAGAGAGAGAGTGGATCAGAGAGAGAGTGGATCAGAGAGAGAGTGTGGATGAGAGAGAGAGTGTGGATCAGAGAGAGAGTGGATCAGAGAGAGAGTGGATCAGAGAGAGAGTGTGGATCAGAGGATCAGAGAGACTGAATCAGAGAAAGAGAGTGGATCAGAGAGAGAGAGTGGATCTGAGAGAGAGGATCAGAGAGAGAGAGTGGATCTGAGAGAGAGGATCAGAGAGAGATCAGAGAGAGATTGAGTGGATCAGAGAGAGAGAGTTGGAATGGATCAGAGAGGTTCAGAGAGAAAGAGAGCAAAATAGAGGGGGAGAGAATCCGAGAGATCGAGAGTGGATCAGAGAGAGAGTGGATCAGTGAGAGAGTGGATCAGAGAGAGAGAGTGGATCAGAGAGAGAGTGGATCAGTGAGAGAGTGTGGATCAGTGAGAGAGAGTGGATCAGTGAGAGAGAGTGGATCAGTGAGAGACAGTGGATCAGTGAAAGAGAGTGGATCAGTGAGAGAGAGTGGATCAGTGAGAGAGTGTGGATCAGAGAGAGAGAGTGGATCAGTGAGAGAGAGTGGATTTGTGAGAGCGAGTGGATCAGAGAGAGAGAGTGGATCAGAGAGAGAGAGAGTGGATCAGTGAGATAGTGGATCAGTGAGTGAGAGTGGATCAGAGAGAGAGAGTGGATCAGAGAGAGAGAGAGTGGATCAGTGAGAGAGAGGATCAGTGAGAGAGAGTGGATCAGAGAGAGAGAGTGGATCCGTGAGAGAGTGGATCAGTGAGAGAGAGTGGATCAGAGAGAGAGTGGATCATTAAGAGGGTGGATCAGTGAGAGAGTGGATCAGAGAGAGAGTGGATCAGTGAGAGAGAGTGTATCAGTGAGAGAGAGAGGATCAGTGAGAGGGTGGATCAGTGAGAGAGTGGATCAGAGAGAGAGAGTGGATCAGTGAGAGAGAGTGGATCAGTGAGAGAGAGTGGATCAGTGAGAGGGTGGATCAGTGAGAGAGAGTGCATCAGTGAGAGGGTGGATCAGTGAGAGAGAGTGGATCAGTGAGAGAGAGTGGATCTGTGAGAGAGAGTGGATTTGTGAGAGAGAGTGGATCAGTGAGAGAGTGGATCAGTGAGAGAGAGTGGATCAGTGAGAGAGAGTGGATCTGTGAGAGAGAGTGGATTTGTGAGAGAGAGTGGATCAGTGTGAGAGAGTGGATCAGTGAGAGAGTGGATCAGTGAGAGAGAGAGTGGATCAGAGAGAGAGAGTGGATCAGTGAGAGAGAGTGGATCAGTGAGAGAGTGGATCAGAAAGAGAGGATAGGAGAGGTGGATCAGAGGGAGAGTGGATCAGAGAGAAAGAGAGTGGATCAGAGAGCGAGAGAGTGGATCAGAGAGAAAGAGTTGGTAAGAGAGAAAGAGTGGATCAGAGAGAGAGTGGATCAGAGAGAGAGTGGATCAGAGAGAGAGAGTGGATCAGAGAGAGAGAATCAGGGAGAGAGGGGATCAGGGAGAGTGTATCAGAGAGAGAGCGGATCAGAGGGAGAGAGTGGATCAGAGTCAGTGTGGATCAGTGAGAGAGTGGATCAGAGAGAGAGTGGATGAGAGAGAGAGTGGATGAGAGAGAGAGTGTGGATCAGAGAGAGAGTGTGGATCAGAGAGAGAGTGGATCAGAGAGATAGTGGATCAGAGAGAGAGTGTGGATCAGAGGATCAGAGAGACTGAATCAGAGAAAGAGAGTGGATCAGAGAGAGAGAGTGGATCTGAGAGAGAGGATCAGAGAGAGAGAGTGGATCTGAGAGAGAGGATCAGAGAGAGATCAGAGAGAGATTGAATGGATCAGAGAGAGAGAGTTGGAATGGACCAGAGAGGTTCAGAGAGAAAGAGAGCAAAATAGAGGGGGAGAGAATCCGAGAGATCGAGAGTGGATCAGAGAGAGAGTGGATCAGTGAGAGAGTGGATCAGAGAGAGAGAGTGGATCAGAGAGAGAGTGGATCAGTGAGAGAGTGTGGATCAGTGAGAGAGAGTGGATCAGTGAGAGACAGTGGATCAGTGAGAGAGAGTGGATCAGTGAGAGAGAGTGGATCAGAGAGAGAGTGGATCAGTGAGAGAGAGTGGATCAGTGAGAGAGAGTGGATCAGTGAGAGAGAGAGTGGATCAGTGAGAGAGAGTGGATCAGAGAGAGTGGATCAGTGAGAGCGAGTGGATCAGACAGAGAGAGTGGATCAGTGAGAGAGAGTGGATCAGTGAGAAAGAGTGAATCAGTGAGAGAAAGTGGATCAGTGAGAGAGTGGATCAGTGAGATAGAGTGGATCAGTGAGAGAGACTGGATCAGTGAGAGAGAGTGGATCAGAGAGAGAGAGTGGATCAGTGAGAGAGTGGATCAGTGAGAGAGAGTGGATCAGTGAGAGAGAGTGGATCAGTGAGAGAGTGGATCAATGAGAGTGGATCAGTGAGAGGGTGGATCAGTGAGAGAGAGTGGATCAGTGAGAGGGTGGATCAGTGAGAGAGAGTGGACCAGTGAGAGAGAGTGGATCAGTGAGAGAGTGTGGATCAGAGAGAGAGAGTGGATCAGTGAGAGAGAGTGGATCTGTGAGAGAGAGTGGATCAGAGAGAGAGAGTGGATCAGAGAGAGAGAGTGGATCAGTGAGAGAGTGGATCAGTGAGTGAGAGTGGATCAGAGAGAGAGAGTGGATCAGTGAGAGAGAGTGGATCAGAGAGAGAGAGTGGATCAGTGAGAGAGAGTGGATCTGTGAGAGAGAGTGGATCAGTGAGAGAGAGTGGATCAGTGAGAGAGAGTGGATCAGAGAGCGAGAGTGGATCAGTGAGAGAGTGGATCAGTGAGAGAGAGTGGATCAGTGAGAGAGTGGATCAATGAGAGTGGATCAGTGAGAGAGTGGATCATTAAGAGGGTGGATCAGTGAGAGTGTGGATCAGAGAGAGAGTGGATCAGTGAGAGAGAGTGTATCAGTGAGAGAGAGAGGATCAGTGAGAGGGTGGATCAGTGAGAGAGTGGATCAGAGAGAGAGAGTGGATCAGAGAGAGAGAGTGGATCAGTGAAAGAGAGTTTATCAGTGAGAGAGAGTGGATCAGTGAGAGGGTGGATCAGTGAGAGAGTGGATCAGAGAGAGAGAGTGGATCAGTGAGAGAGAGTGGATCAGTGAGAGGGTGGATCAGTGAGAGAGAGTGGATCAGTGAGAGGGTGGAACAGTGAGAGAGAGTGGATCAGTGAGAGAGAGTGGATCTGTGAGAGAGAGTGGATTTGTGAGAGAGATTGGATCAGTGAGAGAGAGTGGATCAGTGAGAGAGAGTGGATCAGTGAGAGGGTGGATCAGTGAGAGAGAGTGGATCAGTGAGAGAGAGTGGATCTGTGAGAGAGAGTGGATTTGTGAGAGAGAGTGGATCATTGAGAGAGAGTGGATCAGTGAGAGAGTGGATCAGTGAGAGAGAGAGTGGATCAGAGAGAGAGAGTGTATCAGTGAGAGAGAGTGGATCAGTGAGAGAGTGGATCAGAGAGAGAGTGGATCAGAGAGAGAGTGGATCAGAGAGAGAGAATCAGCGAGAGAGGGGATCGGGGTGAGTGTATCAGAGAGAGAGCGGATCAGAGGGAGAGAGTGGATCAGAGTCAGTGTGGATCAGTGAGAGAGTGGATCAGAGAGAGAGTGGGAATCTATCAGACAGACAGGATCAGAGAGAGAGACGATCAAAGAAAGAGTGTGAGTGGATCAGTGAGAGAGTGGATCAGAGTGTGGATCAGAGAGAGTGTGTGGATCAGAGAGAGAGTGTGGAACAGAGAGAGAGTGGATCAGAGAGAGTGTGGATCAGAGAGAGAGAGTGGATCAGAGAGAGAGTGTGGATCAGAGAGAGAGTGTGGATCAGAGAGAGAGGGTGGATCAGAGAGAGAGTGGATCAGAGAGAGAGTGGATCAGAGAGAGAGTGTGGATGAGAGAGAGAGTGTGGATCAGAGAGAGAGTGGATCAGAGAGAGAGTGGATCAGAGAGAGAGTGTGGATCAGAGGATCAGAGAGACTGAATCAGAGAAAGAGAGTGGATCAGAGAGAGAGAGTGGATCTGAGAGAGAGGATCAGAGAGAGAGAGTGGATCTGAGAGAGAGGATCAGAGAGAGATCAGAGAGAGATTGAGTGGATCAGAGAGAGAGAGTTGGAATGGATCAGAGAGGTTCAGAGAGAAAGAGAGCAAAATAGAGGGGGAGAGAATCCGAGAGATCGAGAGTGGATCAGAGAGAGAGTGGATCAGTGAGAGAGTGGATCAGAGAGAGAGAGTGGATCAGAGAGAGAGTGGATCAGTGAGAGAGTGTGGATCAGTGAGATAGAGTGGATCAGTGAGAGAGAGTGGATCAGTGAGAGACAGTGGATCAGTGAGAGAGAGTGGATCAGTGAGAGAGAGTGGATCAGTGAGAGAGTGTGGATCAGAGAGAGAGAGTGGATCAGTGAGAGAGAGTGGATTTGTGAGAGCGAGTGGATCAGAGAGAGAGAGAGTGGATCAGAGAGAGAGAGAGTGGATCAGTGAGATAGTGGATCAGTGAGTGAGAGTGGATCAGAGAGAGAGAGTGGATCAGAGAGAGAGAGAGTGGATCAGTGAGAGAGAGGATCAGTGAGAGAGAGTGGATCAGAGAGAGAGAGTGGATCCGTGAGAGAGTGGATCAGTGAGAGAGAGTGGATCAGAGAGAGAGTGGATCATTAAGAGGGTGGATCAGTGAGAGAGTGGATCAGAGAGAGAGTGGATCAGTGAGAGAGAGTGTATCAGTGAGAGAGAGAGGATCAGTGAGAGGGTGGATCAGTGAGAGAGTGGATCAGAGAGAGAGAGTGGATCAGTGAGAGAGAGTGGATCAGTGAGAGAGAGTGGATCAGTGAGAGGGTGGATCAGTGAGAGAGAGTGCATCAGTGAGAGGGTGGATCAGTGAGAGAGAGTGGATCAGTGAGAGAGAGTGGATCTGTGAGAGAGAGTGGATTTGTGAGAGAGAGTGGATCAGTGAGAGAGTGGATCAGTGAGAGAGAGTGGATCAGTGAGAGAGAGTGGATCTGTGAGAGAGAGTGGATTTGTGAGAGAGAGTGGATCAGTGTGAGAGAGTGGATCAGTGAGAGAGTGGATCAGTGAGAGAGAGAGTGGATCAGAGAGAGAGAGTGGATCAGTGAGAGAGAGTGGATCAGTGAGAGAGTGGATCAGAAAGAGAGGATAGGAGAGGTGGATCAGAGGGAGAGTGGATCAGAGAGAAAGAGAGTGGATCAGAGAGCGAGAGAGTGGATCAGAGAGAAAGAGTTGGTAAGAGAGAAAGAGTGGATCAGAGAGAGAGTGGATCAGAGAGAGAGTGGATCAGAGAGAGAGAGTGGATCAGAGAGAGAGAATCAGGGAGAGAGGGGATCAGGGAGAGTGTATCAGAGAGAGAGCGGATCAGAGGGAGAGAGTGGATCAGAGTCAGTGTGGATCAGTGAGAGAGTGGATCAGAGAGAGAGTGGATCAGAGAGAGAGTGGATGAGAGAGAGAGTGTGGATCAGAGAGAGAGTGTGGATCAGAGAGAGAGTGGATCAGAGAGATAGTGGATCAGAGAGAGAGTGTGGATCAGAGGATCAGAGAGACTGAATCAGAGAAAGAGAGTGGATCAGAGAGAGAGAGTGGATCTGAGAGAGAGGATCAGAGAGAGAGAGTGGATCTGAGAGAGAGGATCAGAGAGAGATCAGAGAGAGATTGAATGGATCAGAGAGAGAGAGTTGGAATGGACCAGAGTGGTTCAGAGAGAAAGAGAGCAAAATAGAGGGGGAGAGAATCCGAGAGATCGAGAGTGGATCAGAGAGAGAGTGGATCAGTGAGAGAGTGGATCAGAGAGAGAGAGAGGATCAGAGAGAGAGTGGATCAGTGAGAGAGTGTGGATCAGTGAGAGAGAGTGGATCAGTGAGAGACAGTGGATCAGTGAGAGAGAGTGGATCAGTGAGAGAGAGTGGATCAGAGAGAGAGTGGATCAGTGAGAGAGAGTGGATCAGTGAGAGAGAGTGGATCAGTGAGAAAGAGTGGATCAGTGAGAGAGAGAGTGGATCAGTGAGAGAGAGTGGATCAGAGAGAGTGGATCAGTGAGAGCGAGTGGATCAGACAGAGAGAGTGGATCAGTGAGAGAGAGTGGATCAGTGAGAAAGAGTGGATCAGTGAGAGAAAGTGGATCAGTGAGAGAGTGGATCAGTGAGATAGAGTGGATCAGTGAGAGAGACTGGATCAGTGAGAAAGAGTGGATCAGTGAGAGAAAGTGGATCAGTGAGAGAGTGGATCAGTGAGATAGAGTGGATCAGTGAGAGAGACTGGATCAGTGAGAGAGAGTGGATCAGAGAGAGAGAGTGGATCAGTGAGAGAGTGGATCAGTGAGAGAGAGTGGATCAGTGAGAGAGAGTGGATCAGAGAGCGAGAGTGGATCAGTGAGAGAGTGGATCAGTGAGAGAGAGTGGATCAGTGAGAGAGTGGATCAATGAGAGTGGATCAGTGAGAGGGTGGATCAGAGAGAGAGTGGATCAGTGAGAGAGAGTGGATCAGTGAGAGGGTGGATCAGTGAGAGAGAGTGGACCAGTGAGAGAGAGTGGATCAGTGAGAGAGTGTGGATCAGAGAGAGAGAGTGGATCAGTGAGAGAGAGTGGATCTGTGAGAGAGAGTGGATCAGAGATAGAGAGTGGATCAGAGAGAGAGAGTGGATCAGTGAGAGAGTGGATCAGTGAGTGAGAGTGGATCAGAGAGAGAGAGTGGATCAGTGAGAGAGAGTGGATCAGAGAGAGAGAGTGGATCAGTGAGAGAGAGTGGATCTGTGTGAGAGAGTGGATCAGAGAGAGAGAGTGGATCAGAGATAGAGAGTGGATCAGTGAGAGAGTGGATCAGAGAGAGAGAGTGGATCAGAGAGAGAGAGAGTGGATCAGTGAGAGAGTGGATCAGTGAGAGAGAGTGGATCAGTGAGAGAGAGTGTATCAGAGAGAGAGAGTGGATCCGTGAGAGAGTGGATCAGTGAGTGAGAGTGGATCAGAGAGAGAGAGTGGATCAGAGAGAGAGAGAGTGGATCAGTGAGAAAGAGTGGATCATTGAGAGAGAGTGGATCAGTGAGAGAGAGTGGATCAGTGAGAGAGAGTGGATTAGAGAGAGAGAGTGGATCAGTGAGAGAGTGGATCAGTGAGAAAGAGTGGATCAGTGAGAGAGAGTGGATCAGAGAGAGAGAGTGGATCAGTGAGAGAGTGGATCAGTGAGAGAGAGTGGATCAGTGAGTGAGTGTGTATCAGAGAGAGAGAGTGGATCATTGGGAGAGTGGATCAGTGAGAAAGAGTGGATCAGTGAGAGAGAGTGGATCAGAGAGAGAGTGGATCAGTGAGAGAGTGCATCAGTGAGAGAGAGTGGATCAGTGAGAGAGTGGATCAGAAAGAGAGGATAGGAGAGGTGGATCAGAGGGAGAGTGGATCAGAGAGAAAGAGAGTGGATCAGAGAGAGAGAGAGTGGATCAGAGAGAAAGAGTTGGTAAGAGAGAAAGAGTGGATCAGAGAGAGAGTGGATCAGAGAGAGAGTGGATCAGAGAGAGAGAGTGGATCAGAGAGAGAGAATCAGGGAGAGAGGGGATCAGGGAGAGTGTATCAGAGAGAGAGCAGATCAGAGGGAGAGAGTGGATCAGAGTCAGTGTGGATCAGTGAGAGAGTGGATCAGAGAGAGAGTGGGAATCTATCAGACAGACAGGAGCAGAGAGAGAGACGATCAAAGAAAGAGTGTGAGTGGATCAGTGAGAGATTGGATCAGAGTGTGGATCAGAGACAGTGTGTGGATCAGAGAGAGAGTGTGGATCAGAGAGAGAGTGGATCAGAGAGAGTGTGGATCAGAGAGAGAGTGTGGATCAGAGAGAGAGAGTGGATCAGAGAGAGAGTGTGGATCAGAGAGAGAGGGTGGATCAGAGAGAGAGTGGATCAGAGAGAGAGTGGATGAGAGAGAGAGTGTGGATCAGAGAGAGAGTGTGGATCAGAGAGAGAGTGGATCAGTGAGAGAGTGGATCAGAGAGAGAGTGTGGATCAGAGGATCAGAGAGACTGAATCAGAGAAAGAGAGTGGATCAGAGAGAGAGAGTGGATCTGAGAGAGAGGATCAGAGAGAGAGAGTGGATCTGAGAGAGAGGATCAGAGAGAGATCAGAGAGAGATTGAGTGGATCAGAGAGAGAGAGTTGGAATGGATCAGAGAGGTTCAGAGAGAAAGAGAGCAAAATAGAGGGGGAGAGAATCCGAGAGATCGAGAGTGGATCAGAGAGAGAGTGGATCAGTGAGAGAGTGGATCAGAGAGAGAGAGTGGATCAGAGAGAGAGTGGATCAGTGAGAGAGTGTGGATCAGTGAGAGAGAGTGGATCAGTGAGAGACAGTGGATCAGTGAGAGAGAGTGGATCAGTGAGAGAGAGTGGATCAGAGAGAGAGAGTGGATCAGTGAGAGAGAGTGGATCAGTGAGAGAGAGTGGATCAGAGAGAGAGTGGATCAGTGAGAGAGTGGATCAGTGAGAGAGAGTGGATCAGTGAGAGAGAGTGGATCAGTGAGAAAGAGTGGATCAGTGATAGAGAGAGTGGATCAGTGAGAGAGAGTGGATCAGAGAGAGTGGATCAGTGAGAGCGAGTGGATCAGAGAGAGAGAGTGGATCAGTGAGAGAGAGTGGATCAGTGAGAAAGAGTGGATCAGTGAGAGAGACTGGATCAGTGTGAGAGAGTGGATCAGAGAGAGAGAGTGGATCAGTGAGAGAGTGGATCAGTGAGAAAGAGTGGATCAGTGAGAGAGAGTGGATCAGAGAGCGAGAGTGGATCAGTGAGAGAGTGGATCAGTGAGAGAGAGTGGATCAGTGAGAGAGTGGATCAGTGAGAGTGGATCAGTGAGAGGGTGGATCAGAGAGAGAGTGGATCAGTGAGAGAGAGTGGATCAGTGAGAGGGTGGATCAGTGAGAGAGAGTGGACCAGTGAGAGAGAGTGGATCAGTGAGAGAGTGTGGATCAGAGAGAGAGAGTGGATCAGTGAGAGAGAGTGGATCTGTGAGAGAGAGTGGATCAGAGAGAGAGAGTGGATCAGAGAGAGAGAGTGGATCAGTGAGAGAGTGGATCAGTGAGTGAGAGTGGATCAGAGAGAGAGAGTGGATCAGTGAGAGAGAGTGGATCAGAGAGAGAGAGTGGATCAGTGAGAGAGAGTGGATCTGTGAGATGGAGTGGATCAGAGAGAGAGAGAGTGGATCAGAGATAGAGAGTGGATCAGTGAGAGAGTGGATCAGAGAGAGAGAGTGGATCAGAGAGAGAGAGAGTGGATCAGTGAGAGAGTGGATCAGTGAGAGAGAGTGGATCAGTGAGAGAGAGTGTATCAGAGAGAGAGAGTGGATCCGTGAGAGAGTGGATCAGTGAGTGAGAGTGGATCAGAGAGAGAGAGTGGATCAGAGAGAGAGAGAGTGGATCAGTGAGAAAGAGTGGATCATTGAGAGAGAGTGGATCAGTGAGAGAGAGTGGATCAGTGAGAGAGAGTGGATCAGAGAGAGAGAGTGGATCAGTGAGAGAGTGGATCAGTGAGAAAGAGTGGATCAGTGAGAGAGAGTGGATCAGAGAGAGAGAGTGGATCAGTGAGAGAGTGGATCAGTGAGAGAGAGTGGATCAGTGAGAGAGTGGATCAGTGAGTGAGAGTGGATCAGAGAGAGAGAGTGGATCAGAGAGAGAGAGATTCGATCAGTGAGAAAGAGTGGATCATTGAGAGTGAGTGGATCAGTGAGAGAGAGTGGATCAGTGAGTGAGTGTGGATCAGAGAGAGAGAGTGGATCATTGGGAGAGTGGATCAGTGAGAAAGAGTGGATCAGTGAGAGAGAGTGGATCAGAGAGAGAGTGGATCAGTGAGAGAGTGCATCGGTGAGAGAGAGTGGATCAGTGAGAGAGTGGATCAGAAATAGAGGATAGGAGAGGTGGATCAGAGGGAGAGTGGATCAGAGAGAAAGAGAGTGGATCAGAGAGAGAGAGAGTGGATCAGAGAGAAAGAGTTGGTAAGAGAGAAAGAGTGGATCAGAGAGAGAGTGGATCAGAGAGAGAGTGGATCAGAGAGAGAGAGTGGATCAGAGAGAGAGAATCAGGGAGAGAGGGGATCAGGGAGAGTGTATCAGAGAGAGAGCAGATCAGAGGGAGAGAGTGGATCAGAGTCAGTGTGGATCAGTGAGAGAGTGGATCAGAGAGAGAGTGGGAATCTATCAGACAGACAGGAGCAGAGAGAGAGATGATCAAAGAAAGAGTGTGAGTGGATCAGTGAGAGATTGGATCAGAGTGTGGATCAGAGACAGTGTGTGGATCAGAGAGAGAGTGTGGATCAGAGAGAGAGTGGATCAGAGAGAGTGTGGATCAGAGAGAGAGTGTGGATCAGAGAGAGAGAGTGGATCAGAGAGAGAGGGTGGATCAGAGAGAGAGTGGATCAGAGAGAGAGTGGATGAGAGAGAGAGTGTGGATCAGAGAGAGAGTGTGGATCAGAGAGAGAGTGGATCAGAGAGAGAGTGGATCAGAGAGAGAGTGTGGATCAGAGGATCAGAGAGACTGAATCAGAGAAAGAGAGTGGATCAGAGAGAGAGAGTGGATCTGAGAGAGAGGATCAGAGAGAGAGAGTGGATCTGAGAGAGAGGATCAGAGAGAGATCAGAGAGAGATTGAGTGGATCAGAGAGAGAGAGTTGGAATGGATCAGAGAGGTTCAGAGAGAAAGAGAGCAAAATAGAGGGGGAGAGAATCCGAGAGATCGAGAGTGGATCAGAGAGAGAGTGGATCAGTGAGAGAGTGGATCAGAGAGAGAGAGTGGATCAGAGAGAGAGTGGATCAGTGAGAGAGTGTGGATCAGTGAGAGAGAGTGGATCAGTGAGAGACAGTGGATCAGTGAGAGAGAGTGGATCAGTGAGAGAGAGTGGATCAGAGAGAGAGAGTGGATCAGTGAGAGAGAGTGTATCAGAGAGAGAGTGGATCAGTGAGAGAGTGGATCAGTGAGAGAGAGTGGATCAGTGAGAGAGAGTGGATCAGTGAGAAAGAGTGGATCAGTGACAGAGAGAGTGGATCAGTGAGAGAGAGTGGATCAGAGAGAGTGGATCAGTGAGAGCGAGTGGATCAGAGAGAGAGAGTGGATCAGTGAGAGAGAGTGGATCAGTGAGAAAGAGTGGATCAGTGAGAGAAAGTGGATCAGTGAGAGAGTGGATCAGTGAGAGAGAGTGGATCAGTGAGAGAGAGTGGATCAGAGAGAGAGAGAGGATCAGTGAGAGAGTGGATCAGTGAGAAGAGTGGATCAGTGAGAGAGACTGGATCAGTGAGAGAGAGTGGATCAGAGAGAGAGAGTGGATCAGTGAGAGAGTGGATCAGTGAGAGAGAGTGGATCAGTGAGAGAGAGTGGATCAGAGAGCGAGAGTGGATCAGTGAGAGAGTGGATCAGTGAGAGAGAGTGGATCAGTGAGAGAGTGGATCAGTGAGAGTGGATCAGTGAGAGAGTGTGGATCAGAGAGAGAGTGTGGATCAGAGAGAGAGTGGATCAGAGAGAGAGTGGATCAGACAGAGAGTGTGGATCAGAGAGACTGAATCAGAGAAAGAGAGTGGATCATAGAGAGAGAGTGGATCTGAGAGAGAGGATCAGAGAGAGATCAGAGAGAGATTGAGTGGATCAGAGAAAGAGAGTTGGAATGGATCAGAGAGGTTCAGAGAGAAAGAGAGCAAAATAGAGGGGGAGAGAATCCGAGAGATCGAGAGTGGATCAGAGAGAGAGTGGATCAGTGAGAGAGTGGATCAGAGAGAGAGAGTGGATCAGAGAGAGAGTGGATCACTGAGAGAGAGTGGATCACTGAGCGAGTGGATCAGTGAGAGAGTGGATCAGTGAGAGAGAGTGGATCAGAGAGAGAGAGTGGATCAGTGAGAGAGTGGATCAGTGAGAGAGAGTGGATCACTGAGAGAGAGTGGATCAGAGAGAGAGTGGATCACTGAGAGAGAGTGGATCACTGAGAGAGTGGATCAGTGAGAGAGAGTGGATCAGTGAGAGAGTGGATCAGTGAGAGAGAGTGGATCAGTGAGAGGGTGGATCAGAGAGAGAGTGGATCAGAGAGAGAGTGTGGATCAGAGAGAGAGAGTGGATCAGAGAGAGAGTGGATCAGAGAGAGAGTGTGGATCAGAGAGAGAGTGTGGATCAGAGAGAGAGTTGATCAGTGAGAGAGAGTGGATCACTGAGAGAGAGTGGATCAGAGAGAGAGAGTGGATCACTGAGAGAGAGTGGATCAGAGAGAGAGAGTGGATCAGTGAGAGAGTGGATCAGTGAGAGAGAGTGGATCAGTGAGAGAGTGGATCAGTGAGAGAGAGTGGATCAGTGAGAGAGAGTGGATCAGTGAGAGGGTGGATGAGAGAGAGAGTGGATCAGTGAGAGAGAGTGGATCAGTGAGAGAGAATGGATCAGAGAGAGAGTGCGGATCAGAGAGAGAGAGTGGATCAGAGAGAGAGTGTGGATCAGAGAGAGAGTGGATCAGAGAGAGAGTGTGGATCAGAGACAGAGTGTGGATCAGAGAGAGAGTGGATCAGTGAGAGAGTGGATCAGTGAGAGAGAGTGGATCACTGAGAGAGAGTGGTTCAGAGAGAGAGAGTGGATCACTGAGAGAGAGTGGATCAGAGAGAGAGTGGATCAGTGAGAGAGTGGATCAGTGAGAGAGAGTGGATCAGTGAGAGAGTGGATCAGTGAGAGAGAGTGGATCAGTGAGAGGGTGGATGAGAGAGAGAGTGGATCAGTGAGAGAGAGTGGATCAGTGAGAGAGAGTGGATCAGTGAGAGATTAGATCAGTGAGAAAGAGTGGATCAGTGAGAGAGAGTGGATCAGTGAGAGAGAGTGGATCAGAGAGAGAGAGTGGATCAGTGAGAGAGTGGATCAGTGAGAGAGAGTGGATCACTGAGGGAGAGTGGATCAGAGAGAGAATGGATCACTGAGAGAGAGTGGATCACTGAGAGAGTGGATCAGTGAGAGAGTGGATCAGTGAGAGAGAGTGGATCAGTGAGAGAGTGGATCAGTGAGAGAGAGTGGATCAGTGAGAGAGAGTGGATCAGTCAGAGGGTGGAACAGAGAGAGAGTGGATCAGTGAGAGAGAGTGGATCAGTGAGAGGGAGTGGATCAGTGAGAGTGAGTGGATCAGTGAGAGAGTGTGGATCAGAGAGAGAGTGTGGATCAGTGAGAGGGACTGGATTTGTGAGAGAGAGTGGATCAGTGAGAGAGTGTGGATCAGTGAGAGAGTGGATCAGTGAGAGGGAGTGGATCAGTGAGAGAGAGTGGATCAGAGAGAGAGAGTGGATCAGAGAGAGAGAGTGGATCAGAGAGCGAGTGTGGATCAGAGAGAGAGAGTGGATCAGAGAGAGAGAGTGGATCAGTGAGAGAGAATGGATCAGAGAGAGAGTTTGGATCTGAGAGAGAGTTTGGATCAGAGAGAGAGTGTGGATCAGAGAGAGAGTGTGGATCAGAGAGAGAGTGGATCAAAGAGAGAGTGTGGATCAGAGAGAGAGTGTGGATCAGAGAGAGAGTGGATCAGTGAGAGAGTGGATAAGTGAGAGAGAGTGGATCACTGAGAGAGAGTGGATCAGAGAGAGAGAGTGGATCACTGAGAGAGAGTGGATCAGAAAGAGAGAGTGGATCAGTGAGAGAGTGGATCAGTGAGAGAGAGTGGATCAGTGAGAGAGAGTGGATCAGAGAGAGAGAGTGGATCAGAGAGAGAGAGAGTGGATCAGTGAGAGAGAGTGGATCAGGAAGAGAGAGTGGATCAGAGAGAGAGTGGATCAGTGAGAGAGTGGATCAGTGAGAGAGAGTGGATCAGTGAGAAAGAGTGGATCAGTGAGAGAGAGTGCATCAGAGAGAGAGTGGATCAGTGAGAGAGAGTGCATCAGAGAGAGAGAGTGGATCATAGAGAGAGAATGGATTAGTGAGAGAGAGTGGATCAGTGAGAGAGAGTGGATCAGTGAGAGAGTGGATCAGTGAGAGAGAGTGGATCAGAGAGAGAGAGTGGATCAGGAAGAGAGAGTGGATCAGAGAGAGAGTGGATCAGTGAGAGAGTGGATCAGTGAGAGAGAGTGCATCAGTGATAAAGAGTGGATCAGTGAGAGAGAGTGGATCAGAGAGAGAGTGGATCAGTGAGAGAGAGTGGATCAGAGAGAGAGAGTGGATCATAGAGAGAGAGAGAATCAGTGAGAGAGAGTGGATGAGTGAGAGAGAGTGGATCAGTGAGAGAGTGGATCAGTGAGAGAGAGTGGATCAGTGAGAGAGAGTGGATCAGAGAGAGGGAGTGGATCAGTGAGAGAGTGGATCAGTGAGAAAGAGTGGATCAGTGAGAGAGAGTGGATCAGTGAGAGAGAGTGGATCAGAGAGAGAGAGTGGATCAGTGAGAGAGTGGATCAGTGAGACAGAGTGGATTACTGAGAGAGAGTGGATTTGTGAGAGAGAGTGGATCACTGAGAGAGAGTGGATCACTGAGAGAGAGTGGATCAGTGAGAGAGTGGATCAGTGAGAGAGAGTGGATCAGTGAGAGAGTGGATCAGTGAGAGAGAGTGGATCAGTGAGAGAGAGTGGATAAGTGAGAGAGGGTGGATCAGAGAGAGAGTGGATCAGTGAGAGAGAGTGGATCAGTGAGAGGGAGTGGATCAGTGAGAGAGAGTGGATCAGTGAGAGAGTGTGGATCAGAGAGAGAGTGTGGATCAGTGAGAGAGACTGGATTTGTGAGAGAGAGTGGATAAGTGAGAGAGTGTGGATCAGTGAGAGAGTGGATCAGTGAGAGGGAGTGGATCAGTGAGAGAGAGTGGATCAGAGAGAGACAGTGGATCTGAGAGAGAGAGAGTGGATCAGAGAGAGAGTGTGGATCAGAGAGAGAGAGTGGATCAGAGAGAGAGAGTGGATCAGTGAGAGAGACTGGATCAGAGAGAGAGTGTGGATCAGAGAGAGAGAGTGGATCAGAGAGAGTGTGGATCAGAGAGAGAGTGTGGATCAGAGAGAGAGAGTGGATCAGAGAGAGAGTGGATCAGAGAGAGAGTGTGGATCAGAGAGAGAGTGTGGATCAGAGAGAGAGTTGATCAGTGAGAGAGAGTGGATCACTGAGAGAGAGTGGATCAGAGAGAGAGAGTGGATCACTGAGAGAGAGTGGATCAGAGAGAGAGAGTGGATCAGTGAGAGAGTGGATCAGTGAGAGAGAGTGGATCAGTGAGAGAGTGGATCAGTGAGAGAGAGTGGATCAGTGAGAGAGAGTGGATCAGTGAGAGGGTGGATGAGAGAGAGAGTGGATCAGTGAGAGAGAGTGGATCAGTGAGAGAGAATGGATCAGAGAGAGAGTGTGGATCAGAGAGAGAGAGTGGATCAGAGAGAGAGTGTGGATCAGAGAGAGAGTGGATCAGAGAGAGAGTGTGGATCAGAGAGAGAGTGTGGATCAGAGAGAGAGTGGATCAGTGAGAGAGTGGATCAGTGAGAGAGAGTGGATCACTGAGAGAGAGTGGTTCAGAGAGAGAGAGTGGATCACTGAGAGAGAGTGGATCAGAGAGAGAGAGAGTGGATCAGTGAGAGAGTGGATCAGTGCGAGAGAGTGGATCAGTGAGAGAGTGGATCAGTGAGAGAGAGTGGATCAGTGAGAGAGAGTGGATCAGTGAGAGGGTGGATGAGAGAGAGAGTGGATCAGTGAGAGAGAGTGGATCAGTGAGAGAGAGTGGATCAGTGAGAGAGAGTGGATCAGTGAGAGAGAGTGGATCAGTGAGAGGGTGGATGAGAGAGAGAGTGGATCAGTGAGAGAGAGTGGATCAGTGAGAGGGAGTGGATCAGTGAGAGAGAGTGGATCAGTGAGAGAGTGTGGATCAGAGAGAGAGTGTGGATCAGTGAGAGAGACTGGATCAGTGAGAGAGAGTGGATCAGAGAGAGAGAGTGGATCAGAGAGAGAGAGTGGATCAGAGAGAGAGAGTGGATCAGAGAGAGAGAGTGGATCAGTGAGAGGGAGTGGATCAGTGAGAGAGAGTGGATCAGAGAGAGAGTGGATCAGCGAGAGAGAGAGTGGATCAGAGAGAGAGTGTGAATCAGAGAGAGAGAGTGGTTCAGAGAGAGAGAGTGGATCAGTGAGAGAGAATGGATCAGAGAGAGAGTGTGGATCAGAGAGAGAGAGTGGATCAGAGAGAGAGTGTGGATCAGAGAGAGAGTGGATCAGAGAGAGAGTGTGGATCAGAGAGAGAGTGTGGATCAGAGAGAGAGTGGATCAGTGAGAGAGTGGATCAGTGAGAGAGAGTGGATCACTGAGAGAGAGTGGTTCAGAGAGAGAGAGTGGATCACTGAGAGAGAGTGGATCAGAGAGAGAGAGTGGATCAGTGAGAGAGAGTGGATCAGTGAGAGAGAGTGGATCAGTGAGAGAGTGGATCAGTGAGAGAGAGTGGATCAGTGAGAGAGAGTGGATCAGTGAGAGGGTGGATGAGAGAGAGAGTGGATCAGTGAGAGAGAGTGGATCAGTGAGAGGGAGTGGATCAGTGAGAGAGAGTGGATCAGTGAGAGAGTGTGGATCAGAGAGAGAGTGTGGATCAGTGAGAGAGACTGGATTTGTGAGAGAGTGTGGATCAGTGAGAGGGAGTGGATCAGTGAGAGAGAGTGGATCAGTGAGAGAGAGTGGATCAGAGAGAGAGAGTGGATCAGAGAGAGAGAGTGGATCAGAGAGAGAGTGTGGATCAGAGAGAGAGAGTGGATCAGTGAGAGAGAGTGGATCAGAGAGAGTGTGCATCAGAGAGAGAGAGTGGATCAGAGAGAGAGTGTGGATCAGAGAGAGAGTGTGGATCAGAGAGAGAGTGGATCAGAGAGAGAATGGATCAGACAGAGAGTGTGGATCAGAGGATCAGAGAGACTGAATCAGAGAAAGAGAGTGGATCAGAGAGAGAGAGTGGATCTGAGAGAGAGAATCAGAGAGAGATCAGAGAGAGATTGAGTGGATCAGAGAGAGAGAGTTGGAATGGATCAGAGAGGTTCAGAGAGAAAGAGAGCAAAATAGAGGGGGAGAGAATCCGAGAGATCGAGAGTGGATCAGAGAGAGAGTGGATCAGTGAGAGAGTGGATCAGAGAGAGAGAGTGGATCAGAGAGAGAGGGGATCAGTGAGAGAGAGTGGATCAGTGAGACAGAGTGGATCAGTGAGAGAGAGTGGATCAGAGAGAGAGTGTGGATCAGTGAGAGAGAGTGGATCAGAGAGAGAGAGTGGATCAGTGAGAGAGAGTGGATCATTGAGAGAGGGTGGATCAGAGAGAGAGAGTGGATCAGAGAGAGAGAGTGGATCAGTGAGAGAGAGTGGATCAGGAAGAGAGAGTGGATCAGAGAGAGAGTGGATCAGTGAGAGAGTGGATCAGTGAGAGAGAGTGGATCAGTGAGAAAGAGTGGATCAGTGAGAGAGAGTGCATCAGAGAGAGAGTGGATCAGTGAGAGAGAGTGCATCAGAGAGAGAGAGTGGATCATAGAGAGAGAATGGATTAGTGAGAGAGAGTGGATCAGTGAGAGAGTGGATCAGTGAGAGAGAATGGATCAGAGAGAGAGAGTGGATCAGAGAGAGGGAGTGGATCAGTGAGAGAGAGTGGATCAGGAAGAGAGAGTGGATCAGAGAGAGAATGTATCAGTGAGAGAGTGGATCAGTGAGAGAGAGTGGATCAATGAGAAAGAGTGGATCAGTGAGAGAGAGTGCATCAGAGAGAGAGTGGATCAGTGAGAGAGAGTGCATCAGAGAGAGAGAGTGGATCAGTGAGAAAGAGTGGATCAGTGAGAGAGAGTGGATCAGTGAGAGAGTGGATCAGTGAGAGAGAATGGATCAGAGAGAGAGAGTGGATCAGGAAGAGAGAGTGGATCAGAGAGAGAGTGGATCAGTGAGAGAGTGGATCAGTGAGAGAGAGTGGATCAGTGAGAAAGAGTGGATCAGTGAGAAAGAGTGGATCAGTGAGAGAGAGTGGATCAGAGAGAGAGTGGATCAGTGAGAGAGAGTGGATCAGAGAGAGAGAGTGGATCATAGAGAGAGAGAGGATCAGTGAGAGAGAGTGGATCAGTGAGAGAGAGTGGATCAGTGAGAGAGTGGATCAGTGAGAGTGAGTGGATCAGTGAGAGAGATTGGATCAGAGAGAGGCAGTGGATCAGTGAGAGAGTGGATCAGTGAGAAAGATTGGATCAGTGAGAGAGAGTGGATCAGTGAGACAGAGTGGATCACTGAGAGAGAGTGGATCAGAGAGAGAGTGGATCACTGAGAGAGAGTGGATCACTGAGAGAGAGTGGATCAGTGAGAGAGTGGATCAGTGAGAGAGAGTGGATCAGTGAGAGAGTGGATCAGTGAGAGAGAGTGGATCAGTGAGAGAGACTGGATCAGTGAGAGGGTGGATCAGAGAGAGAGTGGATCAGTGAGAGAGAGTGGATCAGTGAGAGAGTGTGGATCAGTGAGAGAGAGTGGATCAGAGTGAGAGAGTGGATAAGTGAGAGAGAGTGGATCAGTGAGAGAGGGTGGATCAGTGAGAGAGAGTGGATCAGAGAGAGAGAGTGGATCAGAGAGAGAGAGAGTGGATCAGTGAGAGAGAGTGGATCAGTAAGAGAGAGTGGATCAGAGAGAGAGTGGATCAGTGAGAGAGTGGATCAGTGAGAGAGAGTGGATCAGTGAGAAAGAGTGGATCAGTGAGAGAGAGTGGATCAGTGAGAGAGAGTGAATCAGAGAGAGAGTTGATCAGTGAGAGAGAGTGGATCAGAGAGAGAGAGTGGATCAGAGAGAGAGAGTGGATCAGTGATAGAGAGTGGATCAGTGAGAGATTGGATCAGTGAGAGAGAGTGGATCAGTGAGAGAGAGTGGATCAGTGAGAGATTAGATCAGTGAGAAAGAGTGGATCAGTGAGAGAGAGTGGATCAGTGAGAGAGAGTGGATCAGAGAGAGAGAGTGGATCAGTGAGAGAGTGGATCAGTGAGAGAGAGTGGATCACTGAGGGAGAGTGGATCAGAGAGAGAATGGATCACTGAGAGAGAGTGGATCACTGAGAGAGTGGATCAGTGAGAGAGTGGATCAGTGAGAGAGAGTGGATCAGTGAGAGAGTGGATCAGTGAGAGAGAGTGGATCAGTCAGAGGGTGGAACAGAGAGAGTGTGGATCAGTGAGAGAGAGTGGATCAGTGAGAGGGAGTGGATCAGTGAGAGTGAGTGGATCAGTGAGAGAGTGTGGATCAGAGAGAGAGTGTGGATCAGTGAGAGGGACTGGATTTGTGAGAGAGAGTGGATCAGTGAGAGAGTGTGGATCAGTGAGAGAGTGGATCAGTGAGAGAGAGTGGATCAGAGAGAGAGAGTGGATCAGAGAGAGAGAGTGGATCAGAGAGCGAGTGTGGATCAGAGAGAGAGAGTGGATCAGAGAGAGAGAGTGGATCAGTGAGAGAGAATGGATCAGAGAGAGAGTGTGGATCAGAGAGAGAGTTTGGATCAGAGAGAGAGTGTGGATCAGAGAGAGAGTGTGGATCAGAGAGAGAGTGGATCAGAGAGAGAGTGTGGATCAGAGAGAGAGTGTGGATCAGAGAGAGAGTGGATCAGTGAGAGAGTGGATCAGTGAGAGAGAGTGGATCACTGAGAGAGAGAGTGGATCAGAGAGAGAGAGTGGATCACTGAGAGAGAGTGGATCAGAAAGAGAGAGTGGATCAGTGAGAGAGTGGATCAGTGAGAGAGAGTGGATCAGTGAGAGAGTGGATCAGTGAGAGAGAGTGGATCAGTGAGAGAGAGTGGATCAGTGAGAGGGTGGATGAGAGAGAGAATGGATCAGTGAGAGAGAGTGGATCAGTGAGAGGGCGTGGATCAGAGAGAGAGAGTGGATCAGAGAGAGAGTGTGGATCAGAGAGAGAGAGTGGATCAGAGAGAGAGAGTGGATCAGTGAGAGAGAGTGGATCAGAGAGAGTGTGGATCAGAGAGAGAGAGTGGATCAGAGAGAGAGTGGATCAGTGAGAGAGTGGATCAGAGAGAGAGAGAGTGGATCAGAGAGAGAGGGGATCAGTGAGAGAGAGTGGATCAGTGAGAGAGAGTGGATTAGTGAGAGAGAGTGGATTAGAGAGAGAGTGTGGATCATTGAGAGAGAGTGGATCAGAGAGAGAGAGTGGATCAGTGAGAGAGAGTGGATCATTGAGAGAGGGTGGATCAGTGAGAGAGAGTGGATCAGAGAGAGAGAGTGGATCAGAGAGAGAGAGAGTGGATCAGTGAGAGAGAGTGGATCAGGAAGAGAGAGTGGATCAGAGAGAGAGTGGATCAGTGAGAGAGTGGATCAGTGAGAGAGAGTGGATCAGTGAGAAAGAGTGGATCAGTGAGAGAGAGTGCATCAGAGAGAGAGTGGATCAGTGAGAGAGAGTGCATCAGAGAGAGAGAGTGGATCATAGAGAGAGAATGGATTAGTGAGAGAGAGTGGATCAGTGAGAGAGAGTGGATCAGTGAGAGAGTGGATCAGTGAGAGAGAGTGGATCAGAGAGAGAGAGTGGATCAGGAAGAGAGAGTGGATCAGAGAGAGAGTGGATCAGTGAGAGAGTGGATCAGTGAGAGAGAGTGGATCAGTGAGAAAGAGTGGATCAGTGAGAGAGAGTGGATCAGAGAGAGAGTGGATCAGTGAGAGAGAGTGGATCAGAGAGAGAGAGTGGATCATAGAGAGAGAGTGAATCAGTGAGAGAGAGTGGATCAGTGAGAGAGAGTGGATCAGTGAGAGAGTGGATCAGTGAGAGAGAGTGGATCAGTGAGAGAGAGTGGATCAGAGAGAGGGAGTGGATCAGTGAGAGAGTGGATCAGTGAGAAAGAGTGGATCAGTGAGAGAGAGTGGATCAGTGAGAGAGAGTGGATCAGAGAGAGAGAGTGGATCAGTGAGAGAGTGGATCAGTGAGACAGAGTGGATTACTGAGAGAGAGTGGATTTGTGAGAGAGAGTGGATCACTGAGAGAGAGTGGATCACTGAGAGAGAGTGGATCAGTGAGAGAGTGGATCAGTGAGAGAGAGTGGATCAGTGAGAGAGTGGATCAGTGAGAGAGAGTGGATCAGTGAGAGAGACTGGATTTGTGAGAGAGAGTGGATAAGTGAGAGAGGGTGGATCAGAGAGAGAGTGGATCAGTGAGAGAGAGTGGATCAGTGAGAGGGAGTGGATCAGTGAGAGAGAGTGGATCAGTGAGAGAGTGTGGATCAGAGAGAGAGTGTGGATCAGTGAGAGAGACTGGATTTGTGAGAGAGAGTGGAGAAGTGAGAGAGTGTGGATCAGTGAGAGAGTGGATCAGTGAGAGGGAGTGGATCAGTGAGAGAGAGTGGATCAGAGAGAGACAGTGGATCAGAGAGAGAGAGAGTGGATCAGAGAGAGAGTGTGGATCAGAGAGAGAGAGTGGATCAGAGAGAGAGAGTGGATCAGTGAGAGAGACTGGATCAGAGAGAGAGTGTGGATCAGAGAGAGAGAGTGGATCAGAGAGAGTGTGGATCAGAGAGAGAGTGTGGATCAGAGAGAGAGAGTGGATCAGAGAGAGAGTGGATCAGAGAGAGAGTGTGGATCAGAGAGAGAGTGTGGATCAGAGAGAGAGTTGATCAGTGAGAGAGAGTGGATCACTGAGAGAGAGTGGATCAGAGAGAGAGAGTGGATCACTGAGAGAGAGTGGATCAGAGAGAGAGAGTGGATCAGTGAGAGAGTGGATCAGTGAGAGAGAGTGGATCAGTGAGAGAGTGGATCAGTGAGAGAGAGTGGATCAGTGAGAGAGAGTGGATCAGTGAGAGGGTGGATGAGAGAGAGAGTGGATCAGTGAGAGAGAGTGGATCAGTGAGAGGGAGTGGATCAGTGAGAGAGAGTGGATCAGTGAGAGAGTGTGGATCAGAGAGAGAGTGTGGATCAGTGAGAGAGACTGGATTTGTGAGAGAGAGTGGATCAGTGAGAGAGTGTGGATCAGTGAGAGGGAGTGGATCAGTGAGAGAGAGTGGATCAGAGAGAGAGAGTGGATCAGAGAGAGAGAGAGTGGATCAGAGAGAGAGAGTGGATCAGAGAGAGTGTGGATCAGAGAGAGAGAGTGGATCAGAGAGAGAGAGTGGATCAGTGAGAGAGAGTGGATCAGAGAGAGTGTGGATCAGAGAGAGAGAGTGGATCAGAGAGAGAGTGTGGATCAGAGAGAGAGTGTGGATCAGAGAGAGAGTGGATCAGAGAGAGAGTGGATCAGACAGAGAATGTGGATCAGAGGTTCAGAGAGACTGAATCAGAGAAAGAGAGTGGATCAGAGAGAGAGAGTGGATCTGAGAGAGAGAATCAGAGAGAGATCAGAGAGAGATTGAGTGGATCAGAGAGAGAGAGTTGGAATGGATCAGAGAGGTTCAGAGAGAAAGAGAGCAAAATAGAGGGGGAGAGAATCCGAGAGATCGAGAGTGGATCAGAGAGAGAGTGGATCAGTGAGAGAGTGGATCAGAGATAGAGAGTGGATCAGAGAGAGAGTGGATCAGTGAGAGAGTGTGGATCAGTGAGAGAGAGTGGATCAGTGAGAGAGAGTGGATCAGTGAGAGAGAATGGATCAGAGAGAGAGTGTGGATCAGTGAGAGAGAGTGGATCAGAGAGAGAGAGTGGATCAGTGAGAGAGAGTGGATCATTGAGAGAGGGTGGATCAGTGAGAGAGAGTGGATCAGAGAGAGAGAGTGGATCAGAGAGAGAGAGTGGACAGTGAGAGAGAGTGGATCAGTGAGAGAGAGTGGATCAGAGAGAGAGAGTGGATCAGTGAGAGAGTGGATCAGTAAGAAAGAGTGGATCAGTGAGAGAGAGTTGATCATTGAGAGAGAGTGGATCAGAGAGAGAGAGTGGATCAGTGAGAGAGTGGATCAGTGAGAGAGAGTGGATCACTGAGAGAGAGTGGATCAGAGAGAGAGTGGATCAGTGAGAGAGAGTGGATCAGAGAGAGAGAGTGGATCAGAGAGAGAGAGTGGATCAGAGAGAGTGTGGATCAGAGAGAGAGAGTGGATCAGAGAGAGAGTGTGGATCAGAGAGAGAGTGTGGATCAGAGAGAGAGTGGATCAGAGAGAGAGTGGATCAGACAGAGAATGTGGATCAGAGGTTCAGAGAGACTGAATCAGAGAAAGAGAGTGGATCAGAGAGAGAGAGTGGATCTGAGAGAGAGAATCAGAGAGAGATCAGAGAGAGATTGAGTGGATCAGAGAGAGAGAGTTGGAATGGATCAGAGAGGTTCAGAGAGAAAGAGAGCAAAATAGAGGGGGAGAGAATCCGAGAGATCGAGAGTGGATCAGAGAGAGAGTGGATCAGTGAGAGAGTGGATCAGAGATAGAGAGTGGATCAGAGAGAGAGTGGATCAGTGAGAGAGTGTGGATCAGTGAGAGAGAGTGGATCAGTGAGAGAGAGTGGATCAGTGAGAGAGAATGGATCAGAGAGAGAGTGTGGATCAGTGAGAGAGAGTGGATCAGAGAGAGAGAGTGGATCAGTGAGAGAGAGTGGATCATTGAGAGAGGGTGGATCAGTGAGAGAGAGTGGATCAGAGAGAGAGAGTGGATCAGAGAGAGAGAGTGGACAGTGAGAGAGAGTGGATCAGTGAGAGAGAGTGGATCAGAGAGAGAGAGTGGATCAGTGAGAGAGTGGATCAGTAAGAAAGAGTGGATCAGTGAGAGAGAGTTGATCATTGAGAGAGAGTGGATCAGAGAGAGAGAGTGGATCAGTGAGAGAGTGGATCAGTGAGAGAGAGTGGATCACTGAGAGAGAGTGGATCAGAGAGAGAGTGGATCAGTGAGAGAGAGTGGATCACTGTGAGAGAGTGGATCAGAGAGAGAGAGACTGGATCAGTGAGAGAGTGGATCAGTGAGAGAGAGTGGATCAGTGAGAGAGTGGATCAGTGAGAGAGAGTGGATCAGTGAGAGAGTGGATCAGTGAGAGGGTTGATCAGAGAGAGAGTGGATCAGTGAGAGAGAGTGGATCAGTGAGAGGGAGTGGATCAGTGAGAGAGTTTGGATCAGAGAGAGAGTGGTTCAGTGAGAGAGACTGGATTTGTGAGAGAGAGTGGATCAGAGAGGGAGTGTGGATCAGAGAGAGAGAGACTGGATCAGTGAGAGAGTGGATCAGTGAGAGAGAGTGGATCAGTGAGAGAGTGGATCAGTGAGAGAGTGTGTATCAGTGAGAGAGAGTGGATCAGAGAGAGAGTGTGAATCAGAGAGAGAGAGTGGATCAGTGAGAGAGAGTGGATCGGAGAGAATGTGGATCAGAGAGAGAGAGTGGATCAGAGAGAGAGTGTGGATCAGAGAGAGAGTGTGGATCAGAGAGAGAGAGTGGATCAGAGAGAGAGTGTGGATCAGAGAGAGAGTGGATCAGAGAGAGAGAGTGGATCAGAGAGAGAGTGTGGATCAGAGAGAGAGTGTGGATCAGAGAGAGAGTGTGGATCTGAGAGAGAGTGGATCAGTGAGAGAGTGGATCAGTGAGAGAGAGTGGATCACTGAGAGAGAGTGGATCAGAGAGAGATTGGATCAGTGAGAGAGAGTGGATCACTGAGAGAGTGGATCAGTGAGAGAGTGGATCAGTGAGAGAGAGTGGATCAGTGAGAGAGTGGATCAGTGAGAGAGAGTGGATCAGTGAGAGAGAGTGGATCAGTGAGAGGGAGTGGATCAGAGAGAGAGAGTGGATCAGTGAGAGAGTGGATCAGTGAGAGAGAGTGGATCAGTGAGAGAGAGTGGATCACTGAGAGAGAGTGGATCAGAGAGAGAGAGTGGATCAGTGAGAGAGTGGATCAGTGAGAGAGAGTGGATCAGTGAGAGAGTGTGGATCAGAGTGAGAGTGTGGATCAGTGAGAGAGACTGGATTTGTGAGAGAGAGTGGATCAGTGAGAGAGTGTGAATCAGTGAAAGAGTGGATCAGTGGGAGGGAGTGGATCAGTGAGAGAGAGTGGATCAGAGAGAGAGAGTGGATCAGAGAGAGAGAGTGGATCAGAGAGAGAGTGTGGATCAGAGAGAGAGTGTGGATCAGAGAGAGAGTGGATCAGAGAGAGAGTGGATCAGAGAGAGAGAGTGGATCAGAGAGAGAGAGTGGATCAGAGAGAGAGTGTGGATCAGAGAGAGAGTGTGGATCAGAGAGAGAGTGGATCAGAGAGAGAGTGGATCAGAGAGAGAGTGTGGATCAGAGAGAGAGTGTGGATCAGAGAGAGAGTGGATCAGACAGAGAGTGTGGATCAGAGGATCAGAGAGACTGAATCAGAGAAAGAGAGTGGATCAGAGAGAGAGAGTGGATCTGAGAGAGAGGATCAGAGAGAGATCAGAGAGAGATTGAGTGGATCAGAGAAAGCGAGTTGGAATGGATCAGAGAGGTTCAGAGAGAAAGAGAGCAAAATAGAGGGGGAGAGAATCCGAGAGATCGAGAGTGGATCAGAGAGAGAGTGGATCAGTGAGAGAGTGTGGATCAGTGAGAGAGAGTGGATCAGTGAGAGAGAGTGGATCAGAGAGAGAGAGTGGATCAGTGAGAGAGAGTGGATCAGAGAGAGAGTGGATCAGTGAGAGAGAGTGGATCAGAGAGAGAGAGTGGTTCAGTGAGAGAGAGTGGATCAGTGAGAAAGAGTTGATCAGTGAGAGAGAGTGGATCAGTGAGAGAGTGGATCAATGAGAGAGTGGATCAGAGAGAGAGAGTGGATCAGTGAGAGAGTGGATCACTGAGAGAGAGTGGATCACTGAGAGAGAGTGTATCAGTGAGAGAGTGGATCAGTGAGAGAGAGTGGATCAGTGAGAGAGTGGATCAGTGAGAGAGAGTGGATCAGTGAGAGAGAGTGGATCATTGAGAGGGTGGATCAGAGAGAGAGTGGATCAGTGAGAGAGAGTGGATCAGTGAGAGGGAGTGGATCAGTGAGAGAGAGTGGATCAGTGAGAGAGTGTGGATCAGAGAGAGAGTATGGATCAGTGAGAGAGACTGGATTTGTGAGAGAGAGTGGATCAGTGAGAGAGAGTGGATCAGTGAGAGAGTGGATCAGTGAGAGAGAGTGGATCAGTGAGAGAGAGTGGATCAGAGAGAGGGAGTGGATCAGTGAGAGAGTGGATCAGTGAGAAAGAGTGGATCAGTGAGAGAGAGTGGATCAGTGAGAGAGAGTGGATCAGAGAGAGAGAGTGGATCAGTGAGAGAGTGGATCAGTGAGACAGAGTGGATCACTGAGAGAGAGTGGATCAGTGAGAGAGTGGAACACTGAGAGAGAGTGGATCACTGAGAGAGAGTGGATCAGTGAGAGAGAGTGGATCAGTGAGAGAGTGGATCAGTGAGAGAGAGTGGATCAGTGAGAGAGAGTGGATCAGTGAGAGGGTGGATCAGAGAGAGAGTGGATCAGTGAGAGAGAGTGGATCAGTGAGAGGGAGTGGATCAGTGAGAGAGAGTGGATCAGTGAGAGAGTGTGGATCAGAGAGAGAGTGTGGATCAGTGAGAGAGACTGGATTTGTGAGAGAGAGTGGATCAGTGAGAGAGTGTGGATCAGTGAGACAGTGGATCAGTGAGAGGGAGTGGATCAGTGAGAGAGAGTGGATCAGAGAGAGAGAGTTGATCAGTGAGAGAGAGTGGATCAGTGAGAGAGTGGATCAAAGAGAGAGTGGATCAGAGAGAGAGAGTGGATCAGTGAGAGAGTGGATCACTGAGAGAGAGTGGATCACTGAGAGAGAATGTATCAGTGAGAGAGTGGATCAGTGAGAGAGAGTGGATCAGTGAGAGAGTGGATCAGTGAGAGAGAGTGGATCAGTGAGAAAGAGTGGATCAGTGAGAGAGAGTGCATCAGAGAGAGAGTGGATCAGTGAGAGAGAGTGCATCAGAGAGAGAGAGTGGATCATAGAGAGAGAATGGATTAGTGAGAGAGAGTGGATCAGTGAGAGAGAGTGGATCAGTGAGAGAGAGTGGATCAGAGAGAGAGTGTGGATCAGTGAGAGAGAGTGGATCAGAGAGAGAGAGTGGATCAGTGAGAGAGAGTGGATCAGAGAGAGAGTGGATCAGTGAGAGAGAGTGGATCAGTGAGAAAGAGTGGATCAGTGAGAGAGAGTGGATCAGAGAGAGAGTGGATCAGTGAGAGAGAGTGGATCAGTGAGAGAGTGGATCAATGAGAGAGTGGATCAGAGAGAGAGAGTGGATCAGTGAGAGAGTGGATCACTGAGAGAGAGTGGATCACTGAGAGAGAGTGTATCAGTGAGAGAGTGGATCAGTGAGAGAGAGTGGATCAGTGAGAGAGTGGATCAGTGAGAGAGAGTGGATCAGTGAGAGAGAGTGGATCATTGAGAGGGTGGATCAGAGAGAGAGTGGATCAGTGAGAGAGAGTGGATCAGTGAGAGGGAGTGGATCAGTGAGAGAGAGTGGATCAGTGAGAGAGTGTGGATCAGAGAGAGAGTATGGATCAGTGAGAGAGACTGGATTTGTGAGAGAGAGTGGATCAGTGAGAGAGAGTGGATCAGTGAGAGAGTGGATCAGTGAGAGAGAGTGGATCAGTGAGAGAGAGTGGATCAGAGAGAGGGAGTGGATCAGTGAGAGAGTGGATCAGTGAGAAAGAGTGGATCAGTGAGAGAGAGTGGATCAGTGAGAGAGAGTGGATCAGAGAGAGAGAGTGGATCAGTGAGAGAGTGGATCAGTGAGACAGAGTGGATCACTGAGAGAGAGTGGATCAGTGAGAGAGTGGAACACTGAGAGAGAGTGGATCACTGAGAGAGAGTGGATTTGTGAGAGAGAGTGGATCACTGAGAGAGAGTGGATCACTGAGAGAGAGTGGATCAGTGAGAGAGTGGATCAGTGAGAGAGAGTGGATCAGTGAGAGCGTGGATCAGTGAGAGAGAGTGGATCAGTGAGAGAGACTGGATTTGTGAGAGAGAGTGGATAAGTGAGAGAGGGTGGATCAGAGAGAGAGTGGATCAGTGAGAGAGAGTGGATCAGTGAGAGGGAGTGGATCAGTGAGAGAGAGTGGATCAGTGAGAGAGTGTGGATCAGAGAGAGAGTGTGGATCAGTGAGAGAGACTGGATTTGTGAGAGAGAGTGGATAAGTGAGAGAGTGTGGATCAGTGAGAGAGTGGATCAGTGAGAGGGAGTGGATCAGTGAGAGAGAGTGGATCAGAGAGAGACAGTGGATCAGAGAGAGAGAGTGGATCAGAGAGAGAGTGTGGATCAGAGAGAGAGAGTGGATCAGAGAGAGAGAGTGGATCAGTGAGAGAGACTGGATCAGAGAGAGAGTGTGGATCAGAGAGAGAGAGTGGATCAGAGAGAGTGTGGATCAGAGTGAGAGTGTGGATCAGAGAGAGAGAGTGGATCAGAGAGAGAGTGGATCAGAGAGAGAGTGTGGATCAGAGAGAGAGTGTGGATCAGAGAGAGAGTTGATCAGTGAGAGAGAGTGGATCACTGAGAGAGAGTGGATCAGAGAGAGAGAGTGGATCACTGAGAGAGAGTGGATCAGAGAGAGAGAGTGGATCAGTGAGAGAGTGGATCAGTGAGAGAGAGTGGATCAGTGAGAGAGTGGATCAGTGAGAGAGAGTGGATCAGTGAGAGAGAGTGGATCAGTGAGAGGGTGGATGAGAGAGAGAGTGGATCAGTGAGAGAGAGTGGATCAGTGAGAGGGAGTGGATCAGTGAGAGAGAGTGGATCAGTGAGAGAGTGTGGATCAGAGAGAGAGTGTGGATCAGTGAGAGAGACTGGATTTGTGAGAGAGAGTGGATCAGTGAGAGAGTGTGGATCAGTGAGAGGGAGTGGATCAGTGAGAGAGAGTGGATCAGAGAGAGAGAGTGGATCAGAGAGAGAGAGAGTGGATCAGAGAGAGAGAGTGGATCAGAGAGAGAGTGTGGATCAGAGAGAGAGAGTGGATCAGAGAGAGAGAGTGGATCAGTGAGAGAGAGTGGATCAGAGAGAGTGTGGATCAGAGAGAGAGAGTGGATCAGAGAGAGAGTGTGGATCAGAGAGAGAGTGTGGATCAGAGAGAGAGTGGATCAGAGAGAGAGTGGATCAGACAGAGAGTGTGGATCAGAGGTTCAGAGAGACTGAATCAGAGAAAGAGAGTGGATCAGAGAGAGAGAGTGGATCTGAGAGAGAGAATCAGAGAGAGATCAGAGAGAGATTGAGTGGATCAGAGAGAGAGAGTTGGAATGGATCAGAGAGGTTCAGAGAGAAAGAGAGCAAAATAGAGGGGGAGAGAATCCGAGAGATCGAGAGTGGATCAGAGAGAGAGTGGATCAGTGAGAGAGTGGATCAGAGATAGAGAGTGGATCAGAGAGAGAGTGGATCAGTGAGAGAGTGTGGATCAGTGAGAGAGAGTGGATCAGTGAGAGAGAGTGGATCAGTGAGAGAGAATGGATCAGAGAGAGAGTGTGGATCAGTGAGAGAGAGTGGATCAGAGAGAGAGAGTGGATCAGTGAGAGAGAGTGGATCATTGAGAGAGGGTGGATCAGTGAGAGAGAGTGGATCAGAGAGAGAGTGTGGATCAGAGAGAGAGAGTGGACAGTGAGAGAGAGTGGATCATTGAGAGAGAGTGGATCAGAGAGAGAGAGTGGATCAGTGAGAGAGTGGATCAGTGAGAAAGAGTGGATCAGTGAGAGAGAGTTGATCATTGAGAGAGAGTGGATCAGAGAGAGAGAGTGGATCAGTGAGAGAGTGGATCAGTGAGAGAGAGTGGATCACTGAGAGAGAGTGGATCAGAGAGAGAGTGGATCAGTGAGAGAGAGTGGATCACTGTGAGAGAGTGGATCAGAGAGAGAGAGACTGGATCAGTGAGAGAGTGGATCAGTGAGAGAGAGTGGATCAGTGAGAGAGTGGATCAGTGAGAGAGAGTGGATCAGTGAGAGAGTGGATCAGTGAGAGGGTTGATCAGAGAGAGAGTGGATCAGTGAGAGAGAGTGGATCAGTGAGAGGGAGTGGATCAGTGAGAGAGAGTGGATCAGTGAGGGAGTTTGGATCAGAGAGAGAGTGTGGTTCAGTGAGAGAGACTGGATTTGTGAGAGAGAGTGGATCAGAGAGGGAGTGTGGATCAGAGAGAGAGAGACTGGATCAGTGAGAGAGTGGATCAGTGAGAGAGAGTGGATCAGTGAGAGAGTGGATCAGAGAGAGAGAGTGGATCAGAGAGAGAGTGTGGATCAGAGAGAGAGAGTGGATCAGTGAGAGAGTGTGTATCGGTGAGAGAGAGTGGATCAGAGAGAGAGAGTGGATCAGAGAGAGAGAGTGGATCAGAGAGAGAGTGTGGATCAGAGAGAGAGAGTGGATCAGTGAGAGAGAGTGGATCAGAGAGGGAGTGTGGATCAGAGAGAGAGAGTGGATCAGAGAGAGAGTGTGGATCAGAGAGAGAGTGTGGATCAGAGAGAGAGTGTGGATCTGAGAGAGAGTGGATCAGTGAGAGAGTGGATCAGTGAGAGAGAGTGGATCACTGAGAGAGAGTGGATCAGAGAGAGAGATTGGATCAGTGAGAGAGAGTGGATCACTGAGAGAGAGTGGATCAGAGAGAGAGAGTGGATCAGTGAGAGAGTGGATCAGTGAGAGAGAGTGGATCAGTGAGAGAGTGGATCAGTGAGAGAGAGTGGATCAGTGAGAGAGAGTGGATCAGTGAGAGGGAGTGCATCAGTGAGAGAGAGTGGATCAGTGAGAGAGTGTGGATCAGAGAGAGAGTGTGGATCAGTGAGAGAGACTGGATTTGTGAGAGAGAGTGGATCAGTGAGAGAGTGGATCAGTGAGAGGGAGTGGATCAGTGAGAGAGAGTGGATCAGAGAGAGAGAGTGGATCAGAGAGAGAGAGTGGATCAGAGAGAGAGTGTGGATCAGAGAGAGAGTGTGGATCAGAGAGAGAGTGGATCAGAGAGAGAGTGGATCAGAGAGAGAGTGTGGATCAGAGAGAGAGTGTGGATCAGAGAGAGAGTGGATCAGACAGAGAGTGTGGATCAGAGGATCAGAGAGACTGAATCAGAGAAAGAGAGTGGATCAGAGAGAGAGAGTGGATCTGAGAGAGAGGATCAGAGAGAGATCAGAGAGAGATTGAGTGGATCAGAGAAAGCGAGTTGGAATGGATCAGAGAGGTTCAGAGAGAAAGAGAGCAAAATAGAGGGGGAGAGAATCCGAGAGATCGAGAGTGGATCAGAGAGAGAGTGGATCAGTGAGAGAGAGTGGATCAGTGAGAGAGAGTGGATCAGAGAGAGAGTGTGGATCAGTGAGAGAGAGTGGATCAGAGAGAGAGAGTGGATCAGTGAGAGAGAGTGGATCAGAGAGAGAGTGGATCAGTGAGAGAGAGTGGATCAGAGAGAGAGAGTGGTTCAGTGAGAGAGAGTGGATCAGTGAGAAAGAGTTGATCAGTGAGAGAGAGTGGATCAGTGAGAGAGTGGATCAATGAGAGAGTGGATCAGAGAGAGAGAGTGGATCAGTGAGAGAGTGGATCACTGAGAGAGAGTGGATCACTGAGAGAGAGTGTATCAGTGAGAGAGTGGATCAGTGAGAGAGAGTGGATCAGTGAGAGAGTGGATCAGTGAGAGAGAGTGGAACAGTGAGAGAGAGTGGATCATTGAGAGGGTGGATCAGAGAGAGAGTGGATCAGTGAGAGAGAGTGGATCAGTGAGAGGGAGTGGATCAGTGAGAGAGAGTGGATCAGTGAGAGAGTGTGGATCAGAGAGAGAGTATGGATCAGTGAGAGAGACTGGATTTGTGAGAGAGAGTGGATCAGTGAGAGAGAGTGGATCAGTGAGAGAGTGGATCAGTGAGAGAGAGTGGATCAGTGAGAGAGAGTGGATCAGAGAGAGGGAGTGGATCAGTGAGAGAGTGGATCAGTGAGAAAGAGTGGATCAGTGAGAGAGAGTGGATCAGTGAGAGAGAGTGGATCAGAGAGAGAGAGAGTGGATCAGTGAGAGAGTGGATCAGTGAGACAGAGTGGATCACTGAGAGAGAGTGGATCAGTGAGAGAGTGGAACACTGAGAGAGAGTGGATCACTGAGAGAGAGTGGATTTGTGAGAGAGAGTGGATCACTGAGAGAGAGTGGATCACTGAGAGAGAGTGGATCAGTGAGAGAGTGGATCAGTGAGAGAGAGTGGATCAGTGAGAGAGTGGATCAGTGAGAGAGAGTGGATCAGTGAGAGAGACTGGATTTGTGAGAGAGAGTGGATAAGTGAGAGAGGGTGGATCAGAGAGAGAGTGGATCAGTGAGAGAGAGTGGATCAGTGAGAGGGAGTGGATCAGTGAGAGAGAGTGGATCAGTGAGAGAGTGTGGATCAGAGAGACAGTGTGGATCAGTGAGAGAGACTGGATTTGTGAGAGAGAGTGGATAAGTGAGAGAGTGTGGATCAGTGAGAGAGTGGATCAGTGAGAGGGAGTGGATCAGTGAGAGAGAGTGGATCAGAGAGAGACAGTGGATCAGAGAGAGAGAGTGGATCAGAGAGAGAGTGTGGATCAGAGAGAGAGAGTGGATCAGAGAGAGAGAGTGGATCAGTGAGAGAGACTGGATCAGAGAGAGAGTGTGGATCAGAGAGAGAGAGTGGATCAGAGAGAGTGTGGATCAGAGTGAGAGTGTGGATCAGAGAGAGAGAGTGGATCAGAGAGAGAGTGGATCAGAGAGAGAGTGTGGATCAGAGAGAGAGTGTGGATCAGAGAGAGAGTTGATCAGTGAGAGAGAGTGGATCACTGAGAGAGAGTGGATCAGAGAGAGAGAGTGGATCACTGAGAGAGAGTGGATCAGAGAGAGAGAGTGGATCAGTGAGAGAGTGGATCAGTGAGAGAGAGTGGATCAGTGAGAGAGTGGATCAGTGAGAGAGAGTGGATCAGTGAGAGAGAGTGGATCAGTGAGAGGGTGGATGAGAGAGAGAGTGGATCAGTGAGAGAGAGTGGATCAGTGAGAGGGAGTGGATCAGTGAGAGAGAGTGGATCAGTGAGAGAGTGTGGATCAGAGAGAGAGTGTGGATCAGTGAGAGAGACTGGATTTGTGAGAGAGAGTGGATCAGTGAGAGAGTGTGGATCAGTGAGAGGGAGTGGATCAGTGAGAGAGAGTGGATCAGAGAGAGAGAGTGGATCAGAGAGAGAGAGAGTGGATCAGAGAGAGAGAGTGGATCAGAGAGAGAGTGTGGATCAGAGAGAGAGAGTGGATCAGAGAGAGAGAGTGGATCAGTGAGAGAGAGTGGATCAGAGAGAGTGTGGATCAGAGAGAGAGAGTGGATCAGAGAGAGAGTGTGGATCAGAGAGAGAGTGTGGATCAGAGAGAGAGTGGATCAGACAGAGAGTGGATCAGACAGAGAGTGTGGATCAGAGGTTCAGAGAGACTGAATCAGAGAAAGAGAGTGGATCAGAGAGAGAGAGTGGATCTGAGAGAGAGAATCAGAGAGAGATCAGAGAGAGATTGAGTGGATCAGAGAGAGAGAGTTGGAATGGATCAGAGAGGTTCAGAGAGAAAGAGAGCAAAATAGAGGGGGAGAGAATCCGAGAGATCGAGAGTGGATCAGAGAGAGAGTGGATCAGTGAGAGAGTGGATCAGAGATAGAGAGTGGATCAGAGAGAGAGTGGATCAGTGAGAGAGTGTGGATCAGTGAGAGAGAGTGGATCAGTGAGAGAGAGTGGATCAGTGAGAGAGAATGGATCAGAGAGAGAGTGTGGATCAGTGAGAGAGTGGATCAGTGAGAGAGAGTGGATCAGTGAGAAAGAGTGGATCAGTGAGAGGGTGGATCAGTGAGAGAGAGTGGATCAGTGAGAGAGAGTGGATCAGTGAGAGAGTGTGGATCAGAGAGAGAGAGTGGATCAGTGAGAGTGAGTGGATTTGTGAGAGAAAGTGGATCAGTGAGAGAGAGTGGATCAGTGAGAGAGTGGATCAGTGAGAGAGTGGATCAGTGAGAGGGAGTGGATCAGTGAGAGAGAGTGAATCAGTGAGAGAGAGTGGATCAGTGAGAGAGAGTGGATCAGAGAGATAGTGGATCAGTGAGAGAGAGTGGATCAGAGAGAGAGAGTGGATCAGTGAGAGAGAGTGGATCAGTGAGAGGGTGGATCAGAGAGAGAGTGGATCAGTGAGAGAGAGTGGATCAGTGAGAGGTTAGATCAGTGAGAGAGAGTGGATCAGTGAGAGAGAGTGGTTCAGTGAGAGAGAGTGGATCAGTGAGAGGGTGGATCAGTGAGAGAGAGTGGATCAGTGAGAGAGAGTGGATCAGTGAGAGAGTGTGGATCAGAGAGAGAGAGTGGATCAGTGAGAGTGAGTGGATTTGTGAGAGAGAGTGGATCAGTGAGAGAGAGTGGATCAGTGAGAGAGTGGATCAGTGAGAGAGTGGATCAGTGAGAGGGAGAGGATCAGTGAGAGAGAGTGAATCAGTGAGAGAGAGTGGATCAGTGAGAGAGAGTGGATCAGAGAGATAGTGGATCAGTGAGAGAGAGTGGATCAGAGAGAGAGAGTGGATCCGTGAGAGAGTGGATCAGAGAGAGAGAATGGATCAGAGAGAGAGTGGATCAGTGAGAGAGTGTGGATCAGTGAGAGAGAGTGGATCAGTGAGAGAGTGTGGATCAGAGAGAGAGAGTGGATCAGTGAGAGATAGTGGATCAGTGAGAGAGAGTGGATCAGTGAGAGAGTGGATCAGTGAAAGAGTGGATCAGTGAGAGAGAGTGGATCAGTGAGAGATAGTGGATCAGTGAGAGAGTGGATCAGTGAGTGAGAGTGGATCAGAGAGAGAGAGTGGATCAGTGAGAGAGAGTGGATCAGTGAGAGAGAGTGGATCAGTGAGAGGGTGGATCAGAGAGAGAGTGGATCAGTGAGAGAGAGTGGATCAGTGAGAGGTTAGATCAGTGAGAGAGAGTGGATCAGTGAGAGAGAGTGGATCAGTGAGAGAGAGTGGATCAGTGAGAGGGTGGATCAGTGAGAGAGAGTGGATCAGTGAGAGAGAGTGGATCAGTGAGAGAGAGTGGATCAGTGAGAAAGAGTTGATCAGTGAGAGAGAGTGGATCAGTGAGAGAGTGGATCAATGAGAGAGTGGATCAGAGAGAGAGAGTGGATCAGTGAGAGAGTGGATCACTGAGAGAGAGTGGATCACTGAGAGAGAGTGTATCAGTGAGAGAGTGGATCAGTGAGAGAGAGTGGATCAGTGAGAGAGTGGATCAGTGAGAGAGAGTGGATCAGTGAGAGAGAGTGGATCATTGAGAGGGTGGATCAGAGAGAGAGTGGATCAGTGAGAGAGAGTGGATCAGTGAGAGGGAGTGGATCAGTGAGAGAGAGTGGATCAGTGAGAGAGTGTGGATCAGAGAGAGAGTATGGATCAGTGAGAGAGACTGGATTTGTGAGAGAGAGTGGATCAGTGAGAGAGAGTGGATCAGTGAGAGAGTGGATCAGTGAGAGAGAGTGGATCAGTGAGAGAGAGTGGATCAGAGAGAGGGAGTGGATCAGTGAGAGAGTGGATCAGTGAGAAAGAGTGGATCAGTGAGAGAGAGTGGATCAGTGAGAGAGAGTGGATCAGAGAGAGAGAGAGTGGATCAGTGAGAGAGTGGATCAGTGAGACAGAGTGGATCACTGAGAGAGAGTGGATCAGTGAGAGAGTGGAACACTGAGAGAGAGTGGATCACTGAGAGAGAGTGGATTTGTGAGAGAGAGTGGATCACTGAGAGAGAGTGGATCACTGAGAGAGAGTGGATCAGTGAGAGAGTGGATCAGTGAGAGAGAGTGGATCAGTGAGAGAGTGGATCAGTGAGAGAGAGTGGATCAGTGAGAGAGACTGGATTTGTGAGAGAGAGTGGATAAGTGAGAGAGGGTGGATCAGAGAGAGAGTGGATCAGTGAGAGAGAGTGGATCAGTGAGAGGGAGTGGATCAGTGAGAGAGAGTGGATCAGTGAGAGAGTGTGGATCAGAGGGAGAGTGTGGATCAGTGAGAGAGACTGGATTTGTGAGAGAGAGTGGATAAGTGAGAGAGTGTGGATCAGTGAGAGAGTGGATCAGTGAGAGGGAGTGGATCAGTGAGAGAGAGTGGATCAGAGAGAGACAGTGGATCAGAGAGAGAGAGTGGATCAGAGAGAGAGTGTGGATCAGAGAGAGAGAGTGGATCAGAGAGAGAGAGTGGATCAGTGAGAGAGACTGGATCAGAGAGAGAGTGTGGATCAGAGAGAGAGAGTGGATCAGAGAGAGTGTGGATCAGAGTGAGAGTGTGGATCAGAGAGAGAGAGTGGATCAGAGAGAGAGTGGATCAGAGAGAGAGTGTGGATCAGAGAGAGAGTGTGGATCAGAGAGAGAGTTGATCAGTGAGAGAGAGTGGATCACTGAGAGAGAGTGGATCAGAGAGATAGTGGATCAGTGAGAGAGAGTGGATCAGAGAGAGAGAGTGGATCCGTGAGAGAGTGGATCAGAGAGAGAGAATGGATCAGAGAGAGAGTGGATCAGTGAGAGAGTGTGGATCAGAGAGAGAGAGTGGATCAGTGAGAGATAGTGGATCAGTGAGAGAGTGGATCAGTGAGTGAGAGTGGATCAGAGAGAGAGAGTGGATCAGTGAGAGAGAGTGGATCAGTGAGAGAGAGTGGATCAGTGAGAGGGTGGATCAGAGAGAGAGTGGATCAGTGAGAGAGAGTGGATCAGTGAGAGGTTAGATCAGTGAGAGAGAGTGGATCAGTGAGAGAGAGTGGATCAGTGAGAGAGAGTGGATCAGTGAGAGGGTGGATCAGTGAGAGAGAGTGGATCAGTGAGAGAGAGTGGATCAGTGAGAGAGTGTGGATCAGAGAGAGAGAGTGGATCAGTGAGAGTGAGTGGATTTGTGAGAGAGAGTGGATCAGTGAGAGAGAGTGGATCAGTGAGAGAGTGGATCAGTGAGAGAGTGGATCAGTGAGAGGGAGAGGATCAGTGAGAGAGAGTGAATCAGTGAGAGAGAGTGGATCAGTGAGAGAGAGTGGATCAGAGAGATAGTGGATCAGTGAGAGAGAGTGGATCAGAGAGAGAGAGTGGATCCGTGAGAGAGTGGATCAGAGAGAGAGAATGGATCAGAGAGAGAGTGGATCAGTGAGAGAGTGTGGATCAGTGAGAGAGAGTGGATCAGTGAGAGAGTGTGGATCAGAGAGAGAGAGTGGATCAGTGAGAGAGAGTGTATCAGTGAGAGAGTGGATCAGTGAAAGAGTGGATCAGTGAGAGAGAGTGGATCAGTGAGAGATAGTGGATCAGTGAGAGAGTGGATCAGTGAGTGAGAGTGGATCAGAGAGAGAGAGTGGATCAGTGAGAGAGAGTGGATCAGTGAGAGAGTGGATCAGTGAGAGAGTGGATCAGTGAGAGGGAGTGGATCAGTGAGAGAGAGTGAATCAGTGAGAGAGAGTGGAACAGTGAGAGAGAGTGGATCAGAGAGAGAGAGTGGATCAGTGAGAGAGAGTGGATCAGAGAGAGAGAGTGGATCAGTGAGAGAGTGGATCAGTGAGTGAGAGTGGATCAGAGAGAGAGAGGATCAGTGAGAGAGTGGATCAGTGAGAGAGAGTGGATCAGTGAGAGAGAGTGGATCAGTGAGAGAGAGTGGATCAGTGAGAGAGTGGATCAGTGAGAGAGAGTGGATCAGTGAGAGAGTGGATCAGTGAGAGAGAGTGGATCAGTGAGAGAGTGGATCAGTGAGAGAGTGGATCAGTGAGAGAGAGTGGATCATTGAGAGAGAGTGGATCAGAGAGAGAGAGTGGATCAGTGAGAGAGTGGATCAGTGAGAAAGAGTGGATCAGTGAGAGAGAGTTGATCATTGAGAGAGAGTGGATCAGAGAGAGAGAGTGGATCAGTGAGAGAGTGGATCAGTGAGAGAGAGTGGATCACTGAGAGAGAGTGGATCAGAGAGAGAGTGGATCAGTGAGAGAGAGTGGATCACTGTGAGAGAGTGGATCAGAGAGAGAGAGACTGGATCAGTGAGAGAGTGGATCAGTGAGAGAGAGTGGATCAGTGAGAGAGTGGATCAGTGAGAGAGAGTGGATCAGTGAGAGAGTGGATCAGTGAGAGGGTTGATCAGAGAGAGAGTGGATCAGTGAGAGAGAGTGGATCAGTGAGAGGGAGTGGATCAGTGAGAGAGAGTGGATCAGTGAGAGAGTTTGGATCAGAGAGAGAGTGTGGTTCAGTGAGAGAGACTGGATTTGTGAGAGAGAGTGGATCAGAGAGGGAGTGTGGATCAGAGAGAGAGAGACTGGATCAGTGAGAGAGTGGATCAGTGAGAGAGAGTGGATCAGTGAGAGAGTGGATCAGAGAGAGAGAGTGGATCAGTGAGAGAGAGTGGATCAGAGAGAGAGAGTGGATCAGTGAGAGAGTGTGTATCAGTGAGAGAGAGTGGATCAGAGAGAGAGAGTGGATCAGAGAGAGAGAGTGGATCAGAGAGAGAGTGTGGATCAGAGAGAGAGAGTGGATCAGTGAGAGAGAGTGGATCAGAGAGGGAGTGTGGATCAGAGAGAGAGAGTGGATCAGTGAGAGAGAGTGGATCAGTGAGAGAGTGTGGATCAGAGAGAGAGAGTGGATCAGTGAGAGTGAGTGGATTTGTGAGAGAGAGTGGATCAGTGAGAGAGAGTGGATCAGTGAGAGAGTGGATCAGTGAGAGAGTGGATCAGTGAGAGGGAGAGGATCAGTGAGAGAGAGTGAATCAGTGAGAGAGAGTGGATCAGTGAGAGAGAGTGGATCAGAGAGATAGTGGATCAGTGAGAGAGAGTGGATCAGAGAGAGAGAGTGGATCCGTGAGAGAGTGGATCAGAGAGAGAGAATGGATCAGAGAGAGAGTGGATCAGTGAGAGAGTGTGGATCAGTGAGAGAGAGTGGATCAGTGAGAGAGTGTGGATCAGAGAGAGAGAGTGGATCAGTGAGAGATAGTGGATCAGTGAGAGAGAGTGGATCAGTGAGAGAGTGGATCAGTGAAAGAGTGGATCAGTGAGAGAGAGTGGATCAGAGAGAGAGAGTGGATCAGTGAGAGAGAGTGGATCAGTGAGAGAGAGTGGATCAGTGAGAGGGTGGATCAGAGAGAGAGTGGATCAGTGAGAGAGAGTGGATCAGTGAGAGGTTAGATCAGTGAGAGAGAGTGGATCAGTGAGAGAGAGTGGATCAGTGAGAGAGAGTGGATCAGTGAGAGGGTGGATCAGTGAGAGAGAGTGGATCAGTGAGAGAGAGTGGATCAGTGAGAGAGAGTGGATCAGTGAGAAAGAGTTGATCAGTGAGAGAGAGTGGATCAGTGAGAGAGTGGATCAATGAGAGAGTGGATCAGAGAGAGAGAGTGGATCAGTGAGAGAGTGGATCACTGAGAGAGAGTGGATCACTGAGAGAGAGTGTATCAGTGAGAGAGTGGATCAGTGAGAGAGAGTGGATCAGTGAGAGAGTGGATCAGTGAGAGAGAGTGGATCAGTGAGAGAGAGTGGATCATTGAGAGGGTGGATCAGAGAGAGAGTGGATCAGTGAGAGAGAGTGGATCAGTGAGAGGGAGTGGATCAGTGAGAGAGAGTGGATCAGTGAGAGAGTGTGGATCAGAGAGAGAGTATGGATCAGTGAGAGAGACTGGATTTGTGAGAGAGAGTGGATCAGTGAGAGAGAGTGGATCAGTGAGAGAGTGGATCAGTGAGAGAGAGTGGATCAGTGAGAGAGAGTGGATCAGAGAGAGGGAGTGGATCAGTGAGAGAGTGGATCAGTGAGAAAGAGTGGATCAGTGAGAGAGAGTGGATCAGTGAGAGAGAGTGGATCAGAGAGAGAGAGAGTGGATCAGTGAGAGAGTGGATCAGTGAGACAGAGTGGATCACTGAGAGAGAGTGGATCAGTGAGAGAGTGGAACACTGAGAGAGAGTGGATCACTGAGAGAGAGTGGATTTGTGAGAGAGAGTGGATCACTGAGAGAGAGTGGATCACTGAGAGAGAGTGGATCAGTGAGAGAGTGGATCAGTGAGAGAGAGTGGATCAGTGAGAGAGTGGATCAGTGAGAGAGAGTGGATCAGTGAGAGAGACTGGATTTGTGAGAGAGAGTGGATAAGTGAGAGAGGGTGGATCAGAGAGAGAGTGGATCAGTGAGAGAGAGTGGATCAGTGAGAGGGAGTGGATCAGTGAGAGAGAGTGGATCAGTGAGAGAGTGTGGATCAGAGGGAGAGTGTGGATCAGTGAGAGAGACTGGATTTGTGAGAGAGAGTGGATAAGTGAGAGAGTGTGGATCAGTGAGAGAGTGGAGCAGTGAGAGGGAGTGGATCAGTGAGAGAGAGTGGATCAGAGAGAGACAGTGGATCAGAGAGAGAGAGTGGATCAGAGAGAGAGTGTGGATCAGAGAGAGAGAGTGGATCAGAGAGAGAGAGTGGATCAGTGAGAGAGACTGGATCAGAGAGAGAGTGTGGATCAGAGAGAGAGAGTGGATCAGAGAGAGTGTGGATCAGAGTGAGAGTGTGGATCAGAGAGAGAGAGTGGATCAGAGAGAGAGTGGATCAGAGAGAGAGTGTGGATCAGAGAGAGAGTGTGGATCAGAGAGAGAGTTGATCAGTGAGAGAGAGTGGATCACTGAGAGAGAGTGGATCAGAGAGATAGTGGATCAGTGAGAGAGAGTGGATCAGAGAGAGAGAGTGGATCCGTGAGAGAGTGGATCAGAGAGAGAGAATGGATCAGAGAGAGAGTGGATCAGTGAGAGAGTGTGGATCAGAGAGAGAGAGTGGATCAGTGAGAGATAGTGGATCAGTGAGAGAGAGTGGATCAGTGAGAGAGTGGATCAGTGAAAGAGTGGATCAGTGAGAGAGAGTGGATCAGTGAGAGATAGTGGATCAGTGAGAGAGTGGATCAGTGAGTGAGAGTGGATCAGAGAGAGAGAGTGGATCAGTGAGAGAGAGTGGATCAGTGAGAGAGAGTGGATCAGTGAGAGGGTGGATCAGAGAGAGAGTGGATCAGTGAGAGAGAGTGGATCAGTGAGAGGTTAGATCAGTGAGAGAGAGTGGATCAGTGAGAGAGAGTGGATCAGTGAGAGAGAGTGGATCAGTGAGAGGGTGGATCAGTGAGAGAGAGTGGATCAGTGAGAGAGAGTGGATCAGTGAGAGAGTGTGGATCAGAGAGAGAGAGTGGATCAGTGAGAGTGAGTGGATTTGTGAGAGAGAGTGGATCAGTGAGAGAGAGTGGATCAGTGAGAGAGTGGATCAGTGAGAGAGTGGATCAGTGAGAGGGAGAGGATCAGTGAGAGAGAGTGAATCAATGAGAGAGAGTGGATCAGTGAGAGAGAGTGGATCAGAGAGATAGTGGATCAGTGAGAGAGAGTGGATCAGAGAGAGAGAGTGGATCCGTGAGAGAGTGGATCAGAGAGAGAGAATGGATCAGAGAGAGAGTGGATCAGTGAGAGAGTGTGGATCAGTGAGAGAGAGTGGATCAGTGAGAGAGTGTGGATCAGAGAGAGAGAGTGGATCAGTGAGAGAGAGTGGATCAGTGAGAGAGTGGATCAGTGAAAGAGTGGATCAGTGAGAGAGAGTGGATCAGTGAGAGATAGTGGATCAGTGAGAGAGTGGATCAGTGAGTGAGAGTGGATCAGAGAGAGAGAGTGGATCAGTGAGAGAGAGTGGATCAGTGAGAGAGTGTGGATCAGTGAGAGAGAGTGGATCATTGAGAGAGAGTGGATCAGAGAGAGAGAGTGGATCAGTGAGAGAGTGGATCAGTGAGAAAGAGTGGATCAGTGAGAGAGAGTTGATCATTGAGAGAGAGTGGATCAGAGAGAGAGAGTGGATCAGTGAGAGAGTGGATCAGTGAGAGAGAGTGGATCAGTGAGAGAGAGTGGAACAGTGAGAGAGAGTGGATCAGAGAGAGAGAGTGGATCAGTGAGAGAGAGTGGATCAGAGAGAGAGAGTGGATCAGTGAGAGAGTGGATCAGTGAGTGAGAGTGGATCAGAGAGAGAGAGGATCAGTGAGAGAGTGGATCAGTGAGAGAGAGTGGATCAGTGAGAGAGAGTGGATCAGTGAGAGAGAGTGGATCAGTGAGAGAGTGGATCAGTGAGAGAGTGGATCAGTGAGAGAGTGGATCAGTGAGAGAGTGGATCAGTGAGAGAGAGTGGATCATTGAGAGAGAGTGGATCAGAGAGAGAGAGTGGATCAGTGAGAGAGTGGATCAGTGAGAAAGAGTGGATCAGTGAGAGAGAGTTGATCATTGAGAGAGAGTGGATCAGAGAGAGAGAGTGGATCAGTGAGAGAGTGGATCAGTGAGAGAGAGTGGATCACTGAGAGAGAGTGGATCAGAGAGAGAGTGGATCAGTGAGAGAGAGTGGATCACTGTGAGAGAGTGGATCAGAGAGAGAGAGACTGGATCAGTGAGAGAGTGGATCAGTGAGAGAGAGTGGATCAGTGAGAGAGTGGATCAGTGAGAGAGAGTGGATCAGTGAGAGAGTGGATCAGTGAGAGGGTTGATCAGAGAGAGAGTGGATCAGTGAGAGAGAGTGGATCAGTGAGAGGGAGTGGATCAGTGAGAGAGAGTGGATCAGTGAGAGAGTTTGGATCAGAGAGAGAGTGTGGTTCAGTGAGAGAGACTGGATTTGTGAGAGAGAGTGGATCAGAGAGGGAGTTTGGATCAGAGAGAGAGAGACTGGATCAGTGAGAGAGTGGATCAGTGAGAGAGAGTGGATCAGTGAGTGAGTGGATCAGAGAGAGAGAGTGGATCAGAGAGAGAGTGTGGATCAGAGAGAGAGAGTGGATCAGTGAGAGAGTGTGTATCAGTGAGAGAGAGTGGATCAGAGAGAGAGAGTGGATCAGAGAGAGAGAGTGGATCAGAGAGAGAGTGTGGATCAGAGAGAGAGAGTGGATCAGTGAGAGAGAGTGGATCAGAGAGGGAGTGTGGATCAGAGAGAGAGAGTGGATCAGAGAGAGAGTGTGGATCAGAGAGAGAGTGTGGATCAGAGAGAGAGTGTGGATCTGAGAGAGAGTGGATCAGTGAGAGAGTGGATCAGTGAGAGAGAGTGGATCACTGAGAGAGAGTGGATCAGAGAGAGAGATTGGATCAGTGAGAGAGAGTGGATCACTGAGAGAGAGTGGATCAGAGAGAGAGAGTGGATCAGTGAGAGAGTGGATCAGTGAGAGAGAGTGGATCAGTGAGAGAGTGGATCAGTGAGAGAGAGTGGATCAGTGAGAGAGAGTGGATCAGTGAGAGGGAGTGCATCAGTGAGAGAGAGTGGATCAGTGAGAGAGTGTGGATCAGAGAGAGAGTGTGGATCAGTGAGAGAGACTGGATTTGTGAGAGAGAGTGGATCAGTGAGAGAGTGGATCAGTGAGAGGGAGTGGATCAGTGAGAGAGAGTGGATCAGAGAGAGAGAGTGGATCAGAGAGAGAGTGTGGATCAGAGAGAGAGTGTGGATCAGAGAGAGAGTGGATCAGAGAGAGAGTGGATCAGAGAGAGAGTGTGGATCAGAGAGAGAGTGTGGATCAGAGAGAGAGTGGATCAGACAGAGAGTGTGGATCAGAGGATCAGAGAGACTGAATCAGAGAAAGAGAGTGGATCAGAGAGAGAGAGTGGATCTGAGAGAGAGGATCAGAGAGAGATCAGAGAGAGATTGAGTGGATCAGAGAAAGCGAGTTGGAATGGATCAGAGAGGTTCAGAGAGAAAGAGAGCAAAATAGAGGGGGAGAGAATCCGAGAGATCGAGAGTGGATCAGAGAGAGAGTGGATCAGTGAGAGAGAGTGGATCAGTGAGAGAGAGTGGATCAGAGAGAGAGTGTGGATCAGTGAGAGAGAGTGGATCAGAGAGAGAGAGTGGATCAGTGAGAGAGAGTGGATCAGAGAGAGAGTGGATCAGTGAGAGAGAGTGGATCAGAGAGAGAGAGTGGTTCAGTGAGAGAGAGTGGATCAGTGAGAAAGAGTTGATCAGTGAGAGAGAGTGGATCAGTGAGAGAGTGGATCAATGAGAGAGTGGATCAGAGAGAGAGAGTGGATCAGTGAGAGAGTGGATCACTGAGAGAGAGTGGATCACTGAGAGAGAGTGTATCAGTGAGAGAGTGGATCAGTGAGAGAGAGTGGATCAGTGAGAGAGTGGATCAGTGAGAGAGAGTGGATCAGTGAGAGAGAGTGGATCATTGAGAGGGTGGATCAGAGAGAGAGTGGATCATTGAGAGAGAGTGGATCAGTGAGAGGGAGTGGATCAGTGAGAGAGAGTGGATCAGTGAGAGAGTGTGGATCAGAGAGAGAGTATGGATCAGTGAGAGAGACTGGATTTGTGAGAGAGAGTGGATCAGTGAGAGAGAGTGGATCAGTGAGAGAGTGGATCAGTGAGAGAGAGTGGATCAGTGAGAGAGAGTGGATCAGAGAGAGGGAGTGGATCAGTGAGAGAGTGGATCAGTGAGAAAGAGTGGATCAGTGAGAGAGAGTGGATCAGTGAGAGAGAGTGGATCAGAGAGAGAGAGTGGATCAGTGAGAGAGTGGATCAGTGAGACAGAGTGGATCACTGAGAGAGAGTGGATCAGTGAGAGAGTGGAACACTGAGAGAGAGTGGATCACTGAGAGAGAGTGGATCAGTGAGAGAGTGTGGATCAGTGAGAGAGTGGATCAGTGAGAGAGTGGATCAGTGAGAGAGAGTGGATCAGTGAGAGAGAGTGGATCAGTGAGAGGGTGGATCAGAGAGAGAGTGGATCAGTGAGAGAGAGTGGATCAGTGAGAGGGAGTGGATCAGTGAGAGAGAGTGGATCAGTGAGAGAGTGTGGATCAGAGAGAGAGTGTGGATCAGTGAGAGAGACTGGATTTGTGAGAGAGAGTGGTTCAGTGAGAGAGTGTGGATCAGTGAGAGAGTGGATCAGTGAGAGGGAGTGGATCAGTGAGAGAGAGTGGATCAGAGAGAGAGAGTGGATCAGAGAGAGAGAGAGTGGATCAGAGAGAGAGTGTGGATCAGAGAGAGAGAGTGGATCAGAGAGAGAGAGTGGATCAGTGAGAGAGAATGGATCAGAGAGAGAGTGTAGATCAGAGAGAGAGAGTGGATCAGAGAGAGTGTGGATCAGAGAGAGAGTGTGGATCAGAGAGAGAGAGTGGATCAGAGAGAGAGTGGATCAGAGAGAGAGTGTGGATCAGAGAGAGAGTGTGGATCAGAGAGAGAGTTGATCAGTGAGAGAGAGTGGATCACTGAGAGAGAGTGGATCAGAGAGAGAGAGTGGATCACTGAGAGAGAGTGGATCAGAGAGAGAGAGTGGATCAGTGACAGAGTGGATCAGTGAGAGAGAGTGGATCAGTGAGAGAGTGGATCAGTGAGAGAGAGTGGATCAGTGAGAGAGAGTGGATCAGTGAGAGGGTGGATGAGAGAGAGAGTGGATCAGTGAGAGAGAGTGGATCAGTGAGAGGGAGTGGATCAGTGAGAGAGAGTGGATCAGTGAGAGAGTGTGGATCAGAGAGAGAGTGTGGATCAGTGAGAGAGACTGGATTTGTGAGAGAGAGTGGATCAGTGAGAGAGTGTGGATCAGTGAGAGGGAGTGGATCAGTGAGAGAGAGTGGATCAGAGAGAGAGAGTCGATCAGAGAGAGAGAGTGGATCAGAGAGAGAGAGTGGATCAGAGAGAGAGTGTGGATCAGAGAGAGAGAGTGGATCAGAGAGAGAGAGTGGATCAGTGAGAGAGAGTGGATCAGAGAGTGTCTGGATCAGAGAGAAAGATTGGATCAGAGAGAGAGTGTGGATCAGAGAGAGAGTGTGGATCAGAGAGAGAGTGTGGATCAGAGGATCAGAGAGACTGAATCAGAGAAAGAGAGTGGATCAGAGAGAGAGAGTGGATCTGAGAGAGAGAATCAGAGAGAGATCAGAGAGAGATTGAGTGGATCAGAGAGAGAGAGTTGGAATGGATCAGAGAGGTTCAGAGAGAAAGAGAGCAAAATAGAGGGGGAGAGAATCCGAGAGATCGAGAGTGGATCAGAGAGAGAGTGGATCAGTGAGAGAGTGGATCAGAGATAGAGAGTGGATCAGAGAGAGAGTGGATCAGTGAGAGAGTGTGGATCAGTGAGAGAGAGTGGATCAGTGAGAGAGAGTGGATCAGAGAGAGAGAGTGGATCAGTGAGAGAGAGTGGATCATTGAGAGAGGGTGGATCAGTGAGAGAGAGTGGATCAGAGAGAGAGTGGATCAGAGAGAGAGAGTGGACAGTGAGAGAGAGTGGATCAGAGAGAGAGAGTGGATCAGTGAGAGAGTGGATCAGTGAGAAAGAGTGGATCAGTGAGAGAGAGTTGATCAGTGAGAGAGAGTGGATCAGAGAGAGAGAGTGGATCAGTGAGAGAGTGGATCTGTGAGAGAGAGTGGATCACTGAGAGAGAGTGGATCAGAGAGAGAGTGGATCAGTGAGAGAGAGTGGATCACTGTGAGAGAGTGGATCAGAGAGAGAGAGACTGGATCAGTGAGAGAGTGGATCAGTGAGAGAGAGAGAATCAGTGAGAGAGTGGATCAGTGAGAGAGTTGATCAGTGAGAGAGAGTGGATCAGTGAGAGGGAGTGGATCAGTGAGAGGGAGTGGATCAGTGAGAGAGAGTGGATCAGTGAGAGAGTGTGGTTCAGTGAGAGAATCTGGATTTGTGAGAGAGAGTGGATCAGTGAGAGAGAGTGGATCAGAGAGAGAGAGTGGATCAGAGAGAGAGAGTGGATCAGAGAGAGAGAGTGGATCAGAGAGAGAGTGTGGATCAGAGAGAGAGTGGATCAGAGAGAGAGAGTGGATCAGTGAGAGAGAGTGGATCAGAGAGGGAGTGTGGATCAGAGAGAGAGAGTGGATCAGAGAGAGAGAGTGGATCAGAGAGAGAGTGTGGATCAGAGAGAGAGTGGATCAGAGAGAGAGAGTGGATCAGTGAGAGAGAGTGGATCAGCGAGGGAGTGTGGATCAGAGAGAGAGAGTGGATCAGAGAGAGAGTGTGGATCAGAGAGAGAGTGTGGAACTGAGAGAGAGTGGATCAGTGAGAGAGTGGATCAGTGAGAGAGAGTGGATCAGAGAGAGAGAGTGGATCAGAGAGAGAGAGTGGATCAGAGAGAGAGAGTGGATCAGAGAGAGAGTGTGGATCAGAGAGAGAGTGGATCAGAGAGAGAGAGTGGATCAGTGAGAGAGAGTGGATCAGAGAGGGAGTGTGGATCAGAGAGAGAGTGTGGATCAGTGAGAGAGACTGGATTTGTGAGAGAGAGTGGATCAGTGAGAGAGTGTGAATCAGTGAAAGAGTGGATCAGTGAGAGAGAGTGGATCAGTGAGAGAGAGTGGATCAGAGAGAGAGAGAGTGGATCAGAGAGAGAGAGTGGATCAGAGAGAGAGAGTGGATCAGAGAGAGAGAGTGGATCAGAGAGAGGGTGTGGATCAGAGAGAGAGTGTGGATCAGAGAGAGAGTGGATCAGAGAGAGAGTGGATCAGAGAGAGAGTGTGGATCAGAGAGAGAGTGTGGATCAGAGAGAGAGTGGATCAGACAGAGAGTGTGGATCAGAGGATCAGAGAGACTGAATCAGAGAAAGAGAGTGGATCAGAGAGAGAGAGTGGATCTGAGAGAGAGGATCAGAGAGAGATCAGAGAGAGATTGAGTGGATCAGAGAAAGAGAGTTGGAATGGATCTGAGAGGTTCAGAGAGAAAGAGAGCAAAATAGAGGGGGAGAGAATCCGAGAGATCGAGAGTGGATCAGAGAGAGAGTGGATCAGTGAGAGAGAGTGGATCAGAGAGAGAGAGTGGATCAGTGAGAGAGAGTGGATCAGAGAGAGAGTGGATCAGTGAGAGAGAGTGGATCAGAGAGAGAGAGTGGTTCAGTGAGAGAGAGTGGATCAGTGAGAGAGAGTGGATCAGTGAGAGAGTGGATCAGTGAGAGAGTGGATCAGAGAGAGAGAGTGGATCAGTGAGAGAGTGGATCAGTGAGAAAGAGTGGATCAGTGAGAGAGAGTGGATCAGTGAGAGAGAGTGGATCAGAGAGAGAGAGTGGATCAGTGAGAGAGAGTGGATCAGTGAGAAAGAGTGTATCAGTGAGAGAGAGTGGATCAGTGAGGGAGTGGATCAGTGAGAGAGAGTGGATCAGAGAGAGAGAGTGGATCAGAGAGAGAGAGTGGATCAGTGAGAGAGTGGATCAGAGAGAGAGAGTGGATCAGAGAGAGAGAGTGGATCAGTGAGAGAGTGGATCAGTGAGAGAGAGTGGATCAGTGAGAGAGTGGATCAGTGAGAGAGAGTGGATCAGTGAGAGGGTGGATCAGAGAGAGAGAGTGGATCAGTGAGAGAGAGTGGATCAGTGAGAGAGTGGATCAGAGAGAGAGAGTGGATCAGAGAGAGAGAGTGGATCAGTGAGAGAGTGGATCAGTGAGAGAGAGTGGATCAGTGAGAGAGTGGATCAGTGAGAGAGAGTGGATCAGTGAGAGGGTGGATCAGAGAGAGTGGATCAGTGAGAAAGATTGGATCAGTGAGAGGGTGGATCAGTGAGAGAGAGTGGATCAGTGAGAGAGAGTGGATCAGTGAGAGAGTGGATCAGTGAGAGAGAGTGGATCAGTGAGAGAGAGTGGATCAGTGAGAGAGTGGATCACTGAGAGAGAGTGGATCAGTGAGAGAGAGTGGATCAGTGAGAGGGTGGATCAGAGAGAGATTGGATCAGTGAGAGAGAGTGGATCAGTGAGAGAGAGTGGATCAGTGAGAGGGTAGATCAGTGAGAGAGAGTGGATCAGTGATAGAGAGTGGATCAGTGAGAGAGAGTGGATCAGTGAGAGGGTGGATCAGTGAGAGAGAGTGGATCAGTGAGAGAGAGTGGATCAGTGAGAGAGTGTGGATCAGAGAGAGAGATTGGATCAGTGAGAGTGAGTGGATTTGTGAGAGAGAGTGGATCAGTGAGAGAGAGTGGATCAGTGAGAGGGTGGATCAGTGAGAGAGAGTGGATCAGTGAGAGAGAGTGGATCAGAGAGAGAGAGTGGATCAGTGAGAGAGTGGATCAGTGAGAGAGAGTGGATCAGTGAGAGAGTGGATCAGTGAGAGAGAGTGGATCAGTGAGAGAGTGGATCACTGAGAGAGAGTGGATCAGTGAGAGAGAGTGGATCAGTGAGAGGGTGGATCAGAGAGAGAGTGGATCAGTGAGAGAGAGTGGATCAGTGAGAGGTTAGATCAGTGAGAGAGAGTGGATCAGTGAGAGAGAGTGGATCAGTGAGAGAGAGTGGATCAGTGAGAGGGTGGATCAGTGAGAGAGAGTGGATCAGTGAGAGAGAGTGGATCAGTGAGAGAGTGTGGAGCAGAGAGAGAGAGTGGATCAGTGAGAGTGAGTGGATTTGTGAGAGAGAGTGGATCAGTGAGAGAGAGTGGATCAGTGAGAGAGTGGATCAGTGAGAGAGTGGATCAGTGAGAGGGAGAGGATCAGTGAGAGAGAGTGAATCAGTGAGAGAGAGTGGATCAGTGAGAGAGAGTGGATCAGAGAGATAGTGGATCAGTGAGAGAGAGTGGATCAGAGAGAGAGAGTGGATCCGTGAGAGAGTGGATCAGAGAGAGAGAATGGATCAGAGAGAGAGTGGATCAGTGAGAGAGTGTGGATCAGTGAGAGAGAGTGGATCAGTGAGAGAGTGTGGATCAGAGAGAGAGAGTGGATCAGTGAGAGAGAGTGGATCAGTGAGAGAGAGTGGATCAGTGAGAGAGTGGATCAGTGAAAGAGTGGATCAGTGAGAGAGAGTGGATCAGTGAGAGATAGTGGATCAGTGAGAGAGTGGATCAGTGAGTGAGAGTGGATCAGAGAGAGAGAGTGGATCAGTGAGAGAGAGTGGATCAGTGAGAGAGTGGATCAGTGAGAGAGTGGATCAGTGAGAGGGAGTGGATCAGTGAGAGAGAGTGAATCAGTGAGAGAGAGTGGAACAGTGAGAGAGAGTGGATCAGAGAGAGAGAGTGGATCAGTGAGAGAGAGTGGATCAGAGAGAGAGAGTGGATCAGTGAGAGAGTGGATCAGTGAGTGAGAGTGGATCAGAGAGAGAGAGGATCAGTGAGAGAGTGGATCAGTGAGAGAGAGTGGATCAGTGAGAGAGAGTGGATCAGTGAGAGAGAGTGGATCAGTGAGAGAGTGGATCAGTGAGAGAGAGTGGATCAGTGAGAGAGTGGATCAGTGAGAGAGAGTGGATCAGTGAGAGAGTGGATCAGTGAGAGAGTGGATCAGTGAGAGAGAGTGGATCAGTGAGAGAGTGGATCACTGAGAGAGAGTGGATCAGTGAGAGAGAGTGGAGCAGTGAGAGGGTGGATCAGAGAGAGAGTGGATCAGTGAGAGAGAGTGGATCAGTGAGAGAGAGTGGATCAGTGAGAGAGAGTGGATCAGTGAGAGGGTAGATCAGTGAGAGAGAGTGGATCAGTGAGAGAGAGTGGATCAGTGAGAGAGAGTGGATCAGTGAGAGAGTGGATCAGTGAGAGAGAGTGGATCAGTGAGAGAGAGTGGATCAGTGAGAGGGTGGATCAGTGAGAGAGAGTGGATCAGTGAGAGAGAGTGGATCAGTGAGAGAGTGTGGATCAGAGAGAGAGAGTGGATCAGTGAGAGTGAGTGGATTTGTGAGAGAAAGTGGATCAGTGAGAGAGAGTGGATCAGTGAGAGAGTGGATCAGTGAGAGAGTGGATCAGTGAGAGGGAGTGGATCAGTGAGAGAGAGTGAATCAGTGAGAGAGAGTGGATCAGTGAGAGAGAGTGGATCAGAGAGATAGTGGATCAGTGAGAGAGAGTGGATCAGAGAGAGAGAGTGGATCAGTGAGAGAGAGTGGATCAGTGAGAGGGTGGATCAGAGAGAGAGTGGATCAGTGAGAGAGAGTGGATCAGTGAGAGGTTAGATCAGTGAGAGAGAGTGGATCAGTGAGAGAGAGTGGATCAGTGAGAGAGAGTGGATCAGTGAGAGGGTGGATCAGTGAGAGAGAGTGGATCAGTGAGAGAGAGTGGATCAGTGAGAGAGTGTGGATCAGAGAGAGAGAGTGGATCAGTGAGAGTGAGTGGATTTGTGAGAGAGAGTGGATCAGTGAGAGAGAGTGGATCAGTGAGAGAGTGGATCAGTGAGAGAGTGGATCAGTGAGAGGGAGAGGATCAGTGAGAGAGAGTGAATCAGTGAGAGAGAGTGGATCAGTGAGAGAGAGTGGATCAGAGAGATAGTGGATCAGTGAGAGAGAGTGGATCAGAGAGAGAGAGTGGATCCGTGGGAGAGTGGATCAGAGAGAGAGAATGGATCAGAGAGAGAGTGGATCAGTGAGAGAGTGTGGATCAGTGAGAGAGAGTGGATCAGTGAGAGAGTGTGGATCAGAGAGAGAGAGTGGATCAGTGAGAGATAGTGGATCAGTGAGAGAGAGTGGATCAGTGAGAGAGTGGATCAGTGAAAGAGTGGATCAGTGAGAGAGAGTGGATCAGTGAGAGATAGTGGATCAGTGAGAGAGTGGATCAGTGAGTGAGAGTGGATCAGAGAGAGAGAGTGGATCAGTGAGAGAGAGTGGATCAGTGAGAGAGTAGATCAGTGAGAGAGTGGATCAGTGAGAGGGAGTGGATCAGTGAGAGAGAGTGAATCAGTGAGAGAGAGTGGAACAGTGAGAGAGAGTGGATCAGAGAGAGAGAGTGGATCAGTGAGAGAGAGTGGATCAGAGAGAGAGAGTGGATCAGTGAGAGAGTGGATCAGTGAGTGAGAGTGGATCAGAGAGAGAGAGGATCAGTGAGAGAGTGGATCAGTGAGAGAGAGTGGATCAGTGAGAGAGAGTGGATCAGTGAGAGAGAGTGGATCAGTGAGAGAGTGGATCAGTGAGAGAGAGTGGATCAGTGAGAGAGTGGATCAGTGAGAGAGAGTGGATCAGTGAGAGAGTGGATCAGTGAGAGAGTGGATCAGTGAGAGAGAGTGGATCAGTGAGAGAGTGGATCACTGAGAGAGAGTGGATCAGTGAGAGAGAGTGGAGCAGTGAGAGGGTGGATCAGAGAGAGAGTGGATCAGTGAGAGAGAGTGGATCAGTGAGAGAGAGTGGATCAGTGAGAGAGAGTGGATCAGTGAGAGGGTAGATCAGTGAGAGAGAGTGGATCAGTGAGAGAGAGTGGATCAGAGAGAGAGAGTGGATCAGTGAGAGAGTGGATCAGTGAGAGAGCGTGGATCAGAGAGAGATAGTGGATCAGTGAGAGAGTGGATCAGTGAGTGAGAGTGGATCAGAGAGAGAGAGTGGATCAGTGAGAGAGAGTGGATCAGTGAGAGAGTGGATCAGTGAGAGGGAGTGGATCAGTGAGAGAGAGTGAATCAGTGAGAGAGAGTGGATCAGTGAGAGAGAGTGGATCAGAGAGAGAGAGTGGATCAGTGAGAGAGAGTGGATCAGAGAGAGAGAGTGGATCAGTGAGAGAGTGGATCAGAGATAGAGAATGGATCAGAGAGAGAGTGGATCAGTGAGAGAGTGTGGATCAGTGAGAGAGAGTGGATCAGTGAGAGAGAGTGGATCAGTGAGAGAGAGTGGATCAGAGAGAGAGAGTGGATCAGTGAGAGAGTGGATCAGTGAGAGAGCGTGGATCAGAGAGAGATAGTGGATCAGTGAGAGAGTGGATCAGTGAGTGAGAGTGGATCAGAGAGAGAGAGTGGATCAGTGAGAGAGAGTGGATCAGTGAGAGAGTGGATCAGTGAGAGGGAGTGGATCAGTGAGAGAGAGTGAATCAGTGAGAGAGAGTGGATCAGTGAGAGAGAGTGGATCAGAGAGAGAGAGTGGATCAGTGAGAGAGAGTGGATCAGAGAGAGAGAGTGGATCAGTGAGAGAGTGGATCAGAGATAGAGAATGGATCAGAGAGAGAGTGGATCAGTGAGAGAGTGTGGATCAGTGAGAGAGAGTGGATCAGTGAGAGAGTTTGGATCAGAGAGAGAGAGTGGATCAGTGAGAGAGAGTGGATCAGTGAGAGAGTGGATCAGTGAGTGAGAGTAGATCAGAGAGAGAGAGTGGATCAGAGAGAGAGAGAGTGGATCAGTGAGAGAGAGTGGATCAGTGAGAGAGTGGATCAGTGAGAGAGAGTGGATCACTGAGAGAGAGTGGATCAGAGAGAGAGTGGATCAGTGAGAGAGAGTGGATCACTGTGAGAGAGTGGATCAGAGAGAGAGACTGGATCAGTGAGAGAGTGGATCAGTGAGAGAGAGTGGATCAGTGAGAGAGTGGATCAGTGAGAGAGAGTGGATCAGTGAGAGAGAGTGGATCAGTGAGAGGGTTGATCAGAGAGAGAGTGGATCAGTGAGAGAGAGTGGATCAGTGAGAGGGAGTGGATCAGTGAGAGAGAGTGGATCAGTGAGAGAGTTTGGATCAGAGAGAGAGTGTGGTTCAGTGAGAGAGACTGGATTTGTGAGAGAGAGTGGATCAGTGCGAGAGTGTGGATCAGAGAGAGAGAGTGGATCAGAGAGAGAGTGTGGATCAGAGAGAGAGTGTGGATCAGAGAGAGAGAGAGTGGATCAGTGAGAGAGAGTGGATCAGAGAGAGAGAGTGGATCAGAGAGAGAGAGTGGATCAGAGAGAGAGAGAGTGGATCAGTGAGAGAGAGTGGATCAGAGAGAGAGAGTGGATCAGAGAGAGAGTGTGGATCAGAGAGAGAGTGTGGATCAGAGAGAGAGTGTGGATCTGAGAGAGAGTGGATCAGTGAGAGAGTGGATCAGTGACAGAGAGTGTATCACTGAGAGAGAGTGGATCAGAGAGAGAGAGTGGATCAGTGAGAGAGAGTGGATCACTGAGAGAGAGTGGATCAGAGAGAGAGAGTGGATCAGTGAGAGAGTGGATCAGTGAGAGAGAGTGGATCAGTGAGAGAGTGGATCAGTGAGAGAGAGTGGATCAGTGAGAGAGTGGATCAGTGAGAGAGAGTGGATCAGTGAGAGAGAGTGGATCAGTGAGAGAGAGTGGATTTGTGAGAGAGAGTGGATCAGTGAGAGAGTGTGGATCAGAGAGAGAGTGTGGATCAGTGAGAGAGACTGGATTTGTGAGAGAGAGTGGATCAGTGAGAGAGTGTGAATCAGTGAAAGAGTGGATCAGTGAGAGGGAGTGGATCAGTGAGAGAGAGTGGATCAGTGAGAGAGAGTGGATCAGAGAGAGAGAGTGGATCAGAGAGAGAGTGTGGATCAGAGAGAGAGAGTGGATCAGAGAGAGAGAGTGGATCAGTGAGAGAGAGTGTTCAGAGAGAGAGTGTGGATCAGAGAGAGAGAGTGGATCAGAGAGAGGGTGTGGATCAGAGAGAGAGTGTGGATCAGAGAGAGAGTGTGGATCAGAGAGAGAGTGGATCAGAGAGAGAGTGGATCAGAGAGAGAGTGTGGATCAGAGAGAGAGTGTGGATCAGAGAGAGAGTGGATCAGACAGAGAGTGTGGATCAGAGGATCAGAGAGACTGAATCAGAGAAAGAGAGTGGATCAGAGAGAGAGAGTGGATCTGAGAGAGAGGATCAGAGAGAGATCAGAGAGAGATTGAGTGGATCAGAGAAAGAGAGTTGGAATGGATCAGAGAGGTTCAGAGAGAAAGAGAGCAAAATAGAGGGGGAGAGAATCCGAGAGATCGAGAGTGGATCAGAGAGAGAGTGGATCAGTGAGAGAGTGTGGATCAGTGAGAGAGAGTGGATCAGTGAGAGAGAGTGGATCAGAGAGAGAGAGTGGATCAGTGAGAGAGAGTGGATCAGAGAGAGAGTGGATCAGTGAGAGAGAGTGGATCAGAGAGAGAGAGTGGTTCAGTGAGAGAGAGTGGATCAGTGAGAAAGAGTTGATCAGTGAGAGAGAGTGGATCAGTGAGAGAGTGGATCAGTGAGAGAGTGGATCAGAGAGAGAGAGTGGATCAGTGAGAGAGTGGATCAGTGAGAAAGAGTGGATCAGTGAGAGAGAGTGGATCAGTGAGAGAGAGTGGATCAGAGAGAGAGAGTGGATCAGTGAGAGAGAGTGGATCAGTGAGAAAGAGTGGATCAGTGAGAGAGTGGATCAGTGAGAGAGAGTGGATCAGTGAGAGAGAGTGGATCAGTGAGAGGGTGGATCAGAGAGAGTGGATCAGTGAGAAAGAGTGGATCAGTGAGAGGGTGGATCAGTGAGAGAGAGTGGATCAGTGAGAGAGAGTGGATCAGAGAGAGAGAGTGGATCACTGAGAGAGAGTGGATCAGTGAGAGAGAGTCGAGCAGTGAGAGAGAGTGGATCAGTGAGAGAGTGGATCAGTGAGAGAGAGTGGATCAGTGAGAGAGTGGATCACTGAGAGAGAGTGGATCAGTGAGAGAGAGTGGATCAGTGAGAGGGTGGATCAGAGAGAGAGTGGATCAGTGAGAGAGTGGATCAGTGAGAGAGAGTGGATCAGAGAGAGAGAGTGGATCAGTGAGAGAGAGTGGATCAGTGAGAGAGAGTGGATCAGAGAGAGAGAGTGGATCAGTGAGAGGGTGGATCAGAGAGAGAGTGGATCAGAGAGAGAGAGTGGATCAGTGAGAGAGAGTGGATCAGTGAGAGAGAGTGGATCAGAGAGGGAGTGTGGATCAGAGAGAGAGTGTGGATCAGAGAGAGAGTGTGGATCAGAGAGAGAGTGTGGATCTGAGAGAGAGTGGATCAGTGAGAGAGTGGATCAGTGAGAGAGAGTGTATCACTGAGAGAGAGTGGATCAGAGAGAGAGAGTGGATCAGTGAGAGAGAGTGGATCACTGAGAGAGAGTGGATCGGAGAGAGAGAGTGGATCAGTGAGAGAGTGGATCAGTGAGAGAGAGTGGATCAGTGAGAGAGAGTGGATCAGTGAGAGAGTGTGGATCAGAGAGAGAGTGTGGATCAGTGAGAGAGACTGGATTTGTGAGAGAGAGTGGATCAGTGAGAGAGTGTGAATCAGTGAAAGAGTGGATCAGTGAGAGGGAGTGGATCAGTGAGAGAGAGTGGATCAGAGAGAGAGTGTGGATCAGAGAGAGAGAGTGGATCAGAGAGAGAGAGTGGATCAGTGAGACAGAGTGGATCAGAGAGAGAGTGTGGATCAGAGAGAGAGAGTGGATCAGAGAGAGGGTGTGGATCAGAGAGAGAGTGTGGATCAGAGAGAGAGTGTGGATCAGAGATAGAGTGGATCAGAGAGAGAGTGTGGATCAGAGAGAGAGTGTGGATCAGAGAGAGAGTGTGGATCAGAGAGAGAGGATCAGAGAGAGAGTGGATCAGAGAGAGAGTGTGGATCAGAGAGAGAGGATCAGAGGGAGAGTGGATCAGAGAGAGAGAGTGGATCTGAGAGAGAGAATCAGAGAGAGATCAGAGAGAGATTGAGTGGATCAGAGAAAGAGAGTTGGAATGGATCAGAGAGGTTCAGAGAGAAAGAGAGCAAAATAGAGGGGGAGAGAATCCGAGAGATCGAGAGTGGATCAGAGAGAGAGTGGATCAGTGAGAGAGTGTGGATCAGTGAGAGAGAGTGGATCAGTGAGAGAGAGTGGATCAGAGAGAGAGAGTGGATCAGTGAGAGAGAGTGGTTCAGAGAGAGAGTGGATCAGTGAGAGAGAGTGGATCAGAGAGAGAGAGTGGTTCAGTGAGAGAGAGTGGATCAGTGAGAAAGAGTTGATCAGTGAGAGAGAGTGGATCAGTGAGAGAGTGGATCAGAGAGAGAGTGGATCAGTGAGAGAGTGGATCAGTGAGAGAGAGTGGATCAGTGAGAGAGAGTGGATCAGTGAGAGAGAGTGGATCAGTGAGAGAGTGGATCAGTGAGAGAGAGTGGATCAGTGAGAGAGAGTGGATCAGAGAGAGAGAGTGGATCAGTGAGAGAGTGGATCAGTGAGAAAGAGTGGATCAGTGAGAGAGTGGATCAGTGAGAGAGAGTGGATCAGTGAGAGAGAGTGGATCAGTGAGAGGGTGGATCAGAGAGAGTGGATCAGTGAGAAAGAGTGGATCAGTGAGAGGGTGGATCAGTGAGAGAGAGTGGATCAGTGAGAGAGAGTGGATCAGAGAGAGAGAGTGGATCAGTGAGAGAGTGGATCAGTGAGAGGGTGGATCAGAGAGAGAGTGGATCAGTGAGAGAGAGTGGATCAGTGAGAGAGAGTGGATCAGTGAGAGAGTGTGGATCAGAGAGAGAGAGTGGATCAGTGAGAGTGAGTGGATTTGAGAGAGAGAGTGGATCAGTGAGAGAGAGTGGATCAGTGAGAGAGTGGATCAGTGAGAGAGTGGATCAGTGAGAGGGAGTGGATCAGTGAGAGAGAGTGAATCAGTGAGAGAGAGTGGATCAGTGAGAGAGAGTGGATCAGAGAGATAGTGGATCAGTGAGAGAGAGTGGATCAGAGAGAGAGAGTGGATCCGTGAGAGAGTGGATCAGAGAGAGAGAATGGATCAGAGAGAGAGTGGATCAGTGAGAGAGTGTGGATCAGTGAGAGAGAGTGGATCAGTGAGAGAGTGTGGATCAGAGAGAGAGAGTGGATCAGTGAGAGAGAGTGGATCAGTGAGAGAGAGTGGATCAGAGAGAGAGTGGATCAGTGAAAGAGTGGATCAGTGAGAGAGAGTGGATCAGAGAGATAGTGGATCAGTGAGAGAGTGGATCAGTGAGAGAGTGGATCAGAGAGAGAGAGTGGATCAGTGAGAGAGTGGATCAGTGAGAAAGAGTGGATCAGTGAGAGAGAGTGGATCAGTGAGAGAGAGTGGATCAGAGAGAGAGAGTGGATCAGTGAGAGAGTGGATCAGTGAGAGAGAGTGGATCAGTGAGAGAGTGGATCAGTGAGAGAGAGTGGATCAGTGAGAGAGAGTGGATCAGTGAGAGGGTGGATCAGAGAGAGTGGATCAGTGAGAAAGAGTGGATCAGTGAGAGGGTGGATCAGTGAGAGAGAGTGGATCAGTGTGAGAGAGTGGATCAGAGAGAGAGAGTGGATCAGTGAGAGAGAGTGGATCAGTGAGAGAGAGTGGATCAGTGAGAGAGTGGATCAGTGAGAGAGAGTGGATCAGTGAGAGAGTGGATCACTGAGAGAGACTGGATCAGTGAGAGAGAGTGGATCAGTGAGAGGGTGGATCAGAGAGAGAGTGGATCAGTGAGAGAGATTGGATCAGTGAGAGAGAGTGGATCAGTGAGAGAGTGTGGATCAGAGAGAGAGAGTGGGTCAGTGAGAGTGAGTGGATTTGTGAGAGAGAGTGGATCAGTGAGAGAGAGTGGATCAGTGAGAGAGTGGATCAGTGAGAGGGAGTGGATCTGTGAGAGAGAGTGAATCAGTGAGAGAGAGTGGATCAGTGAGAGAGAGTGGATCAGAGAGATAGTGGATCAGTGAGAGAGAGTGGATCAGAGAGAGAGAGTGGATCCGTGAGAGAGTGGATCAGAGAGAGAGAATGGATCAGAGAGAGAGTGGATCAGTGAGAGAGTGTGGATCAGTGAGAGAGAGTGGATCAGTGAGAGAGTGTGGATCAGAGAGAGAGAGTGGATCAGTGAGAGAGAGTGGATCAGTGAGAGAGAGTGGATCAGTGAGAGAGAGTGGATCAGAGAGAGAGTGGATCAGTGAAAGAGTGGATCAGTGAGAGAGAGTGGATCAGAGAGATAGTGGATCAGTGAGAGAGTGGATCAGTGAGTGAGAGTGGATCAGAGAGAGAGAGTGGATCAGTGAGAGAGAGTGGATCAGTGAGAGAGTGGATCAGTGAGAGAGTGGATCAGTGAGAGGGAGTGGATCAGTGAGAGAGAGTGAATCAGTGAGAGAGAGTGGATCAGTGAGAGAGAGTGGATCAGAGAGAGAGAGTGGATCAGTGAGAGAGAGTGGATCAGAGAGAGAGAGTGGATCAGTGAGAGAGTGGATCAGTGAGAGAGAGTGGATCAGAGAGAGATAGTGGATCAGTGAGAGAGTGGATCAGTGAGTGAGAGTGGATCAGAGAGAGAGAGGATCAGTGAGAGAGTGGATCAGTGAGAGGGAGTGGATCAGTGAGAGAGAGTGGATCAGTGAGAGAGTGGATCAGTGAGAGAGAGTGGATCAGTGAGAGAGAGTGGATCAGTGAGAGAGTGGATCAGTGAGAGAGAGTGGATCAGTAAGAGAGAGTGGATCAGTGAGAGAGAGTGGATCAGTGAGAGAGTGGATCACTGAGAGAGAGTGGATCAGTGAGAGAGAGTGGAGCAGTGAGAGGGTGGATCAGAGAGAGAGTGGATCAGTGAGAGAGAGTGGATCAGTGAGAGAGAGTGGATCAGTGAGAGGGTAGATCAGTGAGAGAGAGTGGATCAGTGAGAGAGAGTGGATCAGTGAGAGAGAGTGGATCAGTGAGAGAGTGGATCAGTGCGAGAGAGTGGATCAGTGAGAGAGAGTGGATCAGTGAGAGGGTGGATCAGAGAGAGAGTGGATCAGTGAGAGAGAGTGGATCAGTGAGAGGGTGGATCAGTGAGAGAGAGTGGATCAGTGAGAGAGAGTGGATCAGTGAGAGAGTGTGGATCAGAGAGAGAGAGTGGATCAGTGAGAGTGAGTGGATTTGTGAGAGAGAGTGGATCAGTGAGAGAGAGTCGATCAGTGAGAGAGTGGATCAGTGAGAGAGTGGATCAGTGAGAGGGAGTGGATCAGTGAGAGAGAGTGAATCAGTGAGAGAGAGTGGATCAGTGAGAGAGAGTGGATCAGAGAGATAGTGGATCAGTGAGAGAGAGTGGATCAGAGAGAGAGAATGGATCAGAGAGAGAGTGGATCAGTGAGAGAGTGTGGATCAGTGAGAGAGAGTGGATCAGTGAGAGAGTGTGGATCAGAGAGAGAGAGTGGATCAGTGAGAGAGAGTGGATCAGTGAGAGAGAGTGGATCAGTGAGAGAGAGTGGATCAGAGAGAGAGTGGATCAGTGAAAGAGTGGATCAGTGAGAGAGAGTGGATCAGTGAGAGATAGTGGATCAGTGAGAGAGTGGATCAGTGAGTGAGAGTGGATCAGAGAGAGATAGTGGATCAGTGAGAGAGAGTGGATCAGTGAGAGAGTGGATCAGTGAGAGAGTGGATCAGTGAGAGGGAGTGGATCAGTGAGAGAGAGTGAATCAGTGAGAGAGAGTGGATCAGTTAGAGAGAGTGGATCAGAGAGAGAGAGTGGATCAGTTAGAGAGAGTGGATCAGAGAGAGAGAGTGGATCAGTGAGAGAGTGGATCAGTGAGAGAGAGTGGATCAGAGAGAGATAGTGGATCAGTGAGAGAGTGGATCAGTGAGTGAGAGTGGATCAGAGAGAGAGAGAGTGGATCAGTGAGAGAGAGTGGATCAGTGAGAGAGTGGATCAGTGAGAGGGAGTGGATCAGTGAGAGAGAGTGAATCAGTGAGAGAGAGTGGATCAGTGAGAGAGAGTGGATCAGAGAGAGAGTGGATCAGTGAGAGAGTGGATCAGAGATAGAGAATGGATCAGAGAGCGAGTGGATCAGTGAGAGAGTGTGGATCAGTGAGAGAGAGTGGATCAGTGAGAGAGTGTGGATCAGAGAGAGAGAGTGGATCAGTGAGAGAGAGTGGATCAGTGAGAGAGTGGATCAGTGAGTGAGAGTAGATCAGAGAGAGAGAGTGGATCAGAGAGAGAGAGAGTGGATCAGTGAGAGAGAGTGGATCAGTGAGAGAGAGTGGATCAGAGAGATAGAGTGGATCAGTGAGAGAGAGTGGATCAGAGAGAGAGAGTGGATCAGTGAGAGAGTGGATCAGAGAGAGAGAATGGTTCAGAGAGAGAGTGGATCTGTGAGAGAGTGTGGATCAGTGAGTGAGAGTGGATCAGTGAGAGAGTGTCGATCAGAGAGAGAGAGTGGATCAGTGAGAGAGAGTGGATCAGAGAGAGAGAGTGTATCAGAGAGAGAGAGTGGATCAGTGAGAGAGTGGATCAGTGAGAGAGAGTGGATCAGAGAGAGAGAGTGGATCAGTGAGAGGGTGGATCAGTGAGGGAGTGTGGATCAGTGAGAGAGAGTGGATCAGTGAGAGAGTGTGGATCAGAGAGAGAGTGGATCAGTGAGAGAGAGTGGATCAGTGAGAGAGAGTGGATCAGTGAGAGAGAGTGGATCAGAGAGAGAGTGGATCAGTGAAAGAGTGGATCAGTGAGAGAGAGTGGATCATTGAGAGAGAGTGGATCAGTAAGAGGGTGGATCAGAGAGAGAGTGGATCAGTGAGAGAGAGTGGATCAGTGAGAGGGTGGATCAGTGAGAGAGAGTGGATCAGTGAGAGAGAGTGGATCAGTGAGAGAGTGTGGATCACAGAGAGAGAGTGGATTTGTGAGAGAGAGTGGATCAGTGAGAGAGAGTGGATCAGTGAGAGAGTGGATCAGTGAGAGAGTGGATCAGTGAGAGGGAGTGGATCAGTGAGAGAGAGTGAATCAGTGAGAGAGAGTGGATCAGTGTGAGAGAGTGGATCAGAGAGATAGTGGATCAGTGAGAGAGAGTGGATCAGAGAGAGTGAGTGGATCAGTGAGAGAGTGGATCAGAGAGAGAGAATGGATCAGAGAGAGAGTGGATCAGTGAGGGAGTGTGGATCAGTGAGAGAGAGTGGATCAGTGAGAGAGTGTGGATCAGAGAGAGAGTGGATCAGTGAGAGAGAGTGGATCAGTGAGAGAGAGTGGATCAGTGAGAGAGAGTGGATCAGAGAGAGAGTGGATCAGTGAAAGAGTGGATCAGTGAGAGAGAGTGGATCAGTGAGAGATAGTGGATCAGTGAGAGAGTGGATCAGTGAGTGAGAGTGGATCAGAGATAGAGAGTGGATCAGTGAGAGAGTTTGGATCAGTGAGAGAGTGGATCAGTGAGAGAGTGGATCAGTGAGAGGGAGTGGATCAGTGAGAGAGAGTGAATCAGTGAGAGAGAGTGGATCAGTGAGAGAGAGTGGATTAGAGAGAGAGAGTGGATCAGTGAGAGAGAGTGGATCAGAGAGAGAGAGTGGATCAGTGAGAGAGTGGATCAGTGAGAGAGAGTGGATCAGAGAGAAATAGTGGATCAGTGAGAGAGTGGATCAGTGAGTGAGAGTGGATCAGAGAGAGAGAGTGGATCAGTGAGAGAGAGTGGATCAGTGAGAGAGTGGATCAGTGAGAGGGAGTGGATCAGTGAGAGAGAGTGAATCAGTGAGAGAGAGTGGATCAGAGAGAGAGTGGATCAGAGAGAGAGTGGATCAGAGAGAGTGGATCAGTGAGAGAGAGTGATTCAGAGAGAGAGAGTGGATCAGTGAGAGAGTGGATCAGAGATAGAGAATGGATCAGAGAGAGAGTGGATAAGTGAGAGAGTGTGGATCAGTGAGAGAGAGTGGATCAGTGAGAGAGTGTGGATCAGAGAGAGAGAGTGGATCAGTGAGAGAGAGTGGATCAGTGAGAGACTGGATCAGTGAGTGAGAGTAGATCAGAGAGAGAGAGTGGATCAGAGAGAGAGAGAGTGGATCAGTGAGAGAGAGTGGATCAGTGAGAGAGAGTGGATCAGAGAGATAGAGTGGATCAGTGAGAGAGAGTGGATCAGAGAGAGAGAGTGGATCAGTGAGAGAGTGGATCAGAGAGAGAGAATGGATCAGAGAGAGAGTGGATCAGTTAGAGAGTGTGGATCAGTGAGAGAGAGTGGATCAGTGAGAGAGTGTGGATCAGAGAGAGAGAGTGGATCAGTGAGAGAGAGTGGATCAGTGAGAGAGAGTGGATCAGAGAGAGAGAGTGGATCAGTGAGAGAGTGGATCAGTGAGAGAGAGTGGATCAGAGAGAGAGAGTGGATCAGTGAGAGAGTGGATCAGTGAGAGAGAGTGGATCAGTGAGAGAGAGTGGATCAGAGAGAGAGAGTGGATCAGTGAGAGAGTGGATCATTGAGTGAGAGTGGATCAGAGAGAGAGAGTGGATCAGAGAGAGAGAGAGTGGATCAGTGAGAAAGAGTGGATCAGTGAGAGAGAGTGGATCAGTGAGAGAGCGTGGATCAGTGAGAGATAGTGGATCAGAGAGAGAGACTGTATCAGTGAGAGAGTGGATCAGTGAGAAAGAGTGGATCAGTGAAAGAGAGTGGATCAGAGAGAGAGTGGATCAGTGAGAGAGTGGATCAGTGAGAGAGAGTGGATCAGTGAGAGAGAGTGGATCAGTGAGAGAGTGGATCAGTGAGAAAGAGTGGATCAGTGAGAGAGAGTGGATCAGTGAGAGAGAGTGGATCAGAGAGAGAGAGTGGATCAGTGAGAGAGAGTGGATCAGTGAGAGAGTGGATCAGTGAGAGAGAGTGGATCAGAGAGAGAGAGTGGATCAGGGAGAGAGTGGATCAGTGAGAAAGAGTGGATCAGAGAGAGAGAGTAGATCAGTGAGAGAGAATGGATCAGTGAGAGAGAGTGGATCAGAGAGAGAGAGTGAATCAGAGAGAGAGAGTGGATCAGTGAGAGAGAGTGGATCAGTGAGAGGGTGGATCAGAGAGAGACAGTGGATCAGTGAGAGAGAGTGGATCAGTGAGAGAGAGTGGATCAGTGTGAGAGAGTGGATCAGTGAGAGAGAGTGGATCAGAGAGAGAGAGTGTATCAGAGAGAGAGTGGATCAGTGAGAGAGAGTGGATCAGAGAGAGAGAGTGGATCAGTGAGAGAGTGGATCAGTGAGAGAGTGGATCAGTGAGAGAGAGTGGATCAGTGAGAGAGTGCATCAGTGAGAGTGGATCAGTGAGAGGGTGGATCAGTGAGAGAGTGGATCAGTGAGAGAGAGTGGATCAGTGAGAGGGTGGATCAGTGAGACAGAGTGGATCAGTGAGAGAGAGTGGATCAGTGAGAGAGTGTGGATCAGAGAGAGAGAGTGGATCAGTGAGAGAGTGGATCTGTGAGAGAGAGTGGATCAGAGAGAGAGAGTGGATCGGAGAGAGAGTGTGGATCACTGAGAGAGTGGATCAGTGAGTGAGAGTGGATCAGAGAGAGAGAGTGGGTCAGTGAGAGAGAGTGTATCAGTGAGAGAGAGTGGATCAGTGAGAGAGAGTGGATCAGTGAGAGAGTGGATCAGTGAGAGAGAGTGGATCAGAGAGAGAGTGTGGATCAGTGAGAGAGTGGATCAGTGAGAGAGAGTGGATCAGAGAGAGAGAGTGGATCAGTGGGAGAGTGGATCAGTGAGAGAGAGTGGATCAGTGAGAGAGAGTGGATCAGAGAGAGAGAGTCGATCAGTGAGAGAGTGGATCAGTGAGTGAGAGTGGATCAGAGAGAGAGGGTGGATCAGAGAGAGAGAGAGTGGATCAGTGAGAAAGATTGGATCAGTGAGAGAGAGTGGATCAGTGAGAGAGAGTGGATCAGTGAGAGAGAGTGGATCAGTGAGAGAGTGGATCAGTGGGAGAGTGGATCAGTGAGAAAGAGTGGATCAATGAAAGAGAGTGGATCAGAGAGAGAGTGGATCAGTGAGAGAGTGGATTAGTGAGAGAGAGTGGATCAGTGAGACAGAGTGGATCAATGAGAGAGAGTGGATCAGTGAGAGAGAGTGGATCAGTGAGACAGTGGATCAGTGAGAAAGATTGGATCAGTGAGAGAGAGTGAATCAGTGAGAGAGAGTGGATCAGAGAGAGAGAGTGGATCAGTGAGAGAGTGGATCAGTGAGAGGGAGTGGATCAGTGAGAGAGAGTGAATCAGTGAGAGAGAGTGGATCAGTGAGAGAGAGTGGATCAGAGAGAGAGTGGATCAGAGAGAGAGTGGATCAGTGAGAGAGAGTGGATCAGAGAGAGAGAGTGGATCAGTGAGAGTGTGGATCAGAGATAGAGAATGGATCAGAGAGAGAGTGGATAAGTGAGAGAGTGTGGATCAGTGAGAGAGAGTGGATCAGTGAGAGAGTGTGGATCAGAGAGAGAGAGTGGATCAGTGAGAGAGAGTGGATCAGTGAGAGAGTGGATCAGTGAGTGAGAGTAGATCAGAGAGAGAGAGTGGATCAGAGAGAGAGAGAGTGGATCAGTGAGAGAGAGTGGATCAGTGAGAGGGAGTGGATCAGTGAGAGAGAGTGGATCAGAGAGATAGAGTGGATCAGTGAGAGAGAGTGGATCAGAGAGAGAGAGTGGATCAGTGAGAGAGTGGATCAGAGAGAGAGAATGGATCAGAGAGAGAGTGGATCAGTGAGAGAGTGTGAATCAGTGAGAGAGAGTGGATCAGTGAGAGAGTGTGGATCAGAGAGAGAGAGTGGATCAGTGAGAGAGAGTGGATCAGTGAGAGAGAGTGGATCAGAGAGAGAGAGTGTATCAGAGAGAGAGAGTGGATCAGTGAGAGAGTGGATCAGTGAGAGAGAGTGGATCAGAGAGAGAGAGTGGATCAGTGAGAGAGTGGATCAGTGAGAGAGAGTGGATCAGTGAGAGAGAGTGGATCAGAGAGAGAGAGTGGATCAGTGAGAGAGTGGATCAGTGAGTGAGAGTGGATCAGAGAGAGAGAGTGGATCAGAGAGAGAGAGAGTGGATCAGTGAGAAAGAGTGGATCAGTGAGAGAGAGTGGATCAGTGAGAGAGAGTGGATCAGTGAGAGATAGTGGATCAGAGAGAGAGAGAGTGGATCAGTGAGAGAGTGGATCAGTGAGAAAGAGTGGATCAGTGAAAGAGAGTGGATCAGAGAGAGAGTGGATCAGTGAGAGAGTGGATCAGTGAGAGAGAGTGGATCAGTGAGAGAGAGTGGATCAGTGAGAAAGAGTGGATCAGTGAGAGAGAGTGGATCAGTGAGAGAGAGTGGATCAGAGAGAGAGAGTGGATCAGTGAGAGAGTGGATCAGTGAGAGAGTGGATCAGTGAGAGAGAGTGGATCAGAGGGAGAGAGTGGATCAGTGAGAGAGTGGATCAGTGAGAAAGAGTGGATCAGAGAGAGAGAGTAGATCAGTGAGAGAGAATGGATCAGTGAGAGAGAGTGGATCAGAGAGAGAGAGTGAATCAGAGAGAGAGAGTGGATCAGTGAGAGAGAGTGGATCAGTGAGAGGGTGGATCAGAGAGAGACAGTGGATCAGTGAGAGAGAGTGGATCAGTGAGAGAGAGTGGATCAGTGTGAGAGAGTGGATCAGTGAGAGAGAGTGGATCAGAGAGAGAGAGTGTATCAGAGAGAGAGAGTGGATCAGTGAGAGAGTGGATCAGTGAGAGAGAGTGGATCAGAGAGAGAGAGTGGATCAGTGAGAGAGTGGATCAGTGAGAGAGAGTGGATCAGTGAGAGAGTGGATCAGTGAGAGAGTGGATCAGTGAGAGAGAGTGGATCAGTGAGAGAGTGCATCAGTGAGAGTGGATCAGTGAGAGGGTGGATCAGTGAGAGAGTGGATCAGTGAGAGAGAGTGGATCAGTGAGAGGGTGGATCGGTGAGACAGAGTGGATCAGTGAGAGAGAGTGGATCAGTGAGAGAGTGTGGATCAGAGAGAGAGAGTGGATCAGTGAGAGAGTGGATCTGTGAGAGAGAGTGGATCAGAGAGAGAGAGTGGATCGGAGAGAGAGTGTGGATCACTGAGAGAGTGGATCAGTGAGTGAGAGTGGATCAGAGAGAGAGAGTGGATCAGAGAGAGAGAGAGTGGGTCAGTGAGAGAGAGTGTATCAGTGAGAGAGAGTGGATCAGTGAGAGAGAGTGGATCAGTGAGAGAGAGTGGATCAGTGAGAGAGAGTGGATCAGTGAGAGAGAGAGGATCAGTGGGAGAGTGGATCAGTGAGAGAGAGTGGATCAGAGAGAGAGAGTGGATCAGTGAGAGAGTGGATCAGTGAGTGAGAGTGGATCAGAGAGAGAGGGTGGATCAGAGAGAGAGAGAGTGGATCAGTGAGAAAGATTGGATCAGTGAGAGAGAGTGGATCAGTGAGAGAGAGTGGATCAGTGAGAGAGAGTGGATCAGTGAGAGAGTGGATCAGTGAGAGAGTGGATCAGTGAGAAAGAGTGGATCAATGAAAGAGAGTGGATCAGAGAGAGAGTGGATCAGTGAGAGAGTGGATTAGTGAGAGAGAGTGGATCAGTGAGACAGAGTGGATCAATGAGAGAGAGTGGATCAGTGAGAGAGAGTGGATCAGTGAGACAGTGGATCAGTGAGAAAGAGTGGATCAGTGAGAGAGAGTGAATCAGTGAGAGAGAGTGGATCAGAGAGAGAGAGTGGATCAGTGAGAGAGAGTGGATCAGTGAGAGAGTGGATCAGTGAGAGAGAGTGGATCAGTGAGAGAGAGTGGATCAGTGAGAGAGTGGATCAGTGAGAGAGTGGATCAGTGAGAGGGAGTGGATCAGTGAGAGAGAGTGAATCAGTGAGAGAGAGTGGATCAGTGAGAGAGAGTGGATCAGAGAGAGAGAGTGGATCAGTGAGAGAGAGTGGATCAGAGAGAGAGAGTGGATCAGTGAGTGAGTGGATCAGTGAGTGAGAGTGGATCAGAGAGAGAGAGTGGATCAGTGAGAGAGAGTGGATCAGTGAGAGAGTGGATCAGTGAGAGGGAGTGGATCAGTGAGAGAGAGTGAATCAGTGAGAGAGAGTGGATCAGTGAGAGAGACTGGATCAGAGAGAGAGAGTGGATCAGTGAGAGAGAGTGGATCAGAGAGAGAGAGTGGATCAGTGAGAGAGTGGATCAGAGACAGAGAATGGATCAGAGAGAGAGTGGATCAGTGAGAGAGTGTGGATCAGTGAGAGAGAGTGGATCAGTGAGAGAGTGTGGATCAGAGAGAGAGAGTGGATCAGTGAGAGAGAGTGGATCAGTGAGAGAGTGGATCAGTGAGTGAGAGTAGATCAGAGAGAGAGAGTGGATCAGAGAGAGAGAGAGTGGATCAGTGAGAGAGAGTGGATCAGTGAGAGAGAGTGGATCAGTGAGAGAGAGTGGATCAGAGAGATAGAGTGGATCAGTGAGAGAGAGTGGATCAGAGAGAGAGAGAGTGGATCAGTGAGAGAGTGGATCAGAGAGAGAGAATGGATCAGAGATAGAGTGGATCAGTGAGAGAGTGTGGATCAGTGAGTGAGAGTGGATCAGTGAGAGAGTGTGGATCAGAGAGAGAGAGTGGATCAGTGAGAGAGAGTGGATCAGTGAGAGAGAGTGGATCAGAGAGAGAGAGTGTATCAGAGAGAGAGAGTGGATCAGTGAGAGAGAGTGGATCAGTGAGAGAGAGTGGATCAGTGAGAGAGTGGATCAGTGAGAGAGTGGATCAGTGAGAGAGAGTGAATCAGTGAGAGAGAGTGGATCAGTGAGAGAGAGTGGATCAGAGAGAGAGAGTGGATCAGTGAGAGAGAGTGGATCAGAGAGAGAGAGTGGATCAGTGAGAGAGTGGATCAGTGAGAGAGAGTGGATCAGAGAGAGATAGTGGATCAGTGAGAGAGTGGATCAGTGAGTGAGAGTGGATCAGAGAGAGAGAGTGGATCAGTGAGAGAGAGTGGATCAGTGAGAGAGTGGATCAGTGAGAGGGAGTGGATCAGTGAGAGAGAGTGAATCAGTGAGAGAGAGTGGATCAGTGAGAGAGACTGGATCAGAGAGAGAGAGTGGATCAGTGAGAGAGTGGATCAGTGAGTGAGAGTAGATCAGAGAGAGAGAGTGGATCAGAGAGAGAGAGAGTGGATCAGTGAGAGAGAGTGGATCAGTGAGAGAGAGTGGATCAGTGAGAGAGAGTGGATCAGAGAGATAGAGTGGATCAGTGAGAGAGAGTGGATCAGAGAGAGAGAGTGGATCAGTGAGAGAGTGGATCAGAGAGAGAGAATGGATCAGAGATAGAGTGGATCAGTGAGAGAGTGTGGATCAGTGAGTGAGAGTGGATCAGTGAGAGAGTGTGGATCAGAGAGAGAGAGTGGATCAGTGAGAGAGAGTGGATCAGTGAGAGAGAGTGGATCAGAGAGAGAGAGTGTATCAGAGAGAGAGAGTGGTTCAGTGAGAGAGTGGATCAGTGAGAGAGAGTGGATCAGAGAGAGAGAGTGGATCAGTGAGAGAGAGTGGATGAGTGAGAGGGTAGATCAGTGAGAGAGAGTGGATCAGTGAGAGAGAGTGGATCAGTGAGAGAGTGGATCAGTGAGAGAGAGTGGATCAGTGAGAGGGTGGATCAGAGAGAGAGTGGATCAGTGAGAGAGAGTGGATCAGTGAGAGGGTGGATCAGTGAGAGAGAGTGGATCAGTGAGAGAGAGTGGATCAGTGAGAGAGTGTGGATCAGAGAGAGAGAGTGGATCAGTGAGAGTGAGTGGATTTGTGAGAGAGAGTGGATCAGTGAGAGAGAGTGGATCAGTGAGAGAGTGGATCAGTGAGAGAGTGGATCAGTGAGAGGGAGTGGATCAGTGAGAGAGAGTGAATCAGTGAGAGAGAGTGGATCAGTGAGAGAGAGTGGATCAGAGAGATAGTGGATCAGTGAGAGAGAGTGGATCAGAGAGAGAGAGTGGATCAGTGAGAGAGTGGATCAGAGAGAGAGAATGGATCAGAGAGAGAGTGGATCAGTGAGGGAGTGTGGATCAGTGAGAGATAGTGGATCAGTGAGAGAGTGTGGATCAGAGAGAGAGAGTGGATCAGTGAGAGAGAGTGGATCAGTGAGAGAGAGTGGATCAGTGAGAGAGAGTGGATCAGAGAGAGAGTGGATCAGTGAAAGAGTGGATCAGTGAGAGAGAGTGGATCAGTGAGAGATAGTGGATCAGTGAGAGAGTGGATCAGTGAGTGAGAGTGGATCAGAGAGAGAGAGTGGATCAGTGAGAGAGAGTGGATCAGTGAGAGAGTGGATCAGTGAGAGAGTGGATCAGTGAGAGGGAGTGGATCAGTGAGAGAGAGTGAATCAGTGAGAGAGAGTGGATCAGTGAGAGAGAGTGGATCAGAGAGAGAGAGTGGATCAGTGAGAGAGAGTGGATCAGAGAGAGAGCGAGTGGATCAGTGAGAGAGTGGATCAGTGAGAGAGAGTGGATCAGGGAGAAATAGTGGATCAGTGAGAGAGTGGATCAGTGAGTGAGAGTGGATCAGAGAGAGAGAGTGGATCAGTGAGAGAGAGTGGATCAGTGAGAGAGTGGATCAGTGAGAGGGAGTGGATCAGTGAGAGAGAGTGAATCAGTGAGAGAGAGTGGATCAGTGAGACAGAGTGGATCAGAGAGAGAGTGGATCAGAGAGAGAGTGGATCAGTGAGAGAGAGTGGATCAGAGAGAGAGAGTGGATCAGTGAGAGAGTGGATCAGAGATAGAGAATGGATCAGAGAGAGAGTGGATAAGTGAGAGAGTGTGGATCAGTGAGAGAGAGTGGATCAGTGAGAGAGTGTGGATCAGAGAGAGAGAGTGGATCAGTGAGAGAGAGTGGATCAGTGAGAGAGTGGATCAGTGAGTGAGAGTAGATCGGAGAGAGAGAGTGGATCAGAGAGAGAGAGAGTGGATCAGTGAGAGAGAGTGGATCAGAGAGAGAGAGTGGATCAGTGAGAGAGTGGATCAGAGAGAGAGAATGGATCAGAGAGAGAGTGGATCAGTGAGAGAGTGTGGATCAGTGAGAGAGAGTGGATCAGTGAGAGAGTGTGGATCAGAGAGAGAGAGTGGATCAGTGAGAGAGAGTGGATCAGTGAGAGAGAGTGGATCAGAGAGAGAGAGTGTATCAGAGAGAGAGAGTGGATCAGTGAGAGAGTGGATCAGTGAGAGAGAGTGGATCAGAGAGAGAGAGTGGATCAGTGAGAGAGTGGATCAGTGAGAGAGAGTGGATCAGTGAGAGAGAGTGGATCAGAGAGAGAGAGTGGATCAGTGAGAGAGTGGATCAGTGAGTGAGAGTGGATCAGAGAGAGAGAGTGGATCAGAGAGAGAGAGAGAGTGGATCAGTGAGAAAGAGTGGATCAGTGAGAGAGAGTGGATCAGTGAGAGAGAGTGGATCAGTGAGAGATAGTGGATCAGAGAGAGAGAGTGGATCAGTGAGAGAGTGGATCAGTGAGAAAGAGTGGATCAGTGAAAGAGAGTGGATCAGAGAGAGAGTGGATCAGTGAGAGAGTGGATCAGTGAGAGAGAGTGGATCAGTGAGAGAGAGTGGATCAGTGAGAGAGTGGATCAGTGAGAAAGAGTGGATCAGTGAGAGAGAGTGGATCAGTGAGAGAGAGTGGATCAGAGAGAGAGAGTGGATCAGTGAGAGAGAGTGGATCAGTGAGAGAGTGGATCAGTGAGAGAGAGTGGATCAGAGAGAGAGAGTGGATCAGTGAGAGAGTGGATCAGTGAGAAAGAGTGGATCAGAGAGAGAGAGTAGATCAGTGAGAGAGAATGGATCAGTGAGAGAGAGTGGATCAGAGAGAGAGAGTGAATCAGAGAGAGAGAGTGGATCAGTGAGAGAGAGTGGATCAGTGAGAGGGTGGATCAGAGAGAGACAGTGGATCAGTGAGAGAGAGTGGATCAGTGAGAGAGAGTGGATCAGTGTGAGAGAGTGGATCAGTGAGAGAGAGTGGATCAGAGAGAGAGAGTGTATCAGAGAGAGAGTGGATCAGTGAGAGAGAGTGGATCAGAGAGAGAGAGTGGATCAGTGAGAGAGTGGATCAGTGAGAGAGTGGATCAGTGAGAGAGAGTGGATCAGTGAGAGAGTGCATCAGTGAGAGTGGATCAGTGAGAGGGTGGATCAGTGAGAGAGTGGATCAGTGAGAGAGAGTGGATCAGTGAGAGGGTGGATCAGTGAGACAGAGTGGATCAGTGAGAGAGAGTGGATCAGTGAGAGAGTGTGGATCAGAGAGAGAGAGTGGATCAGTGAGAGAGTGGATCTGTGAGAGAGAGTGGATCAGAGAGAGAGAGTGGATCGGAGAGAGAGTGTGGATCACTGAGAGAGTGGATCAGTGAGTGAGAGTGGATCAGAGAGAGAGAGTGTATCAGAGAGAGAGAGTGGATCAGTGAGAGAGTGGATCAGTGAGAGAGAGTGGATCAGAGAGAGAGAGTGGATCAGTGGGAGAGTGGATCAGTGAGAGAGAGTGGATCAGTGAGAGAGAGTGGATCAGAGAGAGAGAGTGGATCAGTGAGAGAGTGGATCAGTGAGTGAGAGTGGATCAGAGAGAGAGAGAGTGGATCAGTGAGAAAGATTGGATCAGTGAGAGAGAGTGGATCAGTGAGAGAGAGTGGATCAGTGAGTGAGAGTGGATCAGAGAGAGAGAGAGTGGATCAGTGAGAAAGATTGGATCAGTGAGAGAGAGTGGATCAGTGAGAGAGAGTGGATCAGTGAGAGAGAGTGGATCAGTGAGAGAGTGGATCAGTGAGAGAGTGGATCAGTGAGAAAGAGTGGATCAATGAAAGAGAGTGGATCAGAGAGAGAGTGGATCAGTGAGAGAGTGGATTAGTGAGAGAGAGTGGATCAGTGAGACAGAGTGGATCATTGAGAGAGAGAGGATCAGTGAGAGAGAGTGGATCAGTGAGACAGTGGATCATTGAGAAAGAGTGGATCAGTGAGAGAGAGTGAATCAGTGAGAGAGAGTGGATCAGTGAGAGAGAGTGGATCAGTGAGAGAGTGGATCAGAGAGAGAGAGTGGATCAGTGAGAGAGTGGATCAGAGATAGAGAATGGATCAGAGAGAGAGTGGATAAGTGAGAGAGTGTGGATCAGTGAGAGAGAGTGGATCAGTGAGAGTGTGTGGATCAGAGAGAGAGAGTGGATCAGTGAGAGAGAGTGGATCAGTGAGAGAGTGTGGTTCAGTGAGAGAGTGGATCAGTGAGTGAGAGTAGATCAGAGAGAGAGAGTGGATCAGAGAGAGAGAGAGTGGATCAGTGAGAGAGAGTGGATCAGTGAGAGAGAGTGGATCAGAGAGATAGAGTGGATCAGTGAGAGAGAGTGGATCAGAGAGAGAGAGTGGATCAGTGAGAGAGTGGATCAGAGAGAGAGAATGGATCAGAGAGAGAGTGGATCAGTGAGAGAGTGTGGATCAGTGAGAGAGAGTGGATCAGTGAGAGAGTGTGGATCAGAGTGAGAGAGTGGATCAGTGAGAGAGAATGGATCAGTGAGAGAGAGTGGATCAGAGAGAGATAGTGTATCAGAGAGAGAGAGTGGATCAGTGAGAGAGTGGATCAGTGAGAGAGAGTGGATCAGAGAGAGAGAGTGGATCAGTGAGAGAGTGGATCAGTGAGAGAGAGTGGATCAGTGAGAGAGAGTGGATCAGAGAGAGAGAGTGGATCAGTGAGAGAGTGGATCAGTGAGTGAGAGTGGATCAGAGAGAGAGAGTGGATCAGAGAGAGAGAGAGTGGATCAGTGAGAAAGAGTGGATCAGTGAGAGAGAGTGGATCAGTGAGAGAGAGTGGATCAGTGAGAGATAGTGGATCAGAGAGAGAGAGTGGATCAGTGAGAGAGTGGATCAGTGAGAAAGAGTGGATCAGTGAAAGAGAGTGGATCAGAGAGAGAGTGGATCAGTGAGAGAGTAGATCAGTGAGAGAGAGTGGATCAGTGAGAGAGAGTGGATCAGTGAGAGAGTGGATCAGTGAGAGAGAGTGGATCAGTGAGAGAGAGTGGATCAGTGAGAGAGAGTGGATCAGAGAGAGAGAGTGGATCAGTGAGAGAGAGTGGATCAGTGAGAGAGTGGATCAGTGAGAGAGAGTGGATCAGAGAGAGAGAGAGTGGATCAGTGAGAGAGTGGATCAGTGAGAAAGAGTGGATCAGAGAGAGAGAGTAGATCAGTGAGAGAGAGAGTGGATCAGTGAGAAAGATTGGATCAGTGAGAGAGAGTGGATCAGTGAGAGAGAGTGGATCAGTGAGAGAGAGTGGATCAGTGAGAGAGTGGATCAGTGAGAGAGTGGATCAGTGAGAAAGAGTGGATCAATGAAAGAGAGTGGATCAGAGAGAGAGTGGATCAGTGAGAGAGTGGATTAGTGAGAGAGAGTGGATCAGTGAGACAGAGTGGATCAATGAGAGAGAGTGGATCAGTGAGAGAGAGTGGATCAGTGAGACAGTGGATCAGTGAGAAAGAGTGGATCAGTGAGAGAGAGTGAATCAGTGAGAGAGAGTGGATCAGAGAGAGAGAGTGGATCAGTGAGAGAGAGTGGATCAGTGAGAGAGTGGATCAGTGAGAGAGAGTGGATCAGTGAGAGAGAGTGGATCAGTGAGAGAGTGGATCAGTGAGAGAGTGGATCAGTGAGAGGGAGTGGATCAGTGAGAGAGAGTGAATCAGTGAGAGAGAGTGGATCAGTGAGAGAGAGTGGATCAGAGAGAGAGAGTGGATCAGTGAGAGAGAGTGGATCAGAGAGAGAGAGTGGATCAGTGAGTGAGTGGATCAGTGAGTGAGAGTGGATCAGAGAGAGAGAGTGGATCAGTGAGAGAGAGTGGATCAGTGAGAGAGTGGATCAGTGAGAGGGAGTGGATCAGTGAGAGAGAGTGAATCAGTGAGAGAGAGTGGATCAGTGAGAGAGACTGGATCAGAGAGAGAGAGTGGATCAGTGAGAGAGAGTGGATCAGAGAGAGAGAGTGGATCAGTGAGAGAGTGGATCAGAGACAGAGAATGGATCAGAGAGAGAGTGGATCAGTGAGAGAGTGTGGATCAGTGAGAGAGAGTGGATCAGTGAGAGAGTGTGGATCAGAGAGAGAGAGTGGATCAGTGAGAGAGAGTGGATCAGTGAGAGAGTGGATCAGTGAGTGAGAGTAGATCAGAGAGAGAGAGTGGATCAGAGAGAGAGAGAGTGGATCAGTGAGAGAGAGTGGATCAGTGAGAGAGAGTGGATCAGTGAGAGAGAGTGGATCAGAGAGATAGAGTGGATCAGTGAGAGAGAGTGGATCAGAGAGAGAGAGAGTGGATCAGTGAGAGAGTGGATCAGAGAGAGAGAATGGATCAGAGATAGAGTGGATCAGTGAGAGAGTGTGGATCAGTGAGTGAGAGTGGATCAGTGAGAGAGTGTGGATCAGAGAGAGAGAGTGGATCAGTGAGAGAGAGTGGATCAGTGAGAGAGAGTGGATCAGAGAGAGAGAGTGTATCAGAGAGAGAGAGTGGATCAGTGAGAGAGAGTGGATCAGTGAGAGAGAGTGGATCAGTGAGAGAGTGGATCAGTGAGAGAGTGGATCAGTGAGAGAGAGTGAATCAGTGAGAGAGAGTGGATCAGTGAGAGAGAGTGGATCAGAGAGAGAGAGTGGATCAGTGAGAGAGAGTGGATCAGAGAGAGAGAGTGGATCAGTGAGAGAGTGGATCAGTGAGAGAGAGTGGATCAGAGAGAGATAGTGGATCAGTGAGAGAGTGGATCAGTGAGTGAGAGTGGATCAGAGAGAGAGAGTGGATCAGTGAGAGAGAGTGGATCAGTGAGAGAGTGGATCAGTGAGAGGGAGTGGATCAGTGAGAGAGAGTGAATCAGTGAGAGAGAGTGGATCAGTGAGAGAGACTGGATCAGAGAGAGAGAGTGGATCAGTGAGAGAGAGTGGATCAGTGAGAGAGTGGATCAGTGAGTGAGAGTAGATCAGAGAGAGAGAGTGGATCAGAGAGAGAGAGAGTGGATCAGTGAGAGAGAGTGGATCAGTGAGAGAGAGTGGATCAGAGAGATAGAGTGGATCAGTGAGAGAGAGTGGATCAGAGAGAGAGAGTGGATCAGTGAGAGAGTGGATCAGAGAGAGAGAATGGATCAGAGATAGAGTGGATCAGTGAGAGAGTGTGGATCAGTGAGTGAGAGTGGATCAGTGAGAGAGTGTGGATCAGAGAGAGAGAGTGGATCAGTGAGAGAGAGTGGATCAGTGAGAGAGAGTGGATCAGAGAGAGAGAGTGTATCAGAGAGAGAGAGTGGTTCAGTGAGAGAGTGGATCAGTGAGAGAGAGTGGATCAGAGAGAGAGAGTGGATCAGTGAGAGAGAGTGGATGAGTGAGAGGGTAGATCAGTGAGAGAGAGTGGATCAGTGAGAGAGAGTGGATCAGTGAGAGAGTGGATCAGTGAGAGAGAGTGGATCAGTGAGAGGGTGGATCAGAGAGAGAGTGGATCAGTGAGAGAGAGTGGATCAGTGAGAGGGTGGATCAGTGAGAGAGAGTGGATCAGTGAGAGAGAGTGGATCAGTGAGAGAGTGTGGATCAGAGAGAGAGAGTGGATCAGTGAGAGTGAGTGGATTTGTGAGAGAGAGTGGATCAGTGAGAGAGAGTGGATCAGTGAGAGAGTGGATCAGTGAGAGAGTGGATCAGTGAGAGGGAGTGGATCAGTGAGAGAGAGTGAATCAGTGAGAGAGAGTGGATCAGTGAGAGAGAGTGGATCAGAGAGATAGTGGATCAGTGAGAGAGAGTGGATCAGAGAGAGAGAGTGGATCAGTGAGAGAGTGGATCAGAGAGAGAGAATGGATCAGAGAGAGAGTGGATCAGTGAGGGAGTGTGGATCAGTGAGAGATAGTGGATCAGTGAGAGAGTGTGGATCAGAGAGAGAGAGTGGATCAGTGAGAGAGAGTGGATCAGTGAGAGAGAGTGGATCAGTGAGAGAGAGTGGATCAGAGAGAGAGTGGATCAGTGAAAGAGTGGATCAGTGAGAGAGAGTGGATCAGTGAGAGATAGTGGATCAGTGAGAGAGTGGATCAGTGAGTGAGAGTGGATCAGAGAGAGAGAGTGGATCAGTGAGAGAGAGTGGATCAGTGAGAGAGTGGATCAGTGAGAGAGTGGATCAGTGAGAGGGAGTGGATCAGTGAGAGAGAGTGAATCAGTGAGAGAGAGTGGATCAGTGAGAGAGAGTGGATCAGAGAGAGAGAGTGGATCAGTGAGAGAGAGTGGATCAGAGAGAGAGCGAGTGGATCAGTGAGAGAGTGGATCAGTGAGAGAGAGTGGATCAGGGAGAAATAGTGGATCAGTGAGAGAGTGGATCAGTGAGTGAGAGTGGATCAGAGAGAGAGAGTGGATCAGTGAGAGAGAGTGGATCAGTGAGAGAGTGGATCAGTGAGAGGGAGTGGATCAGTGAGAGAGAGTGAATCAGTGAGAGAGAGTGGATCAGTGAGACAGAGTGGATCAGAGAGAGAGTGGATCAGAGAGAGAGTGGATCAGTGAGAGAGAGTGGATCAGAGAGAGAGAGTGGATCAGTGAGAGAGTGGATCAGAGATAGAGAATGGATCAGAGAGAGAGTGGATAAGTGAGAGAGTGTGGATCAGTGAGAGAGAGTGGATCAGTGAGAGAGTGTGGATCAGAGAGAGAGAGTGGATCAGTGAGAGAGAGTGGATCAGTGAGAGAGTGGATCAGTGAGTGAGAGTAGATCGGAGAGAGAGAGTGGATCAGAGAGAGAGAGAGTGGATCAGTGAGAGAGAGTGGATCAGAGAGAGAGAGTGGATCAGTGAGAGAGTGGATCAGAGAGAGAGAATGGATCAGAGAGAGAGTGGATCAGTGAGAGAGTGTGGATCAGTGAGAGAGAGTGGATCAGTGAGAGAGTGTGGATCAGAGAGAGAGAGTGGATCAGTGAGAGAGAGTGGATCAGTGAGAGAGAGTGGATCAGAGAGAGAGAGTGTATCAGAGAGAGAGAGTGGATCAGTGAGAGAGTGGATCAGTGAGAGAGAGTGGATCAGAGAGAGAGAGTGGATCAGTGAGAGAGAGTGGATCAGTGAGAGAGTGGATCAGTGAGAGGGAGTGGATCAGTGAGAGAGAGTGAATCAGTGAGAGAGAGTGGATCAGTGAGAGAGACTGGATCAGAGAGAGAGAGTGGATCAGTGAGAGAGAGTGGATCAGAGAGAGAGAGTGGATCAGTGAGAGAGTGGATCAGAGACAGAGAATGGATCAGAGAGAGAGTGGATCAGTGAGAGAGTGGATCAGTGAGAGGGAGTGGATCAGTGAGAGAGAGTGAATCAGTGAGAGAGAGTGGATCAGTGAGACAGAGTGGATCAGAGAGAGAGTGGATCAGAGAGAGAGTGGATCAGTGAGAGAGAGTGGATCAGAGAGAGAGAGTGGATCAGTGAGAGAGTGGATCAGAGATAGAGAATGGATCAGAGAGAGAGTGGATAAGTGAGAGAGTGTGGATCAGTGAGAGAGAGTGGATCAGTGAGAGAGTGTGGATCAGAGAGAGAGAGTGGATCAGTGAGAGAGAGTGGATCAGTGAGAGAGTGGATCAGTGAGTGAGAGTAGATCGGAGAGAGAGAGTGGATCAGAGAGAGAGAGAGTGGATCAGTGAGAGAGAGTGGATCAGAGAGAGAGAGTGGATCAGTGAGAGAGTGGATCAGAGAGAGAGAATGGATCAGAGAGAGAGTGGATCAGTGAGAGAGTGTGGATCAGTGAGAGAGAGTGGATCAGTGAGAGAGTGTGGATCAGAGAGAGAGAGTGGATCAGTGAGAGAGAGTGGATCAGTGAGAGAGAGTGGATCAGAGAGAGAGAGTGTATCAGAGAGAGAGAGTGGATCAGTGAGAGAGTGGATCAGTGAGAGAGAGTGGATCAGAGAGAGAGAGTGGATCAGTGAGAGAGTGGATCAGTGAGAGAGAGTGGATCAGTGAGAGAGAGTGGATCAGAGAGAGAGAGTGGATCAGTGAGAGAGTGGATCAGTGAGTGAGAGTGGATCAGAGAGAGAGAGTGGATCAGAGAGAGAGAGAGAGTGGATCAGTGAGAAAGAGTGGATCAGTGAGAGAGAGTGGATCAGTGAGAGAGAGTGGATCAGTGAGAGATAGTGGATCAGAGAGAGAGAGTGGATCAGTGAGAGAGTGGATCAGTGAGAAAGAGTGGATCAGTGAAAGAGAGTGGATCAGAGAGAGAGTGGATCAGTGAGAGAGTGGATCAGTGAGAGAGAGTGGATCAGTGAGAGAGAGTGGATCAGTGAGAGAGTGGATCAGTGAGAAAGAGTGGATCAGTGAGAGAGAGTGGATCAGTGAGAGAGAGTGGATCAGAGAGAGAGAGTGGATCAGTGAGAGAGAGTGGATCAGTGAGAGAGTGGATCAGTGAGAGAGAGTGGATCAGAGAGAGAGAGTGGATCAGTGAGAGAGTGGATCAGTGAGAAAGAGTGGATCAGAGAGAGAGAGTAGATCAGTGAGAGAGAATGGATCAGTGAGAGAGAGTGGATCAGAGAGAGAGAGTGAATCAGAGAGAGAGAGTGGATCAGTGAGAGAGAGTGGATCAGTGAGAGGGTGGATCAGAGAGAGACAGTGGATCAGTGAGAGAGAGTGGATCAGTGAGAGAGAGTGGATCAGTGTGAGAGAGTGGATCAGTGAGAGAGAGTGGATCAGAGAGAGAGAGTGTATCAGAGAGAGAGTGGATCAGTGAGAGAGAGTGGATCAGAGAGAGAGAGTGGATCAGTGAGAGAGTGGATCAGTGAGAGAGTGGATCAGTGAGAGAGAGTGGATCAGTGAGAGAGTGCATCAGTGAGAGTGGATCAGTGAGAGGGTGGATCAGTGAGAGAGTGGATCAGTGAGAGAGAGTGGATCAGTGAGAGGGTGGATCAGTGAGACAGAGTGGATCAGTGAGAGAGAGTGGATCAGTGAGAGAGTGTGGATCAGAGAGAGAGAGTGGATCAGTGAGAGAGTGGATCTGTGAGAGAGAGTGGATCAGAGAGAGAGAGTGGATCGGAGAGAGAGTGTGGATCACTGAGAGAGTGGATCAGTGAGTGAGAGTGGATCAGAGAGAGAGAGTGTATCAGAGAGAGAGAGTGGATCAGTGAGAGAGTGGATCAGTGAGAGAGAGTGGATCAGAGAGAGAGAGTGGATCAGTGGGAGAGTGGATCAGTGAGAGAGAGTGGATCAGTGAGAGAGAGTGGATCAGAGAGAGAGAGTGGATCAGTGAGAGAGTGGATCAGTGAGTGAGAGTGGATCAGAGAGAGAGAGAGTGGATCAGTGAGAAAGATTGGATCAGTGAGAGAGAGTGGATCAGTGAGAGAGAGTGGATCAGTGAGTGAGAGTGGATCAGAGAGAGAGAGAGTGGATCAGTGAGAAAGATTGGATCAGTGAGAGAGAGTGGATCAGTGAGAGAGAGTGGATCAGTGAGAGAGAGTGGATCAGTGAGAGAGTGGATCAGTGAGAGAGTGGATCAGTGAGAAAGAGTGGATCAATGAAAGAGAGTGGATCAGAGAGAGAGTGGATCAGTGAGAGAGTGGATTAGTGAGAGAGAGTGGATCAGTGAGACAGAGTGGATCATTGAGAGAGAGAGGATCAGTGAGAGAGAGTGGATCAGTGAGACAGTGGATCATTGAGAAAGAGTGGATCAGTGAGAGAGAGTGAATCAGTGAGAGAGAGTGGATCAGTGAGAGAGAGTGGATCAGTGAGAGAGTGGATCAGAGAGAGAGAGTGGATCAGTGAGAGAGTGGATCAGAGATAGAGAATGGATCAGAGAGAGAGAGTGGATCAGTGAGAGAGTGGATCAGTGAGAGAGAGTGGATCAGTGAGAGAGAGTGGATCAGTGAGAGAGTGGATCAGTGAGAAAGAGTGGATCAGTGAGAGAGAGTGGATCAGTGAGAGAGAGTGGATCAGAGAGAGAGAGTGGATCAGTGAGAGAGAGTGGATCAGTGAGAGAGTGGATCAGTGAGAGAGAGTGGATCAGAGAGAGAGAGTGGATCAGTGAGAGAGTGGATCAGTGAGAAAGAGTGGATCAGAGAGAGAGAGTAGATCAGTGAGAGAGAATGGATCAGTGAGAGAGAGTGGATCAGAGAGAGAGAGTGAATCAGAGAGAGAGAGTGGATCAGTGAGAGAGAGTGGATCAGTGAGAGGGTGGATCAGAGAGAGACAGTGGATCAGTGAGAGAGAGTGGATCAGTGAGAGAGAGTGGATCAGTGTGAGAGAGTGGATCAGTGAGAGAGAGTGGATCAGAGAGAGAGAGTGTATCAGAGAGAGAGTGGATCAGTGAGAGAGAGTGGATCAGAGAGAGAGAGTGGATCAGTGAGAGAGTGGATCAGTGAGAGAGTGGATCAGTGAGAGAGAGTGGATCAGTGAGAGAGTGCATCAGTGAGAGTGGATCAGTGAGAGGGTGGATCAGTGAGAGAGTGGATCAGTGAGAGAGAGTGGATCAGTGAGAGGGTGGATCAGTGAGACAGAGTGGATCAGTGAGAGAGAGTGGATCAGTGAGAGAGTGTGGATCAGAGAGAGAGAGTGGATCAGTGAGAGAGTGGATCTGTGAGAGAGAGTGGATCAGAGAGAGAGAGTGGATCGGAGAGAGAGTGTGGATCACTGAGAGAGTGGATCAGTGAGTGAGAGTGGATCAGAGAGAGAGAGTGTATCAGAGAGAGAGAGTGGATCAGTGAGAGAGTGGATCAGTGAGAGAGAGTGGATCAGAGAGAGAGAGTGGATCAGTGGGAGAGTGGATCAGTGAGAGAGAGTGGATCAGTGAGAGAGAGTGGATCAGAGAGAGAGAGTGGATCAGTGAGAGAGTGGATCAGTGAGTGAGAGTGGATCAGAGAGAGAGAGAGTGGATCAGTGAGAAAGATTGGATCAGTGAGAGAGAGTGGATCAGTGAGAGAGAGTGGATCAGTGAGTGAGAGTGGATCAGAGAGAGAGAGAGTGGATCAGTGAGAAAGATTGGATCAGTGAGAGAGAGTGGATCAGTGAGAGAGAGTGGATCAGTGAGAGAGAGTGGATCAGTGAGAGAGTGGATCAGTGAGAGAGTGGATCAGTGAGAAAGAGTGGATCAATGAAAGAGAGTGGATCAGAGAGAGAGTGGATCAGTGAGAGAGTGGATTAGTGAGAGAGAGTGGATCAGTGAGACAGAGTGGATCATTGAGAGAGAGAGGATCAGTGAGAGAGAGTGGATCAGTGAGACAGTGGATCATTGAGAAAGAGTGGATCAGTGAGAGAGAGTGAATCAGTGAGAGAGAGTGGATCAGTGAGAGAGAGTGGATCAGTGAGAGAGTGGATCAGAGAGAGAGAGTGGATCAGTGAGAGAGTGGATCAGAGATAGAGAATGGATCAGAGAGAGAGTGGATAAGTGAGAGAGTGTGGATCAGTGAGAGAGAGTGGATCAGTGAGAGTGTGTGGATCAGAGAGAGAGAGTGGATCAGTGAGAGAGAGTGGATCAGTGAGAGAGAGTGGATCAGTGAGAGAGAGTGGATCAGAGAGATAGAGTGGATCAGTGAGAGAGAGTGGATCAGAGAGAGAGAGTGGATCAGTGAGTGAGAGTAGATCAGAGAGAGAGAGTGGATCAGAGAGAGAGAGAGTGGATCAGTGAGAGAGAGTGGATCAGTGAGAGAGAGTGGATCAGAGAGATAGAGTGGATCAGTGAGAGAGAGTGGATCAGAGAGAGAGAGTGGATCAGTGAGAGAGTGGATCAGAGAGAGAGAATGGATCAGAGAGAGAGTGGATCAGTGAGAGAGTGTGGATCAGTGAGAGAGAGTGGATCAGTGAGAGAGTGTGGATCAGAGTGAGAGAGTGGATCAGTGAGAGAGAATGGATCAGTGAGAGAGAGTGGATCAGAGAGAGATAGTGTATCAGAGAGAGAGAGTGGATCAGTGAGAGAGTGGATCAGTGAGAGAGAGTGGATCAGAGAGAGAGAGTGGATCAGTGAGAGAGTGGATCAGTGAGAGAGAGTGGATCAGAGAGAGAGAGTGGATCAGTGAGAGAGTGGATCAGTGAGTGAGAGTGGATCAGAGAGAGAGAGTGGATCAGAGAGAGAGAGAGTGGATCAGTGAGAAAGAGTGGATCAGTGAGAGAGAGTGGATCAGTGAGAGAGAGTGGATCAGTGAGAGATAGTGGATCAGAGAGAGAGAGTGGATCAGTGAGAGAGTGGATCAGTGAGAAAGAGTGGATCAGTGAAAGAGAGTGGATCAGAGAGAGAGTGGATCAGTGAGAGAGTAGATCAGTGAGAGAGAGTGGATCAGTGAGAGAGAGTGGATCAGTGAGAGAGTGGATCAGTGAGAGAGAGTGGATCAGTGAGAGAGAGTGGATCAGTGAGAGAGAGTGGATCAGAGAGAGAGAGTGGATCAGTGAGAGAGAGTGGATCAGTGAGAGAGTGGATCAGTGAGAGAGAGTGGATCAGAGAGAGAGAGAGTGGATCAGTGAGAGAGTGGATCAGTGAGAAAGAGTGGATCAGAGAGAGAGAGTAGATCAGTGAGAGAGAATGGATCAGTGAGAGAGAGTGGATCAGAGAGAGAGAGTGAATCAGAGAGAGAGAGTGGATCAGTGAGAGAGAGTGGATCAGTGAGAGGGTGGATCAGAGAGAGACAGTGGATCAGTGAGAGAGAGTGGATCAGTGAGAGAGAGTGGATCAGTGTGAGAGAGTGGATCAGTGAGAGAGAGTGGATCAGAGAGAGAGAGTGTATCAGAGAGAGAGTGGATCAGTGAGAGAGAGTGGATCAGAGAGAGAGAGTGGATCAGTGAGAGAGTGGATCAGTGAGAGAGTGGATCAGTGAGAGGGAGTGGATCAGTGAGAGAGAGTGAATCAGTGAGAGAGAGTGGATCAGTGAGAGAGAGTGGATCAGAGAGATAGTGGATCAGTGAGAGAGAGTGGATCAGAGAGAGAGAGTGGATCAGTGAGAGAGTGGATCAGAGAGAGAGAATGGATCAGAGAGAGAGTGGATCAGTGAGGGAGTGTGGATCAGTGAGAGAGAGTGGATCAGTGAGAGAGTGTGGATCAGAGAGAGAGAGTGGATCAGTGAGAGAGAGTGGATCAGTGAGAGAGAGTGGATCAGTGAGAGATAGTGGATCAGAGAGAGAGTGGATCAGTGAAAGAGTGGATCAGTGAGAGAGAGTGGATCAGTGAGAGATAGTGGATCAGTGAGAGAGTGGATCAGTGAGTGAGAGTGCATCAGAGAGAGAGAGTGGATCAGTGAGAGAGAGTGGATCAGTGAGAGAGTGGATCAGTGAGAGAGTGGATCAGTGAGAGGGAGTGGATCAGTGAGAGAGAGTGAATCAGTGAGAGAGAGTGGATCAGTGAGAGAGAGTGGATCAGAGAGAGAGATTGGATCAGTGAGAGAGAGTGGATCAGAGAGAGAGAGTGGATCAGTGAGAGAGTGGATCAGTGAGAGAGAGTGGATCAGAGAGAAATAGTGGATCAGTGAGAGAGTGGATCAGTGAGTGAGAGTGGATCAGAGAGAGAGAGTGGATCAGTGAGAGAGAGTGGATCAGTGAGAGAGTGGATCAGTGAGAGGGAGTGGATCAGTGAGAGAGAGTGAATCAGTGAGAGAGAGTGGATCAGTGAGAGAGAGTGGATCAGAGAGAGAGTGGATCAGAGAGAGAGTGGATCAGTGAGAGAGAGTGGATCAGAGAGAGAGAGTGGATCAGTGAGAGAGTGGATCAGAGATAGAGAATGGATCAGAGAGAGAGTGGATAAGTGAGAGAGTGTGGATCAGTGAGAGAAAGTGGATCAGTGAGAGAGTGTGGATCAGTGAGAGAGAGTGGATCAGTGAGAGAGTGGATCAGTGAGTGAGAGTGGATCAGAGAGAGAGAGTGGATCAGTGAGAGAGTGGATCAGAGAGCGAGAATGGATCAGAGAGAGAGTGGATCAGTGAGAGAGTGTGGATCAGTGAGAGAGAGTGGATCAGTGAGAGAGTGTGGATCAGAGAGAGAGAGTGGATCAGTGAGAGAGAGTGGATCAGTGAGAGAGAGTGTATCAGAGAGAGAGAGTGTATCAGAGAGAGAGAGTGGATCAGTGAGAGAGTGGATCAGTGAGAGAGAGTGGATCAGAGAGAGAGAGTGGATCAGTGAGAGAGTGGATCAGTGAGAGAGAGTGGATCAGTGAGAGAGAGTGGATCAGTGAGAGAGTGGATCAGTGAGAGAGTGGATCAGTGAGAGGGAGTGGATCAGTGAGAGAGAGTGAATCAGTGAGAGAGAGTGGATCAGTGAGAGAGAGTGGATCAGAGAGATAGTGGATCAGTGAGAGAGAGTGGATCAGAGAGAGAGAGTGGATCAGTGAGAGAGTGGATCAGAGAGAGAGAGTGGATCAGTGAGGGAGTGTGGATCAGTGAGAGAGAGTGGATCAGTGAGAGAGTGTGGATCAGAGAGAGAGAGTGGATCAGTGAGAGAGAGTGTATCAGAGAGAGAGAGTGGATCAGTGAGAGAGTGGATCAGTGAGAGAGAGTGGATCAGAGAGAGAGAGTGGATCAGTGAGAGAGTGGATCAGTGAGAGAGAGTGAATCAGTGAGAGAGAGTGGATCAGTGAGAGAGAGTGGATCAGAGAGAGAGATTGGATCAGTGAGAGAGAGTGGATCAGAGAGAAATAGTGGATCAGTGAGAGAGTGGATCAGTGAGTGAGAGTGGATCAGAGAGAGAGAGTGGATCAGTGAGAGAGAGTGGATCAGTGAGAGAGTGGATCAGTGAGAGGGAGTGGATCAGTGAGAGAGAGTGAATCAGTGAGAGAGAGTGGATCAGTGAGAGAGAGTGGATCAGAGAGAGAGTGGATCAGAGAGAGAGTGGATCAGTGAGAGAGAGTGGATCAGAGAGAGAGAGTGGATCAGTGAGAGAGTGGATCAGAGATAGAGAATGGATCAGAGAGAGAGTGGATAAGTGAGAGAGTGTGGATCAGTGAGAGAGAGTGGATCAGTGAGAGAGTGTGGATCAGAGAGAGAGAGTGGATCAGTGAGAGAGAGTGGATCAGTGAGAGAGTGGATCAGTGAGTGAGAGTGGATCAGAGAGAGAGAGTGGATCAGTGAGAGAGTGGATCAGAGAGAGAGAATGGATCAGAGAGAGAGTGGATCAGTGAGAGAGTGTGGATCAGTGAGAGAGAGTGGATCAGTGAGAGAGTGTGGATCAGAGAGAGAGAGTGGATCAGTGAGAGAGAGTGGATCAGTGAGAGAAAGTGTATCAGAGAGAGAGAGTGTATCAGAGAGAGAGAGTGGATCAGTGAGAGAGTGGATCAGTGAGAGAGAGTGGATCAGAGAGAGAGAGTGGATCAGTGAGAGAGTGGATCAGTGAGAGAGAGTGGATCAGTGAGAGAGAGTGGATCAGTGAGAGAGTGGATCAGTGAGAAAGAGTGGATCAGTGAGAGAGAGTGGATCAGTGAGAGAGAGTGGATCAGAGAGAGAGAGTGGATCAGTGAGAGAGAGTGGATCAGTGAGAGAGTGGATCAGTGAGAGAGAGTGGATCAGAGAGAGAGAGAGTGGATCAGTGAGAGAGTGGATCAGTGAGAAAGAGTGGATCAGAGAGAGAGAGTAGATCAGTGAGAGAGAATGGATCAGTGAGAGAGAGTGGATCAGAGAGAGAGAGTGAATCAGAGAGAGAGAGTGGATCAGTGAGAGAGAGTGGATCAGTGAGAGGGTGGATCAAAGAGAGACAGTGGATCAGTGAGAGAGAGTGGATCAGTGAGAGAGAGTGGATCAGTGTGAGAGAGTGGATCAGTGAGAGAGAGTGGATCAGAGAGAGAGAGTGGATCAGAGAGAGAGTGGATCAGTGAGAGAGAGTGGATCAGAGAGAGAGAGTGGATAAGTGAGAGAGTGGATCAGTGAGAGAGTGGATCAGTGAGAGAGAGTGGATCAGTGAGAGAGTGCATCAGTGAGAGTGGATCAGTGAGAGGGTGGATGAGTGAGAGAGTGGATCAGTGAGAGAGAGTGGATCAGTGAGAGGGTGGATCAGTGAGACAGAGTGGATCAGTGAGAGAGAGTGGATCAGTGAGAGAGTGTGGATCAGAGAGAGAGAGTGGATCAGTGAGAGAGTGGATCTGTGAGAGAGAGTGGATCAGTGAGAGAGAGTGGATCAGTGAGAGAGAGTGTATCAGAGAGAGAGAGTGTATCAGAGAGAGAGAGTGGATCAGTGAGAGAGTGGATCAGTGAGAGAGAGTGGATCAGTGAGAGAGAGTGGATCAGAGAGAGAGAGTGGATCAGTGAGAGAGTGGATCAGTGAGTGAGAGTGGATCAGAGAGAGAGGGTGGATCAGAGAGAGAGAGTTGATCAGTGAGAAAGATTGGATCAGTGAGAGAGAGTGGATCAGTGAGAAAGAGTGGATCAGTGAGAGAGTGGATCAGTGAGAGAGTGGATCAGTGAGAAAGAGTGGATCAATGAAAGAGAGTGGATCAGAGAGAGAGTGGATCAGTGAGAGAGTGGATTAGTGAGAGAGAGTGGATCAGTGAGACAGAGTGGATCAATGAGAGAGAGAGGATCAGTGAGAGAGAGTGGATCAGTGAGAGAGAGTGGATCAGAGAGAGAGAGTGGATCAGTGGGAGAGTGGATCAGTGAGAGAGAGTGGATCAGTGAGAGAGAGTGGATCAGAGAGAGAGAGTGGATCAGTGAGAGAGTGGATCAGTGAGTGAGAGTGGATCAGAGAGAGAGGGTGGATCAGAGAGAGAGAGTTGATCAGTGAGAAAGATTGGATCAGAGAGAGAGAGTGGATCGGAGAGAGAGTGTGGATCACTGAGAGAGTGGATCAGTGAGTTAGAGTGGATCAGAGAGAGAGAGTGGATCAGAGAGAGAGAGAGTGGGTCAGTGAGAGAGAGTGGATCAGTGAGAGAGAGTGGATCAGTGAGAGAGAGTGGATCAGTGAGAGAGAGTGTATCAGAGAGAGAGAGTGTATCAGAGAGAGAGAGTGGATCAGTGAGAGAGTGGATCAGTGAGAGAGAGTGGATCAGAGAGAGAGAGTGGATCAGTGGGAGAGTGGATCAGTGAGAGAGAGTGGATCAGTGAGAGAGAGTGGATCAGAGAGAGAGAGTGGATCAGTGAGAGAGTGGATCAGTGAGTGAGAGTGGATCAGAGAGAGAGGGTGGATCAGAGAGAGAGAGTTGATCAGTGAGAAAGATTGGATCAGTGAGAGAGAGTGGATCAGTGAGAAAGAGTGGATCAGTGAGAGAGTGGATCAGTGAGAGAGTGGATCAGTGAGAAAGAGTGGATCAATGAAAGAGAGTGGATCAGAGAGAGAGTGGATCAGTGAGAGAGTGGATTAGTGAGAGAGAGTGGATCAGTGAGACAGAGTGGATCAATGAGAGAGAGAGGATCAGTGAGAGAGAGTGGATCAGTGAGACAGTGGATCAGTGAGAAAGAGTGGATCAGTGAGAGAGAGTGAATCAGTGAGAGAGAGTGGATCAGTGAGAGAGAGTGGATCAGTGAGAGAGTGGATCAGTGAGAGGGAGTGGATCAGTGAGAGAGAGTGAATCAGTGAGAGAGAGTGGATCAGTGAGAGCGAGTGGATCAGAGAGAGAGTGGATCAGAGAGAGAGTGGATCAGTGAGAGAGAGTGGATCAGAGAGAGAGAGTGGATCAGTGAGAGAGTGATCAGAGATAGAGAATGGATCAGAGAGAGAGTGGATAAGTGAGAGAGTGTAGAACAGTGAGAGAGAGTGGATCAGTGAGAGAGTGTGGATCAGAGAGAGAGAGTGGATCAGTGAGAGAGAGTGGATCAGTGAGAGAGTGGATCAGTGAGTGAGAGTAGATCAGAGAGAGAGAGAGTGGATCAGTGAGAGAGAGTGGATCAGTGAGAGAGAGTGGATCAGTGAGAGAGAGTGGATCAGAGAGATAGAGTGGATCAGTGAGAGAGAGTGGATCAGAGAGAGAGAGTGGATCAGTGAGAGAGTGGATCAGAGAGAGAGAATGGATCAGAGAGAGAGTGGATCAGTGAGAGAGTGTGGATCAGTGAGAGAGAGTGGATCAGTGAGAGAGTGTGGATCAGAGAGAGAGAGTGGATCAGTGAGAGAGAGTGGATCAGTGAGAGAGAGTGGATCAGAGAGAGAGAGTGTATCAGAGAGAGAGAGTGGATCAGTGAGAGAGTGGATCAGTGAGAGAGAGTGGATCAGAGAGAGAGAGTGGATCAGTGAGAGAGTGGATCAGTGAGAGAGAGTGGATCAGTGAGAGAGAGTGGATCAGAGAGAGAGAGTGGATCAGTGAGAGAGTGGATCAGTGAGTGAGAGTGGATCAGAGAGAGAGAGTGGATCAGAGAGAGAGAGAGTGGATCAGTGAGAAAGAGTGGATCAGTGAGAGAGAGTGGATCAGTGAGAGAGAGTGGATCAGTGAGAGATAGTGGATCAGAGAGAGAGAGTGGATCAGTGAGAGAGTGGATCAGTGAGAAAGAGTGGATCAGTGAAAGAGAGTGGATCAGAGAGAGAGTGGATCAGTGAGAGAGTGGATCAGTGAGAGAGAGTGGATCAGTGAGAGAGAGTGGATCAGTGAGATAGTGGATCAGTGAGAGAGAGTGGATCAATGAGAGAGAGTGGATCAGTGAGAGAGAGTGGATCAGAGAGAGAGAGTGGATCAGTGAGAGAGAGTGGATCAGTGAGAGGGTGGATCAGAGAGAGACAGTGGATCAGTGAGAGAGAGTGGATCAGTGAGAGAGAGTGGATCAGTGTGAGAGAGTGGATCAGTGAGAGAGAGTGGATCAGAGAGAGAGAGTGGATCAGTGAGGGAGTGGATCAGAGAGAGAGAATGGATCAGAGAGAGAGTGGATCAGTGAGAGAGTGTGGATCAGTGAGAGAGAGTGGATCAGTGAGAGAGTGTGGATCAGAGAGAGAGAGTGGATCAGTGAGAGAGAGTGGATCAGTGAGAGAGAGTGGATCAGAGAGAGAGAGTGTATCAGAGAGAGAGAGTGGATCAGTGAGAGAGTGGATCAGTGAGAGAGAGTGGATCAGAGAGAGAGAGTGGATCAGTGAGAGAGTGGATCAGTGAGAGAGAGTGGATCAGTGAGAGAGATTGGATCAGTGAGAGAGTGGATCAGTGAGAAAGAGTGGATCTGTGAGAGAGAGTGGATCAGTGAGAGAGAGTGGATCAGAGAGAGAGAGTGGATCAGTGAGAGAGAGTGGATCAGTGAGAGAGTGGATCAGTGAGAGAGAGTGGATCAGAGAGAGAGAGTGGATCAGTGAGAGAGTGGATCAGTGAGAAAGAGTGGATCAGAGAGAGAGAGTAGATCAGTGAGAGAGAATGGATCAGTGAGAGAGAGTGGATCAGAGAGAGAGAGTGAATCAGAGAGAGAGAGTGGATCAGTGAGAGAGAGTGGATCAGTGAGAGGGTGGATCAAAGAGAGACAGTGGATCAGTGAGAGAGAGTGGATCAGTGAGAGAGAGTGGATCAGTGTGAGAGAGTGGATCAGTGAGAGAGAGTGGATCAGAGAGAGAGAGTGTATCAGAGAGAGAGTGGATCAGTGAGAGAGAGTGGATCAGAGAGAGAGAGTGGATCAGTGAGAGAGTGGATCAGTGAGAGAGTGGATCAGTGAGAGAGAGTGGATCAGTGAGAGAGTGCATCAGTGAGAGTGGATCAGTGAGAGGGTGGATCAGTGAGAGAGTGGATCAGTGAGAGAGAGTGGATCAGTGAGAGGGTGGATCAGTGAGACAGAGTGGATCAGTGAGAGAGAGTGGATCAGTGAGAGAGTGTGGATCAGAGAGAGAGAGTGGATCAGTGAGAGAGTGGATCTGTGAGAGAGAGTGGATCAGAGAGAGAGAGTGGTTCGAGAGAGAGTGTGGATCACTGAGAGAGTGGATCAGTGAGTGAGAGTGGATCAGAGAGAGAGAGTGGATCAGAGAGAGAGAGAGTGGGTCAGTGAGAGAGAGTGTATCAGTGAGAGAGAGTGGATCAGTGAGAGAGAGTGGATCAGTGAGAGAGAGTGGATCAGTGAGAGGGAGTGGATCAGTGAGAGAGAGTGGATCAGAGAGAGAGAGTGTATCAGAGAGAGAGTGGATCAGTGAGAGAGTGGATCAGTGAGAGAGAGTGGATCAGAGAGAGAGAGTGGATCAGTGGGAGAGTGGATCAGTGAGAGAGAGTGGATCAGTGAGAGAGAGTGGATCAGAGAGAGAGAGTGGATCAGTGAGAGAGTGGATCAGTGAGTGAGAGTGGATCAGAGAGAGAGGGTGGATCAGAGAGAGAGAGTGGATCAGTGAGAAAGATTGGATCAGTGAGAGAGAGTGGATCAGTGAGAGAGTGGATCAGTGAGAGGGAGTGGATCAGTGAGAGAGAGTGAATCAGTGAGAGAGAGTGGATCAGTGAGAGCGAGTGGATCAGAGAGAGAGTGGATCAGAGAGAGAGTGGATCAGTGAGAGAGAGTGGATCAGAGAGAGAGAGTGGATCAGTGAGAGAGTGATCAGAGATAGAGAATGGATCAGAGAGAGAGTGGATAAGTGAGAGAGTGTAGAACAGTGAGAGAGAGTGGATCAGTGAGAGAGTGTGGATCAGAGAGAGAGAGTGGATCAGTGAGAGAGAGTGGATCAGTGAGAGAGTGGATCAGTGAGTGAGAGTAGATCAGAGAGAGAGAGTGGATCAGAGAGAGAGAGAGTGGATCAGTGAGAGAGAATGGTTCAGAGAGAGAGTGGATCAGTGAGAGAGTGTGGATCAGTGAGAGAGAGTGGATCAGTGAGAGAGTGTGGATCAGAGAGAGAGAGTGGATCAGTGAGAGAGAGTGGATCAGTGAGAGAGAGTGGATCAGAGAGAGAGAGTGTATCAGAGAGAGAGAGTGGATCAGTGAGAGAGTGGATCAGTGAGAGAGAGTGGATCAGAGAGAGAGAGTGGATCAGTGAGAGAGTGGATCAGTGAGAGAGAGTGGATCAGTGAGAGAGAGTGGATCAGAGAGAGAGAGTGGATCAGTGAGAGAGTGGATCAGTGAGTGAGAGTGGATCAGAGAGAGAGAGTGGATCAGAGAGAGAGAGAGTGGATCAGTGAGAAAGAGTGGATCAGTGAGAGAGAGTGGATCAGTGAGAGAGAGTGGATCAGTGAGAGATAGTGGATCAGAGAGAGAGAGTGGATCAGTGAGAGAGTGGATCAGTGAGAAAGAGTGGATCAGTGAAAGAGAGTGGATCAGAGAGACAGTGGATCAGTGAGAGAGTGGATCAGTGAGAGAGAGTGGATCAGTGAGAGAGAGTGGATCAGTGAGAGAGTGGATCAGTGAGAGAGAGTGGATCAATGAGAGAGAGTGGATCAGTGAGAGAGAGTGGATCAGAGAGAGAGAGTGGATCAGTGAGAGAGAGTGGATCAGTGAGAGGGTGGATCAGAGAGAGACAGTGGATCAGTGAGAGAGAGTGGATCAGTGAGAGAGAGTGGATCAGTGTGAGAGAGTGGATCAGTGAGAGAGAGTGGATCAGAGAGAGAGAGTGGATCAGTGAGAGAGTGGATCAGAGAGAGAGAATGGATCAGAGAGAGAGTGGATCAGTGAGAGAGTGTGGATCAGTGAGAGAGAGTGGATCAGTGAGAGAGTGTGGATCAGAGAGAGAGAGTGGATCAGTGAGAGAGAGTGGATCAGTGAGAGAGAGTGGATCAGAGAGAGAGAGTGTATCAGAGAGAGAGAGTGGATCAGTGAGAGAGTGGATCAGTGAGAGAGAGTGGATCAGAGAGAGAGAGTGGATCAGTGAGAGAGTGGATCAGTGAGAGAGAGTGGATCAGTGAGAGAGAGTGGATCAGTGAGAGAGTGGATCAGTGAGAAAGAGTGGATCTGTGAGAGAGAGTGGATCAGTGAGAGAGAGTGGATCAGAGAGAGAGAGTGGATCAGTGAGAGAGAGTGGATCAGTGAGAGAGTGGATCAGTGAGAGAGAGTGGATCAGAGAGAGAGAGTGGATCAGTGAGAGAGTGGATCAGTGAGAAAGAGTGGATCAGAGAGAGAGAGTAGATCAGTGAGAGAGAATGGATCAGTGAGAGAGAGTGGATCAGAGAGAGAGAGTGAATCAGAGAGAGAGAGTGGATCAGTGAGAGAGAGTGGATCAGTGAGAGGGTGGATCAAAGAGAGACAGTGGATCAGTGAGAGAGAGTGGATCAGTGAGAGAGAGTGGATCAGTGTGAGAGAGTGGATCAGTGAGAGAGAGTGGATCAGAGAGAGAGAGTGTATCAGAGAGAGAGTGGATCAGTGAGAGAGAGTGGATCAGAGAGAGAGAGTGGATCAGTGAGAGAGTGGATCAGTGAGAGAGTGGATCAGTGAGAGAGAGTGGATCAGTGAGAGAGTGCATCAGTGAGAGTGGATCAGTGAGAGGGTGGATCAGTGAGAGAGTGGATCAGTGAGAGAGAGTGGATCAGTGAGAGGGTGGATCAGTGAGACAGAGTGGATCAGTGAGAGAGAGTGGATCAGTGAGAGAGTGTGGATCAGAGAGAGAGAGTGGATCAGTGAGAGAGTGGATCTGTGAGAGAGAGTGGATCAGAGAGAGAGAGTGGATCGGAGAGAGAGTGTGGATCACTGAGAGAGTGGATCAGTGAGTGAGAGTGGATCAGAGAGAGAGAGTGGATCAGAGAGAGAGAGAGTGGGTCAGTGAGAGAGAGTGTATCAGTGAGAGAGAGTGGATCAGTGAGAGAGAGTGGATCAGTGAGAGAGAGTGGATCAGTGAGAGGGAGTGGATCAGTGAGAGAGAGTGGATCAGTGAGAGAGTGTGGATCAGAGAGAGAGAGTGTATCAGAGAGAGAGAGTGGATCAGTGAGAGAGTGGATCAGTGAGAGAGAGTGGATCAGAGAGAGAGAGTGGATCAGTGGGAGAGTGGATCGGTGAGAGAGAGTGGATCAGTGAGAGAGAGTGGATCAGAGAGAGAGAGTGGATCAGTGAGAGAGTGGATCAGTGAGTGAGAGTGGATCAGAGAGAGAGGGTGGATCAGAGAGAGAGAGTGGATCAGTGAGAAAGATTGGATCAGTGAGAGAGAGTGGATCAGTGAGAAAGAGTGGATCAGTGAGAGAGTGGATCAGTGAGAGAGTGGATCAGTGAGAAAGAGTGGATCAATGAAAGAGAGTGGATCAGAGAGAGAGTGGATCAGTGAGAGAGTGGATTAGTGAGAGAGAGTGGATCAGTGAGACAGAGTGGATCAATGAGAGAGAGAGGATCAGTGAGAGAGAGTGGATCAGTGAGACAGTGGATCAGTGAGAAAGAGTGGATCAGTGAGAGAGAGTGAATCAGTGAGAGAGAGTGGATCAGTGAGAGAGAGTGGATCAGTGAGAGAGTGGATCAGTGAGAGGGAGTGGATCAGTGAGAGAGAGTGAATCAGTGAGAGAGAGTGGATCAGTGAGAGAGAGTGGATCAGAGAGAGAGTGGATCAGAGAGAGAGTGGATCAGTGAGAGAGAGTGGATCAGAGAGAGAGAGTGGTTCAGTGAGAGAGTGATCAGAGATAGAGAATGGATCAGAGAGAGAGTGGATAAGTGAGAGAGTGTAGATCAGTGAGAGAGAGTGGATCAGTGAGAGAGTGTGGATCAGAGAGAGAGAGTGGATCAGTGAGAGAGAGTGGATCAGTGAGAGAGTGGATCAGTGAGTGAGAGTAGATCAGAGAGAGAGAGTGGATCAGAGAGAGAGAGAGAGTGGATCAGTGAGAGAGAGTGGATCAGTGAGAGAGAGTGGAACACTGAGAGAGAGTGGATCAGAGAGATAGAGTGGATCAGTGAGAGAGAGTGGATCAGAGAGAGAGAGTGGATCAGTGAGAGAGTGGATCAGAGAGAGAGAATGGATCAGAGAGAGAGTGGATCAGTGAGAGAGTGTGGATCAGTGAGAGAGAGTGGATCAGTGAGAGAGTGTGGATCAGAGAGAGAGAGTGGATCAGTGAGAGAGAGTGGATCAGTGAGAGAGAGTGGATCAGAGAGAGAGAGTGTATCAGAGAGAGAGAGTGGATCAGTGAGAGAGTGGATCAGTGAGAGAGAGTGGATCAGAGAGAGAGAGTGGATCAGTGAGAGAGTGGATCAGTGAGAGAGAGTGGATCAGTGAGAGAGAGTGGATCAGAGAGAGAGAGTGGATCAGTGAGAGAGTGGATCAGTGAGTGAGAGTGGATCAGAGAGAGAGAGTGGATCAGAGAGAGAGAGAGTGGATCAGTGAGAAAGAGTGGATCAGTGAGAGAGAGTGGATCAGTGAGAGAGAGTGGATCAGTGAGAGATAGTGGATCAGAGAGAGAGAGTGGATCAGTGAGAGAGTGGATCAGTGAGAAAGAGTGGATCAGTGAAAGAGAGTGGATCAGAGAGAGAGTGGATCAGTGAGAGAGTGGATCAGTGAGAGAGAGTGGATCAGTGAGAGAGTGGATCAGTGAGAGAGAGTGGATCAGTGAGAGAGAGTGGATCAGAGAGAGAGAGTGGATCAGTGAGAGAGAGTGGATCAGTGAGAGAGTGGATCAGTGAGAGAGAGTGGATCAGAGAGAGAGAGTGGATCAGTGAGAGAGTGGATCAGTGAGAAAGAGTGGATCAGAGAGAGAGAGTAGATCAGTGAGAGAGAATGGATCAGTGAGAGAGAGTGGATCAGAGAGAGAGAGTGAATCAGAGAGAGAGAGTGGATCAGTGAGAGAGAGTGGATCAGTGAGAGGGTGGATCAGAGAGAGACAGTGGATCAGTGAGAGAGAGTGGATCAGTGAGAGAGAGTGGATCAGTGTGAGAGAGTGGATCAGTGAGAGAGAGTGGATCAGAGAGAGAGAGTGTATCAGTGAGAGAGTGGATCAGTGAGAGAGAGTGGATCAGAGAGAGAGAGTGGATCAGTGAGAGAGTGGATCAGTGAGAGAGTGGATCAGTGAGAGAGAGTGGATCAGTGAGAGAGTGCATCAGTGAGAGTGGATCAGTGAGAGGGTGGATCAGTGAGAGAGTGGATCAGTGAGAGAGAGTGGATCAGTGAGAGGGTGGATCAGTGAGACAGAGTGGATCAGTGAGAGAGAGTGGATCAGTGAGAGAATGTGGATCAGAGAGAGAGAGTGGATCAGTGAGAGAGTGGATCTGTGAGAGAGAGTGGATCAGAGAGAGAGAGTGGATCGGAGAGAGAGTGTGGATCACTGAGAGAGTGGATCAGTGAGTGAGAGTGGATCAGAGAGAGAGAGTGGATCAGAGAGAGAGAGAGTGGGTCAGTGAGAGAGAGTGTATCAGTGAGAGAGAGTGGATCAGTGAGAGAGAGTGGATCAGCGAGAGAGAGTGGATCAGTGAGAGTGAGTGGATCAGTGAGAGTGAGTGGATCAGTGAGAGAGAGTGGATCAGTGAGAGAGTGGATCAGTGAGAGAGAGTGGATCAGAGAGAGAGAGTGGATCAGTGAGAGAGTGGATCAGTGAGAGAGAGTGGATCAGAGAGAGAGAGTGGATCAGTGGGAGAGTGGATCAGTGAGAGAGAGTGGATCAGTGAGAGAGAGTGGATCAGAGAGAGAGAGTGGATCAGTGAGAGAGTGGATCAGTGAGTGAGAGTGGATCAGAGAGAGAGGGTGGATCAGAGAGAGAGAGTGGATCAGTGAGAAAGATTGGATCAGTGAGAGAGAGTGGATCAGTGAGAGAGAGTGGATCAGTGAGAGAGAGTGGATCAGTGAGAGAGTGGATCAGTGAGAGAGTGGATCAGTGAGAAAGAGTGGATCAATGAAAGAGAGTGGATCAGAGAGAGAGTGGATCAGTGAGAGAGTGGATTAGTGAGAGAGAGTGGATCAGTGAGACAGAGTGGATCAATGAGAGAGAGTGGATCAGTGAGAGAGAGTGGATCAGTGAGACAGTGGATCAGTGAGAAAGAGTGGATCAGTGAGAGAGAGTGAATCAGTGGGAGAGAGTGGATCAGAGAGAGAGAGTGGATCAGTGAGAGAGAGTGGATCAGTGAGAGAGTGGATCAGTGAGAGAGAGTGGATCAGTGAGAGAGAGTGGATCAGAGAGAGAGAGAGTGGATCAGTGAGAGAGAGTGGATCAGTGAGAGAGAGTGGATCAGAGAGAGCGAGAGTGAATCAGAGAGAGAGAGTGGATCAGTGAGAGAGAGTGGATCAGTGAGAGGGTGGATCAGAGAGAGACAGTGGATCAGTGAGAGAGAGTGGATCAGTGAGAGAGAATGGATCAGAGAGAGAGAGTGGATCATTGAGAGGGTGCATCAGTGAGAGAGTGGATCAGAGAGAGAGAGTGGATCAGTGGGAGAGAGTGGATCAGAGAGAGAGAATGGATCAGAGAGAGAGTGGATCAGTGAGAGAGAGTGGATCAGTGAGAGGGTGGATCAGTGAGAGAGAGTGGATCAGTGAGAGAGAGTGGATCTGTGAGAGAGAGTGTGGATCAGTGAGAGAGAGTGGATCAGTGAGAGAGTGGATCAGTGAGTGAGAGTGGATCAGAGAGAGAGAGTGGATCAGAGAGAGAGAGAGTGGATCAGTGAGAAAGAGTGGATCAGTGAGAGAGAGTGGATCAGTGAGAGAGAGTGGATCAGTGAGAGATAGTGGATCAGAGAGAGAGAGTGGATCAGTGAGAGAGTGGATCAGTGAGAAAGAGTGGATCAGTGAAAGAGAGTGGATCAGAGAGAGAGTGGATCAGTGAGAGAGTGGATCAGTGAGAGAGAGTGGATCAGTGAGAGAGTGGATCAGTGAGAGAGAGTGGATCAGTGAGAGAGAGTGGATCAGTGAGAGAGAGTGGATCAGAGAGAGAGAGTGGATCAGTGAGAGAGAGTGGATCAGTGAGAGAGTGGATCAGTGAGAGAGAGTGGATCAGAGAGAGAGAGTGGATCAGTGAGAGAGTGGATCAGTGAGAAAGAGTGGATCAGAGAGAGAGAGTAGATCAGTGAGAGAGAATGGATCAGTGAGAGAGAGTGGATCAGAGAGAGAGAGTGAATCAGAGAGAGAGAGTGGATCAGTGAGAGAGAGTGGATCAGTGAGAGGGTGGATCAGAGAGAGACAGTGGATCAGTGAGAGAGAGTGGATCAGTGAGAGAGAGTGGATCAGTGTGAGAGAGTGGATCAGTGAGAGAGAGTGGATCAGAGAGAGAGAGTGTATCAGAGAGAGAGTGGATCAGTGAGAGAGAGTGGATCAGAGAGAGAGAGTGGATCAGTGAGAGAGTGGATCAGTGAGAGAGTGGATCAGTGAGAGAGAGTGGATCAGTGAGAGAGTGCATCAGTGAGAGTGGATCAGTGAGAGGGTGGATCAGTGAGAGAGTGGATCAGTGAGAGAGAGTGGATCAGTGAGAGGGTGGATCAGTGAGACAGAGTGGATCAGTGAGAGAGAGTGGATCAGTGAGAGAGTGGATCTGTGAGAGAGAGTGGATCAGAGAGAGAGAGTGGATCGGAGAGAGAGTGTGGATCACTGAGAGAGTGGATCAGTGAGTGAGAGTGGATCAGAGAGAGAGAGAGTGGATCAGAGAGAGAGAGAGTGGGTCAGTGATAGAGAGTGTATCAGTGAGAGAGAGTGGATCAGTGAGAGAGAGTGGATCAGTGAGAGAGAGTGGATCAGTGAGAGAGAGTGTATCAGAGAGAGAGAGTGGATCAGTGAGAGAGAGTGTATCTGAGAGAGAGAGTGGATCAGTGAGAGAGAGTGGATCAGTGAGAGAGAGTGGATCAGAGAGAGAGAGTGGATCAGTGAGAGAGAGTGTATCAGAGAGAGAGAGTGTATCAGAGAGAGAGAGTGGATCAGTGAGAGAGTGGATCAGTGAGAGAGAGTGGATCAGAGAGAGAGAGTGGATCAGTGGGAGAGTGGATCAGTGAGAGAGAGTGGATCAGTGAGAGAGAGTGGATCAGAGAGAGAGAGTGGATCAGTGAGAGAGTGGATCTGTGAGAGAGAGTGGATCAGAGAGAGAGAGTGGATCGGAGAGAGAGTGTGGATCACTGAGAGAGTGGATCAGTGAGTGAGAGTGGATCAGAGAGAGAGAGAGTGGATCAGAGAGAGAGAGAGTGGGTCAGTGAGAGAGAGTGGATCAGTGAGAGAGAGTGTATCAGAGAGAGAGAGTGTATCAGAGAGAGAGAGTGGATCAGTGAGAGAGTGGATCAGTGAGAGAGAGTGGATCAGAGAGAGAGTGTGGATCAGTGGGAGAGTGGATCAGTGAGAGAGAGTGGATCAGTGAGAGAGAGTGGATCAGAGAGAGAGAGTGGATCAGTGAGAGAGTTGATCAGTGAGTGAGAGTGGATCAGAGAGAGAGGGTGGATCAGAGAGAGAGAGAGTGGATCAGTGAGAAAGTTTGGATCAGTGAGAGAGAGTGGATCAGTGAGAGAGAGTGGATCAGTGAGAGAGAGTGGATCAGTGAGAGAGTGGATCAGTGAGAGAGTGGATCAGTGAGAAAGAGTGGATCAATGAAAGAGAGTGGATCAGAGAGAGAGTGGATCAGTGAGAGAGTGGATTCGTGAGAGAGAGTGGATCAGTGAGACAGAGTGGATCAATGAGAGAGAGTGGATCAGTGAGAGAGAGTGGATCAGTGAGACAGTGGATCAGTGAGAAAGAGTGGATCAGTGAGAGAGAGTGAATCAGTGAGAGAGAGTGGATCAGAGAGAGAGTGGATCAGTGAGAGAGAGTGGATCAGTGAGAGAGTGGATCAGTGAGAGAGAGTGGATCAGTGAGAGAGAGTGGATCAGAGAGAGAGAGAGTGGATCAGTGAGAGAGAGTGGATCAGTGAGAGAGAGTGGATCAGAGAGAGCGAGAGTGAATCAGAGAGAGAGAGTGGATCAGTGAGAGAGAGTGGATCAGTGAGAGGGTGGATCAGAGAGAGACAGTGGATCAGTGAGAGAGAGTGGATCAGTGAGAGAGAGTGGATCAGAGAGAGAGAGTGGATCAGTGAGAGAGTGGATCAGTGAGAGAGTGGATCAGTGAGAGAGAGTGGATCAGTGAGAGAGTGTGGATCAGTGAGAGAGAGTGGATCAGTGAGAGAGATTGGATCAGTGAGAGAGAGTGGATCAGTGAGAGGGTGGATCAGTGAGACAGAGTGGATCAGTGAGAGAGAGTGGATCAGTGAGAGAGTGGATCTGTGAGAGAGAGTGGATCAGAGAGAGAGAGTGGATCGGAGAGAGAGTGTGGATCACTGAGAGAGTGGATCAGTGAGTGAGAGTGGATCAGAGAGAGAGAGAGTGGATCAGAGAGAGAGAGAGTGGGTCAGTGAGAGAGAGTGTATCAGTGAGAGAGAGTGGATCAGTGAGAGAGAGTGGATCAGTGAGAGAGAGTGGATCAGTGAGAGAGAGTGTATCAGAGAGAGAGAGTGGATCAGTGAGAGAGAGTGTATCAGAGAGAGAGAGTGGATCAGTGAGAGAGAGTGGATCAGTGAGAGAGAGTGGATCAGAGAGAGAGAGTGGATCAGTGAGAGAGAGTGTATCAGAGAGAGAGAGTGGATCAGTGAGAGAGTGGATCAGTGAGAGAGAGTGGATCAGAGAGAGAGAGTGGATCAGTGGGAGAGTGGATCAGTGAGAGAGAGTGGATCAGTGAGAGAGAGTGGATCAGAGAGAGAGAGTGGATCAGTGAGAGAGTGGATCTGTGAGAGAGAGTGGATCAGAGAGAGAGAGTGGATCGGAGAGAGAGTGTGGATCACTGAGAGAGTGGATCAGTGAGTGAGAGTGGATCAGAGAGAGAGAGAGTGGATCAGAGAGAGAGAGAGTGGGTCAGTGAGAGAGAGTGGATCAGTGAGAGAGAGTGTATCAGAGAGAGAGAGTGTATCAGAGAGAGAGAGTGGATCAGTGAGAGAGTGGATCAGTGAGAGAGAGTGGATCAGAGAGAGAGAGTGGATCAGTGGGAGAGTGGATCAGTGAGAGAGAGTGGATCAGTGAGAGAGAGTGGATCAGAGAGAGAGAGTGGATCAGTGAGAGAGTTGATCAGTGAGTGAGAGTGGATCAGAGAGAGAGGGTGGATCAGAGAGAGAGAGAGTGGATCAGTGAGAAAGTTTGGATCAGTGAGAGAGAGTGGATCAGTGAGAGAGAGTGGATCAGTGAGAGAGAGTGGATCAGTGAGAGAGTGGATCAGTGAGAGAGTGGATCAGTGAGAAAGAGTGGATCAATGAAAGAGAGTGGATCAGAGAGAGAGTGGATCAGTGAGAGAGTGGATTCGTGAGAGAGAGTGGATCAGTGAGACAGAGTGGATCAATGAGAGAGAGTGGATCAGTGAGAGAGAGTGGATCAGTGAGACAGTGGATCAGTGAGAAAGAGTGGATCAGTGAGAGAGAGTGAATCAGTGAGAGAGAGTGGATCAGAGAGAGAGTGGATCAGTGAGAGAGAGTGGATCAGTGAGAGAGTGGATCAGTGAGAGAGAGTGGATCAGTGAGAGAGAGTGGATCAGAGAGAGAGAGAGTGGATCAGTGAGAGAGAGTGGATCAGTGAGAGAGAGTGGATCAGAGAGAGCGAGAGTGAATCAGAGAGAGAGAGTGGATCAGTGAGAGAGAGTGGATCAGTGAGAGGGTGGATCAGAGAGAGACAGTGGATCAGTGAGAGAGAGTGGATCAGTGAGAGAGAGTGGATCAGAGAGAGAGAGTGGATCAGTGAGAGAGAGTGGATCAGTGAGAGAGTGGATCAGAGAGAGAGAGTGGATCAGTGAGAGAGAGTGGATCAGTGAGAGAGTGGATCAGGAAGAGAGGATAGGAGAGGTGGATCAGAGGGAGAGTGGATCAGAGAGAAGGAGTTGGTAAGAGAGAAAGAGTGGATCAGAGAGAGAGTGGATCAGAGAGAGAGTGGATCAGAGAGAGAGAGTGGATCAGAGAGAGAGAATCAGGGAGAGAGGGGATCGGGAAGAGTGTATCAGAGAGAGAGCAGATCAGAGGGAGAGAGTGGATCAGAGTCAGTGTGGATCAGTGAGAGAGAGTAGATCAGTGAGAGGGTGGATCAGTGAGAGAGAGTGGATCAGTGAGAGAGAGTGGATCAGTGAGAGAGTGTGGATCAGAGAGAGAGAGTGGATCAGTGAGAGAATGGATCAGTGAGAGAGAGTGGATCAGTAAGAGAGAGTGGAACAGTGAGAGAGTGTGGATCGAAGAGAGAGAGTGGATCAGTGAGAGAGTGGATCAGTGAGAGAGAGTGGATCAGTGAGAGAGAGTGGATCAGAGAGAGAGAGTGGATCAGTGAGAGAGAGTGGATCAGAGAGAGAGAGTGGATCAGTGACAGAGTGGATCAGAGAGAGAGAATGGATCAGAGAGAGAGTGGATCAGTGAGAGAGTGTGGATCAGAGAGAGAGAGTGGATCAGTGAGAGAGAGTGGATCAGTGAGAGAGAGTGGATCAGAGAGAGAGAGTGGATCAGTGAGAGAGAGTGGATCAGTGAGAGAGAGTGGATCAGTGAGAGAGTGGATCAGTGAGAGAGTGGATCAGTGAGTGAGAGTGGATCAGAGAGAGAGAGTGGATCAGAGAGAGAGAGAGTGGATCAGTGAGAAAGAGTGGATCATTGAGAGAGAGTGGATCAGTGAGGGAGAGTTGATCAGTGAGAGAGAGTGGATCAGATAGAGAGAGTGGATCAGTGAGAGAGTGGATCAGTGAGAAAGAGTGGATCAGTGAGAGAGAGTGGATCAGAGAGAGAGTGGATCAGTGAGAGAGTGGATCAGTGAGAGAGAGTGGATCAGAGAGAGAGAGTGGATCAGAGAGAGAGAGTGGATCAGTGAGAGAGAGTGGATCAGAGAGAGAGAGTGGATCAGTGAGAGAGAGTGGATCAGTTAGAGAGTGTGGATCAGTGAGAGAGAGTGGATCAGTGAGAGAGAGTGGATCAGAGAGAGAGAGTGGATCAGTGAGAGAGTGGATCAGTGAGAAAGAGTGGATCAGTGAGAGAGAGTGGATCAGAGAGAGAGAGTGGATCAGTGAGAGAGAGTGGATCAGTGAGCGAGTTGATCAGTGAGAGAGAGTGGATCATTGAGAGAGAGTGGATCAGTGAGAGAGTGGATCAGTGAGAGAGAGTGGATCAGAGAGAGAGAGAGTGGATCAGTGAGAGAGTGGATCAGTGAGAGAGAGTGGATCAGAGAGAGAGAGTGGATCAGTGAGAGAGAGTGGATCAGTGAGAGAGAGTGGATCAGAGAGAGAGAGTGGATCAGTGAGAGAGAGTGGATCAGTGAGAGAGAATGGATCAGAGAGAGAGAGTGGATCATTGAGAGGGTGGATCAGTGAGAGAGTGGATCAGAGAGAGAGAGTGGATCAGTGAGAGGGTGGATCAGTGAGAGAGAGTGGATGAGTGAGAGAGAGTGGATCTGTGAGAGAGAGTGGATTTGTGAGAGAGAGTGGATCAGTGAGAGAGAGTGGATCAGTGAGAGAGTGGATCAGTGAGAGAGAGAGTGGATCAGAGAGAGAGAGTGGATCAGTGAGAGAGAGTGGATCAGTGAGAGAGTGGAACAGAAAGGGAGGATAGGAGAGGTGGATCAGAGGGAGAGTGGATCAGAGAGAATCAGAGAGAGTGGATCAGAGAGAGAGTGGATCAGACAGAGAGTGTGGATCAGAGAGAGTGTGTGGATCAGAGAGACAGTGTGGATCAGAGAGAGAGTGGATCAGAGAGAGTGTGGATCAGAGAGGAAGTGTGGATCAGAGAGAGAGAGTGGATCAGAGAGAGAGTGTGGATCAGAGAGAGAGTGTGGATCAGAGAGAGAGTGGATCAGACAGAGAGTGTGGATCAGAGGATCAGAGAGACTGAATCAGAGAAAGAGAGTGGATCAGAGAGAGAGAGTCGATCTGTGAGAGAGGATCAGAGAGAGATCAGAGAGAGATTGAGTGGATCAGAGAGAGAGAGTTGGAATGGATCAGAGAGGTTCAGAGAGAAAGAGAGCAAAATAGAGGGGGATAGAATCCGAGAGATCGAGAGTGGATCAGAGAGAGAGTGGATCAGTGAGAGAGTGGCTCAGTGAGAGAGTGTTGATCAGTGAGAGAGAGTGGATCAGTGAGAGAGAGTGGATCAGGGAGAGAGAGAGTGGATCAGTGAGAGAGAGTGGATCAGTGAGAGAGAGTGGATCAGAGAGAGAGTGGATCAGTGAGAGAGTGGATCAGTAAGAGAGAGTGGATCAGTGAGAAAGAGTGGATCAGTGAGAGAGAGTGGATCAGAGAGAGAGAGTGGATCAGAGAGAGAGAGTGGATCAGTGAGAGAGAGTGGATCAGAGAGAGAGTGGATCAGTGAGAGAGAGTGGATCAGAGAGAGAGAGTGGATCAGTGAGAGAGAGTGGATCAGTGAGAAAGAGTGGATCAGTGAGAGAGTGGATCAGTGAGAGAGAGTGGATCAGTGAGAGTGAGTGGATCAGAGAGAGAGAGTGGATCAGTGAGAGAGTGGATCAGTGAGAAAGAGTGGATCAGTGAGAGAGAGTGGATCAGTGAGAGAGAGTGGATCAGAGAGAGAGAGTGGATCAGTGAGAGAGTGGATCAGTGAGAGAGAGTGGATCAGTGAGAGAGTGAATCAGTGAGAGAGAGTGGATCAGTGAGAGAGAGTGGATCAGTGAGAGAGAGTGGATCAGTGAGAGAGAGTGGATCAGTGAGAGGGTGGATCAGAGAGAGAGTGGATCAGTGAGAGAGAGTGGATCAGTGAGAGAGAGTGGATCAGTGAGAGGGTGGATCAGAGAGAGAGTGGATCAGTGAGAGAGAGTGGATCAGTGAGAGGGTGGATCAGTGAGAGAGAGTGGATCAGTGAGAGAGAGTGGATCAGTGAGAGAGTGTGGATCAGAGAGAGAGTGTGGATTTGTGAGAGAGAGTGGATCAGTGAGAGAGAGTGGATTTATGAGATAGAGTGGATCAGTGAGAGAGAGTGGATCAGTGAGAGAGTGGATCAGTGAGAGGGAGTGCATCAGTGAGAGAGAGTGGATCAGAGAGAGAGAGTGGATCAGAGAGAGAGAGTGGATCAGAGAGAGAGTATGGATCAGAGAGAGAGTGTGGATCAGAGAGAGAGTGGATCAGAGAGAGAGTGTGGATCAGAGAGAGAGTGTGGATCAGAGAGAGAGTGGATCAGAGGGAGAGTGGATCAGAGAGAGAGAGTGGATCAGAGAGAGAGTGGTTCAGAGAGAGAGTGGATCAGAGAGAGAGTGTGGATCAGAGAGAGAGTGTGGATCAGAGAGAGAGTGGATCAGAGGGAGAGTGGATCAGAGAGAGAGAGTGGATCAGAGGGAGAGTGGATCAGAGAGAGAGAGTGGATCTGAGAGAGAGGATCAGAGAGAGATCAGAGAGAGATTGAGTGGATCAGAGAAAGAGAGTTGGAATGGATCAGAGAGGTTCAGAGAGAAAGAGAGCAAAATAGAGGGGGAGAGAATCCGAGAGATCGAGAGTGGATCAGAGAGAGAGTGTGGATCAGTGAGAGAGTGGATCAGTAAGAGAGAGTGGATCAGAGAGAGAGAGTGGATCAGTGAGAGAGTGGATCAGAGTGAGAGAGTGGATCAGTGAGAGAGAGTGGATCAGTGAGAGAGAGAGGATTTGTGAGAGAGAGTGGATCAGTGAGAGAGAGAGTGGATCAGAGAGAGAGAGTGGATCAGTGAGAGGGAGTGGATCAGAGAGAGAGAGGATTAGAGAGAGAGTGGATCAGAGAGAATCAGGGAGAGTGGAACAGAGAGAGAGATGGGATCAGTGAGAGAGTGGATCAGAAAGAGAGGATAGGAGAGGTGGATCAGAGGGAGATTGGATCAGAGAGAATCAGAGAGAGTGGATCAGAGAGAGCGGGTTAGAGAGAGATTTTGAGTGGATCAGAGAGAGAGGTTCAGAGAGAAGGAGAGCAAAATAGAGGGAGAATCCGAGAGATAGAGAGTGGATCAGAGAGAGAGTTGGTAAGAGAGAGAGTGGATCAGAAAGAGTGGTTCAGAGAGAAAGAGTGGATCAGAGAGAGTGGTTCAGAGAGAGAGTGGATCAGAGAGAGAGAGTGGACCAGAGAGAGAGAGTGGATCAGTGAAAGAGAGTGGATCAGAGAGAGAGTGGATCAGAGAGAGAGAGTGGATCAGAGAGAGAGAGTGGATCAGTGAGAGAGAGTGGATCAGTGAGCGAGTTGATCAGTGAGAGAGAGTGGATCAGTGAGAGAGAGTGGATCAGTGAGAGAGTGGATCAGTGAGAGAGAGTGGATCAGAGAGAGAGAGAGTGGATCAGTGAGAGAGTGGATCAGTGAGAGAGAGTGGATCAGAGAGAGAGAATGGATCAGTGAGAGAGAGTGGATCAGTGAGAGAGAGTGGATCAGAGAGAGAGAGTGAATCAGAGAGAGAGAGTGGATCAGTGAGAGAGAGTGGATCAGTGAGAGAGAATGGATCAGAGAGAGAGAGTGGATCATTGAGAGGGTGGATCAGTGAGAGAGTGGATCAGAGAGAGAGAGTGGATCAGTGAGAGGGTGGATCAGTGAGAGAGAGTGGATGAGTGAGAGAGAGTGGATCTGTGAGAGAGAGTGGATTTGTGAGAGAGAGTGGATCAGTGAGAGAGAGTGGATCAGTGAGAGAGTGGATCAGTGAGAGAGAGAGTGGATCAGAGAGAGAGAGTGGATCAGTGAGAGAGAGTGGATCAGTGAGAGAGTGGAACAGAAAGGGAGGATAGGAGAGGTGGATCAGAGGGAGAGTGGATCAGAGAGAATCAGAGAGAGTGGATCAGAGAGAGAGTGGATCAGACAGAGAGTGTGGATCAGAGAGAGTGTGTGGATCAGAGAGAGAGTGTGGATCAGAGAGAGAGTGGATCAGAGAGAGTGTGGATCAGAGAGAAAGTGTGGATCAGAGAGAGAGAGTGGATCAGAGAGAGAGTGTGGATCAGAGAGAGAGTGTGGATCAGAGAGAGAGTGGATCAGACAGAGAGTGTGGATCAGAGGATCAGAGAGACTGAATCAGAGAAAGAGAGTGGATCAGAGAGAGAGAGTCGATCTGTGAGAGAGGATCAGAGAGAGATCAGAGAGAGATTGAGTGGATCAGAGAGAGAGAGTTGGAATGGATCAGAGAGGTTCAGCGAGAAAGAGAGCAAAATAGAGGGGGAGAGAATCCGAGAGATCGAGAGTGGATCAGAGAGAGAGTGGATCAGTGAGAGAGTGGCTCAGTGAGAGAGTGTTGATCAGTGAGAGAGAGTGGATCAGTGAGAGAGAGTGGATCAGTGAGAGAGAGTGGATCAGGGAGAGAGAGTGGATCAGAGAGAGAGAGTGGATCAGTGAGAGAGAGTGGATCAGAGAGAGAGTGGATCAGTGAGAGAGAGTGGATCAGAGAGAGAGAGTGGATCAGTGAGAGAGAGTGGATCAGTGAGAAAGAGTGGATCAGTGAGAGAGTGGATCAGTGAGAGAGAGTGGATCAGTGAGAGTGAGTGGATCAGAGAGAGAGAGTGGATCAGTGAGAGAGTGGATCAGTGAGAAAGAGTGGATCAGTGAGAGAGAGTGGATCAGTGAGAGAGAGTGGATCAGAGAGAGAGAGTGGATCAGTGAGAGAGTGGATCAGTGAGAGAGAGTGGATCAGTGAGAGAGTGAATCAGTGAGAGAGAGTGGATCAGTGAGAGAGAGTGGATCAGTGAGAGAGAGTGGATCAGTGAGAGAGAGTGGATCAGTGAGAGGGTGGATCAGAGAGAGAGTGGATCAGTGAGAGAGAGTGGATCAGTGAGAGAGAGTGGATCAGTGAGAGAGAGTGGATCAGTGAGAGGGTGGATCAGAGAGAGAGTGGATCAGTGAGAGAGAGTGGATCAGTGAGAGGGTGGATCAGTGAGAGAGAGTGGATCAGTGAGAGAGAGTGGATCAGTGAGAGAGTGTGGATCAGAGAGAGAGTGTGGATTTGTGAGAGAGAGTGGATCAGTGAGAGAGAGTGGATTTATGAGATAGAGTGGATCAGTGAGAGAGAGTGGATCAGTGAGAGAGTGGATCAGTGAGAGGGAGTGCATCAGTGAGAGAGAGTGGATCAGAGAGAGAGAGTGGATCAGAGAGAGAGAGTGGATCAGAGAGAGAGTATGGATCAGAGAGAGAGTGTGGATCAGAGAGAGAGTGGATCAGAGAGAGAGTGTGGATCAGAGAGAGAGTGTGGATCAGAGAGAGAGTGGATCAGAGGGAGAGTGGATCAGAGAGAGAGAGTGGATCAGAGAGAGAGTGGTTCAGAGAGAGAGTGGATCAGAGAGAGAGTGTGGATCAGAGAGAGAGTGTGGATCAGAGAGAGAGTGGATCAGAGGGAGAGTGGATCAGAGAGAGAGAGTGGATCAGAGGGAGAGTGGATCAGAGAGAGAGAGTGGATCTGAGAGAGAGGATCAGAGAGAGATCAGAGAGAGATTGAGTGGATCAGAGAAAGAGAGTTGGAATGGATCAGAGAGGTTCAGAGAGAAAGAGAGCAAAATAGAGGGGGAGAGAATCCGAGAGATCGAGAGTGGATCAGAGAGAGAGTGTGGATCAGTGAGAGAGTGGATCAGTAAGAGAGAGTGGATCAGAGAGAGAGAGTGGATCAGTGAGAGAGTGGATCAGAGTGAGAGAGTGGATCAGTGAGAGAGAGTGGATCAGTGAGAGAGAGAGGATTTGTGAGAGAGAGTGGATCAGTGAGAGAGAGAGTGGATCAGAGAGAGAGAGTGGATCAGTGAGAGGGAGTGGATCAGAGAGAGAGAGGATTAGAGAGAGAGTGGATCAGAGAGAATCAGGGAGAGTGGAACAGAGAGAGAGATGGGATCAGTGAGAGAGTGGATCAGAAAGAGAGGATAGGAGAGGTGGATCAGAGGGAGATTGGATCAGAGAGAATCAGAGAGAGTGGATCAGAGAGAGCGGGTTAGAGAGAGATTTTGAGTGGATCAGAGAGAGAGGTTCAGAGAGAAGGAGAGCAAAATAGAGGGAGAATCCGAGAGATAGAGAGTGGATCAGAGAGAGAGTTGGTAAGAGAGAGAGTGGATCAGAAAGAGTGGTTCAGAGAGAAAGAGTGGATCAGAGAGAGTGGTTCAGAGAGAGAGTGGATCAGAGAGAGAGAGTGGACCAGAGAGAGAGAGTGGATCAGTGAAAGAGAGTGGATCAGAGAGAGAGTGGATCAGAGAGAGAGAGTGGATCAGAGAGAGAGAGTGGATCAGTGAGAGAGAGTGGATCAGTGAGCGAGTTGATCAGTGAGAGAGAGTGGATCAGTGAGAGAGAGTGGATCAGTGAGAGAGTGGATCAGTGAGAGAGAGTGGATCAGAGAGAGAGAGTGGATCAGTGAGAGAGTGGATCAGTGAGAGAGAGTGGATCAGAGAGAGAGAATGGATCAGTGAGAGAGAGTGGATCAGAGAGAGAGAGTGAATCAGAGAGAGAGAGTGGATCAGTGAGAGAGAGTGGATCAGTGAGAGAGAATGGATCAGAGAGAGAGAGTGGATCATTGAGAGGGTGGATCAGTGAGAGAGTGGATCAGAGAGAGAGAGTGGATCAGTGAGAGGGTGGATCAGTGAGAGAGAGTGGATGAGTGAGAGAGAGTGGATCTGTGAGAGAGAGTGGATTTGTGAGAGAGAGTGGATCAGTGAGAGAGAGTGGATCAGTGAGAGAGTGGATCAGTGAGAGAGAGAGTGGATCAGAGAGAGAGAGTGGATCAGTGAGAGAGAGTGGATCAGTGAGAGAGTGGAACAGAAAGGGAGGATAGGAGAGGTGGATCAGAGGGAGAGTGGATCAGAGAGAATCAGAGAGAGTGGATCAGAGAGAGAGTGGATCAGACAGAGAGTGTGGATCAGAGAGAGTGTGTGGATCAGAGAGAGAGTGTGGATCAGAGAGAGAGTGGATCAGAGAGAGTGTGGATCAGAGAGAAAGTGTGGATCAGAGAGAGAGAGTGGATCAGAGAGAGAGTGTGGATCAGAGAGAGAGTGTGGATCAGAGAGAGAGTGGATCAGACAGAGAGTGTGGATCAGAGGATCAGAGAGACTGAATCAGAGAAAGAGAGTGGATCAGAGAGAGAGAGTCGATCTGTGAGAGAGGATCAGAGAGAGATCAGAGAGAGATTGAGTGGATCAGAGAGAGAGAGTTGGAATGGATCAGAGAGGTTCAGAGAGAAAGAGAGCAAAATAGAGGGGGAGAGAATCCGAGAGATCGAGAGTGGATCAGAGAGAGAGTGGATCAGTGAGAGAGTGGCTCAGTGAGAGAGTGTTGATCAGTGAGAGAGAGTGGATCAGTGAGAGAGAGTGGATCAGTGAGAGAGAGTGGATCAGGGAGAGAGAGAGTGGATCAGTGAGAGAGAGTGGATCAGTGAGAGAGAGTGGATCAGAGAGAGAGTGGATCAGTGAGAGAGTGGATCAGTAAGAGAGAGTGGATCAGTGAGAAAGAGTGGATCAGTGAGAGAGAGTGGATCAGAGAGAGAGAGTGGATCAGAGAGAGAGAGTGGATCAGTGAGAGAGAGTGGATCAGAGAGAGAGTGGATCAGTGAGAGAGAGTGGATCAGAGAGAGAGAGTGGATCAGTGAGAGAGAGTGGATCAGTGAGAGAGTGGATCAGTGAGAGAGAGTGGATCAGTGAGAGTGAGTGGATCAGTGAGAGAGAGTGGATCAGTGAGAGAGAGTGGATCAGAGAGAGAGAGTGGATCAGTGAGAGAGTGGATCAGTGAGAGAGAGTGGATCAGTGAGAGAGTGAATCAGTGAGAGAGAGTGGATCAGTGAGAGAGAGTGGATCAGTGAGAGAGAGTGGATCAGTGAGAGAGAGTGGATCAGTGAGAGGGTGGATCAGAGAGAGAGTGGATCAGTGAGAGAGAGTGGATCAGTGAGAGAGAGTGGATCAGTGAGAGAGAGTGGATCAGTGAGAGGGTGGATCAGAGAGAGAGTGGATCAGTGAGAGAGAGTGGATCAGTGAGAGGGTGGATCAGTGAGAGAGAGTGGATCAGTGAGAGAGAGTGGATCAGTGAGAGAGTGTGGATCAGAGAGAGAGTGTGGATTTGTGAGAGAGAGTGGATCAGTGAGAGAGAGTGGATTTATGAGATAGAGTGGATCAGTGAGAGAGAGTGGATCAGTGAGAGAGTGGATCAGTGAGAGGGAGTGCATCAGTGAGAGAGAGTGGATCAGAGAGAGAGAGTGGATCAGAGAGAGAGAGTGGATCAGAGAGAGAGTATGGATCAGAGAGAGAGTGTGGATCAGAGAGAGAGTGGATCAGAGAGAGAGTGTGGATCAGAGAGAGAGTGTGGATCAGAGAGAGAGTGGATCAGAGGGAGAGTGGATCAGAGAGAGAGAGTGGATCAGAGAGAGAGTGGTTCAGAGAGAGAGTGGATCAGAGAGAGAGTGTGGATCAGAGAGAGAGTGTGGATCAGAGAGAGAGTGGATCAGAGGGAGAGTGGATCAGAGAGAGAGAGTGGATCTGAGAGAGAGGATCAGAGAGAGATCAGAGAGAGATTGAGTGGATCAGAGAAAGAGAGTTGGAATGGATCAGAGAGGTTCAGAGAGAAAGAGAGCAAAATAGAGGGGGAGAGAATCCGAGAGATCGAGAGTGGATCAGAGAGAGAGTGTGGATCAGTGAGAGAGTGGATCAGTAAGAGAGAGTGGATCAGAGAGAGAGAGTGGATCAGTGAGAGAGTGGATCAGTGAGAGAGTGGATCAGAGTGAGAGAGTGGATCAGTGAGAGAGAGTGGATCAGTGAGAGAGAGAGGATTTGTGAGAGAGAGTGGATCAGTGAGAGAGAGAGTGGATCAGAGAGAGAGAGTGGATCAGTGAGAGGGAGTGGATCAGAGAGAGAGAGGATTAGAGAGAGAGTGGATCAGAGAGAATCAGGGAGAGTGGAACAGAGAGAGAGATGGGATCAGTGAGAGAGTGGATCAGAAAGAGAGGATAGGAGAGGTGGATCAGAGGGAGATTGGATCAGAGAGAATCAGAGAGAGTGGATCAGAGAGAGCGGGTTAGAGAGAGATTTTGAGTGGATCAGAGAGAGAGGTTCAGAGAGAAGGAGAGCAAAATAGAGGGAGAATCCGAGAGATAGAGAGTGGATCAGAGAGAGAGTTGGTAAGAGAGAGAGTGGATCAGAAAGAGTGGTTCAGAGAGAAAGAGTGGATCAGAGAGAGTGGTTCAGAGAGAGAGTGGATCAGAGAGAGAGAGTGGACCAGAGAGAGAGAGTGGATCAGTGAAAGAGAGTGGATCAGAGAGAGAGTGGATCAGAGAGAGAGAGTGGACCAGAGAGAGAGAGTGGATCAGTGAAAGAGAGTGGATCAGAGAGAGAGAGAGAGTGGATCAGAGAGAAAGAGTTGGTAAGAGAGATAGAGAGTGGATCAGAGAGAGTGGTTCAGAGAGAAAGAGTGGATCAGAGAGAGTGGTTCAGAGAGAGAGTGGATCAGAGAGAGAGAGTGGACCAGAGAGAGAGAGTGGATCAGTGAAAGAGAGTGGATCAGAGAGAGAGTGGATCAGAGAGAGAGAGTGGACCAGAGAGAGAGAGTGGATCAGTGAAAGAGAGTGGATCAGAGAGAGAGTGGATCAGAAAGAGAGGATAGGAGAGGTGGATCAGAGGGAGAGTGGATCAGAGAGAAACAGAGAGAGTGGATCAGAGAGAGCGGGTTAGAGAGAGATTTTGAGTGGATCAGAGAGAGAGGTTCAGAGAGAAGGAGAGCAAAATAGAGGGAGAATCCGAGAGATAGAGAGTGGATCAGAGAGAGAGTTGGTAAGAGAGAGAGTGGATCAGAAAGAGTTGGTAAGAGAGAGAGTTGATCGGAGAGAGAGTGGATCAGAGAGAGAGAGAGTGGATCAGAGAGAGAGAGAGTGGATCAGAGAGAAAGAGTTGGTAAGAGAGAAAGAGTGGATCAGAGAGAGAGTGGATCAGAGAGAGAGTGGATCAGAGAGAGAGAGTGGATCAGAGAGAGAGAATCAGGGAGAGAGGGGATCAGGGAGAGTGTATCAGAGAGAGAGCGGATCAGAGGGAGAGAGTGGATCAGAGTCATTGTGGATCAGTGAGAGAGTGGATCAGAGAGAGAGTGGGAATCTATCAGAGAGACAGGATCAGAGAGAGAGACGATCAAAGAAAGAGTGTGAGTGGATCAGAGAGAGAGTGGATCAGAGTTTGGATCAGAGAGAGTGTGTGGATCAGAGAGAGAGTGTGGATCAGAGAGAGAGTGGATCAGAGAGAGAGTGGATCAGAGAGAGAGTGTGGATCAGAGAGAGAGTGGATCAGTGAGAGAGAGTGGATCAGAGAGAGAGTGGATCAGTGAGAGAGTGGATCAGTGAGAGAGAGTGGATCAGTGAGAAAGAGTGGATCAGAGAGAGAGTGTGGATCAGAGAGAGAGTGGATCAGACAGAGAGTGGATCAGAGTGAGAGTGTGGATCAGAGAGAGAGTGGATCAGAGAGAGAGTGGATCAGACAGAGAGTGTGGATCAGAGGATCAGAGAGACTGAATCAGAGAAACAGAGTGGATCAGAGAGAGAGTGGATCAGTGAGAGAGAGTGGATCAGAGAGAGACAGTTGATCAGTGAGAAAGAGTGGATCAGTGAGAGAGAGTGGATCAGTGAGAGAGTGGATCAGTGACAGAGAGTGGATCAGTGAGAGAGAGTGGATCAGAGAGAGAGAGTGGATCAGTGAGAGAGTGGATCAGTGAGAAAGAGTGGATCAGTGAGAGAGAGTGGATCAGAGAGAGAGAGTGGATCAGTGAGAGAGAGTGGATCAGTGAGAGAGTGGATCAGTGAGAGAGTGGATCAGAGAGAGAGTGGATCAGTGAGAGAGAGTGGATCAGTGAGAGAGTGAATCAGTGAGAGAGAGTGGATCAGTGAGAGAGAGTGGATCAGTGAGAGGGTGGATCAGAGAGAGAGTGGATCAGTGAGAGATAATGGATCAGTGAGAGGGTGGATCAGTGAGAGAGAGTGGATCAGTGAGAGAGAGTGGATCAGTGAGAGAGAGTGGATCAGAGAGAGAGAGTGGATCAGAGAGAGAGAGTGGATCAGAGAGAGAGTGTGGATCAGAGAGAGAGAGTGGATCAGAGAGAGAGTGTGGATCAGAGAGAGAGAGTGGATCTGAGAGAGAGGATCAGAGAGAGATCAGAGAGAGATTGAGTGGATCAGAAAAAGAGAGTTGGAATGGATCAGAGAGGTTCAGAGAGAAAGAGAGCAAAATAGAGGGGGAGAGAATCCGAGAGATCGAGAGTGGATCAGAGAGAGAGTGGATCAGTGAGAGAGTGGATCAGAGAGAGAGAGAGTGGATCAGTGAGAGAGAGTGTATCAGTGAGAGAGAGTGGATCAGTGAGAGGGTGGATCAGTGAGAGAGAGTGGATCAGTGAGATAGAGTGGATCTGTGAGATAGAGTGGATTTGTGAGAGAGAGTGGATCAGTGAGAGAGAGTGGATCAGTGAGAGAGAGTGGATCAGAGAGAGAGAGTGAATCAGAGAGAGAGAGTGGATCAGTGAGAGAGAGTGGATCAGTGAGAGAGATTGGATCAGAGAGAGAGATTGGATCATTGAGAGGGTGGATCAGTGAGAGAGTGGATCAGAGAGAGAGAGTGGATCAGTGAGAGGGTGGATCAGTGAGAGAGAGTGGATCAGTGAGAGAGAGTGGATCTGTGAGAGAGAGTGGATTTGTGAGAGAGAGTGGATCAGTGAGAGAGAGTGGATCAGTGAGAGAGTGGATCAGTGAGAGAGAGAGTGGATCAGAGAGAGAGAGTGGATCAGTGAGAGAGAGTGGATCAGTGAGAGAGTGGAACAGAAAGGGAGGATAGGAGAGGTGGATCAGAGGGAGAGTGGATCAGAGAGAATCAGAGAGAGTGGATCAGAGAGAGAGTGGATCAGACAGAGAGTGTGGATCAGAGAGAGTGTGTGGATCAGAGAGAGAGTGTGGATCAGATAGAGAGTGGATCAGAGAGAGTGTGGATCAGAGAGAGAGTGTGGATCAGAGAGAGAGAGTGGATCAGAGAGAGAGTGTGGATCAGAGAGAGAGTGTGGATCAGAGAGAGAGTGGATCAGACAGAGAGTGTGGATCAGAGGATCAGAGAGACTGAATCAGAGAAAGAGAGTGGATCAGAGAGAGAGAGTCGATCTGAGAGAGAGGATCAGAGAGAGATCAGAGAGAGATTGAGTGGATCAGAGAGAGAGAGTTGGAATGGATCAGAGAGGTTCAGAGAGAAAGAGAGCAAAATAGAGGGGGAGAGAATCCGAGAGATCGAGAGTGGATCAGAGAGAGAGTGGATCAGTGAGAGAGTGGATAAGAGAGAGAGAGTGGATCAGAGAGAGAGTGGCTCAGTGAGAGAGTGTGGATCAGTGAGAGAGAGTGGATCAGTGAGAGAGAGTGGATCAGTGAGAGAGAGTGGATCAGAGAGAGAGAGAGTGGATCAGAGAGAGAGTGGATCAGTGAGAGAGAGTGGATCAGAGAGAGAGTGGATCAGTGAGAGAGTGGATCAGTGAGAGAGAGTGGATCAGTGAGAGAGAGTGGATCAGAGAGAGAGAGTGGATCAGAGAGAGAGAGTGGATCAGTGAGAGAGAGTGGATCAGAGAGAGAGTGGATCAGTGAGAGAGAGTGGATCAGAGAGAGAGAGTGGATCAGTGAGAGAGAGTGGATCAGTGAGAGAGTGGATCAGTGAGAGAGAGTGGATCAGTGAGAGAGAGTGGATCAGAGAGAGAGAGTGGATCAGTGAGAGAGTGGATCAGTGAGAAAGAGTGGATCAGTGAGAGAGAGTGGATCAGTGAGAGAGAGTGGATCAGAGAGAGAGTGGATCAGTGAGAGAGTGGATCAGTGAGAGAGAGTGGATCAGTGAGAGAGTGAATCAGTGAGAGAGAGTGGATCAGTGAGAGAGAGTGGATCAGTGAGAGAGAGTGGATCAGTGAGAGGGTGGATCAGAGAGAGAGTGGATCAGTGAGAGAGAGTGGATCAGTGAGAGAGAGTGGATCAGTGAGAGAGAGTGGATCAGTGAGAGGGTGGATCAGAGAGAGAGTGGATCAGTGAGAGAGAGTGGATCAGTGAGAGGGTGGATCAGTGAGAGAGAGTGGATCAGTGAGAGAGAGTGGATCAGTGAGAGAGTGTGGATCAGAGAGAGAGTGTGGATTTGTGAGAGAGAGTGGATCAGTGAGAGAGAGTGGATTTGTGAGAGAGAGTGGATCAGTGAGAGAGAGTGGATCAGTGAGAGAGTGGATCAGTGAGAGGGAGTGGATCAGTGAGAGAGAGTGGATCAGAGAGAGAGAGTGGATCAGAGAGAGAGAGTGGATCAGAGAGAGAGTATGGATCAGAGAGAGAGTGTGGATCAGAGAGAGAGTGGTTCAGAGAGAGAGTGGATCAGAGAGAGAGTGTGGATCAGAGAGAGAGTGTGGATCAGAGAGAGAGTGTGGATCAGAGAGAGAGTGGATCAGAGGGAGAGTGGATCAGAGAGAGAGAGTGGATCTGAGAGAGAGGATCAGAGAGAGGTTGAGTGGATCAGAGAAAGAGAGTTGGAATGGATCAGAGAGGTTCAGAGAGAAAGAGAGCAAAATAGAGGGGTAGAGAATCCGAGAGATCGAGAGTGGATCAGAGAGAGAGTGTGGATCAGTGAGAGAGTGGATCAGTAAGAGAGAGTGGATCAGAGAGAGAGAGTGGATCAGTGAGAGAGTGGATCAGAGTGAGAGAGTGGATCAGTGAGAGAGAGTGGATCAGTGAGAGAGAGTGGATTTGTGAGAGAGAGTGGATCAGTGAGAGAGAGAGTGGATCAGAGAGAGAGAGTGGATCAGTGAGAGAGAGTGGATCAGAGAGAGAGATGGGATCAGTGAGAGAGTGGATCAGAGAGAGTGAACAAGAGGGAGTGGATCAGAGAGAGAGAGGATTAGAGAGAGAGTGGATCAGAGAGAATCAGAGAGAGTGGAACAGAGAGAGAGATGGGATCAGTGAGAGAGTGGATCAGAAAGAGAGGATAGGCAAGGTGGATCAGAGGGAGAGTGGATCAGAGAGAATCAGAGAGAGTGGATCAGAGAGAGCGGGTTAGAGAGAGATTTTGAGTGGATCAGAGAGAGAGGTTCAGAGAGAAGGAGAGCAAAATAGAGGGAGAATCCGAGAGACAGAGAGTGGATCAGAGAGAGAGTTGGTAAGAGAGAGAGTGGATCAGAAAGAGTTGTTAAGTGAGAGAGTGGATCAGAGAGAGAGAGAGTGGATCAGAGAGAAAGAGTTGGTAAGAGAGATAGAGAGTGGATCAGAGAGAGTGGTTCAGAGAGAAAGAGTGGATCAGAGAGAGTGGTTCAGAGAGAGAGTGGATCAGAGAGAGAGAGTGGACCAGAGAGAGAGAGTGGATCAGTGAAAGAGAGTGGATCAGAGAGAGAGTGGATCAGAAAGAGAGGATAGGAGAGGTGGATCAGAGGGAGAGTGGATCAGAGAGAAACAGAGAGAGTGGATCAGAGAGAGCGGGTTAGAGAGAGATTTTGAGTGGATCAGAGAGAGAGGTTCAGAGAGAAGGAGAGCAAAATAGAGGGAGAATCCGAGAGATAGAGAGTGGATCAGAGAGAGAGTTGGTAAGAGAGAGAGTGGATCAGAAAGAGTTGGTAAGAGAGAGAGTTGATCGGAGAGAGAGTGGATCAGAGAGAGAGAGAGTGGATCAGAGAGAGAGAGAGTGGATCAGAGAGAAAGAGTTGGTAAGAGAGAAAGAGTGGATCAGAGAGAGAGTGGATCAGAGAGAGAGTGGATCAGAGAGAGAGAGTGGATCAGAGAGAGAGAATCAGGGAGAGAGGGGATCAGGGAGAGTGTATCAGAGAGAGAGCGGATCAGAGGGAGAGAGTGGATCAGAGTCATTGTGGATCAGTGAGAGAGTGGATCAGAGAGAGAGTGGGAATCTATCAGAGAGACAGGATCAGAGAGAGAGACGATCAAAGAAAGAGTGTGAGTGGATCAGTGAGAGAGTGGATCAGAGTGTGGATCAGAGAGAGTGTGTGGATCAGAGAGACAGTGGATCAGAGAGAGAGTGGATCAGAGAGAGAGTGTGGATCAGAGAGAGAGTGTGGATCAGAGAGAGAGTGTCGATCAGAGAGAGAGTGGATCAGAGTTTGGATCAGAGAGAGTGTGTGGATCAGAGAGAGAGTGTGGATCAGAGAGAGAGTGGATCAGAGAGAGTGTGGATCAGAGAGAGAGTGTGGATCAGAGAGAGAGTGGATCAGTGAGAGAGAGTGGATCAGAGAGAGAGTGGATCAGTGAGAGAGTGGATCAGTGAGAGAGAGTGGATCAGTGAGAAAGAGTGGATCAGAGAGAGAGTGGATCAGAGAGAGAGTGGATCAGAGAGAGAGTGTGGATCAGAGAGAGAGTGGATCAGAGAGAGAGTGGATCAGACAGAGAGTGTGGATCAGAGGATCAGAGAGACTGAATCAGAGAAAGAGAGTGGATCAGAGAGAGAGTGGATCAGTGAGAGAGAGTGGATCAGAGAGAGACAGTGGATCAGTGAGAAAGAGTGGATCAGTGAGAGAGAGTGGATCAGTGAGAGAGAGTGGATCAGAGAGAGATAGTGGATCAGTGAGAGAGTGGATCAGTGAGAAAGAGTGGATCAGTGAGAGAGAGTGGATCAGAGAGAGAGAGTGGATCAGTGAGAGAGTGGATCAGTGAGAGAGAGTGGATCAGTGAGAGAGAGTGGATCAGAGAGAGAGAGTGGATCAGTGAGAGAGTGGATCAGTGAGAGAGATTGGATCAGTGAGAGAGTGAATCAGTGAGAGAGAGTGGATCAGTGAGAGAGAGTGGATCAGTGAGAGGGTGGATCAGAGAGAGAGTGGATCAGTGAGAGATAATGGATTAGTGAGAGGGTGGATCAGTGAGAGAGAGTGGATCAGTGAGAGAGAGTGGATCAGTGAGAGAGAGTGGATCAGAGAGAGAGAGTGGATCAGAGAGAGAGAGTGGATCAGAGAGAGAGTGTGGATCAGAGAGAGAGAGTGGATCAGAGAGAGAGTGTGGATCAGAGAGAGAGTGTGGATCAGAGAGAGAGTGGATCAGAGAGAGAGTGGATCAGAGAGAGAGTGTGGATCAGAGAGAGAGTTGATCAGACAGAGAGTGTGGATCAGAGGATCAGAGAGACTGAATCAGAGAAAGAGAGTTGATCAGAGAGAGAGAGTGGATCTGAGAGAGAGGATCAGAGAGAGAGAGTGGATCTGAGAGAGAGGATCAGAGAGAGATCAGAGAGAGATTGAGTGGATCAGAGAAAGAGAGTTGGAATGGATCAGAGAGGTTCAGAGAGAAAGAGAGCAAAATAGAGGGGGAGAGAATCCGAGAGATCGAGAGTGGATCAGAGAGAGAGTGGATCAGTGAGAGAGTGGATCAGAGAGAGAGAGTGGATCAGTGAGAGAGAGTGGATCAGTGAGAAAGAGTGGATCAGTGAGAGAGAGTGGATCAGTGAGAGAGTGGATCGGTGAGAGAGAGTGGATCAGTGAGAGAGAGTGGATCAGAGAGAGAGAGTGGATCAGTGAGAGAGTGGATCTGTGAGATAGAGTGGATTTGTGAGAGAGAGTGGATCAGTGAGAGAGAGTGGATCAGTGAGAGAGTGGATCAGTGAGAGAGAGTGGATCAGAGAGAGAGTGGATCAGACAGAGAGTGTGGATCAGAGGATCAGCGAGACTGAATCAGAGAAAGAGAGTGGATCAGAGAGAGAGTGGATCAGTGAGAGAGAGTGGATCAGAGAGAGACAGTGGATCAGTGAGAAAGAGTGGATCAGTGAGAGAGAGTGGATCAGTGAGAGAGTGGATCAGTGAGAGAGAGTGGATCAGTGAGAGAGAGTGGATCAGAGAGAGAGAGTGGATCAGTGAGAGAGTGGATCAGTGAGATAGAGTGGATCAGTGAGAGAGAGTGGATCAGAGAGAGAGAGTGGATCAGTGAGAGAGTGGATCAGTGAGAGAGAGTGGATCAGTGAGAGAGAGTGGATCAGAGAGAGAGAGTGGATCAGTGAGAGAGTGGATCAGTGAGAGAGAGTGGATCAGTGAGAGAGTGAATCAGTGAGAGAGAGTGGATCAGTGAGAGAGAGTGGATCAGTGAGAGGGTGGATCAGAGAGAGAGTGGATCAGTGAGAGATAATGGATCAGTGAGAGGGTGGATCAGTGAGAGAGAGTGGATCAGTGAGAGAGAGTGGATCAGTGAGAGAGAGTGGATCAGAGAGAGAGAGTGGATCAGAGAGAGAGAGTGGATCAGAGAGAGAGTGTGGATCAGAGAGAGAGAGTGGATCAGAGAGAGAGTGTGGATCAGAGAGAGAGTGGATCAGAGAGAGAGTGGATCAGAGAGAGAGTGTGGATCAGAGAGAGAGTGGATCAGACAGAGAGTGTGGATCAGAGGATCAGAGAGACTGAATCAGAGAAAGAGAGTGGATCAGAGAGAGAGAGTGGATCTGAGAGAGAGGATCAGAGAGAGATCAGAGAGAGATTGAGTGGATCAGAAAAAGAGAGTTGGAATGGATCAGAGAGGTTCAGAGAGAAAGAGAGCAAAATAGAGGGGGAGAGAATCCGAGAGATCGAGAGTGGATCAGAGAGAGAGTGGATCAGTGAGAGAGTGGATCAGAGAGAGAGAGTGGATCAGTGAGAGAGAGTGTATCAGTGAGAGAGAGTGGATCAGTGAGAGGGTGGATCAGTGAGAGAGAGTGGATCAGTGAGATAGAGTGGATCTGTGAGATAGAGTGGATTTGTGAGAGAGAGTGGATCAGTGAGAGAGAGTGGATCAGTGAGAGAGTGTGGATCAGTGAGAGGGTGGATCAGTGAGAGAGAGTGGATCAGTGAGAGAGAGTGGATCTGTGAGAGAGTGTGGATTTGTGAGAGAAAGTGGATCAGTGAGAGAGAGTGGATCAGTGAGAGAGTGGATCAGTGAGAGAGAGAGTGGATCAGAGAGAGAGAGTGGATCAGTGAGAGAGAGTGGATCAGAGAGAGAGATGGGATCAGTGAGAGAGTGGATCAGAGAGAGTGAACAAGAGGGAGTGGATCAGAGAGAGAGAGGATTAGAAAGAGAGGATAGGAGAGGTGGATGAGAGGGAGAGTGGATCAGAGAGAGTGGATCAGAGAGAGAGTGGATCAGAAAGAGAGGATAGGAGAGGTGGATCAGAGGGAGAGTGGATCAGAGAGAATCAGAGAGAGTGGATCAGAGAGAGCGGGTTAGAGAGAGATTTTGAGTGGATCAGAGAGAGAGGTTCAGAGAGAAGGAGAGCAAAATAGAGGGAGAATCTGAGAGATAGAGAGTGGATCAGAGAGAGAGTTGGTAAGAGAGAGAGTGGATCAGAAAGAGATGGTAAGAGAGAGAGTTGATCGGAGAGAGAGTGGATCAGAGAGAGAGTGAGTGGATCAGAGAGAGAGAGAGTGGATCAGAGAGAGAGTGGATCAGAGAGAGAGAGTGGATCAGAGAGAGAGAATCAGGGAGAGAGGGGATCAGGGAGAGTGTATCAGAGAGAGAGCGGATCAGAGGGAGAGAGTGGATCAGAGTCAGTGTGGATCAGTGGGAGAGTGGATCAGAGAGAGAGTGGGAATCTATCAGAGAGACAGGATCAGAGAGAGAGACGATCAAAGAAAGAGTGTGAGTGGATCAGTGAGAGAGTGGATCAGAGTGTGGATCAGAGAGAGTGTGAGGATCAGAGAGAGAGAGTGGATCAGAGAGAGAGTGTGGATCAGAGAGAGAGAGTGGATCAGAGAGAGAGAGTGGATCAGTGAGAGAGAGTGGATCAGTGAGAAAGAGTGGATCAGTGAGAGAGTGGATCAGTGAGAGAGAGTGGATCAGTGAGAGTGAGTGGATCAGAGAGAGAGAGTGGATCAGTGAGAGAGTGGATCAGTGAGAAAGAGTGGATCAGTGAGAGAGAGTGGATCAGTGAGAGAGAGTGGATCAGAGAGAGAGAGTGGATCAGTGAGAGAGTGGATCAGTGAGAGAGAGTGGATCAGTGAGAGAGTGAATCAGTGAGAGAGAGTGGATCAGTGAGAGAGAGTGGATCAGTGAGAGAGAGTGGATCAGTGAGAGAGAGTGGATCAGTGAGAGGGTGGATCAGAGAGAGAGTGGATCAGTGAGAGAGAGTGGATCAGTGAGAGAGAGTGGATCAGTGAGAGAGAGTGGATCAGTGAGAGGGTGGATCAGAGAGAGAGTGGATCAGTGAGAGAGAGTGGATCAGTGAGAGGGTGGATCAGTGAGAGAGAGTGGATCAGTGAGAGAGAGTGGATCAGTGAGAGAGTGTGGATCAGAGAGAGAGTGTGGATTTGTGAGAGAGAGTGGATCAGTGAGAGAGAGTGGATTTATGAGATAGAGTGGATCAGTGAGAGAGAGTGGATCAGTGAGAGAGTGGATCTGTGAGAGAGAGTGGATCAGAGAGAGAGAGTGGATCGGAGAGAGAGTGTGGATCACTGAGAGAGTGGATCAGTGAGTGAGAGTGGATCAGAGAGAGAGAGTGGATCAGAGAGAGAGTGTGGATTTGTGAGAGAGAGTGGATCAGTGAGAGAGAGTGGATTTGTGAGAGAGAGTGGATCAGTGAGAGAGAGTGGATCAGTGAGAGGGTGGATCAGTGAGAGAGAGTGGATCAGTGAGAGAGAGTGGATCAGTGAGAGAGTGTGGATCAGAGAGAGAGTGTGGATTTGTGAGAGAGAGTGGATCAGTGAGAGAGAGTGGATTTGTGAGAGAGAGTGGATCAGTGAGAGAGAGTGGATCAGTGAGAGAGTGGATCAGTGAGAGGGAGTGCATCAGTGAGAGAGAGTGGATCAGAGAGAGAGAGTGGATCAGAGAGAGAGAGTGGATCAGAGAGAGAGTATGGATCAGAGAGAGAGTGTGGATCAGAGAGAGAGTGGATCAGAGAGAGAGTGTGGATCAGAGAGAGAGTGTGGATCAGAGAGAGAGTGGATCAGAGGGAGAGTGGATCAGAGAGAGAGAGTGGATCAGAGAGAGAGTGGTTCAGAGAGAGAGTGGATCAGAGAGAGAGTGTGGATCAGAGAGAGAGTGTGGATCAGAGAGAGAGTGGATCAGAGGGAGAGTGGATCAGAGAGAGAGAGTGGATCAGAGGGAGAGTGGATCAGAGAGAGAGAGTGGATCTGAGAGAGAGGATCAGAGAGAGATCAGAGAGAGATTGAGTGGATCAGAGAAAGAGAGTTGGAATGGATCAGAGAGGTTCAGAGAGAAAGAGAGCAAAATAGAGGGGGAGAGAATCCGAGAGATCGAGAGTGGATCAGAGAGAGAGTGTGGATCAGTGAGAGAGTGGATCAGTAAGAGAGAGTGGATCAGAGAGAGAGAGTGGATCAGTGAGAGAGTGGATCAGAGTGAGAGAGTGGATCAGTGAGAGAGAGTGGATCAGTGAGAGAGAGAGGATTTGTGAGAGAGAGTGGATCAGTGAGAGAGAGAGTGGATCAGAGAGAGAGAGTGGATCAGTGAGAGGGAGTGGATCAGAGAGAGAGAGGATTAGAGAGAGAGTGGATCAGAGAGAATCAGGGAGAGTGGAACAGAGAGAGAGATGGGATCAGTGAGAGAGTGGATCAGAAAGAGAGGATAGGAGAGGTGGATCAGAGGGAGATTGGATCAGAGAGAATCAGAGAGAGTGGATCAGAGAGAGCGGGTTAGAGAGAGATTTTGAGTGGATCAGAGAGAGAGGTTCAGAGAGAAGGAGAGCAAAATAGAGGGAGAATCCGAGAGATAGAGAGTGGATCAGAAAGAGTGGTTCAGAGAGAAAGAGTGGATCAGAGAGAGTGGTTCAGAGAGAGAGTGGATCAGAGAGAGAGAGTGGACCAGAGAGAGAGAGTGGATCAGTGAAAGAGAGTGGATCAGAGAGAGAGTGGATCAGAGAGAGAGAGTGGATCAGAGAGAGAGAGTGGATCAGTGAGAGAGAGTGGATCAGTGAGCGAGTTGATCAGTGAGAGAGAGTGGATCAGTGAGAGAGAGTGGATCAGTGAGAGAGTGGATCAGTGAGAGAGAGTGGATCAGAGAGAGAGAGTGGATCAGTGAGAGAGTGGATCAGTGAGAGAGAGTGGATCAGAGAGAGAGAATGGATCAGTGAGAGAGAGTGGATCAGTGAGAGAGAGTGGATCAGAGAGAGAGAGTGAATCAGAGAGAGAGAGTGGATCAGTGAGAGAGAGTGGATCAGTGAGAGAGAATGGATCAGAGAGAGAGAGTGGATCATTGAGAGGGTGGATCAGTGAGAGAGTGGATCAGAGAGAGAGAGTGGATCAGTGAGAGGGTGGATCAGTGAGAGAGAGTGGATGAGTGAGAGAGAGTGGATCTGTGAGAGAGAGTGGATTTGTGAGAGAGAGTGGATCAGTGAGAGAGAGTGGATCAGTGAGAGAGTGGATCAGTGAGAGAGAGAGTGGATCAGAGAGAGAGAGTGGATCAGTGAGAGAGAGTGGATCAGTGAGAGAGTGGAACAGAAAGGGAGGATAGGAGAGGTGGATCAGAGGGAGAGTGGATCAGAGAGAATCAGAGAGAGTGGATCAGAGAGAGAGTGGATCAGACAGAGAGTGTGGATCAGAGAGAGTGTGTGGATCAGAGAGAGAGTGTGGATCAGAGAGAGAGTGGATCAGAGAGAGTGTGGATCAGAGAGAAAGTGTGGATCAGAGAGAGAGAGTGGATCAGAGAGAGAGTGTGGATCAGAGAGAGAGTGTGGATCAGAGAGAGAGTGGATCAGACAGAGAGTGTGGATCAGAGGATCAGAGAGACTGAATCAGAGAAAGAGAGTGGATCAGAGAGAGAGAGTCGATCTGTGAGAGAGGATCAGAGAGAGATCAGAGAGAGATTGAGTGGATCAGAGAGAGAGAGTTGGAATGGATCAGAGAGGTTCAGAGAGAAAGAGAGCAAAATAGAGGGGGAGAGAATCCGAGAGATCGAGAGTGGATCAGAGAGAGAGTGGATCAGTGAGAGAGTGGCTCAGTGAGAGAGTGTTGATCAGTGAGAGAGAGTGGATCAGTGAGAGAGAGTGGATCAGTGAGAGAGAGTGGATCAGGGAGAGAGAGAGTGGATCAGTGAGAGAGAGTGGATCAGTGAGAGAGAGTGGATCAGAGAGAGAGTGGATCAGTGAGAGAGTGGATCAGTAAGAGAGAGTGGATCAGAGAGAGAGAGTGGATCAGTGAGAGAGAGTGGATCAGAGAGAGAGTGGATCAGTGAGAGAGAGTGGATCAGAGAGAGAGAGTGGATCAGTGAGAGAGAGTGGATCAGTGAGAGAGTGGATCAGTGAGAGAGAGTGGATCAGTGAGAGTGAGTGGATCAGTGAGAGAGAGTGGATCAGTGAGAGAGAGTGGATCAGAGAGAGAGAGTGGATCAGTGAGAGAGTGGATCAGTGAGAGAGAGTGGATCAGTGAGAGAGTGAATCAGTGAGAGAGAGTGGATCAGTGAGAGAGAGTGGATCAGTGAGAGAGAGTGGATCAGTGAGAGAGAGTGGATCAGTGAGAGGGTGGATCAGAGAGAGAGTGGATCAGTGAGAGAGAGTGGATCAGTGAGAGAGAGTGGATCAGTGAGAGAGAGTGGATCAGTGAGAGGGTGGATCAGAGAGAGAGTGGATCAGTGAGAGAGAGTGGATCAGTGAGAGGGTGGATCAGTGAGAGAGAGTGGATCAGTGAGAGAGAGTGGATCAGTGAGAGAGTGTGGATCAGAGAGAGAGTGTGGATTTGTGAGAGAGAGTGGATCAGTGAGAGAGAGTGGATTTATGAGATAGAGTGGATCAGTGAGAGAGAGTGGATCAGTGAGAGAGTGGATCAGTGAGAGGGAGTGCATCAGTGAGAGAGAGTGGATCAGAGAGAGAGAGTGGATCAGAGAGAGAGAGTGGATCAGAGAGAGAGTATGGATCAGAGAGAGAGTGTGGATCAGAGAGAGAGTGGATCAGAGAGAGAGTGTGGATCAGAGAGAGAGTGTGGATCAGAGAGAGAGTGGATCAGAGGGAGAGTGGATCAGAGAGAGAGAGTGGATCAGAGAGAGAGTGGTTCAGAGAGAGAGTGGATCAGAGAGAGAGTGTGGATCAGAGAGAGAGTGTGGATCAGAGAGAGAGTGGATCAGAGGGAGAGTGGATCAGAGAGAGAGAGTGGATCTGAGAGAGAGGATCAGAGAGAGATCAGAGAGAGATTGAGTGGATCAGAGAAAGAGAGTTGGAATGGATCAGAGAGGTTCAGAGAGAAAGAGAGCAAAATAGAGGGGGAGAGAATCCGAGAGATCGAGAGTGGATCAGAGAGAGAGTGTGGATCAGTGAGAGAGTGGATCAGTAAGAGAGAGTGGATCAGAGAGAGAGAGTGGATCAGTGAGAGAGTGGATCAGAGTGAGAGAGTGGATCAGTGAGAGAGAGTGGATCAGTGAGAGAGAGAGGATTTGTGAGAGAGAGTGGATCAGTGAGAGAGAGAGTGGATCAGAGAGAGAGAGTGGATCAGTGAGAGGGAGTGGATCAGAGAGAGAGAGGATTAGAGAGAGAGTGGATCAGAGAGAATCAGGGAGAGTGGAACAGAGAGAGAGATGGGATCAGTGAGAGAGTGGATCAGAAAGAGAGGATAGGAGAGGTGGATCAGAGGGAGATTGGATCAGAGAGAATCAGAGAGAGTGGATCAGAGAGAGCGGGTTAGAGAGAGATTTTGAGTGGATCAGAGAGAGAGGTTCAGAGAGAAGGAGAGCAAAATAGAGGGAGAATCCGAGAGATAGAGAGTGGATCAGAGAGAGAGTTGGTAAGAGAGAGAGTGGATCAGAAAGAGTGGTTCAGAGAGAAAGAGTGGATCAGAGAGAGTGGTTCAGAGAGAGAGTGGATCAGAGAGAGAGAGTGGACCAGAGAGAGAGAGTGGATCAGTGAAAGAGAGTGGATCAGAGAGAGAGTGGATCAGAGAGAGAGAGTGGACCAGAGAGAGAGAGTGGATCAGTGAAAGAGAGTGGATCAGAGAGAGAGAGAGAGTGGATCAGAGAGAAAGAGTTGGTAAGAGAGATAGAGAGTGGATCAGAGAGAGTGGTTCAGAGAGAAAGAGTGGATCAGAGAGAGTGGTTCAGAGAGAGAGTGGATCAGAGAGAGAGAGTGGACCAGAGAGAGAGAGTGGATCAGTGAAAGAGAGTGGATCAGAGAGAGAGTGGATCAGAGAGAGAGAGTGGACCAGAGAGAGAGAGTGGATCAGTGAAAGAGAGTGGATCAGAGAGAGAGTGGATCAGAAAGAGAGGATAGGAGAGGTGGATCAGAGGGAGAGTGGATCAGAGAGAAACAGAGAGAGTGGATCAGAGAGAGCGGGTTAGAGAGAGATTTTGAGTGGATCAGAGAGAGAGGTTCAGAGAGAAGGAGAGCAAAATAGAGGGAGAATCCGAGAGATAGAGAGTGGATCAGAGAGAGAGTTGGTAAGAGAGAGAGTGGATCAGAAAGAGTTGGTAAGAGAGAGAGTTGATCGGAGAGAGAGTGGATCAGAGAGAGAGAGAGTGGATCAGAGAGAGAGAGAGTGGATCAGAGAGAAAGAGTTGGTAAGAGAGAAAGAGTGGATCAGAGAGAGAGTGGATCAGAGAGAGAGTGGATCAGAGAGAGAGAGTGGATCAGAGAGAGAGAATCAGGGAGAGAGGGGATCAGGGAGAGTGTATCAGAGAGAGAGCGGATCAGAGGGAGAGAGTGGATCAGAGTCATTGTGGATCAGTGAGAGAGTGGATCAGAGAGAGAGTGGGAATCTATCAGAGAGACAGGATCAGAGAGAGAGACGATCAAAGAAAGAGTGTGAGTGGATCAGAGAGAGAGTGGATCAGAGTTTGGATCAGAGAGAGTGTGTGGATCAGAGAGAGAGTGTGGATCAGAGAGAGAGTGGATCAGAGAGAGAGTGGATCAGAGAGAGAGTGTGGATCAGAGAGAGAGTGGATCAGTGAGAGAGAGTGGATCAGAGAGAGAGTGGATCAGTGAGAGAGTGGATCAGTGAGAGAGAGTGGATCAGTGAGAAAGAGTGGATCAGAGAGAGAGTGTGGATCAGAGAGAGAGTGGATCAGACAGAGAGTGGATCAGAGTGAGAGTGTGGATCAGAGAGAGAGTGGATCAGAGAGAGAGTGGATCAGACAGAGAGTGTGGATCAGAGGATCAGAGAGACTGAATCAGAGAAACAGAGTGGATCAGAGAGAGAGTGGATCAGTGAGAGAGAGTGGATCAGAGAGAGACAGTTGATCAGTGAGAAAGAGTGGATCAGTGAGAGAGAGTGGATCAGTGAGAGAGTGGATCAGTGACAGAGAGTGGATCAGTGAGAGAGAGTGGATCAGAGAGAGAGAGTGGATCAGTGAGAGAGTGGATCAGTGAGAAAGAGTGGATCAGTGAGAGAGAGTGGATCAGAGAGAGAGAGTGGATCAGTGAGAGAGAGTGGATCAGTGAGAGAGTGGATCAGTGAGAGAGTGGATCAGAGAGAGAGTGGATCAGTGAGAGAGAGTGGATCAGTGAGAGAGTGAATCAGTGAGAGAGAGTGGATCAGTGAGAGAGAGTGGATCAGTGAGAGGGTGGATCAGAGAGAGAGTGGATCAGTGAGAGATAATGGATCAGTGAGAGGGTGGATCAGTGAGAGAGAGTGGATCAGTGAGAGAGAGTGGATCAGTGAGAGAGAGTGGATCAGAGAGAGAGAGTGGATCAGAGAGAGAGAGTGGATCAGAGAGAGAGTGTGGATCAGAGAGAGAGAGTGGATCAGAGAGAGAGTGTGGATCAGAGAGAGAGTGTGGATCAGAGAGAGAGTGGATCAGAGAGAGAGTGGATCAGAGAGAGAGTGTGGATCAGAGAGAGAGTGGATCAGACAGAGAGTGTGGATCAGAGGATCAGAGAGACTGAATCAGAGAAAGAGAGTGGATCAGAGAGAGAGAGTGGATCTGAGAGAGAGGATCAGAGAGAGATCAGAGAGAGATTGAGTGGATCAGAAAAAGAGAGTTGGAATGGATCAGAGAGGTTCAGAGAGAAAGAGAGCAAAATAGAGGGGGAGAGAATCCGAGAGATCGAGAGTGGATCAGAGAGAGAGTGGATCAGTGAGAGAGTGGATCAGAGAGAGAGAGAGTGGATCAGTGAGAGAGAGTGTATCAGTGAGAGAGAGTGGATCAGTGAGAGGGTGGATCAGTGAGAGAGAGTGGATCAGTGAGATAGAGTGGATCTGTGAGATAGAGTGGATTTGTGAGAGAGAGTGGATCAGTGAGAGAGAGTGGATCAGTGAGAGAGAGTGGATCAGAGAGAGAGAGTGAATCAGAGAGAGAGAGTGGATCAGTGAGAGAGAGTGGATCAGTGAGAGAGATTGGATCAGAGAGAGAGATTGGATCATTGAGAGGGTGGATCAGTGAGAGAGTGGATCAGAGAGAGAGAGTGGATCAGTGAGAGGGTGGATCAGTGAGAGAGAGTGGATCAGTGAGAGAGAGTGGATCTGTGAGAGAGAGTGGATTTGTGAGAGAGAGTGGATCAGTGAGAGAGAGTGGATCAGTGAGAGAGTGGATCAGTGAGAGAGAGAGTGGATCAGAGAGAGAGAGTGGATCAGTGAGAGAGAGTGGATCAGTGAGAGAGTGGAACAGAAAGGGAGGATAGGAGAGGTGGATCAGAGGGAGAGTGGATCAGAGAGAATCAGAGAGAGTGGATCAGAGAGAGAGTGGATCAGACAGAGAGTGTGGATCAGAGAGAGTGTGTGGATCAGAGAGAGAGTGTGGATCAGATAGAGAGTGGATCAGAGAGAGTGTGGATCAGAGAGAGAGTGTGGATCAGAGAGAGAGAGTGGATCAGAGAGAGAGTGTGGATCAGAGAGAGAGTGTGGATCAGAGAGAGAGTGGATCAGACAGAGAGTGTGGATCAGAGGATCAGAGAGACTGAATCAGAGAAAGAGAGTGGATCAGAGAGAGAGAGTCGATCTGAGAGAGAGGATCAGAGAGAGATCAGAGAGAGATTGAGTGGATCAGAGAGAGAGAGTTGGAATGGATCAGAGAGGTTCAGAGAGAAAGAGAGCAAAATAGAGGGGGAGAGAATCCGAGAGATCGAGAGTGGATCAGAGAGAGAGTGGATCAGTGAGAGAGTGGATAAGAGAGAGAGAGTGGATCAGAGAGAGAGTGGCTCAGTGAGAGAGTGTGGATCAGTGAGAGAGAGTGGATCAGTGAGAGAGAGTGGATCAGTGAGAGAGAGTGGATCAGAGAGAGAGAGAGTGGATCAGAGAGAGAGTGGATCAGTGAGAGAGAGTGGATCAGAGAGAGAGTGGATCAGTGAGAGAGTGGATCAGTGAGAGAGAGTGGATCAGTGAGAAAGAGTGGATCAGTGAGAGAGAGTGGATCAGAGAGAGAGAGTGGATCAGAGAGAGAGAGTGGATCAGTGAGAGAGAGTGGATCAGAGAGAGAGTGGATCAGTGAGAGAGAGTGGATCAGAGAGAGAGAGTGGATCAGTGAGAGAGAGTGGATCAGTGAGAGAGTGGATCAGTGAGAGAGAGTGGATCAGTGAGAGAGAGTGGATCAGAGAGAGAGAGTGGATCAGTGAGAGAGTGGATCAGTGAGAAAGAGTGGATCAGTGAGAGAGAGTGGATCAGTGAGAGAGAGTGGATCAGAGAGAGAGTGGATCAGTGAGAGAGTGGATCAGTGAGAGAGAGTGGATCAGTGAGAGAGTGAATCAGTGAGAGAGAGTGGATCAGTGAGAGAGAGTGGATCAGTGAGAGAGAGTGGATCAGTGAGAGGGTGGATCAGAGAGAGAGTGGATCAGTGAGAGAGAGTGGATCAGTGAGAGAGAGTGGATCAGTGAGAGAGAGTGGATCAGTGAGAGGGTGGATCAGAGAGAGAGTGGATCAGTGAGAGAGAGTGGATCAGTGAGAGGGTGGATCAGTGAGAGAGAGTGGATCAGTGAGAGAGAGTGGATCAGTGAGAGAGTGTGGATCAGAGAGAGAGTGTGGATTTGTGAGAGAGAGTGGATCAGTGAGAGAGAGTGGATTTGTGAGAGAGAGTGGATCAGTGAGAGAGAGTGGATCAGTGAGAGAGTGGATCAGTGAGAGGGAGTGGATCAGTGAGAGAGAGTGGATCAGAGAGAGAGAGTGGATCAGAGAGAGAGAGTGGATCAGAGAGAGAGTATGGATCAGAGAGAGAGTGTGGATCAGAGAGAGAGTGGTTCAGAGAGAGAGTGGATCAGAGAGAGAGTGTGGATCAGAGAGAGAGTGTGGATCAGAGAGAGAGTGTGGATCAGAGAGAGAGTGGATCAGAGGGAGAGTGGATCAGAGAGAGAGAGTGGATCTGAGAGAGAGGATCAGAGAGAGGTTGAGTGGATCAGAGAAAGAGAGTTGGAATGGATCAGAGAGGTTCAGAGAGAAAGAGAGCAAAATAGAGGGGGAGAGAATCCGAGAGATCGAGAGTGGATCAGAGAGAGAGTGTGGATCAGTGAGAGAGTGGATCAGTAAGAGAGAGTGGATCAGAGAGAGAGAGTGGATCAGTGAGAGAGTGGATCAGAGTGAGAGAGTGGATCAGTGAGAGAGAGTGGATCAGTGAGAGAGAGTGGATTTGTGAGAGAGAGTGGATCAGTGAGAGAGAGAGTGGATCAGAGAGAGAGAGTGGATCAGTGAGAGAGAGTGGATCAGAGAGAGAGATGGGATCAGTGAGAGAGTGGATCAGAGAGAGTGAACAAGAGGGAGTGGATCAGAGAGAGAGAGGATTAGAGGGAGACTGGATCAGAGAGAATCAGAGAGAGTGGAACAGAGAGAGAGATGGGATCAGTGAGAGAGTGGATCAGAAAGAGAGGATAGGCAAGGTGGATCAGAGGGAGAGTGGATCAGAGAGAATCAGAGAGAGTGGATCAGAGAGAGCGGGTTAGAGAGAGATTTTGAGTGGATCAGAGAGAGAGGTTCAGAGAGAAGGAGAGCAAAATAGAGGGAGAATCCGAGAGACAGAGAGTGGATCAGAGAGAGAGTTGGTAAGAGAGAGAGTGGATCAGAAAGAGTTGTTAAGTGAGAGAGTGGATCAGAGAGAGAGAGAGTGGATCAGAGAGAAAGAGTTGGTAAGAGAGATAGAGAGTGGATCAGAGAGAGTGGTTCAGAGAGAAAGAGTGGATCAGAGAGAGTGGTTCAGAGAGAGAGTGGATCAGAGAGAGAGAGTGGACCAGAGAGAGAGAGTGGATCAGTGAAAGAGAGTGGATCAGAGAGAGAGTGGATCAGAAAGAGAGGATAGGAGAGGTGGATCAGAGGGAGAGTGGATCAGAGAGAAACAGAGAGAGTGGATCAGAGAGAGCGGGTTAGAGAGAGATTTTGAGTGGATCAGAGAGAGAGGTTCAGAGAGAAGGAGAGCAAAATAGAGGGAGAATCCGAGAGATAGAGAGTGGATCAGAGAGAGAGTTGGTAAGAGAGAGAGTGGATCAGAAAGAGTTGGTAAGAGAGAGAGTTGATCGGAGAGAGAGTGGATCAGAGAGAGAGAGAGTGGATCAGAGAGAGAGAGAGTGGATCAGAGAGAAAGAGTTGGTAAGAGAGAAAGAGTGGATCAGAGAGAGAGTGGATCAGAGAGAGAGTGGATCAGAGAGAGAGAGTGGATCAGAGAGAGAGAATCAGGGAGAGAGGGGATCAGGGAGAGTGTATCAGAGAGAGAGCGGATCAGAGGGAGAGAGTGGATCAGAGTCATTGTGGATCAGTGAGAGAGTGGATCAGAGAGAGAGTGGGAATCTATCAGAGAGACAGGATCAGAGAGAGAGACGATCAAAGAAAGAGTGTGAGTGGATCAGTGAGAGAGTGGATCAGAGTGTGGATCAGAGAGAGTGTGTGGATCAGAGAGACAGTGGATCAGAGAGAGAGTGGATCAGAGAGAGAGTGTGGATCAGAGAGAGAGTGTGGATCAGAGAGAGAGTGTCGATCAGAGAGAGAGTGGATCAGAGTTTGGATCAGAGAGAGTGTGTGGATCAGAGAGAGAGTGTGGATCAGAGAGAGAGTGGATCAGAGAGAGTGTGGATCAGAGAGAGAGTGTGGATCAGAGAGAGAGTGGATCAGTGAGAGAGAGTGGATCAGAGAGAGAGTGGATCAGTGAGAGAGTGGATCAGTGAGAGAGAGTGGATCAGTGAGAAAGAGTGGATCAGAGAGAGAGTGGATCAGAGAGAGAGTGGATCAGAGAGAGAGTGTGGATCAGAGAGAGAGTGGATCAGAGAGAGAGTGGATCAGACAGAGAGTGTGGATCAGAGGATCAGAGAGACTGAATCAGAGAAAGAGAGTGGATCAGAGAGAGAGTGGATCAGTGAGAGAGAGTGGATCAGAGAGAGACAGTGGATCAGTGAGAAAGAGTGGATCAGTGAGAGAGAGTGGATCAGTGAGAGAGAGTGGATCAGAGAGAGATAGTGGATCAGTGAGAGAGTGGATCAGTGAGAAAGAGTGGATCAGTGAGAGAGAGTGGATCAGAGAGAGAGAGTGGATCAGTGAGAGAGTGGATCAGTGAGAGAGAGTGGATCAGTGAGAGAGAGTGGATCAGAGAGAGAGAGTGGATCAGTGAGAGAGTGGATCAGTGAGAGAGATTGGATCAGTGAGAGAGTGAATCAGTGAGAGAGAGTGGATCAGTGAGAGAGAGTGGATCAGTGAGAGGGTGGATCAGAGAGAGAGTGGATCAGTGAGAGATAATGGATTAGTGAGAGGGTGGATCAGTGAGAGAGAGTGGATCAGTGAGAGAGAGTGGATCAGTGAGAGAGAGTGGATCAGAGAGAGAGAGTGGATCAGAGAGAGAGAGTGGATCAGAGAGAGAGTGTGGATCAGAGAGAGAGAGTGGATCAGAGAGAGAGTGTGGATCAGAGAGAGAGTGGATCAGAGAGAGAGTGGATCAGAGAGAGAGTGTGGATCAGAGAGAGAGTTGATCAGACAGAGAGTGTGGATCAGAGGATCAGAGAGACTGAATCAGAGAAAGAGAGTTGATCAGAGAGAGAGAGTGGATCTGAGAGAGAGGATCAGAGAGAGAGAGTGGATCTGAGAGAGAGGATCAGAGAGAGATCAGAGAGAGATTGAGTGGATCAGAGAAAGAGAGTTGGAATGGATCAGAGAGGTTCAGAGAGAAAGAGAGCAAAATAGAGGGGGAGAGAATCCGAGAGATCGAGAGTGGATCAGAGAGAGAGTGGATCAGTGAGAGAGTGGATCAGAGAGAGAGAGTGGATCAGTGAGAGAGAGTGGATCAGTGAGAAAGAGTGGATCAGTGAGAGAGAGTGGATCAGTGAGAGAGTGGATCGGTGAGAGAGAGTGGATCAGTGAGAGAGAGTGGATCAGAGAGAGAGAGTGGATCAGTGAGAGAGTGGATCTGTGAGATAGAGTGGATTTGTGAGAGAGTGTGGATCAGTGAGAGAGAGTGGATCAGTGAGAGAGTGGATCAGTGAGAGAGAGTGGATCAGAGAGAGAGTGGATCAGACAGAGAGTGTGGATCAGAGGATCAGCGAGACTGAATCAGAGAAAGAGAGTGGATCAGAGAGAGAGTGGATCAGTGAGAGAGAGTGGATCAGAGAGAGACAGTGGATCAGTGAGAAAGAGTGGATCAGTGAGAGAGAGTGGATCAGTGAGAGAGTGGATCAGTGAGAGAGAGTGGATCAGTGAGAGAGAGTGGATCAGAGAGAGAGAGTGGATCAGTGAGAGAGTGGATCAGTGAGATAGAGTGGATCAGTGAGAGAGAGTGGATCAGAGAGAGAGAGTGGATCAGTGAGAGAGTGGATCAGTGAGAGAGAGTGGATCAGTGAGAGAGAGTGGATCAGAGAGAGAGAGTGGATCAGTGAGAGAGTGGATCAGTGAGAGAGTGGATCAGTGAGAGAGTGAATCAGTGAGAGAGAGTGGATCAGTGAGAGAGAGTGGATCAGTGAGAGGGTGGATCAGAGAGAGAGTGGATCAGTGAGAGATAATGGATCAGTGAGAGGGTGGATCAGTGAGAGAGAGTGGATCAGTGAGAGAGAGTGGATCAGTGAGAGAGAGTGGATCAGAGAGAGAGAGTGGATCAGAGAGAGAGAGTGGATCAGAGAGAGAGTGTGGATCAGAGAGAGAGAGTGGATCAGAGAGAGAGTGTGGATCAGAGAGAGAGTGGATCAGAGAGAGAGTGGATCAGAGAGAGAGTGTGGATCAGAGAGAGAGTGGATCAGACAGAGAGTGTGGATCAGAGGATCAGAGAGACTGAATCAGAGAAAGAGAGTGGATCAGAGAGAGAGAGTGGATCTGAGAGAGAGGATCAGAGAGAGATCAGAGAGAGATTGAGTGGATCAGAAAAAGAGAGTTGGAATGGATCAGAGAGGTTCAGAGAGAAAGAGAGCAAAATAGAGGGGGAGAGAATCCGAGAGATCGAGAGTGGATCAGAGAGAGAGTGGATCAGTGAGAGAGTGGATCAGAGAGAGAGAGTGGATCAGTGAGAGAGAGTGTATCAGTGAGAGAGAGTGGATCAGTGAGAGGGTGGATCAGTGAGAGAGAGTGGATCAGTGAGATAGAGTGGATCTGTGAGATAGAGTGGATTTGTGAGAGAGAGTGGATCAGTGAGAGAGAGTGGATCAGTGAGAGAGTGTGGATCAATGAGAGGGTGGATCAGTGAGAGAGAGTGGATCAGTGAGAGAGAGTGGATCTGTGAGAGAGTGTGGATTTGTGAGAGAAAGTGGATCAGTGAGAGAGAGTGGATCAGTGAGAGAGTGGATCAGTGAGAGAGAGAGTGGATCAGAGAGAGAGAGTGGATCAGTGAGAGAGAGTGGATCAGAGAGAGAGATGGGATCAGTGAGAGAGTGGATCAGAGAGAGTGAACAAGAGGGAGTGGATCAGAGAGAGAGAGGATTAGAAAGAGAGGATAGGAGAGGTGGATGAGAGGGAGAGTGGATCAGAGAGAGTGGATCAGAGAGAGAGTGGATCAGAAAGAGAGGATAGGAGAGGTGGATCAGAGGGAGAGTGGATCAGAGAGAATCAGAGAGAGTGGATCAGAGAGAGCGGGTTAGAGAGAGATTTTGAGTGGATCAGAGAGAGAGGTTCAGAGAGAAGGAGAGCAAAATAGAGGGAGAATCTGAGAGATAGAGAGTGGATCAGAGAGAGAGTTGGTAAGAGAGAGAGTGGATCAGAAAGAGATGGTAAGAGAGAGAGTTGATCGGAGAGAGAGTGGATCAGAGAGAGAGTGAGTGGATCAGAGAGAGAGAGAGTGGATCAGAGAGAGAGTGGATCAGAGAGAGAGAGTGGATCAGAGAGAGAGAATCAGGGAGAGAGGGGATCAGGGAGAGTGTATCAGAGAGAGAGCGGATCAGAGGGAGAGAGTGGATCAGAGTCAGTGTGGATCAGTGGGAGAGTGGATCAGAGAGAGAGTGGGAATCTATCAGAGAGACAGGATCAGAGAGAGAGACGATCAAAGAAAGAGTGTGAGTGGATCAGTGAGAGAGTGGATCAGAGTGTGGATCAGAGAGAGTGTGCGGATCAGAGAGAGAGAGTGGATCAGAGAGAGAGTGTGGATCAGAGAGAGAGAGTGGATCAGAGAGAGAGAGTGGATCAGAGAGAGAGTGTGGATCAGAGAGAGAGTGTGGATCAGAGAGAGAGTGGATCAGAGAGAGAGTGAATCAGAGAGAGAGTGTGGATCAGAGAGAGAGTGTGGATCAGCGAGAGAGTGGATCAGAGAGAGAGTGGATCAGACAGAGAGTGTGGATCAGAGGATCAGAGAGACTGAATCAGAGAAAGAGAGTGGATCAGAGAGAGAGTGGATCTGAGAGAGAGGATCAGAGAGAGATCAGAGAGAGATTGAGTGGATCAGAGAGAGAGAGTTGGAATGGATCAGAGAGGTTCAGAGAGAAAGAGAGCAAAATAGAGGGGGAGAGAATCCGAGAGATCGAGAGTGGATCAGAGAGAGAGTGGATCAGTGAGAGGGTGGATCAGAGAGAGAGAGTGGATCAGAGAGAGAGTGGATCAGTGAGAGAGTGTGGATCAGTGAGAGAGAGTGGATCAGTGAGAGAGAGTGGATCAGTGAGAGAGAGTGGATCAGAGTGAGAGAGTGGATCAGTGAGAGAGGGTGGATCAGTGAGAGAGAGTGGATCAGAGAGAGAGAGTGGATCAGAGAGACAGAGTGGATCAGTGAGAGAGAGTGGATCAGTAAGAGAGCGTGGATCAGAGAGAGAGTGGATCAGTGAGAGAGTGGATCAGTGAGAGAGAGTGGATCAGTGAGAAAGAGTGGATCAGTGAGAGAGAGTGGATCAGTGAGAGAGAGTGGATCAGAGAGAGATTGGATCAGTGAGAGAGAGTGGATCAGAGAGAGAGAGTGGATCAGAGAGAGAGAATGGATCAGAGAGAGAGAGTGGATCAGTGAGAGAGAGTGGATCAGTGAGAGAGTGGATCAGTGAGAGAGAGTGGATCAGTGAGAGAGTAGATCAGTGAGAAAGAGTGGATCAGTGAGAGAGAGTGGATCAGAGAGAGAGAGTGGATCAGTGAGAGAGTGGATCAGTGAGAGAGTGGATCAGTGAGAGAGAGTGGATCACTGAGAGAGAGTGGATCAGAGAGAGAGTGGATCACTGAGAGAGAGTGGATCACTGAGAGAGAGTGGATCAGTGAGAGAGAGTGGATCAATGAGAGGGAGTGGATCAGTGAGAGAGAGTGGATCAGAGAGAGAGTGGATCAGAGAGAGAGAGTGGATCAGAGAGAGAGAGTGTGGATCAGAGAGAGAGAGTGGATCAGTGAGAGAGTGTGGATCAGAGAGAGAGTGTGGATCAGTGAGAGAGACTGGATTTGTGAGAGAGAGTGGATCAGTGAGAGAGTGTGGATCAGTGAGAGAGTGGATCAGTGAGAGGGAGTGGATCAGTGAGAGAGAGTGGATCAGAGAGAGAGAGTGGATCAGAGAGAGAGAGTGGATCAGAGAGAGAGAGTGTGGATCAGAGAGAGAGAGTGGATCAGAGAGAGAGAGTGGATCAGTGAGAGAGAATGGATCAGAGAGAGAGTGTGGATCAGAGAGAGAGAGTGGATCAGAGAGAGAGTGTGGATCAGAGAGAGAGTGTGGATCAGAGAGAGAGTGGATCAGAGAGAGAGTGTGGATCAGAGAGAGAGTGTGGATCAGAGAGAGAGTGGATCAGTGAGAGAGTGGATCAGTGAGAGAGAGTGGATCACTGAGAGAGAGTGGATCAGAGAGAGAGAGTGGATCAGTGAGAGAGAGTGGATCAGAGAGAGAGAGTGGATCAGTGAGAGAGAGTGGATCACTGAGAGAGAGTGGATCAGAGAGAGAGTGGATCACTGAGAGAGAGTGGATCAGTGAGAGAGTGGATCAGTGAGAGAGTGGATCAGTGAGAGAGAGTGGATCAGTGAGAGAGAGTGGATCAGTGAGAGGGAGGATCAGAGAGAGAGTGGATCAGTGAGAGAGAGTGGATCAGTGAGAGGGAGTGGATCAGTGAGAGAGAGTGGATCATAGAAGTTACAACATGGAAACAGGCCCTTCGGCCCAACATGTCCATGTCGCCCAGTTTATACCACTAAGCTAGTCCCAATTGCCTGCACTTGGCCCATATCCCTCGATACCCATCTTCCCCATGTAACTGTCCAAATGCTTTTTAAAAGACAAAATTGTACCCGCCTCTACTACTGCCTCTGGCAGCTCGTTCCAGACACTCACCACCCTTTGAGTGAAAAAATTGCCCCTCTGGATCCTTTTGTATCTCTCCCCTCTCACCTTAAATCTGTGCCCCCTCGTTATAGACTCCCCTACCTTTGGGAAAAGATTTTGACTATCGACCTTATCTATGCCCCTCATTATTTTATAGACTTCTATAAGATCACCCCTTAACCTCCTACTCTCCAGGGAATAAAGTCCCAGTCTGTCTAACCTCTCCCTGTAAGTCAAACCATCAAGTCCCGGTAGCATCCTAGTAAATCTTTTCTGCACTCTTTCTAGTTTAATAATATCCTTTCTATAATAGGGTGACCAGAACTGTACACAGTACTCCAAGTGTGGCCTCACCAATGCCCTGTACAACTTCAACAAGACATCCCAACTCCTGCATTCAATGTTCTGACCAATGAAACCAAGCATGCTGAATGCCTTCTTCACCACCCTATCCACCTGTGACTCCACTTTCAAGGAGCTATGAATCTGTACTCCTAGATCTCTTTGTTCTATAACTCTCCCCAACGCCCTACCATTAACGGAGTAGGTCCTGGCCCGATTCGATCTACCAAAATGCATCACCTCACATTTATCTAAATTAAACTCCATATGCCATTCATCGGCCCACTGGCCCAATTTATCAAGATCCCGTTGCAATCCTAGATAACCTTCTTCACTGTCCACAATGCCACCAATCTTGGTGTCATCTGCAAACTTACTAACCATGCCTCCTAAATTCTCATCCAAATCATTAATATAAATAACAAATAACAGCGGACCCAGCACCGATCCCTGAGGCACACCGCTGGACACAGGCATCCAGTTTGAAAAACAACCCTCGACAACCACCCTCTGTCTTCTGTCGTCAAGCCAATTTTGTATCCAATTGGCTACCTCACCTTGGATCCCATGAGATTTAACCTTATGTAACAACCTACCATGCGGTACCTTGTCAAATGCTTTGCTGAAGTCCATGTAGACCACGTCTACTGCACAGCCCTCATCTATCTTCTTGGTTACCCCTTCAAAAAACTCAATCAAATTCGTGAGACATGATTTTCCTCTCACAAAACCATGCTGACTGTTCCTAATTAGTCCCTGCCTCTCCAAATGCCTGTAGATTCTGTCCCTCAGAATACCCTCTAACAACTTACCCACTACAGATGTCAGGCTCACTGGTCTGTAGTTCCCAGGCTTTTCCCTGCCGCCCTTCTTAAACAAAGGCACAACATTTGCTACCCTCCAATCTTCAGGCACCTCACCTGTAGCGGTGGATGATTCAAATATCTCTGCTAGGGGACCCGCAATTTCCTCCCTAACCTCCCATAACGTCCTGGGATACATTTCATCAGGTCCCGGAGATTTATCTACCTTGATGCGCGTTAAGACTTCCAGCACCTCCCTCTCTGTAATATGTACACTCCTCAAGACATCACTATTTATTTCCCCAAGTTCCCTAACATCCATGCCTTTCTCAACCGTAAATACCGATGTGAAATATTCATTCAGGATCTCACCCATCTCTTGTGGTTCCGCACATAGATGACCTTGTTGATCCTTAAGAGGCCCTACTCTCTCCCTTGTTACCCTTTTGCCCTTTATGTATTTGTAGAAGCTCTTTGGATTCACCTTTGCCTGATCTGCCAAAGCAATCTCATATCCCCTTTTTGCCCTCCTGATTTCTCTCTTAACTCTACTCCGGCAATCTCTATACTCTTCAAGGGATCCACTTGATCCCAGCTGCCTATGCATGTCATATGCCTCCTTCTTATTTTTGACTAGTGCCTCAATCTCCCGAGTCATCCAAGGTTCCCTACTTCTACCAGCCTTGCCCTTCACTTTATAAGGAATGTGCTTACACTGAACCCTGGTTAACACACTTTTGAAAGCCTCCCACTTACCAGACGTCCCTTTGCCTGCCAACAGACTCTCCCAATCAACTTCTGAAAGTTCCTGTCTAATACCATCAAAATTGGCCTTTCCCCAATTTAGAATTTTAACTTTTGGGCCAGACCTATCCTTCTCCATAGCTATCTTAAAACTAATGGAATTATGATCACTGGTCCCAAAGTGATCCCTCACTAACACTTCTGTCACCTGCCCTTCCTTATTTCCCAAGAGGAGGTCAAGTTTTGCCCCCTCTCTAGTCGGGCCATCCACATACTGAATGAGAAATTCCTCCTGAATACACTCAACAAATTTCTCTCCATCCAAGCCCCTAATGCTATGGCTGTCCCAGTCAATGTTGGGAAAGTTAAAGTCCCCTACTATTACCACCCTATTTTTCTTGCAGCTGTCTGTAATCTCCTTACATATTTGCTCCTCAATTTCCCGTTGACTATTTGGGGGTCTGTAGTACAATCCTATCAAAGTGATCTCTCCCTTCTTATTTTTCAGTTCTACCCATATGGACTCAGTGGGCGAACCCTCGGATATATCCCCTCTCACTACTGCCGTGATGTTCTCCCTAATCAAGAACGCAACTCCCCCTCCTCTCTTACCTCCTGCTCTATCTTTCCTATAGCATCTGTACCCTGGAACATTGAGCTGCCAGTCCTGCCCCTCCCTTAGCCATGTTTCAGTAATAGCTATAACATCCCAGTCCCATGTACCCATCCATGCCCTGAGTTCATCTGCCTTGCCCATCAGACTTCTTGCATTGAAATAAATGCAGTTTAATCTAGTCTTCCCTTGGTCTTTGCCCTGCTTTCTCAGACCATCTGTCCGGTCATGTTCTGTACACTCTCCCTTACTGCCTTTTGTTTCTGTCACCACTTTATTTCCCACTGATCAGTGAGAGAGTGTGGATCAGAGAGAGAGTGTGGATCAGTGAGAGAGACTGGATTTGTGAGAGAGAGTGGATCAGTGAGAGAGAGTGGATCAGTGAGAGAGTGTGGATCAGTGAGAGAGTGGATCAGTGAGAGGGAGTGGATCAGTGAGAGAGAGTGGATCAGAGAGAGAGAGTGGATCAGAGAGAGAGAGTGGATCAGAGAGAGAGTGTGGATCAGAGAGAGAGAGTGGATCAGAGAGAGAGAGTGGATCAGTGAGAGAGAATGGATCAGAGAGAGAGTGTGGATCAGAGAGAGAGTGTGGATCAGAGAGAGAGAGTGGATCAGAGAGAGAGAGTGGATCAGAGAGAGAGTGTGGATCAGAGAGAGAGTGTGGATCAGAGAGAGAGTGGATCAGTGAGAGAGTGGATCAGTGAGAGAGAGTGGATCACTGAGAGAGACTGGATCAGAGAGAGAGAGTGGATCACTGAGAGAGAGTGGATCAGAGAGAGAGAGTGGATCAGTGAGAGAGTGGATCAGTGAGAGAGAGTGGATCAGTGAGAGAGTGGATCAGTGAGAGAGAGTGGATCAGTGAGAGAGAGTGGATCAGTGAGAGGGTGGATGAGAGAGAGAGTGGATCAGTGAGAGAGAGTGGATCAGTGAGAGGGAGTGGATCAGTGAGAGAGAGTGGATCAGTGAGAGAGTGTGGATCAGAGAGAGAGTGTGGATCAGTGAGAGAGACTGGATTTGAGAGAGAGTGTGGATCAGTGAGAGGGAGTGGATCAGTGAGAGAGAGTGGATCAGAGAGAGAGTGGATCAGAGAGAGAGAGTGGATCAGAGAGAGAGAGTGGATCAGAGAGAGAGAGTGGATCAGAGAGAGAGTGGATCAGACAGAGAGTGTGGATCAGAGGATCAGAGAGACTGAATCAGAGAAAGAGAGTGGATCAGAGAGAGAGAGTGGATCTGAGAGAGAGAATCAGAGAGAGATCAGAGAGAGATTGAGTGGATCAGAGAGAGAGAGTTGGAATGGATCAGAGAGGTTCAGAGAGAAAGAGAGCAAAATAGAGGGGGTGAGAATCCGAGAGATCGAGAGTGGATCAGAGAGAGAGTGGATCAGTGAGAGAGTGGATCAGAGAGAGAGAGTGGATTAGAGAGAGAGTGGGTCAGTGAGAGAGAGTGGATCAGTGAGAGAGAGTGGATCAGTGAGAGAGAGTGGATCAGAGAGAGAGAGTGGATCAGTGAGAGAGAGTGGATCATTGAGAGAGGGTGGATCAGTGAGAGAGAGTGGATCAGAGAGAGAGAGTGGATCAGAGAGAGAGAGTGGATCAGTGAGAGAGTGTGGATCAGGAAGAGAGAGTGGATCAGAGAGAGAGTGGATCAGTGAGAGAGTGGATCAATGAGAGAGAGTGGATCAGTGAGAAAGAGTGGATCAGTGAGAGAGAGTGCATCAGAGAGAGAGTGGATCAGTGAGAGAGAGTGCATCAGAGAGAGAGAGTGGATCATAGAGAGAGAATGGATTAGTGAGAGAGAGTGGATCAGTGAGAGAGAGTGGATCAGTGAGAGAGTGGATCAGTGAGAGAGAGTGGATCAGAGAGAGAGAGTGGATCAGGAAGAGAGAGTGGATCAGAGAGAGAGTGGATCAGTGAGAGAGTGGATCAGTGAGAGAGAGTGGATCAGTGAGAAAGAGTGGATCAGTGAGAGAGAGTGGATCAGAGAGAGAGTGGATCAGTGAGAGAGAGTGGATCAGAGAGAGAGAGTGGATCATAGAGAGAGATAGGATCAGTGAGAGAGAGTGGATCAGTGAGAGAGAGTGGATCAGTGAGAGAGTGGATCAGTGAGAGAGAGTGGATCAGTGAGAGAGAGTGGATCAGAGAGAGCGAGTGGATCAGTGAGAGAGTGGATCAGTGAGAAAGAGTGGATCAGTGAGAGAGAGTGGATCAGTGAGAGAGAGTGGATCAGAGAGAGAGTGGATCACTGTGAGAGAGTGGATCACTGAGAGAGAGTGGATCAGTGAGAGAATGGATCAGTGAGAGAGAGTGGATCAGTGAGAGAGTGGATCATTGAGAGAGAGTGGATCAGTGAGAGAGAGTGGATCAGTGAGAGGGTGGATCAGAGAGAGAGTGGATCAGTGAGAGAGAGTGGATCAGTGAGAGAGAGTGGATCAGTGAGAGAGTGTGGATCAGAGAGAGAGTGTGGATCAGTGAGAGAGACTGGATTTGTGAGAGAGAGTGGATCAGTGAGAGAGTGGATCAGTGAGAGGGAGTGGATCAGAGAGAGAGAGTGGATAAGAGAGAGTGAGAGTGGATCAGAGAGAGAGTGTGGATCAGAGAGAGAGAGTGGATCAGAGAGAGAGAGTGGATCAGTGAGAGAGAATGGATCAGAGAGAGAGTGTGGATCAGAGAGAGAGTGTGGATCAGAGAGAGAGAGTGGATCAGTGAGAGAGTGGATCAGAGAGAGAGTGGATCAGAGAGAGAGTGTGGATCAGAGAGAGAGTGTGGATCAGAGAGAGAGTTGATCAGTGAGAGAGAGTGGATCACTGAGAGAGAGTGGATCAGAGAGAGAGTGTGGATCAGAGAGAGAGAGTGGATCAGAGAGAGAGTGTGGATCAGAGAGAGAGTGTGGATCAGAGAGAGAGAGTGGATCAGAGAGAGAGTGGATCAGAGAGAGAGTGTGGATCAGAGAGAGAGTGTGGATCAGAGAGAGAGTGGATCAGTGAGAGAGTGGATCAGTGAGAGAGAGTGGATCACTGAGAGAGAGTGGATCAGAGAGAGAGAGTGGATCAGTGAGAGAGAGTGGATCAGAGAGAGAGAGTGGATCAGAGAGAGAGTGGATCAGAGAGAGAGTGTGGATCAGAGAGAGAGTGTGGATCAGAGAGAGAGTTGATCAGTGAGAGAGAGTGGATCACTGAGAGAGAGTGGATCAGAGAGAGAGTGTGGATCAGAGAGAGAGAGTGGATCAGAGAGAGAGTGTGGATCAGAGAGAGAGTGTGGATCAGAGAGAGAGAGTGGATCAGAGAGAGAGTGGATCAGAGAGAGAGTGTGGATCAGAGAGAGAGTGTGGATCAGAGAGAGAGTGGATCAGTGAGAGAGTGGATCAGTGAGAGAGAGTGGATCACTGAGAGAGTGTGGATCAGAGAGAGAGAGTGGATCAGTGAGAGAGAGTGGATCAGAGAGAGAGAGTGGATCAGTGAGAGAGAGTGGATCACTGAGAGAGAGTGGATCAGAGAGAGAGTGGATCACTGAGAGAGAGTGGATCAGTGAGAGAGTGGATCAGTGAGAGAGTGGATCAGTGAGAGAGAGTGGATCAGTGAGAGAGAGTGGATCAGAGAGAGAGTGGATCAGTGAGAGAGAGTGGATCAGTGAGAGGGAGTGGATCAGTGAGAGAGAGTGGATCAGTGAGAGAGTGTGGATCAGAGAGAGAGTGTGGATCAGTGAGAGAGACTGGATTTGTGAGAGAGAGTGGATCAGTGAGAGAGTGTGGATCAGTGAGAGAGTGGATCAGTGAGAGGGAGTGGATCAGTGAGAGAGAGTGGATCAGAGAGAGAGAGTGGATCAGAGAGAGAGAGTGGATCAGAGAGAGAGTGTGGATCAGAGAGAGAGAGTGGATCAGAGAGAGAGTGGATCAGTGAGAGAGAATGGATCAGAGAGAGAGAGTGGATCAGAGAGAGATAGTGGATCAGAGAGAGAGTGTGGATCAGAGAGAGAGAGTGGATCAGAGAGAGAGAGTGGATCAGAGAGAGAGTGTGGATCAGAGAGAGAGTGTGGATCAGAGAGAGAGTGGATCAGTGAGAGAGTGGATCAGTGAGAGAGAGTGGATCACTGAGAGAGACTGGATCAGAGAGAGAGAGTGGATCACTGAGAGAGAGTGGATCAGAGAGAGAGAGTGGATCAGTGAGAGAGTGGATCAGTGAGAGAGAGTGGATCAGTGAGAGAGTGGATCAGTGAGAGAGAGTGGATCAGTGAGAGAGAGTGGATCAGTGAGAGGGTGGATGAGAGAGAGAGTGGATCAGTGAGAGAGAGTGGATCAGTGAGAGGGAGTGGATCAGTGAGAGAGAGTGGATCAGTGAGAGAGTGTGGATCAGAGAGAGAGTGTGGATCAGTGAGAGAGACTGGATTTGAGAGAGAGTGTGGATCAGTGAGAGGGAGTGGATCAGTGAGAGAGAGTGGATCAGAGAGAGAGTGGATCAGAGAGAGAGAGTGGATCAGAGAGAGAGAGTGGATCAGAGAGAGAGAGTGGATCAGAGAGAGAGTGGATCAGACAGAGAGTGTGGATCAGAGGATCAGAGAGACTGAATCAGAGAAAGAGAGTGAATCAGAGAGAGAGAGTGGATCTGAGAGAGAGAATCAGAGAGAGATCAGAGAGAGATTGAGTGGATCAGAGAGAGAGAGTTGGAATGGATCAGAGAGGTTCAGAGAGAAAGAGAGCAAAATAGAGGGGGTGAGAATCCGAGAGATCGAGAGTGGATCAGAGAGAGAGTGGATCAGTGAGAGAGTGGATCAGAGAGAGAGAGTGGATTAGAGAGAGAGTGGATCAGTGAGAGAGAGTGGATCAGTGAGAGAGAGTGGATCAGTGAGAGAGAGTGGATCAGAGAGAGAGAGTGGATCAGTGAGAGAGAGTGGATCATTGAGAGAGGGTGGATCAGTGAGAGAGAGTGGATCAGAGAGAGAGAGTGGATCAGAGAGAGAGAGTGGATCAGTGAGAGAGTGTGGATCAGGAAGAGAGAGTGGATCAGAGAGAGAGTGGATCAGTGAGAGAGTGGATCAATGAGAGAGAGTGGATCAGTGAGAAAGAGTGGATCAGTGAGAGAGAGTGCATCAGAGAGAGAGTGGATCAGTGAGAGAGAGTGCATCAGAGAGAGAGAGTGGATCATAGAGAGAGAATGGATTAGTGAGAGAGAGTGGATCAGTGAGAGAGAGTGGATCAGTGAGAGAGTGGATCAGTGAGAGAGAGTGGATCAGAGAGAGAGAGTGGATCAGGAAGAGAGAGTGGATCAGAGAGAGAGGGGATCAGTGAGAGAGTGGATCAGTGAGAGAGAGTGGATCAGTGAGAAAGAGTGGATCAGTGAGAGAGAGTGGATCAGAGAGAGAGTGGATCAGTGAGAGAGAGTGGATCAGAGAGAGAGAGTGGATCATAGAGAGAGAGAGGATCAGTGAGAGAGAGTGGATCAGTGAGAGAGAGTGGATCAGTGAGAGAGTGGATCAGTGAGAGAGAGTGGATCAGTGAGAGAGAGTGGATCAGAGAGAGCGAGTGGATCAGTGAGAGAGAGTGGATCAGTGAGAGAGTGGATCAGTGAGAGAGAGTGGATCAGTGAGAGAGAGTGGATCAGAGAGAGCGAGTGGATCAGTGAGAGAGAGTGGATCAGTGAGAAAGAGTGGATCAGTGAGAGAGAGTGGATCAGTGAGAGAGAGTGGATCAGAGAGAGAGTGGATCACTGTGAGAGAGTGCATCACTGAGAGAGAGTGGATCAGTGAGAGAATGGATCAGTGAGAGAGAGTGGATCAGTGAGAGAGTGGATCAGTGAGAGAGAGTGGATCAGTGAGAGAGAGTGGATCAGTGAGAAGGTGGATCAGAGAGAGAGTTGATCAGTGAGAGAGAGTGGATCAGTGAGAGAGTGTGGATCAGAGAGAGAGTGTGGATCAGTGAGAGAGACTGGATTTGTGAGAGAGAGTGGATCAGTGAGAGAGTGTGGATCAGTGAGAGAGTGGATCAGTGAGAGGGAGTGTATCAGTGAGAGAGTGGATCAGAGAGAGAGTGGATCAGAGAGAGAGAGTGGATAAGAGAGAGAGAGAGTGGATCAGAGAGAGAGTGTGGATCAGAGAGAGAGAGTGGATCAGAGAGAGAGAGTGGATCAGTGAGAGAGAATGGATCAGAGAGAGAGTGTGGATCAGAGAGAGAGTGTGGATCAGAGAGAGAGTGGATCAGAGAGAGAGTGTGGATCAGAGAGAGAGTGTGGATCAGAGAGAGAGTTGATCAGTGAGAGAGAGTGGATCACTGAGAGAGTGGATCAGAGAGAGAGAGTGGATCAGTGAGAGAGTGGATCAGTGAGAGAGAGTGGATCAGTGAGAGAGTGGATCAGTGAGAGAGAGTGGATCAGTGAGAGAGAGTGGATCAGTGAGAGAGTGGATCAGTGAGAGAGAGTGGATCAGTGAGAGAGTGGATCAGTGAGAGAGAGTGGATCAGTGAGAGAGAGTGGATCAGTGAGAGGGTGGATGAGAGAGAGAGTGGATCAGTGAGAGAGAGTGGATCAGTGAGAGGGAGTGGATCACTGAGAGAGAGTGGATCAGTGAGAGAGTGTGGATCAGAGAGAGAGTGTGGATCAGTGAGAGAGACTGGATTTGTGAGAGAGAGTGGATCAGTGAGAGAATGTGGATCAGTGAGAGAGAGTGGATCAGAGAGAGAGAGTGGATCAGAGAGAGAGAGAGTGGATCAGAGAGAGAGAGTGGATCAGAGAGAGAGTGTGGATCAGAGAGAGAGAGTGGATCAGAGAGAGAGAGTGGATCAGTGAGAGAGAGTGGATCAGAGAGAGAGTGGATCAGAGAGAGAGTGTGGATCAGAGAGAGAGTGGATCAGAGAGAGAGTGGATCAGACAGAGAGTGTGGATCAGAGGATCAGAGAGACTGAATCAGAGAAAGAGAGTGGATCAGAGAGAGAGAGTGGATCTGAGAGAGAGAATCAGGAGAGATCAGAGAGAGATTAAGTGGATCAGAGAGAGAGATTTGGAATGGATCAGAGAGGTTCAGAGAGAAAGAGAGCAAAATAGAGGGGGAGAGAATCCGAGAGATCGAGAGTGGATCAGAGAGAGAGTGGATCAGTGAGAGAGTGGATCAGAGATAGAGAGTGGATCAGAGAGAGAGTGGATCAGTGAGAGAGTGTGGATCAGTGAGAGAGAGTGGATCAGTGAGAGAGAGTGGATCAGTGATAGAGAATGGATCAGAGAGAGAGTGTGGATCAGTGAGAGAGAGTGGATCAGAGAGAGAGAGTGGATCAGTGAGAGAGAGTGGATCATTGAGAGAGGGTGGATCAGTGAGAGAGAGTGGATCAGAGAGAGAGAGTGGATCAGAGAGAGAGAGTGGACAGTGAGAGAGAGTGGATCAGGAAGAGAGAGTGGATCAGAGAGAGAGTGGATCAGTGAGAGAGTGGATCAGTGAAAAAGAGTGGATCAGTGAGAGAGAGTGGATCAGAGAGAGAGTGGATCAGTGAGAGAGAGTGGATCAGAGAGAGAGAGAGTGGATCATAGAGAGAGAGTGGATCAGTGAGAGAGTGGATCAGTGAGAGAGAGTGGATCAGTGAGAGAGTGGATCAGTGAGAGAGAGTGGATCAGTGAGAGAGAGTGGATCAGAGAGAGAGAGTGGATCAGTGAGAGAGTGGATCAGTGAGAAAGAGTGGATCAGTGAGAGTGAGTGGATCAGTGAGAGAGAGTGGATCAGAGAGAGAGAGTGGATCAGTGAGAGAGTGGATCAGTGAGAGAGAGTGGATCACTGAGAGAGAGTGGATCAGAGAGAGAGTTGATCAGTGAGAGAGAGTGGATCACTGTGAGAGAGTGGATCAGAGAGAGAGAGACTGGATCAGTGAGAGAGTGGATCAGTGAGAGAGAGTGGATCAGTGAGAGAGTGGATCAGTGAGAGAGAGTGGATCAGTGAGAGAGAGTGGATCAGTGAGAGGGTTGATCAGAGAGAGATTGGATCAGTGAGAGAGAGTGGATCAGTGAGAGGGAGTGGATCAGTGGGAGAGAGTGTATCAGTGAGAGAGTGGATCAGAGAGAGAGTTTGGATCAGAGAGAGAGTGGATCAGTGAGAGAGACTGGATTTGTGAGAGAGAGTGGATCAGTGAGAGAGTGTGAATCAGTGAAAGAGTGGATCAGAGAGAGAGAGTGGATCAGTGAGAGGGAGTGGATCAGTGAGTGATAGTGGATCAGTGAGAGAGAGTGGATCAGAGAGAGAGAGTGGATCAGAGAGAGAGTGTGGATCAGAGAGAGAGAGTGGATCAGAGAGAGAGAGTGGATCAGTGAGAGAGAGTGGATCAGAGAGAGAGTGTGGATCAGAGAGAGAGAGTGGATCAGAGAGAGGGTGTGGATCAGAGAGAGAGTGTGGATCAGAGAGAGAGTGTGGATCAGAGAGAGAGTGGATCAGAGAGAGAGTGGATCAGAGAGAGAGTGTGGATCAGAGAGAGAGTGGATCAGACAGAGAGTGTGGATCAGAGGATCAGAGAGACTGAATCAGAGAAAGAGAGTGGATCAGAGAGAGAGAGTGGATCTGAGAGAGAGGATCAGAGAGAGATCAGAGAGAGATTGAGTGGATCAGAGAATGAGAGTTGGAATGGATCAGAGAGGTTCAGAGAGAAAGAGAGCAAAATAGAGGGGGAGAGAATCCGAGAGATCGAGAGTGGATCAGAGAGAGAGTGGATCAGTGAGAGAGTGTGGATCAGTGAGAGAGAGTGGATCAGTGAGAGAGAGTGGATCAGAGAGAGAGAGTTGATAAGTGAGAGAGAGTGGATCAGAGAGAGAGAGTGGTTCAGTGAGAGAGATTGGATCAGTGAGAAAGAGTTGATAAGTGAGAGAGAGTGGATCAGTGAGAGAGTGGATCAGTGAGAGAGTGGATCAGAGAGAGAGTGTGGATCAGAGGATCAAAGAGACTGAATCAGAGAAAGAGAGTGGATCAGAGAGAGAGAGTGGATCTGAGAGAGAGAATCAGAGAGAGATCAGAGAGAGATTGAGTGGATCAGAGAGAGAGATTTGGAATGGATCAGAGAGGTTCAGAGAGAAAGAGAGCAAAATAGAGGGGGAGAGAATCCGAGAGATCGAGAGTGGATCAGAGAGAGAGTGGATCAGTGAGAGAGTGGATCAGAGATAGAGAGTGGATCAGAGAGAGAGTGGATTAGTGAGAGAGTGTGGATCAGTGAGAGAGAGTGGATCAGTGAGAGAGAGTGGATCAGTGATAGAGAATGGATCAGAGAGAGAGTGTGGATCAGTGAGAGAGAGTGGATCAGAGAGAGAGAGTGGATCAGTGAGAGAGAGTGGATCATTGAGAGAGGGTGGATCAGTGAGAGAGAGTGGATCAGAGAGAGAGAGTGGATCAGAGAGAGAGAGTGGACAGTGAGAGAGAGTGGATCAGGAAGAGAGAGTGGATCAGAGAGAGAGTGGATCAGTGAGAGAGTGGATCAGTGAGAAAGAGTGGATCAGTGAGAGAGAGTGGATCAGAGAGAGAGTGGATCAGTGAGAGAGAGTGGATCAGAGAGAGAGAGTGGATCATAGAGAGAGAGTGGATCAGTGAGAGAGTGGATCAGTGAGAGAGAGTGGATCAGTGAGAGAGTGGATCAGTGAGAGAGAGTGGATCAGTGAGAGAGAGTGGATCAGAGAGAGAGAGTGGATCAGCGAGAGAGTGGATCAGTGAGAGAGAGTGGATCAGTGAGAGAGAGAGGATCAGAGAGAGAGAGTGGATCAGTGAGAGAGTGGATCAGTGAGAGAGAGTGGATCACTGAGAGAGAGTGGATCAGAGAGAGAGTTGATCAGTGAGAGAGAGTGAATCACTGTGAGAGAGTGGATCAGAGAGAGAGAGACTGGATCAGTGAGAGAGTGGATCAGTGAGAGAGAGTGGATCAGTGAGAGAGTGGATCAGTGAGAGAGAGTGGATCAGTGAGAGAGAGTGGATCAGTGAGAGGGTTGATCAGAGAGAGAGTGGATCAGTGAGAGAGAGTGGATCAGTGAGAGGGAGTGGATCAGTGAGAGAGAGTGTATCAGTGAGAGAGTTTGGATCAGAGAGAGAGTTTGGATCAGAGAGAGAGAGTGGATCAGAGAGAGAGAGTGGATCAGTGAGAGAGAGTGGATCAGAGAGGGAGTGTGGATCAGAGAGAGAGAGTGGATCAGAGAGAGAGTGTGGATCAGAGAGAGAGTGTGGATCAGAGAGAGGGAGTGGATCAGTGAGAGAGTGGATCAGAGAGAGAGAGTGGATCAGAGAGAGAGAGTGGATCAGTGAGAGAGAGTGGATCAGAGAGGGAGTGTGGATCAGAGAGAGAGTGTGGATCAGAGAGAGAGTGTGGATCAGAGAGAGAGTGTGGATCTGAGAGAGAGTGGATCATTGAGAGAGTGGATCAGTGAGAGAGAGTGGATCACTGAGAGAGAGTGGATCAGAGAGAGAGAGTGGATCAGTGAGAGAGAGTGGATCACTGAGAGAGAGTGGATCAGAGAGAGAGAGTGGATCAGTGAGAGAGAGTGGATCACTGAGAGAGAGTGGATCAGAGAGAGAGAGTGGATCATTGAGAGAGTGGATCGGTGAGAGAGGGTGGATCAGTGAGAGAGTGGATCAGTGAGAGAGAGTGGATCTGTGAGAGAGAGTGGATCAGTGAGAGGGAGTGCATCAGTGAGAGAGAGTGGATCAGTGAGAGAGTGTGGATCAGAGAGAGAGAGTGGATCAGTGAGAGAGAGTGGATCAGTGAGAGAGACTGGATTTGTGAGAGAGAGTTGATCAGTGAGAGAGAGTGAATCACTGTGAGAGAGTGGATCAGAGAGAGAGAGACTGGATCAGTGAGAGAGTGGATCAGTGAGAGAGAGTGGATCAGTGAGAGAGTGGATCAGTGAGAGAGAGTGGATCAGTGAGAGAGAGTGGATCAGTGAGAGGGTTGATCTTAGAGAGAGTGGATCAGTGAGAGAGAGTGGATCAGTGAGAGGGAGTGGATCAGTGAGAGAGAGTGGATCAGAGAGAGAGAGTGGATCAGAGAGAGAGAGTGGATCAGTGAGAGAGAGTGGATCAGTGAGAGGGAGTGTATCAGTGAGAGAGAGTGGATCAGTGAGAGAGTGTGGATCATAGAGAGAGAGAGTGGATCAGTGAGAGAGAGTGGATCAGAGAGAGAGTGTGGATCAGAGAGAGAGTGTGGATCAGTGAGAGAGACTGGATTTGTGAGAGAGAGTGGATCAGTGAGAGGGAGTGTGGATCAGAGAGAGAGTTTGGATCAGAGAGAGAGTGTGGATCAGAGAGAGAGTGTGGATCATAGAGAGAGTTTGGATCAGAGAGAGAGTTTGGATCAGAGAGAGAGTGTGGATCAGAGAGAGAGTGTGGATCAGTGAGAGAGAGTGGATCAGAGAGGGAGTGTGGATCAGAGAGAGAGAGTGGATCAGAGAGAGAGTGTGGATCAGAGAGAGAGTGTGGATCAGAGAGAGGGAGTGGATCAGTGAGAGAGAGTGGATCAGAGAGAGAGAGTGGATCAGAGAGAGAGAGTGGATCAGTGAGAGAGAGTGGATCAGTGAGTGAGAGTGGATCAGAGAGAGAGAGTGGATCAGTGAGAGAGAGTGGATCACTGAGAGAGAGTGGATCAGAGAGAGAGAGTGGATCAGAGAGGGAGTGTGGATCAGAGAGAGAGTGTGGATCAGAGAGAGAGTGTGGATCAGAGAGAGAGTGTGGATCTGAGAGAGAGTGGATCATTGAGAGAGTGGATCAGTGAGAGAGAGTGGATCACTGAGAGAGAGTGGATCAGAGAGAGAGAGTGGATCAGTGAGAGAGAGTGGATCACTGAGAGAGAGTGGATCAGAGAGAGAGTGGATCATTGAGAGAGTGGATCGGTGAGAGAGGGTGGATCAGTGAGAGAGTGGATCAGTGAGAGAGAGTGGATCAGTGAGAGAGAGTGGATCAGTGAGAGGGAGTGCATCAGTGAGAGAGAGTGGATCAGTGAGAGAGTGTGGATCAGAGAGAGAGTGTGGATCAGTGAGAGAGACTGGATTTGTGAGAGAGAGTGGATCAGTGAGAGAGTGTGAATCAGTGAAAGAGTGGATCAGTGAGAGGGAGTGGATCAGTGAGAGAGAGTGGATCAGTGAGAGAGAGTGGATCAGAGAGAGAGAGTGGATCAGAGAGAGAGTGTGGATCAGAGAGAGAGAGTGGATCAGAGAGAGAGAGTGGATCAGTGAGAGAGAGTGGATCAGAGAGAGAGTGTGGATCAGAGAGAGAGAGTGGATCAGAGAGAGGGTGTGGATCAGAGAGAGAGTGTGGATCAGAGAGAGAGTGTGGATCAGAGAGAGAGTGGATCAGAGAGAGAGTGGATCAGAGAGAGAGTGTGGATCAGAGAGAGAGTGTGGATCAGAGAGAGAGTGGATCAGACAGAGAGTGTGGATCAGAGGATCAGAGAGACTGAATCAGAGAAAGAGAGTGGATCAGAGAGAGAGAGTGGATCTGAGAGAGAGGATCAGAGAGAGATCAGAGAGAGATTGAGTGGATCAGAGAAAGAGAGTTGGAATGGATCAGAGAGGTTCAGAGAGAAAGAGAGCAAGATAGAGGGGGAGAGAATCCGAGAGATCGAGAGTGGATCAGAGAGAGAGTGGATCAGTGAGAGAGTGTGGATCAGTGAGAGAGAGTGGATCAGTGAGAGAGAGTGGATCAGAGAGAGAGAGTGGATCAGTGAGAGAGAGTGGATCAGAGAGAGAGTGGATCAGTGAGAGAGAGTGGATCAGAGAGAGAGAGTGGATCAGTGAGAAAGAGTGGATCAGTGAGAGAGAGTGGATCAGTGAGTGAGAGTGGATCAGAGAGAGAGAGTGGATCAGTGAGAGAGAGTGGATCAGTGAGAAAGAGTGGATCAGTGAGAGAGAGTGGATCAGTGAGAGAGAGTGGATCAGTGAGTGAGAGTGGATCAGAGAGAGAGAGTGGATCAGTGAGAGAGAGTGGATCAGTGAGAAAGAGTGGATCAGTGAGAGAGAGTGGATCAGTGAGAGAGAGTGGATCAGAGAGAGAGAGTGGATCAGTGAGAGAGAGTGGATCAGTGAGCGAGTGGATCAGTGAGAGAGAGTGGATCAGTGAGAGAGAGTGGATCAGTGAGAGGGTGGATCAGAGAGAGTGGATCAGTGAGAAAGAGTGGATCAGTGAGAGGGTGGATCAGTGAGAGAGAGTGGATCAGTGAGAGAGAGTGGATCAGAGAGAGAGAGTGGATCAGTGAGAGAGTGGATCAGTGAGAGAGAGTGGATCAGTGAGAGAGAGTGGATCAGTGAGAGAGTGGATCAGTGAGAGAGATTGGATCAGTGAGAGAGTGGAGCACTGAGAGAGAGTGGATCAGTGAGAGAGAGTGGATCAGTGAGAGGGTGGATCAGAGAGAGAGTGGATCAGTGAGAGAGAGTGGATCAGTGAGAGAGAGTGGATCAGTGAGAGGGTAGATCAGTGAGAGAGAGTGGATCAGTGAGAGAGAGTGGATCAGTGAGAGGGTGGATCAGAGAGAGAGTGGATCAGTGAGAGAGAGTGGATCAGTGGGAGGGTGGATCAGTGAGAGCGAGTGGATCAGTGAGAGAGAGTGGATCAGTGAGAGAGTGTGGATCAGAGAGAGAGAGTGGATCAGTGAGAGTGAGTGGATTTGTGAGAGAGAGTGGATCAGTGAGAGAGAGTGGATCAGTGAGAGAGTGGATCAGTGAGAGAGTGGATCAGTGAGAGGGAGTGGATCAGTGAGAGAGAGTGAATCAGTGAGAGAGAGTGGATCAGTGAGAGAGAGTGGATCAGAGAGATAGTGGATCAGTGAGAGAGAGTGGATCAGAGAGAGAGAATGGATCAGTGAGAGAGTGGATCAGAGAGAGAGAATGGATCAGAGAGAGAGAGTGGATCAGAGAGAAAGTGGATCAGTGAAAGAGTGGATCAGTGAGAGAGAGTGGATCAGTGAGAGAGTGGATCAGTGAGTGAGAGTGGATCAGAGAGAGAGAGTGGATCAGTAAGAGAGAGTGGATCAGTGAGAGAGTGGATCAGTGAGAGAGTGGATCAGTGAGAGGGAGTGGATCAGTGAGAGAGAGTGAATCAGTGAGAGAGAGTGGATCAGTGAGAGAGAGTTGATCAGAGAGAGGAGTGGATCAGTGAGAGAGAGTGGATCAGAGAGAGAGTGTGGATCAGTGAGAGAGTGGATCAGTGAGAGAGAGTGGATCAGAGAGAGATAGTGGATCAGTGAGAGAGTGGATCAGTGAGTGAGAGTGGATCAGAGAGAGAGAGTGGATCAGTGAGAGAGAGTGGATCAGTGAGAGAGTGGATCAGTGAGAGAGTGGATCAGTGAGAGGGAGTGGATCAGTGAGAGAGAGTGAATCAGTGAGAGAGAGTGGATCAGTGAGAGAGAGTGGATCAGAGAGAGAGAGTGGATCAGTGAGAGAGAGTGGATCAGAGAGAGAGAGAGTGGATCAGTGAGAGAGTGGATCAGAGATAGAGAATGGATCAGAGAGAGAGTGGATCAGTGAGAGAGTGTGGATCAGTGAGAGAGAGTGGATCAGTGAGAGAGTGTGGATCAGAGAGAGAGAGTGGATCAGTGAGAGAGAGTGGATCAGTGAGAGAGAGTGGATCAGTGAGAGAGAGTGGATCAGAGAGAGAGTGGATCAGTGAAAGAGTGGATCAGTGAGAGAGAGTGGATCAGTGAGAGAGAGTGGATCAGAGAGAGAGAGTGGATCAGTGAGAGAGTGGATCAGTGAGAGAGAGTGGATCAGAGAGAGATAGTGGATCAGTGAGAGAGTGGATCAGTGAGTGAGAGTGGATCAGAGAGAGAGAGTGGATCAGAGAGAGAGAGAGTGGATCAGTGAGAGAGTGGATCAGTGAGAGAATGGATCAGTGAGAGGGAGTGGATCAGAGAGAGAGAGTGGATCAGTGAGAGAGAGTGGATCAGAGAGAGAGAGTGGATCAGTGAGAGAGTGGATCAGAGAGAGAGAATGGATCATAGAGAGAGTGGATCAGTGAGAGAGTGTGGATCAGTGAGAGAGAGTGGATCAGTGAGAGAGTGTGGATCAGAGAGAGAGAGTGTATCAGAGAGAGAGAGTGGATCAGTGAGAGAGAGTGGATCAGTGAGAGAGAGTGGATCAGAGAGAGAGTGGATCAGTGAGAGAGTGGATCAGTGAGAGAGAGTGGATCAGTGAGAGAGAGTGGATCAGAGAGAGAGAGTGGAGCAGTGAGAGAGTGGATCAGTGAGAGAGAGTGGATCAGAGAGAGATAGTGGATCAGTGAGAGAGTGGATCAGTGATTGAGAGTGGATCAGAGAGAGAGAGTGGATCAGAGAGAGAGAGTGGATCAGTGAGAAAGAGTCGATCAGTGAGTTGGAGTGGATCAGTGAGAGAGAGTGGATCAGTGAGAGAGAGTGGATCAGAGAGAGAGAGTGGATCAGTGAGAGAGTGGATCAGTGAGAAAGAGTGGATCAGTGAGAGAGAGTGGATCAGAGAGAGAGTGGATCAGTGAGAGAGTGGATCAGTGAGAGAGAGTGGATCAGTGAGAGAGAGTGGATCGGAGAGAGAGAGTGAATCAGTGAGAGAGAGTGGATCAGTGAGAGAGAGTGGATCAGTGAGAAAGAGTGGATCAGTGAGAGAGTGGATCAGAGAGAGAGTGGATCAGTGAGAGAGGGAATCTGTGAGAAAGAGTGGATCAGTGAGAGAGAGTGGATCAGTGAGGGAGAGTGGATCAGAGAGAGAGAGAGTGGATCAGTGAGAGAGTGGATCAGTGAGCAAGAGTGGATCAGTGAGAGAGAGTGGATCAGTGAGGGAGAGTGGATCAGAGAGAGAGAGTGGATCAGTGAGAGAGAGTGGATCAGAGAGAGAGAGTGCATCAGTGAGAGAGAGTGGATCAGTGAGAGAGTGGAACAGTGAGAGAGAGTGGATCAGTGAGAGAGTGTGGATCAGAGAGAGAGAGTGGATCAGTGAGAGCGAGTGGATCAGTGAGAGAGAGTGGATCAGTGAGAGAGTGGATCAGAGAGAGAGTGGATCAGTGAGGGAGAGTGGATCAGTGAGAGAGTGTGGATCAGTGAGAGAGAGTGGATCAGAGAGAGAGAGTGGATCAGTGAGAGAGAGTGGATCAGTGAGAGAGTGGATCAGAAAGAGAGGATAGGAGAGGTGGATCAGAGGGAGAGTGGATCAGAGAGAATCAGAGAGAGTGGATCAGAGAGAGAGTGGATCAGTGAGTGAGAGTGGATCAGAGAGAGTGAGTGGATCAGATAGAGAGAGAGTGGATCAGTGAGAAAGAGTGGATCAGTGAGAGAGAGTGGATCAGTGAGAGAGAGTGGATCAGTGAGAGAGAGTGGATCAGAGAGAGAGAGTGGATCACTGAGAGAGTGGATCAGTGAGAAAAAGTGGATCAGTGAGAGAGAGTGGATCAGAGAGAGAGTGGATCAGTGAGAGAGAGTGGATCAGTGAGAGAGAGTGGATCAGAGAGAGAGAGTGGATCAGTGAGAGAGTGTGGATCAGTGAGAGAGAGTGGATCAGAGAGAGAGTGGATCAGTGAGAGAGAGTGGATCAGTGAGAAAGAGTTGATAAGTGAGAGAGAGTGGATCAGTGAGAGAGTGGATCAGTGAGAGAGTGGATCAGAGAGAAAGAGTGGATCAGTGAGAGAGTGGATCAGTGAGAAAGAGTCGATCTGAGAGAGAGAGTGGATCAGAGAGAGAGAGTGGATCAGTGAGAGAGAGTGGATCAGAGAGAGTGTGGATCAGAGAGAGAGAGTGGATCAGAGAGAGAGTGTGGATCAGAGAGAGAGTGTGGATCAGAGAGAGAGTGTGGATCAGAGAGAGTGTGGATCAGACAGAGAGTGTGGATCAGAGGATCAGAGAGACTGAATCAGAGAAAGAGAGTGGATCAGAGAGAGAGAGTGGATCTGAGAGAGAGAATCAGAGAGAGATCAGAGAGAGATTGAGTGGATCAGAGAGAGAGATTTGGAATGGATCAGAGAGGTTCAGAGAGAAAGAGAGCAAAATAGAGGGGGAGAGAATCCGAGAGATCGAGAGTGGATCAGAGAGAGAGTGGATCAGTGAGAGAGTGGATCAGAGATAGAGAGTGGATCAGAGAGAGAGTGGATCAGTGAGAGAGTGTGGATCAGTGAGAGAGAGTGGATCAGTGAGAGAGAGTGGATCAGTGATAGAGAATGGATCAGAGAGAGAGTGTGGATCAGTGAGAGAGAGTGGATCAGAGAGAGAGAGTGGATCAGTGAGAGAGAGTGGATCATTGAGAGAGGGTGGATCAGTGAGAGAGAGTGGATCAGAGAGAGAGAGTGGATCAGAGAGAGAGAGTGGACAGTGAGAGAGAGTGGATCAGGAAGAGAGAGTGGATCAGAGAGAGAGTGGATCAGTGAGAGAGTGGATCAGTGAGAAAGAGTGGATCAGTGAGAGAGAGTGGATCAGAGAGAGAGTGGATCAGTGAGAGAGAGTGGATCAGAGAGAGAGAGTGGATCATAGAGAGAGAGTGGATCAGTGAGAGAGTGGATCAGTGAGAGAGAGTGGATCAGTGAGAGAGTGGATCAGTGAGAGAGAGTGGATCAGTGAGAGAGAGTGGATCAGAGAGAGAGAGTGGATCAGTGAGAGAGTGGATCAGTGAGAAAGAGTGGATCAGTGAGAGAGAGTGGATCAGTGAGAGAGAGTGGATCAGAGAGAGAGAGTGGATCAGTGAGAGAGTGGATCAGTGAGAGAGAGTGGATCACTGAGAGAGAGTGGATCAGAGAGAGAGTTGATCAGTGAGAGAGAGTGGATCACTGTGAGAGAGTGGATCAGAGAGAGAGAGACTGGATCAGTGAGAGAGTGGATCAGTGAGAGAGAGTGGATCAGTGAGAGAGTGGATCAGTGAGAGAGAGTGGATCAGTGAGAGAGAGTGGATCAGTGAGAGGGTTGATCAGAGAGAGAGTGGATCAGTGAGAGAGAGTGGATCAGTGAGAGGGAGTGGATCAGTGAGAGAGAGTGTATCAGTGAGAGAGTTTGGATCAGAGAGAGAGTATGGATCAGAGAGAGAGTGTGGTTCAGTGAGAGAGACTGGATTTGTGAGAGAGAGTGGATCAGTGAGAGAGAGTGGATCAGAGAGAGAGAGTGGATCAGAGAGAGAGAGTGGATCAGTGAGAGAGAGTGGATCAGAGAGGGAGTGTGGATCAGAGAGAGAGAGTGGATCAGAGAGAGAGTGTGGATCAGAGAGAGAGTGTGGATCAGAGAGAGTGGATCATTGAGAGAGTGGATCAGTGAGAGAGAGTGGATCACTGAGAGAGAGTGGATCAGAGAGAGAGAGTGGATCAGTGAGAGAGAGTGGATCACTGAGAGAGAGTGGATCAGAGAGAGAGAGTGGATCATTGAGAGAGTGGATCAGTGAGAGAGGGTGGATCAGTGAGAGAGTGGATCAGTGAGAGAGAGTGGATCACTGAGAGAGAGTGGATCAGAGAGAGAGAGTGGATCAGTGAGAGAGTGGATCAGTGAGAGAGAGTGGATCAGTGAGAGAGAGTGGATCAGTGAGAGAGTGTGGATCACTGAGAGAGAGTGGATCAGAGAGAGAGAGTGGATCAGTGAGAGAGTGGATCAGTGAGAGAGAGTGGATCAGTGAGAGAGAGTGGATCAGTGAGAGAGTGTGGATCAGAGAGAGAGTGTGGATCAGTGAGAGAGACTGGATTTGTGAGAGAGAGTGGATCAGTGAGAGAGTGTGAATCAGTGAAAGAGTGGATCAGTGAGAGGGAGTGGATCAGTGAGAGAGAGTGGATCAGTGAGAGAGAGTGGATCAGAGAGAGAGAGTGGATCAGAGAGAGAGAGTGGATCAGTGAGAGAGAGTGGATCACTGAGAGAGAGTGGATCAGAGAGAGAGAGTGGATCAGTGAGAGAGTGGATCAGTGAGAGAGAGTGGATCAGTGAGAGAGAGTGGATCAGTGAGAGAGAGTGGATCACTGAGAGAGAGTGGATCAGAGAGAGAGAGTGGATCAGTGAGAGAGTGGATCAGTGAGAGAGAGTGGATCAGTGAGAGAGAGTGGATCAGTGAGAGAGTGTGGATCAGAGAGAGAGTGTGGATCAGTGAGAGAGACTGGATTTGTGAGAGAGAGTGGATCAGTGAGAGAGTGTGAATCAGTGAAAGAGTGGATCAGTGAGAGGGAGTGGATCAGTGAGAGAGAGTGGATCAGTGAGAGAGAGTGGATCAGAGAGAGAGAGTGGATCAGAGAGAGAGTATTGATCAGAGAGAGAGAGTGGATCAGAGAGAGAGAGTGGATCAGTGAGAGAGAGTGGATCAGAGAGAGAGTGTGGATCAGAGAGAGAGAGTGGATCAGAGAGAGGGTGTGGATCAGAGAGAGAGTGTGGATCAGAGAGAGAGTGTGGATCAGAGAGAGAGTTTGGATCAGAGAGAGAGTGGATCAGTGAGAGAGACTGGATTTGTGAGAGAGAGTGGATCAGTGAGAGAGTGTGAATCAGTGAAAGAGTGGATCAGAGAGAGAGAGTGGATCAGTGAGAGGGAGTGGATCAGTGAGAGAGAGTGGATCAGTGAGAGAGAGTGGATCAGAGAGAGAGAGTGGATCAGAGAGAGAGTGTGGATCAGAGAGAGAGAGTGGATCAGAGAGAGAGAGTGGATCAGTGAGAGAGAGTGGATCAGAGAGAGAGTGTGGATCAGAGAGAGAGAGTGGATCAGAGAGAGGGTGTGGATCAGAGAGAGAGTGTGGATCAGAGAGAGAGTGGATCAGAGAGAGAGTGGATCAGAGAGAGAGTGTGGATCAGAGAGAGAGTGTGGATCAGAGAGAGAGTGGATCAGACAGAGAGTGTGGATCAGAGGATCAGAGAGACTGAATCAGAGAAAGAGAGTGGATCAGAGAGAGAGAGTGGATCTGAGAGAGAGGATCAGAGAGAGATCAGAGAGAGATTGAGTGGATCAGAGAATGAGAGTTGGAATGGATCAGAGAGGTTCAGAGAGAAAGAGAGCAAAATAGAGGGGGAGAGAATCCGAGAGATCGAGAGTGGATCAGAGAGAGAGTGGATCAGTGAGAGAGTGTGGATCAGTGAGAGAGAGTGGATCAGTGAGAGAGAGTGGATCAGAGAGAGAGAGTGGATCAGTGAGAGAGAGTGGATCAGAGAGAGAGTGGATCAGTGAGAGAGAGTGGATCAGAGAGAGAGAGTGGTTCAGTGAGAGAGATTGGATCAGTGAGAAAGAGTTGATAAGTGAGAGAGAGTGGATCAGTGAGAGAGTGGATCAGTGAGAGAGTGGATCAGAGAGAGAGTGTGGATCAGAGGATCAGAGAGACTGAATCAGAGAAAGAGAGTGGATCAGAGAGAGAGAGTGGATCTGAGAGAGAGAATCAGAGAGAGATCAGAGAGAGATTGAGTGGATCAGAGAGAGAGATTTGGAATGGATCAGAGAGGTTCAGAGAGAAAGAGAGCAAAATAGAGGGGGAGAGAATCCGAGAGATCGAGAGTGGATCAGAGAGAGAGTGGATCAGTGAGAGAGTGGATCAGAGATAGAGAGTGGATCAGAGAGAGAGTGGATCAGTGAGAGAGTGTGGATCAGTGAGAGAGAGTGGATCAGTGAGAGAGAGTGGATCAGTGATAGAGAATGGATCAGAGAGAGAGTGTGGATCAGTGAGAGAGAGTGGATCAGAGAGAGAGAGTGGATCAGTGAGAGAGAGTGGATCATTGAGAGAGGGTGGATCAGTGAGAGAGAGTGGATCAGAGAGAGAGAGTGGATCAGAGAGAGAGAGTGGACAGTGAGAGAGAGTGGATCAGGAAGAGAGAGTGGATCAGAGAGAGAGTGGATCAGTGAGAGAGTGGATCAGTGAGAAAGAGTGGATCAGTGAGAGAGAGTGGATCAGAGAGAGAGTGGATCAGTGAGAGAGAGTGGATCAGAGAGAGAGAGTGGATCATAGAGAGAGAGTGGATCAGTGAGAGAGTGGATCAGTGAGAGAGAGTGGATCAGTGAGAGAGTGGATCAGTGAGAGAGAGTGGATCAGTGAGAGAGAGTGGATCAGAGAGAGAGAGTGGATCAGTGAGAGAGTGGATCAGTGAGAAAGAGTGGATCAGTGAGAGAGAGTGGATCAGTGAGAGAGAGTGGATCAGAGAGAGAGAGTGGATCAGTGAGAGAGTGGATCAGTGAGAGAGAGTGGATCACTGAGAGAGAGTGGATCAGAGAGAGAGTTGATCAGTGAGAGAGAGTGAATCACTGTGAGAGAGTGGATCAGAGAGAGAGAGACTGGATCAGTGAGAGAGTGGATCAGTGAGAGAGAGTGGATCAGTGAGAGAGTGGATCAGTGAGAGAGAGTGGATCAGTGAGAGAGAGTGGATCAGTGAGAGGGTTGATCAGAGAGAGAGTGGATCAGTGAGAGAGAGTGGATCAGTGAGAGGGAGTGGATCAGTGAGAGAGAGTGTATCAGTGAGAGAGTTTGGATCAGAGAGAGAGTTTGGATCAGAGAGAGAGAGTGGATCAGAGAGAGAGAGTGGATCAGTGAGAGAGAGTGGATCAGAGAGGGAGTGTGGATCAGAGAGAGAGAGTGGATCAGAGAGAGAGTGTGGATCAGAGAGAGAGTGTGGATCAGAGAGAGGGAGTGGATCAGTGAGAGAGAGTGGATCAGAGAGAGAGAGTGGATCAGAGAGAGAGAGTGGATCAGTGAGAGAGAGTGGATCAGAGAGGGAGTGTGGATCAGAGAGAGAGAGTGGATCAGAGAGAGAGTGTGGATCAGAGAGAGAGTGTGGATCAGAGAGAGAGTGTGGATCTGAGAGAGAGTGGATCATTGAGAGAGTGGATCAGTGAGAGAGAGTGGATCACTGAGAGAGAGTGGATCAGAGAGAGAGAGTGGATCAGTGAGAGAGAGTGGATCACTGAGAGAGAGTGGATCAGAGAGAGAGAGTGGATCAGTGAGAGAGAGTGGATCACTGAGAGAGAGTGGATCAGAGAGAGAGAGTGGATCAGTGAGAGAGAGTGGATCACTGAGAGAGAGTGGATCAGAGAGAGAGAGTGGATCAGTGAGAGAGTGGATCAGTGAGAGAGAGTGGATCTGTGAGAGAGAGTGGATCAGTGAGAGGGAGTGCATCAGTGAGAGAGAGTGGATCAGTGAGAGAGTGTGGATCAGAGAGAGAGAGTGGATCAGTGAGAGAGAGTGGATCAGTGAGAGAGACTGGATTTGTGAGAGAGAGTTGATCAGTGAGAGAGAGTGAATCACTGTGAGAGAGTGGATCAGAGAGAGAGAGACTGGATCAGTGAGAGAGTGGATCAGTGAGAGAGAGTGGATCAGTGAGAGAGTGGATCAGTGAGAGAGAGTGGATCAGTGAGAGAGAGTGGATCAGTGAGAGGGTTGATCTTAGAGAGAGTGGATCAGTGAGAGAGAGTGGATCAGTGAGAGGGAGTGGATCAGTGAGAGAGAGTGGATCAGAGAGAGAGAGTGGATCAGTGAGAGAGAGTGGATCAGTGAGAGGGAGTGTATCAGTGAGAGAGAGTGGATCAGTGAGAGAGTGTGGATCATAGAGAGAGAGAGTGGATCAGTGAGAGAGAGTGGATCAGAGAGAGAGTGTGGATCAGAGAGAGAGTGTGGATCAGAGAGAGAGTGTGGATCAGAGAGAGAGTGTGGATCATAGAGAGAGTTTGGATCAGAGAGAGAGTTTGGATCAGAGAGAGAGTGTGGATCAGAGAGAGAGTGTGGATCAGTGAGAGAGAGTGGATCAGAGAGGGAGTGTGGATCAGAGAGAGAGAGTGGATCAGAGAGAGAGTGTGGATCAGAGAGAGAGTGTGGATCAGAGAGAGGGAGTGGATCAGTGAGAGAGAGTGGATCAGAGAGAGAGAGTGGATCAGAGAGAGAGAGAGTGGATCAGTGAGAGAGAGTGGATCAGTGAGTGAGAGTGGATCAGAGAGAGAGAGTGGATCAGTGAGAGAGAGTGGATCACTGAGAGAGAGTGGATCAGAGAGAGAGAGTGGATCAGAGAGGGAGTGTGGATCAGAGAGAGAGAGTGGATCAGAGAGAGAGTGTGGATCAGAGAGAGAGTGTGGATCAGAGAGAGAGTGGATCATTGAGAGAGTGGATCAGTGAGAGAGAGTGGATCACTGAGAGAGAGTGGATCAGAGAGAGAGAGTGGATCAGTGAGAGAGAGTGGATCACTGAGAGAGAGTGGATCAGAGAGAGAGTGGATCATTGAGAGAGTGGATCGGTGAGAGAGGGTGGATCAGTGAGAGAGTGGATCAGTGAGAGAGTGGATCAGTGAGAGAGAGTGGATCAGTGAGAGGGAGTGCATCAGTGAGAGAGAGTGGATCAGTGAGAGAGTGTGGATCAGAGAGAGAGTGTGGATCAGTGAGAGAGACTGGATTTGTGAGAGAGAGTGGATCAGTGAGAGAGTGTGAATCAGTGAAAGAGTGGATCAGTGAGAGAGAGTGGATCAGTGAGAGAGAGTGGATCAGAGAGAGAGAGTGGATCAGAGAGAGAGTGTGGATCAGAGAGAGAGAGTGGATCAGAGAGAGCGAGTGGATCAGTGAGAGAGAGTGGATCAGAGAGAGAGTGTGGATCAGAGAGAGAGAGTGGATCAGAGAGAGGGTGTGGATCAGAGAGAGAGTGTGGATCAGAGAGAGAGTGTGGATCAGAGAGAGAGTGGATCAGAGAGAGAGTGGATCAGAGAGAGAGTGTGGATCAGAGAGAGAGTGGATCAGACAGAGAGTGTGGATCAGAGGATCAGAGAGACTGAATCAGAGAAAGAGAGTGGATCAGAGAGAGAGAGTGGATCTGAGAGAGAGGATCAGAGAGAGATCAGAGAGAGATTGAGTGGATCAGAGAAAGAGAGTTGGAATGGATCAGAGAGGTTCAGAGAGAAAGAGAGCAAGATAGAGGGGGAGAGAATCCGAGAGATCGAGAGTGGATCAGAGAGAGAGTGGATCAGTGAGAGAGTGTGGATCAGTGAGAGAGAGTGGATCAGTGAGAGAGAGTGGATCAGAGAGAGAGAGTGGATCAGTGAGAGAGAGTGGATCAGAGAGAGAGTGGATCAGTGAGAGAGAGTGGATCAGAGAGAGAGAGTGGTTCAGTGAGAGAGAGTGGATCAGTGAGAAAGAGTTGATAAGTGAGAGAGAGTGGATAAGTGAGAGAGTGGATCAGTGAGAGAGTGGATCAGAGAGAAAGAGTGGATCAGTGAGAGAGTGGATCAGTGAGAAAGAGTGGATCAGTGAGAGAGAGTGGATCAGTGAGTGAGAGTGGATCAGAGAGAGAGAGTGGATCAGTGAGAGAGAGTGGATCAGTGAGAAAGAGTGGATCAGTGAGAGAGAGTGGATCAGTGAGAGAGAGTGGATCAGAGAGAGAGAGTGGATCAGTGAGAGAGAGTGGATCAGTGAGCGAGTGGATCAGTGAGAGAGAGTGGATCAGTGAGAGAGAGTGGATCAGTGAGAGGGTGGATCAGAGAGAGTGGATCAGTGAGAGGGTGGATCAGTGAGAGAGAGTGGATCAGTGAGAGAGAGTGGATCAGTGAGAGAGTGGATCAGTGAGAGAGAGTGGATCAGTGAGAGAGAGTGGATCAGTGAGAGAGTGGATCAGTGAGAGAGATTGGATCAGTGAGAGAGTGGAGCACTGAGAGAGAGTGGATCAGTGAGAGAGAGTGGATCAGTGAGAGGGTGGATCAGAGAGAGAGTGGATCAGTGAGAGAGAGTGGATCAGTGAGAGAGAGTGGATCAGTGAGAGGGTAGATCAGTGAGAGAGAGTGGATCAGTGAGAGAGAGTGGATCAGTGAGAGGGTGGATCAGAGAGAGAGTGGATCAGTGAGAGAGAGTGGATCAGTGGGAGGGTGGATCAGTGAGAGCGAGTGGATCAGTGAGAGAGAGTGGATCAGTGAGAGAGTGTGGATCAGAGAGAGAGAGTGGATCAGTGAGAGTGAGTGGATTTGTGAGAGAGAGTGGATCAGTGAGAGAGAGTGGATCAGTGAGAGAGTGGATCAGTGAGAGAGTGGATCAGTGAGAGGGAGTGGATCAGTGAGAGAGAGTGAATCAGTGAGAGAGAGTGGATCAGTGAGAGAGAGTGGATCAGAGAGATAGTGGATCAGTGAGAGAGAGTGGATCAGAGAGAGAGAATGGATCAGTGAGAGAGTGGATCAGAGAGAGAGAATGGATCAGAGAGAGAGAGTGGATCAGAGAGAAAGTGGATCAGTGAAAGAGTGGATCAGTGAGAGAGAGTGGATCAGTGAGAGAGTGGATCAGTGCGTGAGAGTGGATCAGAGAGAGAGAGTGGATCAGTAAGAGAGAGTGGATCAGTGAGAGAGTGGATCAGTGAGAGAGTGGATCAGTGAGAGGGAGTGGATCAGTGAGAGAGAGTGAATCAGTGAGAGAGAGTGGATCAGTGAGAGAGAGTTGATCAGAGAGAGGAGTGGATCAGTGAGAGAGAGTGGATCAGAGAGAGAGAGTGGATCAGTGAGAGAGTGGATCAGTGAGAGAGAGTGGATCAGAGAGAGATAGTGGATCAGTGAGAGAGTGGATCAGTGAGTGAGAGTGGATCAGAGAGAGAGAGTGGATCAGTGAGAGAGAGTGGATCAGTGAGAGAGTGGATCAGTGAGAGAGTGGATCAGTGAGAGGGAGTGGATCAGTGAGAGAGAGTGAATCAGTGAGAGAGAGTGGATCAGTGAGAGAGAGTGGATCAGAGAGAGAGAGTGGATCAGTGAGAGAGAGTGGATCAGAGAGAGAGAGTGGATCAGTGAGAGAGTGGATCAGAGATAGAGAATGGATCAGAGAGAGAGTGGATCAGTGAGAGAGTGTGGATCAGTGAGAGAGAGTGGATCAGTGAGAGAGTGTGGATCAGAGAGAGAGAGTGGATCAGTGAGAGAGAGTGGATCAGTGAGAGAGAGTGGATCAGAGAGAGAGTGGATCAGTGAAAGAGTGGATCAGTGAGAGAGAGTGGATCAGTGAGAGAGAGTGGATCAGAGAGAGAGAGTGGATCAGTGAGAGAGTGGATCAGTGAGAGAGAGTGGATCAGAGAGAGATAGTGGATCAGTGAGAGAGTGGATCAGTGAGTGAGAGTGGATCAGAGAGAGAGAGTGGATCAGAGAGAGAGAGAGTGGATCAGTGAGAGAGTGGATCAGTGAGAGAATGGATCAGTGAGAGGGAGTGGATCAGAGAGAGAGAGTGGATCAGTGAGAGAGAGTGGATCAGAGAGAGAGAGTGGATCAGTGAGAGAGTGGATCAGAGAGAGAGAATGGATCATAGAGAGAGTGGATCAGTGAGAGAGTGTGGATCAGTGAGAGAGAGTGGATCAGTGAGAGAGTGTGGATCAGAGAGAGAGAGTGTATCAGAGAGAGAGAGTGGATCAGTGAGAGAGAGTGGATCAGTGAGAGAGAGTGGATCAGAGAGAGAGTGGATCAGTGAGAGAGTGGATCAGTGAGAGAGAGTGGATCAGTGAGAGAGAGTGGATCAGAGAGAGAGAGTGGAGCAGTGAGAGAGTGGATCAGTGAGAGAGAGTGGATCAGAGAGAGATAGTGGATCAGTGAGAGAGTGGATCAGTGATTGAGAGTGGATCAGAGAGAGAGAGTGGATCAGAGAGAGAGAGTGGATCAGTGAGAAAGAGTCGATCAGTGAGTTGGAGTGGATCAGTGAGAGAGAGTGGATCAGTGAGAGAGAGTGGATCAGAGAGAGAGAGTGGATCAGTGAGAGAGTGGATCAGTGAGAAAGAGTAGATCAGTGAGAGAGAGTGGATCAGAGAGAGAGTGGATCAGTGAGAGAGTGGATCAGTGAGAGAGAGTGGATCAGTGAGAGAGAGTGGATCGGAGAGAGAGAGTGAATCAGTGAGAGAGAGTGGATCAGTGAGAGAGAGTGGATCAGTGAGAAAGAGTGGATCAGTGAGAGAGTGGATCAGAGAGAGAGAGTGGATCAGTGAGAGAGGGAATCTGTGAGAAAGAGTGGATCAGTGAGAGAGAGTGGATCAGTGAGGGAGAGTGGATCAGAGAGAGAGAGAGTGGATCAGTGAGAGAGTGGATCAGTGAGCAAGAGTGGATCAGTGAGAGAGAGTGGATCAGAGAGAGAGAGTGGATCAGTGAGAGAGAGTGGATCAGAGAGAGAGAGTGGATCAGTGAGAGAGAGTGGATCAGTGAGAGAGTGGAACAGTGAGAGAGAGTGGATCAGTGAGAGAGTGTGGATCAGAGAGAGAGAGTGGATCAGTGAGAGCGAGTGGATCAGTGAGAGAGAGTGGATCAGTGAGAGAGTGGATCAGAGAGAGAGTGGATCAGTGAGGGAGAGTGGATCAGTGAGAGAGTGTGGATCAGTGAGAGAGAGTGGATCAGAGAGAGAGAGTGGATCAGTGAGAGAGAGTGGATCAGTGAGAGAGTGGATCAGAAAGAGAGGATAGGAGAGGTGGATCAGAGGGAGAGTGGATCAGAGAGAATCAGAGAGAGTGGATCAGAGAGAGAGTGGATCAGTGAGTGAGAGTGGATCAGAGAGAGAGAGTGGATCAGATAGAGAGAGAGTGGATCAGTGAGAAAGAGTGGATCAGTGAGAGAGAGTGGATCAGTGAGAGAGAGTGGATCAGTGAGAGAGAGTGGATCAGAGAGAGAGAGTGGATCACTGAGAGAGTGGATCAGTGAGAAAAAGTGGATCAGTGAGAGAGAGTGGATCAGAGAGAGAGTGGATCAGTGAGAGAGAGTGGATCAGTGAGAGAGAGTGGATCAGAGAGAGAGAGTGGATCAGTGAGAGAGTGTGGATCAGTGAGAGAGAGTGGATCAGAGAGAGAGTGGATCAGTGAGAGAGAGTGGATCAGTGAGAAAGAGTTGATAAGTGAGAGAGAGTGGATCAGTGAGAGAGTGGATCAGTGAGAGAGTGGATCAGAGAGAAAGAGTGGATCAGTGAGAGAGTGGATCAGTGAGAAAGAGTGGATCTGAGAGAGAGAGTGGATCAGAGAGAGAGAGTGGATCAGTGAGAGAGAGTGGATCAGAGAGAGTGTGGATCAGAGAGAGAGAGTGGATCAGAGAGAGAGTGTGGATCAGAGAGAGAGTGTGGATCAGAGAGAGAGTGTGGATCAGAGAGAGAGATTTGGAATGGATCAGAGAGGTTCAGAGAGAAAGAGAGCAAAATAGAGGGGGAGAGAATCCGAGAGATCGAGAGTGGATCAGAGAGAGAGTGGATCAGTGAGAGAGTGGATCAGAGATAGAGAGTGGATCAGAGAGAGAGTGGATCAGTGAGAGAGTGTGGATCAGTGAGAGAGAGTGGATCAGTGAGAGAGAGTGGATCAGTGATAGAGAATGGATCAGAGAGAGAGTGTGGATCAGTGAGAGAGAGTGGATCAGAGAGAGAGAGTGGATCAGTGAGAGAGAGTGGATCATTGAGAGAGGGTGGATCAGTGAGAGAGAGTGGATCAGAGAGAGAGAGTGGATTAGAGAGAGAGAGTGGACAGTGAGAGAGAGTGGATCAGGAAGAGAGAGTGGATCAGAGAGAGAGTGGATCAGTGAGAGAGTGGATCAGTGAGAAAGAGTGGATCAGTGAGAGAGAGTGGATCAGAGAGAGAGTGGATCAGTGAGAGAGAGTGGATCAGAGAGAGAGAGTGGATCATAGAGAGAGAGTGGATCAGTGAGAGAGTGGATCAGTGAGAGAGAGTGGATCAGTGAGAGAGTGGATCAGTGAGAGAGAGTGGATCAGTGAGAGAGAGTGGATCAGAGAGAGAGAGTGGATCAGTGAGAGAGTGGATCAGTGAGAAAGAGTGGATCAGTGAGAGAGAGTGGATCAGTGCGAGAGAGTGGATCAGAGAGAGAGTGGATCAGTGAGAGAGTGGATCAGTGAGAGAGAGTGGATCACTGAGAGAGAGTGGATCAGAGAGAGAGTTGATCAGTGAGAGAGAGTGGATCACTGTGAGAGAGTGGATCAGAGAGAGAGAGACTGGATCAGTGAGAGAGTGGATCAGTGAGAGAGAGTGGATCAGTGAGAGAGTGGATCAGTGAGAGAGAGTGGATCAGTGAGAGAGAGTGGATCAGTGAGAGGGTTGATCAGAGAGAGAGTGGATCAGTGAGAGAGAGTGGATCAGTGAGAGGGAGTGGATCAGTGAGAGAGAGTGTATCAGTGAGAGAGTTTGGATCAGAGAGAGAGTTTGGATCAGAGAGAGAGTGTGGTTCAGTGAGAGAGACTGGATTTGTGAGAGAGAGTGGATCAGTGAGAGAGAGTGGATCAGAGAGAGAGAGTGGATCAGAGAGAGAGAGTGGATCAGTGAGAGAGAGTGGATCAGAGAGGGAGTGTGGATCAGAGAGAGAGAGTGGATCAGAGAGAGAGTGTGGATCAGAGAGAGAGTGTGGATCAGAGAGAGAGTGGATCATTGAGAGAGTGGATCAGTGAGAGAGAGTGGATCACTGAGAGAGAGTGGATCAGAGAGAGAGAGTGGATCAGTGAGAGAGAGTGGATCACTGAGAGAGAGTGGATCAGAGAGAGAGAGTGGATCATTGAGAGAGTGGATCAGTGAGAGAGGGTGGATCAGTGAGAGAGTGGATCAGTGAGAGAGAGTGGATCAGTGAGAGAGAGTGGATCAGTGAGAGGGAGTGCATCAGTGAGAGAGAGTGGATCAGTGAGAGAGTGTGGATCAGAGAGAGAGTGTGGATCAGTGAGAGAGACTGGATTTGTGAGAGAGAGTGGATCAGTGAGAGAGTGTGAATCAGTGAAAGAGTGGATCAGTGAGAGGGAGTGGATCAGTGAGAGAGAGTGGATCAGTGAGAGAGAGTGGATCAGAGAGAGAGAGTGGATCAGAGAGAGAGTATTGATCAGAGAGAGAGAGTGGATCAGAGAGAGAGAGTGGATCAGTGAGAGAGAGTGGATCAGAGAGAGAGTGTGGATCAGAGAGAGAGAGTGGATCAGAGAGAGGGTGTGGATCAGAGAGAGAGTGTGGATCAGAGAGAGAGTGTGGATCAGAGAGAGAGTGGATCAGAGAGAGAGGGGATCAGAGAGAGAGTGTGGATCAGAGAGAGAGTGTGGATCAGAGAGAGAGTGGATCAGACAGAGAGTGTGGATCAGAGGATCAGAGAGACTGAATCAGAGAAAGAGAGTGGATCAGAGAGAGAGAGTGGATCTGAGAGAGAGGATCAGAGAGAGATCAGAGAGAGATTGAGTGGATCAGAGAAAGAGAGTTGGAATGGATCAGAGAGGTTCAGAGAGAAAGAGAGCAAAATAGAGGGGGAGAGAATCCGAGAGATCGAGAGTGGATCAGAGAGAGAGTGGATCAGTGAGAGAGTGTGGATCAGTGAGAGAGAGTGGATCAGTGAGAGAGAGTGGATCAGAGAGAGAGAGTGGATCAGTGAGAGAGAGTGGATCAGAGAGAGAGTGGATCAGTGAGAGAGAGTGGATCAGAGAGAGAGAGTGGTTCAGTGAGAGAGAGTGGATCAGTGAGAAAGAGTTGATAAGTGAGAGAGAGTGGATCAGTGAGAGAGTGGATCAGTGAGAGAGTGGATCAGAGAGAAAGAGTGGATCAGTGAGAGAGTGGATCAGTGAGAAAGAGTGGATCAGTGAGAGAGTGGATCAGTGAGAGAGAGTGGATCAGAGAGAGAGAGTGGATCAGTGAGAAAGAGTGGATCAGTGAGAGAGAGTGTATCAGTGAGAGAGAGTGGATCAGTGAGAGAGAGTGGATCAGTGAGAGAGAGTGGATCAGAGAGAGAGAGTGGATCAGTGAGAGAGAGTGGATCAGTGAGCGAGTGGATCAGTGAGAGAGAGTGGATCAGTGAGAGAGAGTGGATCAGTGAGAGGGTGGATCAGAGAGAGTGGATCAGTGAGAAAGAGTGGATCAGTGAGAGGGTGGATCAGTGAGAGAGAGTGGATCAGTGAGAGAGAGTGGATCAGAGAGAGAGAGTGGATCAGTGAGAGAGTGGAGCAGTGAGAGAGAGTGGATCAGTGAGAGAGAGTGGATCAGTGAGAGAGTGGATCAGTGAGAGAGAGTGGATCAGTGAGAGAGTGGAGCACTGAGAGAGAGTGGATCAGTGAGAGAGAGTGGATCAGTGAGAGAGAGTGGATCAGTGAGAGAGAGTGGATCAGTGAGAGGGTAGATCAGTGAGAGAGAGTGGATCAGTGAGAGAGAGTGGATCAGTGAGAGGGTGGATCAGAGAGAGAGTGGATCAGTGAGAGAGAGTGGATCAGTGGGAGGGTGGATCAGTGAGAGAGAGTGGATCAGTGAGAGAGAGTGGATCAGTGAGAGAGTGTGGATCAGAGAGAGAGAGAGTGGATCAGTGAGAGTGAGTGGATTTGTGAGAGAGAGTGGATCAGTGAGAGAGAGTGGATCAGTGAGAGAGTGGATCAGTGAGAGAGTGGATCAGTGAGAGGGAGTGGATCAGTGAGAGAGAGTGAATCAGTGAGAGAGAGTGGATCAGTGAGAGAGAGTGGATCAGAGAGATAGTGGATCAGTGAGAGAGAGTGGATCAGAGAGAGAGAATGGATCAGTGAGAGAGTGGATCAGAGAGAGAGAATGGATCAGAGAGTGAGTGGATCAGTGAGAGAGTGTGGATCAGTGAGAGAGAGTGGATCAGTGAGAGAGTGTGGATCAGAGAGAGAGAGTGGATCAGTGAGAGAGAGTGGATCAGTGAGAGAGAGTGGATCAGTGAGAGAGAGTGGATCAGAGAGAGAGTGGATCAGTGAAAGAGTGGATCAGTGAGAGAGAGTGGATCAGTGAGAGAGTGGATCAGTGAGTGAGAGTGGATCAGAGAGAGAGAGTGGATCAGAGAGAGAGTGGATCAGTGAGAGAGAGTGGATCAGAGAGAGAGAGTGGATCATAGAGAGAGAGTGGATCAGTGAGAGAGTGGATCAGTGAGAGAGAGTGGATCAGTGAGAGAGTGGATCAGTGAGAGAGAGTGGATCAGTGAGAGAGAGTGGATCAGAGAGAGAGAGTGGATCAGTGAGAGAGTGGATCAGTGAGAAAGAGTGGATCAGTGAGAGAGAGTGGATCAGTGAGAGAGAGTGGATCAGAGAGAGAGAGTGGATCAGTGAGAGAGTGGATCAGTGAGAGAGAGTGGATCACTGAGAGAGAGTGGATCAGAGAGAGAGTTGATCAGTGAGAGAGAGTGGATCACTGTGAGAGAGTGGATCAGAGAGAGAGAGACTGGATCAGTGAGAGAGTGGATCAGTGAGAGAGAGTGGATCAGTGAGAGAGTGGATCAGTGAGAGAGAGTGGATCAGTGAGAGAGAGTGGATCAGTGAGAGGGTTGATCAGAGAGAGAGTGGATCAGTGAGAGAGAGTGGATCAGTGAGAGGGAGTGGATCAGTGAGAGAGAGTGTATCAGTGAGAGAGTTTGGATCAGAGAGAGAGTTTGGATCAGAGAGAGAGTATGGTTCAGTGAGAGAGACTGGATTTGTGAGAGAGAGTGGATCAGAGAGAGAGAGTGGATCAGAGAGAGAGAGTGGATCAGTGAGAGAGAGTGGATCAGAGAGGGAGTGTGGATCAGAGAGAGAGAGTGGATCAGAGAGAGAGTGTGGATCAGAGAGAGAGTGTGGATCAGAGAGAGAGTGTGGATCTGAGAGAGAGTGGATCATTGAGAGAGTGGATCAGTGAGAGAGAGTGGATCAGAGAGAGAGTGTGGATCAGAGAGAGAGTGTGGATCTGAGAGTGAGTGGATCATTGAGAGAGTGGATCAGTGAGAGAGAGTGGATCACTGAGAGAGAGTGGATCAGAGAGAGAGAGTGGATCAGTGAGAGAGAGTGGATCAGTGAGAGAGTGTGGATCAGAGAGAGAGAGTGGATCAGTGAGAGAGTGGATCAGTGAGAGAGTGGATCAGTGAGAGAGAGTGAATCAGTGAGAGAGAGTGGATCAGTGAGAGAGAGTGGATCAGAGAGATAGTGGATCAGTGAGAGAGAGTGGATCAGAGAGAGAGAATGGATCAGTGAGAGAGTGGATCAGAGAGAGAGAATGGATCAGAGAGAGAGTGGATCAGTGAGAGAGTGTGGATCAGTGAGAGAGAGTGGATCAGTGAGAGAGTGTGGATCAGAGAGAGAGAGTGGATCAGTGAGAGAGAGTGGATCAGTGAGAGAGAGTGGATCAGTGAGAGAGAGTGGATCAGAGAGAGAGTGGATCAGTGAAAGAGTGGATCAGTGAGAGAGAGTGGATCAGTGAGAGAGTGGATCAGTGAGTGAGAGTGGATCAGGGAGAGAGAGTGGATCAGTAAGAGAGAGTGGATCAGTGAGAGAATGGATCAGTGAGAGAGTGGATCAGTGAGAGGGAGTGGATCAGTGAGAGAGAGTGAATCAGTGAGAGAGAGTGGATCAGTGAGAGAGAGTGGATCAGAGAGAGAGAGTGGATCAGTGAGAGAGAGTGGATCAGAGAGAGAGTGTGGATCAGTGAGAGAGTGGATCAGTGAGAGACAGTGGATCAGAGAGAGATAGTGGATCAGTGAGAGAGTGGATCAGTGAGTGAGAGTGGATCAGAGAGAGAGAGTGGATCAGTGAGAGAGAGTGGATCAGTGAGAGAGTGGATCAGTGAGAGAGTGGATCAGTGAGAGGGAGTGGATCAGTGAGAGAGAGTGAATAAGTGAGAGAGAGTGGATCAGTGAGAGAGAGTGGATCAGAGAGAGAGAGTGGATCAGTGAGAGAGAGTGGATCAGAGAGAGAGAGTGGATCAGTGAGAGAGTGGATCAGAGATAGAGAATGGATCAGAGAGAGAGTGGATCAGTGAGAGAGTGTGGATCAGTGAGAGAGAGTGGATCAGTGAGAGAGTGTGGATCAGAGAGAGAGAGTGGATCAGTGAGAGAGAGTGGATCATTGAGAGAGAGTGGATCAGTGAGAGAGAGTGGATCGGAGAGAGAGTGGATCAGTGAAAGAGTGGATCAGTGAGAGAGAGTGGATCAGTGAGAGAGAGTGGATCAGAGAGAGAGAGTGGATCAGTGAGAGAGTGGATCAGTGAGAGAGAGTGGATCAGAGAGAGATAGTGGATCAGTGAGAGAGTGGATCAGTGATTGAGAGTGGATCAGAGAGAGAGAGTGGATCAGAGAGAGAGAGAGTGGATCAGTGAGAGAGTGGATCAGTGAGAGAATGGATCAGTGAGAGGGAGTGGATCAGAGAGAGAGAGTGGATCAGTGAGAGAGAGTGGATCAGTGAGAGAGAGTGGATCAGTGAGAGAGAGTGGATCAGTGAGAGAGAGTGGATCAGAGAGAGAGAGTGGATCAGTGAGAGAGTGGATCAGAGAGAGAGAATGGATCATAGAGAGAGTGGATCAGTGAGACAGTGTGGATCAGTGAGAGAGAGTGGATCAGTGAGAGAGTGTGGATCAGAGAGAGAGAGTGTATCAGAGAGAGAGAGTGGATCAGTGAGAGAGAGTGGATCAGTGAGAGAGAGTGGATCAGAGAGAGAGTGGATCAGTGAGAGAGTAGATCAGTGAGAGAGAGTGGATCAGTGAGAGAGAGTGGATCAGAGAGAGAGAGTGGAGCAGTGAGAGAGTGGATCAGTGAGAGAGAGTGGATCAGAGAGAGATAGTGGATCAGTGAGAGAGTGGATCAGTGATTGAGAGTGGATCAGAGAGAGAGAGTGGATCAGAGAGAGAGAGTGGATCAGTGAGAAAGAGTCGATCAGTGAGTTGGAGTGGATCAGTGAGAGAGAGTGGATCAGTGAGAGAGAGTGGATCAGAGAGAGAGAGTGGATCAGTGAGAGAGTGGATCAGTGAGAAAGAGTGGATCAGTGAGAGAGAGTGGATCAGAGAGAGAGTGGATCAGTGAGAGAGTGGATCAGTGAGAGAGAGTGGATCAGTGAGAGAGAGTGGATCGGAGAGAGAGAGTGAATCAGTGAGAGAGAGTGGATCAGTGAGAGAGAGTGGATCAGTGAGAAAGAGTGGATCAGTGAGAGAGTGGATCAGAGAGAGAGAGTGGATCAGTGAGAGAGGGAATCTGTGAGAAAGATTGGATCAGTGAGAGAGAGTGGATCAGTGAGGGAGAGTGGATCAGAGAGAGAGAGAGTGGATCAGTGAGAGAGTGGATCAGAGAGAGAGAGTGAATCAGTGAGAGAGAGTGGATCAGTGAGAGAGTGGAACAGTGAGAGAGAGTGGATCAGTGAGAGAGTGTGGATCAGAGAGAGAGAGTGGATCAGTGAGAGTGAGTGGATCAGTGAGAGAGAGTGGATCAATGAGAGAGTGGATCAGAGAGAGAGTGGATCAGTGAGGGAGAGTGGATCAGTGAGAGAGTGTGGATCAGTGAGAGAAAGTGGATCAGAGAGAGAGAGTGGATCAGTGAGAGAGAGTGGATCAGTGAGAGAGTGGATCAGAAAGAGAGGATAGGAGAGGTGGATCAGAGGGAGAGTGGATCAGAGAGAATCAGAGAGAGTGGATCAGAGAGAGAGTGGATCAGTGAGTGAGAGTGGATCAGAGAGAGAGAGTGGATCAGATAGAGAGAGAGTGGATCAGTGAGAAAGAGTGGATCAGTGAGAGAGAGTGGATCAGTGAGAGAGAGTGGATCAGTGAGAGAGAGTGGATCAGAGAGAGAGAGTGGATCACTGAGAGAGTGGATCAGTGAGAAAAAGTGGATCAGTGAGAGAGAGTGGATCAGAGAGAGAGTGGATCAGTGAGAGAGTGGATCAGTGAGAGAGAGTGGATCAGTGAGAGAGAGTGGATCAGAGAGAGAGAGTGGATCAGTGAGAGAGTGTGGATCAGTGAGAGAGAGTGGATCAGAGAGAGAGTGGATCAGTGAGAGAGAGTGGATCAGTGAGAGAGTGGATCAGAAAGAGATGATAGGAGAGGTGGATCAGAGGGAGAGTGGATCAGAGAGAATCAGAGAGAGTGGATCAGAGAGAGAGTGGATCAGTGAGTGAGAGTGGATCAGAGAGAGAGAGTGGATCAGATAGAGAGAGAGTGGATCAGTGAGAAAGAGTGGATCAGTGAGAGAGAGTGGATCAGTGAGAGAGAGTGGATCAGTGAGAGAGAGTGGATCAGTGAGAGGGTTGATCAGAGAGAGAGTGGATCAGTGAGAGAGAGTGGATCAGTGAGAGGGAGTGGATCAGTGAGAGGGAGTGTATCAGTGAGAGAGTTTGGATCAGAGAGAGAGTTTGGATCAGAGAGAGAGTATGGTTCAGTGAGAGAGACTGGATTTGTGAGAGAGAGTGGATCAGAGAGAGAGAGTGGATCAGAGAGAGAGAGTGGATCAGTGAGAGAGAGTGGATCAGAGAGGGAGTGTGGATCAGAGAGAGAGAGTGGATCAGAGAGAGAGTGTGGATCAGAGAGAGAGTGTGGATCAGAGAGAGAGTGTGGATCTGAGAGAGAGTGGATCATTGAGAGAGTGGATCAGTGAGAGAGAGTGGATCAGAGAGAGAGTGTGGATCAGAGAGAGAGTGTGGATCTGAGAGTGAGTGGATCATTGAGAGAGTGGATCAGTGAGAGAGAGTGGATCACTGAGAGAGAGTGGATCAGAGAGAGAGAGTGGATCAGTGAGAGAGAGTGGATCAGTGAGAGAGTGTGGATCAGAGAGAGAGAGTGGATCAGTGAGAGAGTGGATCAGTGAGAGAGTGGATCAGTGAGAGAGAGTGAATCAGTGAGAGAGAGTGGATCAGTGAGAGAGAGTGGATCAGAGAGATAGTGGATCAGTGAGAGAGAGTGGATCAGAGAGAGAGAATGGATCAGTGAGAGAGTGGATCAGAGAGAGAGAATGGATCAGAGAGAGAGTGGATCAGTGAGAGAGTGTGGATCAGTGAGAGAGAGTGGATCAGTGAGAGAGTGTGGATCAGAGAGAGAGAGTGGATCAGTGAGAGAGAGTGGATCAGTGAGAGAGAGTGGATCAGTGAGAGAGAGTGGATCAGAGAGAGAGTGGATCAGTGAAAGAGTGGATCAGTGAGAGAGAGTGGATCAGTGAGAGAGTGGATCAGTGAGTGAGAGTGGATCAGGGAGAGAGAGTGGATCAGTAAGAGAGAGTGGATCAGTGAGAGAGTGGATCAGTGAGAGAGTGGATCAGTGAGAGGGAGTGGATCAGTGAGAGAGAGTGAATCAGTGAGAGAGAGTGGATCAGTGAGAGAGAGTGGATCAGAGAGAGAGAGTGGATCAGTGAGAGAGAGTGGATCAGAGAGAGAGTGTGGATCAGTGAGAGAGTGGATCAGTGAGAGACAGTGGATCAGAGAGAGATAGTGGATCAGTGAGAGAGTGGATCAGTGAGTGAGAGTGGATCAGAGAGAGAGAGTGGATCAGTGAGAGAGAGTGGATCAGTGAGAGAGTGGATCAGTGAGAGAGTGGATCAGTGAGAGGGAGTGGATCAGTGAGAGAGAGTGAATCAGTGAGAGAGAGTGGATCAGTGAGAGAGAGTGGATCAGAGAGAGAGAGTGGATCAGTGAGAGAGAGTGGATCAGAGAGAGAGAGTGGATCAGTGAGAGAGTGGATCAGAGATAGAGAATGGATCAGAGAGAGAGTGGATCAGTGAGAGAGTGTGGATCAGTGAGAGAGAGTGGATCAGTGAGAGAGTGTGGATCAGAGAGAGAGAGTGGATCAGTGAGAGAGAGTGGATCAGTGAGAGAGAGTGGATCAGTGAGAGAGAGTGGATCGGAGAGAGAGTGGATCAGTGAAAGAGTGGATCAGTGAGAGAGAGTGGATCAGTGAGAGAGAGTGGATCAGAGAGAGAGAGTGGATCAGTGAGAGAGTGGATCAGTGAGAGAGAGTGGATCAGAGAGAGATAGTGGATCAGTGAGAGAGTGGATCAGTGAGTGAGAGTGGATCAGAGAGAGAGAGTGGATCAGAGAGAGAGAGAGTGGATCAGTGAGAGAGTGGATCAGTGAGAGAATGGATCAGTGAGAGGGAGTGGATCAGAGAGAGAGAGTGGATCAGTGAGAGAGAGTGGATCAGTGAGAGAGAGTGGATCAGTGAGAGAGAGTGGATCAGTGAGAGAGAGTGGATCAGAGAGAGAGAGTGGATCAGTGAGAGAGTGGATCAGAGAGAGAGAATGGATCATAGAGAGAGTGGATCAGTGAGACAGTGTGGATCAGTGAGAGTGAGTGGATCAGTGAGAGAGTGTGGATCAGAGAGAGAGAGTGTATCAGAGAGAGAGAGTGGATCAGTGAGAGAGAGTGGATCAGTGAGAGAGAGTGGATCAGAGAGAGAGTGGATCAGTGAGAGAGTAGATCAGTGAGAGAGAGTGGATCAGTGAGAGAGAGTGGATCAGAGAGAGAGAGTGGAGCAGTGAGAGAGTGGATCAGTGAGAGAGAGTGGATCAGAGAGAGATAGTGGATCAGTGAGAGAGTGGATCAGTGATTGAGAGTGGATCAGAGAGAGAGAGTGGATCAGAGAGAGAGAGTGGATCAGTGAGAAAGAGTCGATCAGTGAGTTGGAGTGGATCAGTGAGAGAGAGTGGATCAGTGAGAGAGAGTGGATCAGAGAGAGAGAGTGGATCAGTGAGAGAGTGGATCAGTGAGAAAGAGTGGATCAGTGAGAGAGAGTGGATCAGAGAGAGAGTGGATCAGTGAGAGAGTGGATCAGTGAGAGAGAGTGGATCAGTGAGAGAGAGTGGATCGGAGAGAGAGAGTGAATCAGTGAGAGAGAGTGGATCAGTGAGAGAGAGTGGATCAGTGAGAAAGAGTGGATCAGTGAGAGAGTGGATCAGAGAGAGAGAGTGGATCAGTGAGAGAGGGAATCTGTGAGAAAGATTGGATCAGTGAGAGAGAGTGGATCAGTGAGGGAGAGTGGATCAGAGAGAGAGAGAGTGGATCAGTGAGAGAGTGGATCAGAGAGAGAGAGTGAATCAGTGAGAGAGAGTGGATCAGTGAGAGAGTGGAACAGTGAGAGAGAGTGGATCAGTGAGAGAGTGTGGATCAGAGAGAGAGAGTGGATCAATGAGAGCGAGTGGATCAGTGAGAGAGAGTGGATCAATGAGAGAGTGGATCAGAGAGAGAGTGGATCAGTGAGGGAGAGTGGATCAGTGAGAGAGTGTGGATCAGTGAGAGAAAGTGGATCAGAGAGAGAGAGTGGATCAGTGAGAGAGAGTGGATCAGTGAGAGAGTGGATCAGAAAGAGAGGATAGGAGAGGTGGATCAGAGGGAGAGTGGATCAGAGAGAATCAGAGAGAGTGGATCAGAGAGAGAGTGGATCAGTGAGTGAGAGTGGATCAGAGAGAGAGAGTGGATCAGATAGAGAGAGAGTGGATCAGTGAGAAAGAGTGGATCAGTGAGAGAGAGTGGATCAGTGAGAGAGAGTGGATCAGTGAGAGAGAGTGGATCACTGAGAGAGTGGATCAGTGAGAAAAAGTGGATCAGTGAGAGAGAGTGGATCAGAGAGAGAGTGGATCAGTGAGAGAGTGGATCAGTGAGAGAGAGTGGATCAGAGAGAGAGAGTGGATCAGTGAGAGAGAGTGGATCTGTGAGAGAGAGTGGATCAGAGAGAGAGAGTGGATCAGTGAGAGAGAGTGGATCAGTGAGAGGGTGGATCAGTGAGATAGAGTAGATCAGTGAGAGAGAGTGAATCAGAGAGAGAGAGTGGATCAGAGAGAGAGAGTGGATCAATGAGAGAGAGTGGATCAGTGAGAGGGTGGATCAGAGAGAGAGAGTGGATCAGAGAGAGAGAGTGGATCAGTGAGAGAGAGTGTATCAGTGAGAGAGTGGATCAGTGAGAGAGAGTGGATCAGAGAGAGAGAGTGGATCAGTGAGAGAGAGTGGATCAGAGAGAGAGAGTGGATCAGTGAGAGAGAGTGGATCAGTGAGAGGGTGGATCAGAGAGAGAGAGTGGATCAGTGAGAGAGGGTGGATCAGTGAGAGAGAGTGGATCAGTGAGAGAGAGTGGATCGGAGAGAGAGAGTGAATCAGTGAGAGAGAGTGGATCAGTGAGAGAGAGTGGATCAGTGAGAAAGAGTGGATCAGTGAGAGAGTGGATCAGAGAGAGAGAGTGGATCAGTGAGAGAGGGAATCTGTGAGAAAGAGTGGATCAGTGAGAGAGAGTGGATCAGTGAGGGAGAGTGGATCAGAGAGAGAGAGAGTGGATCAGTGAGAGAGTGGATCAGTGAGCAAGAGTGGATCAGTGAGAGAGAGTGGATCAGTGAGGGAGAGTGGATCAGAGAGAGAGAGTGGATCAGTGAGAGAGAGTGGATCAGAGAGAGAGAGTGGATCAGTGAGAGAGAGTGGATCAGTGAGAGAGTGGAACAGTGAGAGAGAGTGGATCAGTGAGAGAGTGTGGATCAGAGAGAGAGAGAGTGGATCAGTGAGAGCGAGTGGATCAGTGAGAGAGAGTGGATCAGTGAGAGAGTGGATCAGAGAGAGAGTGGATCAGTGAGGGAGAGTGGATCAGTGAGAGAGTGTGGATCAGTGAGAGAGAGTGGATCAGAGAGAGAGAGTGGATCAGTGAGAGAGAGTGGATCAGTGAGAGAGTGGATCAGAAAGAGAGGATAGGAGAGGTGGATCAGTGAGAGAGTGGATCAGAGAGAGAGTGGATCAGAGAGAGAGTGGATCAGTGAGTGAGAGTGGATCAGAGAGAGAGAGTGGATCAGATAGAGAGAGAGTGGATCAGTGAGAAAGAGTGGATCAGTGAGAGAGAGTGGATCAGTGAGAGAGAGTGGATCAGTGAGAGAGAGTGGATCAGAGAGAGAGAGTGGATCACTGAGAGAGTGGATCAGTGAGAAAAAGTGGATCAGTGAGAGAGAGTGGATCAGAGAGAGAGTGGATCAGTGAGAGAGTGGATCAGTGAGAGAGAGTGGATCAGTGAGAGAGAGTGGATCAGAGAGAGAGAGTGGATCAGTGAGAGAGTGTGGATCAGTGAGAGAGAGTGGATCAGAGAGAGAGAGTTGATCAGTGAGAGAGAGTGGATCAGTGAGAGAGTGGATCAGAAAGAGATGATAGGAGAGGTGGATCAGAGGGAGAGTGGATCAGAGAGAATCAGAGAGAGTGGATCAGAGAGAGAGTGGATCAGTGAGTGAGACTGGATCAGAGAGAGAGAGTGGATCAGATAGAGAGAGAGTGGATCAGTGAGAAAGAGTGGATCAGTGAGAGAGAGTGGATCAGTGAGAGAGAGTGGATCAGTGAGAGAGAGTGGATCACTGAGAGAGTGGATCAGTGAGAAAAAGTGGATCAGTGAGAGAGAGTGGATCAGAGAGAGAGTGGATCAGTGAGAGAGTGGATCAGTGAGAGAGAGTGGATCAGAGAGAGAGAGTGGATCAGTGAGAGAGAGTGGATCAGTGATTGAGAGTGGATCAGAGAGAGAGAGTGGATCAGTGAGAGAGAGTGGATCAGTGAGAGGGTGGATCAGTGAGATAGAGTAGATCAGTGAGAGAGAGTGAATCAGAGAGAGAGAGTGGATCAGAGAGAGAGAGTGGATCAGTGAGAGAGAGTGGATCAGTGAGAGGGTGGATCAGAGAGAGAGAGTGGATCAGAGAGAGAGAGAGTGGATCAGTGAGAGAGAGTGTATCAGTGAGAGAGTGGATCAGTGAGAGAGAGTGGATCAGAGAGAGAGAGTGGATCAGTGAGAGAGAGTGGATCAGAGAGAGAGAGTGGATCAGTGAGAGAGAGTGGATCAGTGAGAGGGTGGATCAGAGAGAGAGAGTGGATCAGTGAGAGAGAGTGGATCAGTGAGAGAGAGTGGATCAGAGAGAGAGAGTGGATCAGTGAGAGAGTGGATCAGTGAGAGAGAGTGGATCAGAGAGAGAGAGTGGATCAGTGAGAGAGAGTGGATCAGTGAGAGAGAGTGGATCTGTGAGAGAGAGTGGATTTGTGAGAGAGAGTGGATCAGTGAGAGAGAGTGGATCAGTGAGAGAGTGGATCAGTGAGAGAGAGTGGATCAGAGAGAGAGAGTGGATCAGTGAGAGAGTGAATCAGAAAGAGAGGATTGGAGAGGTGGATCAGAGGGAGAGTGGATCAGAGAGAATCAGTGAGAAAGAGTGGATCAGAGAGTGAGATTGGATCAGAGAGAGAGAGTGGATCAAAGAGAGAGAGTGGATCAGAGAGAGAGTGTGGATCAGAGAGAGAGAGTGGATCAGTGAGAGAGAGTGGATCAGAGAGAGAGTGTGGATCAGAGAGAGAGAGTGGATCAGAGAGAGAGTGTGGATCAGAGAGAGAGTGTGGATCAGAGAGAGAGTGGATCAGAGAGAGAGTGGATCAGAGAGAGAGTGTGGATCAGAGAGAGAGTGTGGATCAGAGGATCAGAGAGACTGAATCAGAGAAAGAGAGTGGATCAGAGAGAGAGAGTGGATCTGAGAGAGAGGATCAGAGAGAGATTGAGTGGATCAGAGTAAGAGAGTTGGAATGGATCAGAGAGGTTCAGAGAGAAAGAGAGCAAAATAGAGGGGGAGAGAATCCGAGAGATCGAGAGTGAGGATCAGAGAGAGAGTGTGGATCAGAGAGAGAGTGGATCAGTGAGAGAGTGGATCAGAGAGAGAGAGAGTGGATCAGTGAGAGAGTGTGGATCAGTGAGAGAGAGTGGATCAGGGAGAGAGAGTGGATCAGAGAGAGAGAGTGGATCAGTGAGAGAGAGTGGATCAGTGAGAGAGAGTGGATCAGAGAGAGAGTGGATCAGTGAGAAAGAGTTGATCAGTGAGAGAGAGTGGATCAGTGAGAGAGTGGATCAGAAAGAGATGATAGGAGAGGTGGATCAGAGGGAGAGTGGATCAGAGAGAATCAGAGAGAGTGGATCAGAGAGAGAGTGGATCAGTGAGTGAGAGTGGATCAGAGAGAGAGAGTGGATCAGATAGAGAGAGAGTGGATCAGTGAGAAAGAGTGGATCAGTGAGAGAGAGTGGATCAGTGAGAGAGAGTGGATCAGTGAGAGAGAGTGGATCACTGAGAGAGTGGATCAGTGAGAAAAAGTGGATCAGTGAGAGAGAGTGGATCAGAGAGAGAGTGGATCAGTGAGAGAGTGGATCAGTGAGAGAGAGTGGATCAGAGAGAGAGAGTGGATCAGTGAGAGAGAGTGGATCAGTGAGAGAGAGTGGATCAGAGAGAGAGAGTGGATCAGTGAGAGAGAGTGGATCAGTGAGAGGGTGGATCAGTGAGATAGAGTAGATCAGTGAGAGAGAGTGAATCAGAGAGAGAGAGTGGATCAGAGAGAGAGAGTGGATCAGTGAGAGAGAGTGGATCAGTGAGAGGGTGGATCAGAGAGAGAGAGTGGATCAGAGAGAGAGAGTGGATCAGTGAGAGAGAGTGGATCAGTGAGAGAGAGTGTATCAGTGAGAGAGTGGATCAGTGAGAGAGAGTGGATCAGAGAGAGAGAGTAGATCAGTGAGAGAGAGTGGATCAGAGAGAGAGAGTGGATCAGTGAGAGAGAGTGGATCAGTGAGAGGGTGGATCAGAGAGAGAGAGTGGATCAGTGAGAGAGAGTGGATCAGTGAGAGAGAGTGGATCAGTGAGAGAGAGTGGATCGGAGAGAGAGAGTGAATCAGTGAGAGAGGGAATCTGTGAGAAAGAGTGGATCAGTGAGAGAGAGTGGATCAGTGAGGGAGAGTGGATCAGAGAGAGAGTGGATCAGTGAGAGAGTGGATCAGTGAGCAAGAGTGGATCAGTGAGAGAGAGTGGATCAGTGAGGGAGAGTGGATCAGAGAGAGAGAGTGGATCAGTGAGAGAGAGTGGATCAGAGAGAGAGAGTGGATCAGTGAGAGAGAGTGGATCAGTGAGAGGGTGGATCAGAGAGAGAGAGTGGATCAGTGAGAGAGAGTGGATCAGTGAGAGAGAGTGGATCAGAGAGAGAGAGTGGATCAGTGAGAGAGTGGATCAGTGAGAGAGAGTGGATCAGAGAGAGAGAGTGGATCAGTGAGAGAGAGTGTATCACTGAGAGAGAGTGGATCAGTGAGAGAGAGTGGATCTGTGAGAGAGAGTGGATTTGTGAGAGAGAGTGGATCAGTGAGAGAGAGTGGATCAGTGAGAGAGTGGATCAGTGAGAGAGAGTGGATCAGAGAGAGAGAGTGGATCAGTGAGAGAGTGAATCAGAAAGAGAGGATTGGAGAGGTGGATCAGAGGGAGAGTGGATCAGAGAGAATCAGTGAGAAAGAGTGGATCAGAGAGTGAGATTGGATCAGAGAGAGAGAGTGGATCAAAGAGAGAGAGTGGATCAGAGAGAGAGTGTGGATCAGAGAGAGAGTGGATCAGTGAGAGAGAGTGGATCAGAGAGAGAGTGTGGATCAGAGAGAGAGAGTGGATCAGAGAGAGAGTGTGGATCAGAGAGAGAGTGTGGATCAGAGAGAGAGTGGATCAGAGAGAGAGTGGATCAGAGAGAGAGTGTGGATCAGAGAGAGAGTGTGGATCAGAGGATCAGAGAGACTGAATCAGAGAAAGAGAGTGGATCAGAGAGAGAGAGTGGATCTGAGAGAGAGGATCAGAGAGAGATTGAGTGGATCAGAGTAAGAGAGTTGGAATGGATCAGAGAGGTTCAGAGAGAAAGAGAGCAAAATAGAGGGGGAGAGAATCCGAGAGATCGAGAGTGGAACAGAGAGAGAGTGGATCAGTGAGAGAGTGGATCAGAGAGAGAGAGAGTGGATCAGTGAGAGAGTGTGGATCAGTGAGAGAGAGTGGATCAGTGAGAGAGAGTGGATCAGGGAGAGAGAGTGGATCAGAGAGAGAGAGTGGATCAGTGAGAGAGAGTGGATCAGTGAGAGAGAGTGGATCAGAGAGAGAGTGGATCAGTGAGAAAGAGTTGATCAGTGAGAGAGAGTGGATCAGTGAGAGAGTGGATCAGAAAGAGATGATAGGAGAGGTGGATCAGAGGGAGAGTGGATCAGAGAGAATCAGAGAGAGTGGATCAGAGAGAGAGTGGATCAGTGAGTGAGAGTGGATCAGAGAGAGAGAGTGGATCAGATAGAGAGAGAGTGGATCAGTGAGAAAGAGTGGATCAGTGAGAGAGAGTGGATCAGTGAGAGAGAGTGAATCAGTGAGAGAGAGTGGATCACGGAGAGAGTGGATCAGTGAGAAAAAGTGGATCAGTGAGAGAGAGTGGATCAGAGAGAGAGTGGATCAGTGAGAGAGTGGATCAGTGAGAGAGAGTGGATCAGAGAGAGAGAGTGGATCAGTGAGAGAGAGTGGATCAGTGAGAGAGAGTGGATCAGAGAGAGAGAGTGGATCAGTGAGAGAGAGTGGATCAGTGAGAGGGTGGATCAGTGAGATAGAGTAGATCAGTGAGAGAGAGTGAATCAGAGAGAGAGAGTGGATCAGAGAGAGAGAGTGGATCAGTGAGAGAGAGTGGATCAGTGAGAGGGTGGATCAGAGAGAGAGAGTGGATCAGAGAGAGAGAGTGGATCAGTGAGAGAGAGTGTATCAGTGAGAGAGTGGATCAGTGAGAGAGAGTGGATCAGAGAGAGAGAGTGGATCAGTGAGAGAGAGTGGATCAGAGAGAGAGAGTGGATCAGTGAGAGAGAGTGGATCAGTGAGAGGGTGGATCAGAGAGAGAGAGTGGATCAGTGAGAGAGAGTGGATCAGTGAGAGAGAGTGGATCAGTGAGAGAGAGTGGATCGGAGAGAGAGAGTGAATCAGTGAGAGAGAGTGGATCAGTGAGAGAGAGTGGATCAGTGAGAAAGAGTGGATCAGTGAGAGAGTGGATCAGAGAGAGAGAGTGGATCAGTGAGAGAGGGAATCTGTGAGAAAGAGTGGATCAGTGAGAGAGAGTGGATCAGTGAGGGAGAGTGGATCAGAGAGAGAGAGAGTGGATCAGTGAGAGAGTGGATCAGTGAGCAAGAGTGGATCAGTGAGAGAGTGTGGATCAGTGAGGGAGAGTGGATCAGAGAGAGAGAGTGGATCAGTGAGAGAGAGTGGATCAGAGAGAGAGAGTGGATCAGTGAGAGAGAGTGGATCAGTGAGAGAGTGGAACAGTGAGAGAGAGTGGATCAGTGAGAGAGTGCGGATCAGAGAGAGAGAGAGTGGATCAGTGAGAGCGAGTGGATCAGTGAGAGAGAGTGGATCAGTGAGAGAGTGGATCAGAGAGAGAGTGGATCAGTGAGGGAGAGTGGATCAGTGAGAGAGTGTGGATCAGTGAGAGAGAGTGGATCAGAGAGAGAGAGTGGATCAGTGAGAGAGAGTGGATCAGTGAGAGAGAGTGGATCAGTGAGAGAGTGGATCAGAAAGAGAGGATAGGAGAGGTGGATCAGAGGGAGAGCGGATCAGAGAGAATCAGAGAGAGTGGATCAGAGAGATAGTGGATCAGTGAGTGAGAGTGGATCAGAGAGAGAGAGTGGATCAGATAGAGAGAGAGTGGATCAGTGAGAAAGAGTGGATCAGTGAGAGAGAGTGGATCAGTGAGAGAGAGTGGATCAGTGAGAGAGAGTGGATCAGAGAGAGAGAGTGGATCACTGAGAGAGTGGATCAGTGAGAAAAAGTGGATCAGTGAGAGAGAGTGGATCAGAGAGAGAGTGGATCAGTGAAAGAGTGGATCAGTGAGAGAGAGTGGATCAGTGAGAGAGAGTGGATCAGAGAGAGAGAGTGGATCAGTGAGAGAGTGTGGATCAGTGAGAGAGAGTGGATCAGAGAGAGAGAGTTGATCAGTGAGAGAGAGTGGATCAGTGAGAGAGTGGATCAGAAAGAGATGATAGGAGAGGTGGATCAGAGGGAGAGTGGATCAGAGAGAATCAGAGAGAGTGGATCAGAGAGAGAGTGGATCAGTGAGTGAGACTGGATCAGAGAGAGAGAGTGGATCAGATAGAGAGAGAGTGGATCAGTGAGAAAGAGTGGATCAGTGAGAGAGAGTGGATCAGTGAGAGAGAGTGGATCAGTGAGAGAGAGTGGATCACTGAGAGAGTGGATCAGTGAGAAAAAGTGGATCAGTGAGAGAGAGTGGATCAGAGAGAGAGTGGATCAGTGAGAGAGTGGATCAGTGAGAGAGAGTGGATCAGAGAGAGAGAGTGGATCAGTGAGAGAGAGTGGATCAGTGATTGAGAGTGGATCAGAGAGAGAGAGTGGATCAGTGAGAGAGAGTGGATCAGTGAGAGGGTGGATCAGTGAGATAGAGTAGATCAGTGAGAGAGAGTGAATCAGAGAGAGAGAGTGGATCAGAGAGAGAGAGTGGATCAGTGAGAGAGAGTGGATCAGTGAGAGGGTGGATCAGAGAGAGAGAGTGGATCAGAGAGAGAGAGTGGATCAGTGAGAGAGAGTGTATCAGTGAGAGAGTGGATCAGTGAGAGAGAGTGGATCAGAGAGAGAGAGTGGATCAGTGAGAGAGAGTGGATCAGAGAGAGAGAGTGGATCAGTGAGAGAGAGTGGATCAGTGAGAGGGTGGATCAGAGAGAGAGAGTGGATCAGTGAGAGAGAGTGGATCAGTGAGAGAGAGTGGATCAGAGAGAGAGAGTGGATCAGTGAGAGAGTGGATCAGTGAGAGAGAGTGGATCAGAGAGAGAGAGTGGATCAGTGAGAGAGAGTGTATCACTGAGAGAGAGTGGATCAGTGAGAGAGAGTGGATCTGTGAGAGAGAGTGGATTTGTGAGAGAGAGTGGATCAGTGAGAGAGAGTGGATCAGTGAGAGAGTGGATCAGTGAGAGAGAGTGGATCAGAGAGAGAGAGTGGATCAGTGAGAGAGTGAATCAGAAAGAGAGGATTGGAGAGGTGGATCAGAGGGAGAGTGGATCAGAGAGAATCAGTGAGAAAGAGTGGATCAGAGAGTGAGATTGGATCAGAGAGATAGAGTGGATCAAAGAGAGAGAGTGGATCAGAGAGAGAGTGTGGATCAGAGAGAGAGAGTGGATCAGTGAGAGAGAGTGGATCAGAGAGAGAGTGTGGATCAGAGAGAGAGAGTGGATCAGAGAGAGAGTGTGGATCAGAGAGAGAGTGTGGATCAGAGAGAGAGTGGATCAGAGAGAGAGTGGATCAGAGAGAGAGTGTGGATCAGAGAGAGAGTGTGGATCAGAGGATCAGAGAGACTGAATCAGAGAAAGAGAGTGGATCAGAGAGAGAGAGTGGATCTGAGAGAGAGGATCAGAGAGAGATTGAGTGGATCAGAGTAAGAGAGTTGGAATGGATCAGAGAGGTTCAGAGAGAAAGAGAGCAAAATAGAGGGGGAGAGAATCCGAGAGATCGAGAGTGGAACAGAGAGAGAGTGGATCAGTGAGAGAGTGGATCAGAGAGAGAGAGAGTGGATCAGTGAGAGAGTGTGGATCAGTGAGAGAGAGTGGATCAGTGAGAGAGAGTGGATCAGGGAGAGAGAGTGGATCAGAGAGAGAGAGTGGATCAGTGAGAGAGAGTGGATCAGTGAGAGAGAGTGGATCAGAGAGAGAGTGGATCAGTGAGAAAGAGTTGATCAGTGAGAGAGAGTGGATCAGTGAGAGAGTGGATCAGTGAGAGAGTGGATCAGTGAGAGAGAGTGGATCAGTGAGAGAGAGTGGATCAGAGAGAGAGAGAGTGGATCAGTGAGAGAGTGGATCAGTGAGAAAGAGTGGATCAGTGAGAGAGAGTGGATCAGTGAGAGAGAGTGGATCAGAGAGAGAGAGAGTGGATCAGTGAGAGAGTGGATCAGTGAGAGAGAGTGGATCAGAGAGAGAGAGTGGATCAGTGAGAGAGTGGATCAGTGAGAGAGAGTGGATCAGTGAGAGAGAGTGGATCAGAGAGAGAGAGTGGATCAGTGAGAGAGTGGATCAGTGAGAGAGAGTGGATCAGTGAGAGAGTGGATCAGTGAGAGAGAGTGGATAAGTGAGAGAGAGTGGATCAGTGAGAGGGTGGATCAGAGAGAGAGTGGATCAGTGAGAGTGTGGATCAGAGAGAGAGAATGGATCAGAGAGAGAATGGATCAGTGAGAGAGTGTGGATCAGTGAGAGAGAGTGAATCAGTGAGAGAGTGTGGATCAGTGAAATAGAGTGGATCAGTGAGAGAGAGTGGATCAGTGAGAGAGAGTGGATCAGAGAGAGAGAGTGGATCAGTGAGAGAGTGGATCAGTGAGAAAGAGTGGATCAGTGAGAGAGAGTGGATCAGAGAGAGAGAGTGGATCAGAGAGAGAGTGGATCAGTGAGAGAGAGTGGATCAGTGAGAGAGAGTGGATCAGAGAGAGAGAGTGGATCAGTGAGAGAGAGTGGATCAGTGAGAAAGAGTGGATCAGTGAGAGAGTGTGGATCAGAGAGAGAGAGTGGATCAGAGAGAGAGAGAGTGGATCAGTGAGAGAGTGGATCAGTGAGAGAGAGTGGATCAGTGAGAGAGTGGATCAGTGAGAGAGAGTGGATCAGTGAGAGAGAGTGGATCAGAGAGAGAGAGTGGATCAGCGAGAGAGTGGATCAGTGAGAGAGAGTGGATCAGTGAGAGAGAGTGGATCAGAGAGAGAGAGTGGATCAGTGAGAGAGTGGATCAGTGAGAGAGAGTGGATCAGTGAGAGAGTGGATCAGTGAGAGAGAGTGGATCAGTGAGAGAGAGTGGATCAGTGAGAGGGTGGATCAGAGAGAGAGTGGATCAGTGAGAGAGAGTGGATCAGTGAGAGGGTGGATCAGTGAGAGAGAGTGGATCAGTGAGAGAGAGTGGATCAGTGAGAGAGTGTGGATCAGAGAGAGAGAGTGGATCAGTGAGAGTGAGTTGATCTGTGAGAGAGAGCGGATCAGTGAGAGAGAGTGGATCAGTGAGAGAGTGGATCAGTGAGAGAGTGGATCAGTGAGAGGGAGTGGATCAGTGAGAGAGAGTGGATCAGTGAGAGAGAGTGCATCAGAGAGAGAGTGGATCAGTGAGAGAGAGTGGATCAGAGAGAGAGAGTGGATCAGTGAGAGTGTGGATCAGAGAGAGAGAGTGGATCAGATAGAGAGAGAGTGGATCAGTGAGAAAGAGTGGATCAGTGAGAGAGAGTGGATCAGTGAGAGAGAGTGGATCAGTGAGAGAGAGTGGATCAGAGAGAGAGAGTGGATCACTGAGAGAGTGGATCAGTGAGAAAAAGTGGATCAGTGAGAGAGAGTGGATCAGAGAGAGAGTGGATCAGTGAGAGAGTGGATCAGTGAGAGAGAGTGGATCAGTGAGAGAGAGTGGATCAGAGAGAGAGAGTGGATCAGTGAGAGAGTGTGGAATGGTGAGAGAGAGTGGATCAGAGAGAGAGTGGATCAGTGAGAGAGAGTGGATCAGTGAGAGAGTGGATCAGAAGGAGAGGATAGGAGAGGTGGATCAGAGGGAGAGTGGATCAGAGAGAATCAGAGAGAGTGGATCAGAGAGAGAGTGGATCAGTGAGTGAGAGTGGATCAGAGAGAGAGAGTGGATCAGATAGAGAGAGAGTGGATCAGTGAGAAAGCGTGGATCAGTGAGAGAGAGTGGATCAGTGAGAGAGAGTGGATCACTGAGAGAGTGGATCAGTGAGAAAAAGTGGATCCATGAGAGAGAGTGGATCAGAGAGAGAGTGGATCAGTGAGAGAGTGGATCAGTGAGAGAGAGTGGATCAGAGAGAGAGAGTGGATCAGTGAGAGAGAGTGGATCAGAGAGAGAGAGTGGATCAGTGAGAGAGAGTGGATCAGTGAGAGGGTGGATCAGTGAGATAGAGTAGATCAGTGAGAGAGAGTGAATCAGAGAGAGAGAGTGGATCAGAGAGAGCGAGTGGATCAGTGAGAGAGAGTGGATCAGTGAGAGGGTGGATCAGAGAGAGAGAGTGGATCAGAGAGAGAGAGTGGATCAGTGAGAGAGAGTGTATCAGTGAGAGAGTGGATCAGTGAGAGAGAGTGGATCAGAGAGAGAGAGTGGATCAGTGAGAGAGAGTGGATCAGTGAGAGAGAGTGGATCAGTGAGAGGGTGGATCAGAGAGAGAGAGTGGATCAGTGAGAGAGAGTGGATCAGTGAGAGAGAGTGGATCAGTGAGAGGGTGGATCAGTGAGAGAGAGTGGATCAGAGAGAGAGAGTGGATCAGTGAGAGAGAGTTTATCAGTGAGAGAGAGTGGATCAGTGAGAGAGAGTGGATCTGTGAGAGAGAGTGGATTTGTGAGAGAGAGTGGATCAGTGAGAGAGAGTGGATCAGTGAGAGAGTGGATCAGTGAGAGAGAGTGGATCAGAGAGAGAGACTGGATCAGTGAGAGAGTGAATCAGAAAGAGAGGATTGGAGAGGTGGATCAGAGGGAGAGTGGATCAGAGAGAAACAGTGAGAAAGAGTGGATCAGAGAGTGAGATTGGATCAGAGAGAGAGAGTGGATCAGAGAGAGAGAATGGATCAGAGAGAGAGTGTGGATCAGAGAGAGAGAGTGGATCAGTGAGAGAGAGTGGATCAGAGAGAGAGTGTGTATCAGAGAGAGAGAGTGGATCAGAGAGAGAGTGTGGATCAGAGAGAGAGTGTGGATCAGAGAGAGAGTGGATCAGAGAGAGAGTGGATCAGAGAGAGAGTGTGGATCAGAGAGAGAGTGTGGATCAGAGGATCACAGAGACTGAATCAGAGAAAGAGAGTGGATCAGAGAGAGAGAGTGGATCTGAGAGAGAGGATCAGAGAGAGATTGAGTGGATCAGAGTAAGAGAGTTGGAATGGATCAGAGAGGTTCAGAGAGAAAGAGAGCAAAATAGAGGGGGAGAGAATCCGAGAGATCGAGAGTGGAACAGAGAGAGAGTGGATCAGTGAGAGAGTGGATCAGAGAGAGAGAGTGGATCAGAGAGAGAGTGGATCAGTGAGAGAGTGTGGATCAGTGAGAGAGAGTGGATCAGTGAGAGAGAGTGGATCAGTGAGAGAGTGGATCAGTGAGAGAGACTGGATCAGTGAGAGAGAGTGGATCAGAGAGAGAGAGAGTGGATCAGTGAGAGAGTGGATCAGTGAGAAAGAGTGGATCAGTGAGAGAGAGTGGATCAGTGAGAGAGAGTGGATCAGAGAGAGAGAGAGTGGATCAGTGAGAGAGTGGATCAGTGAGAGAGAGTGGATCAGAGAGAGAGAGTGGATCAGTGAGAGAGAGTGGATCAGTGAGAGAGAGTGGATCAGAGAGAGAGAGTGGATCAGTGAGAGAGTGGATCAGTGAGAGAGAGTGGATCAGTGAGAGAGTTGATCAGTGAGAGAGAGTGGATCAGTGAGAGAGAGTGGATCAGTGAGAGAGAGTGGATCAGAGAGAGAGAGTGGATCAGTGAGAAAGAGTGGATCAGTGAGAGAGAGTGGATCAGAGAGAGAGAGTGGATCAGAGAGAGAGTGGATCAGTGAGAGAGTGTGGATCAGTGAGAGAGAGTGGATCAGAGAGAGAGAGTGGATCAGTGAGAGAGAGTGGATCAGTGAGAGAGAGTGGATCAGTGAGAAAGAGTAGATCAGTGAGAGAGAGTGGATCAGAGAGAGAGAGTGGATCAGTGAGAGAGAGTGGATCAGTGAGAGAGTGGGTCAGTGAGAGAGAGTGGATCAGTGAGAGAGTGGATCAGTGAGAGAGAGTGGATCAGTGAGAGAGAGTGGATCAGAGAGAGAGAGTGAATCAGTGAGAGAGTGGATCAGTGAGAGAGAGTGGATCAGTGAGAGAGAGTGGATCAGAGAGAGAGAGTGGATCAGTGAGAGAGTGGATCAGTGAGAGAGAGTGGATCAGTGACAGAGTGGATCAGTGAGAGAGAGTGGATCAGTGAGAGAGAGTGGATCAGTGAGAGGGTGGATCAGAGAGAGAGTGGATCAGTGAGAGAGAGTGGATCAGTGAGAGGGTGGATCAGTGAGAGAGAGTGGATCAGTGAGAGAGAGTGGATCAGTGAGAGAGTGTGGATCAGAGAGAGAGAGTGAATCAGTGAGAGTGAGTTGATCTGTGAGAGAGAGTGGATCAGTGAGAGAGAGTGGATCAGTGAGAGAGTGGATCAGTGAGAGAGTGGATCAGTGAGAGAGAGTGGATCAGTGAGAGAGAGTGCATCAGAGAGAGAGTGGATCAGTGAGACAGAGTGGATCAGAGAGAGAGAGTGGATCAGTGAGAGTGTGGATCAGAGAGAGAGAATGGATCAGAGAGAGATTGGATCAGTGAGAGAGTGTGGATCAGTGAGAGAGTGTGGATCAGTGAGATCGAGTGGATCAGTGAGAGAGAGTGGATCAGTGAGAGAGAGTGGATCAGAGAGAGAGAGTGGATCAGTGAGAGAGTGGATCAGTGAGAAAGAGTGGATCAGTGAGAGAGAGTGGATCAGAGAGAGAGAGTGGATCAGAGAGAGAGTGGATCAGTGAGAGAGTGTGGATCAGTGAGAGAGAGTGGATCTGAGAGAGAGAGTGGATCAGTGAGAGAGAGTGGATCAGTGAGAGAGAGTGGATCAGTGAGAAAGAGTGGATCAGTGAGAGAGAGTGGATCAGAGAGAGAGAGTGGATCAGTGAGAGAGTGGATCAGTGAGAAAGAGTGGATCAGTGAGAAAGAGTGGATCAGAGAGAGAGAGTGGATCAGTGAGAGAGTGGATCAGTGAGAAAGAGTGGATCATTGAGAGAGAGTGGATCAGTGAGGGAGAGTGGATCAGAGAGAGAGAGTGGATCAGTGAGAGAGAGTGGATCAGAGAGAGAGAGTGGATCAGTGAGAGAGAGTGGATCAGTGAGAGTGTGAATCAGTGAGAGAGAGTGGATCAGTGAGAGAGAGTGGATCAGAGAGAGAGAGTGGATCAGTGAGAGAGAGGGGATCAGTGAGAGGGTGGATCAGTGAGAGAGAGTGGATCAGTGAGAGAGAGTCGATCAGAGAGAGAGTGTGGATCAGAGAGAGAGAGTGGATCAGTGTGAGAGAGTGGATCAGTGAGAGGATGGATCAGTGAGAGAGAGTGGATCAGTGAGAGCGAGTGGATCAGTGAGAGAGAGTGGATCAGAGAGAGAGAGAGTGGATCAGTGAGAGAGTGTGGATCAGTGAGAGAGAGTGGATCAGAGAGAGAGAGTGGATCAGTGAGAGAGAGTGGATCAGTGAGAAAGAGTGGATCAGTGAGAGAGAGTGGATCAGAGAGAGAGAGTGGATCAGTGATAGAGAGTGGATCAGAGAGAGAGAGTGGATGAGTGAGAGAGTGGATCAGTGAGAGAGAGTGGATCAGTGAGAGAGTGGATCAGTGAGAGAGAGTGGATCAGTGAGAGAGAGTGGATCAGAGAGAGAGAGTGAATCAGTGAGAGAGTGGATCAGTGAGAGAGAGTGGATCAGTGAGAGAGAGTGGATCAGAGACAGAGAGTGGATCAGTGAGAGAGTGGATCAGTGAGAGAGAGTGGATCAGTGAGAGAGTGGATCAGTGAGAGAGAGTGGATCAGTGAGAGAGAGTGGATCAGTGAGAGGGTGGATCAGAGAGAGAGTGGATCAGTGAGAGAGAGTGGATCAGTGAGAGGGTGGATCAGTGAGAGAGAGTGGATCAGTGAGAGAGAGTGGATCAGTGAGAGAGTGTGGATCAGAGAGAGAGAGTGGATCATTGAGAGTGAGTTGATCTGTGAGAGAGAGTGGATCAGTGAGAGAGAGTGGATCAGTGAGAGAGTGGATCAGTGAGAGAGTGGATCAGTGAGAGGGAGTGGATCAGTGAGAGAGAGTGGATCAGTGAGAGAGAGTGGATCAGTGAGAGAGAGTGCATCAGAGAGAGAGTGGATCAGTGAGACAGAGTGGATCAGAGAGAGAGAGTGGATCAGTGAGAGTGTGGATCAGAGAGAGAGAATGGATCAGAGAGAGATTGGATCAGTGAGAGAGTGTGGATCAGTGAGAGAGAGTGGATCAGTGAGAGAGTGTGGATCAGTGAGATAGAGTGGATCAGTGAGAGAGAGTGGATCAGTGAGAGAGAGTGGATCAGAGAGAGAGAGTGGATCAGTGAGAGAGTGGATCAGTGAGAAAGAGTGGATCAGTGAGAGAGAGTGGATCAGAGAGAGAGAGTGGATCAGAGAGAGAGTGGATCAGTGAGAGAGTGTGGATCAGTGAGAGAGAGTGGATCAGAGAGAGAGAGTGGATCAGTGAGAGAGAGTGGATCAGTGAGAAAGAGTGGATCAGTGAGAGAGAGTGGATCAGAGAGAGAGAGTGGATCAGTGAGAGAGTGGATCAGTGAGAAAGAGTGGATCAGTGAGGGAGAGTGGATCATAGAGAGAGAGTGGATCAGTGAGAGAGTGGATCAGTGAGAAAGAGTGGATCATTGAGAGAGAGTGGATCAGTGAGGGAGAGTGGATCAGCGAGAGAGAGTGGATCAGTGAGAGAGAGTGGATCAGAGAGAGAGAGTGGATCAGTGAGAGAGAGTGGATCAGTGAGAGTGTGGATCAGTGAGAGAGAGTGGATCAGTGAGAGAGAGTGGATCAGAGAGAGAGAGTGGATCAGTGAGAGAGAGGGGATCAGTGAGAGGGTGGATCAGTGAGAGAGAGTGGATCAGTGAGAGAGAGTCGATCAGAGAGAGAGTGTGGATCAGAGAGAGAGAGTGGATCAGTGTGAGAGAGTGGATCAGTGAGAGGATGGATCAGTGAGAGAGAGTGGATCAGTGAGAGCGAGTGGATCAGTGAGAGAGAGTGGATCAGAGAGAGAGAGAGTGGATCAGTGAGAGGGTGGATCAGTGAGAGAGAGTGGATCAGAGAGAGAGCGTGGATCAGTGAGAGAGAGTGTATCAGTGAGAGAGAGTGGATCAGTGAGAGAGAGTGGATCAGTGAGAGAGAGTGGATCAGTGAGAGAGTGGATCAGAAAGAGAGGATAGGAGAGGTGGATCATAGGGAGAGTGGATCAGAGTGAATCAAAGAGAGTGGATCAGAGAGAGAGTGGATCAGTGAGTGAGAGTGGATCAGAGAGAGACAGTGGATCAGAGAGAGAGAGAGTGGATCAGTGAGAGAGAGTGGATCAGTGAGAGAGAGTGGATCAGAGAGAGAGAGTGGATCCGTGAGAGAGTGGATCAGTGAGAAAAAGTGGATCAGTGAGAGAGAGTGGATCAGAGAGAGAGTGGATCAGTGAGAGAGTGGATCAGTGAGAGAGCGTGGATCAGAGAGAGAGAGTGGATCAGTGAGAGAGAGTGGATCAGTGTGAGAGAGTGGATCAGAGAGAGAGAGTGGATCACTGAGAGAGTGGATCAGTGAGAAAAAGTGGATCAGTGAGAGAGAGTGGATCAGTGAGAGAGAGTGGATCAGAGAGAGAGAGTGGATCAGTGAGAGAGAGTGGATCAGAGAGAGAGAGTGGATCAGTGTGAGAGAGTGGATCAGAGAGAGAGAGTGGATCACTGAGAGAGTGGATCAGTGAGAAAAAGTGGATCAGTGAGAGAGAGTGGATCAGAGAGAGAGTGGATCAGTGAGAGAGTGGATCAGTGAGAGAGAGTGGATCAGTGAGAGAGAGTGGATCAGAGAGAGAGAATGGATCAGTGAGAGAGTGGATCAGAGAGAGAGAATGGATCAGAGAGAGAGTGGATCAGTGAGAGAGTGTGGATCAGTGAGAGAGAGTGGATCAGTGAGAGAGTGTGGATCAGAGAGAGAGAGTGGATCAGTGAGAGAGAGTGCATCAGTGAGAGAGAGTGGATCAGAGAGAGAGTGGATCAGTGAAAGAGTGGATCAGTGAGAGAGAGTGGATCTGTGAGAGAGTGGATCAGAGTGAGAGTGGATCAGAGAGAGAGAGTGGATCAGTAAGAGAGAGTGGATCAGTGAGAGAGTGGATCAGTGAGAGAGTGGATCAGTGAGAGGGAGTGGATCAGTGAGAGAGAGTGAATCAGTGAGAGAGAGTGGATCAGTGAGAGAGAGTGGATCAGAGAGAGAGAGTGGATCAGTGAGAGAGAGTGGATCAGTGAGAGAGAGTGGATCAGAGAGAGTGAGTGGATCAGTGAGAAAGTGGATCAGTGAGAGAGAGTGGATCAGAGAGAGATAGTGGATCAGTGAGAGAGTGGATCAGTGAGTGAGAGTGGATCAGAGAGAGAGAGTGGATCAGTGAGAGAGAGTGGATCAGTGAGAGAGTGGATCAGTGAGAGAGTGGATCAGTGAGAGGGAGTGGATCAGTGAGAGAGAGTGAATCAGTGAGAGAGAGTGGATCAGTGAGAGAGAGTGGATCAGAGAGAGAGAGTGGATCAGTGAGAGAGAGTGGATCAGAGAGAGAGAGTGGATCAGTGAGAGAGTGGATCAGAGATAGAGAATGGATCAGAGAGAGAGTGGATCAGTGAGAGAGTGTGGATCAGTGAGAGAGAGTGGATCAGTGAGAGAGTGTGGATCAGAGAGAGAGAGTGGATCAGTGAGAGAGAGTGGATCAGTGAGAGAGTGGATCAGTGAGAGAGAGTGGATCAGAGAGAGATAGTGGATCAGTGAGAGAGTGGATCAGTGAGTGAGAGTGGATAAGAGAGAGAGAGTGGGTCAGAGAGAGAGAGAGTGGATCAGTGAGAGAGTGGATCAGTGAGAGAATGGATCAGTGAGAGGGAGTGGATCAGAGAGAGAGAGTGGATCAGTGAGAGAGAGTGGATCAGTGAGAGAGAGTGGATCAGTGAGAGAGAGTGGATCAGAGAGAGAGAGTGGATCAGTGAGAGAGAGTGGATCAGAGAGAGAGAGTGGATCAGTGAGAGAGTGGATCAGAGAGAGAGAATGGATCATAGAGAGAGTGGATCAGTGAGAGAGTGTGGATCAGTGAGAGAGAGTGGATCAGTGAGAGAGTGTGGATCAGAGAGAGAGTGTATCAGAGAGAGTGAGTGGATCAGTGAGAGAGAGTGGATCAGTGAGAGAGAGTGGATCAGAGAGAGAGTGGTTCAGTGAGAGAGTGGATCAGTGAGAGAGAGTGGATCAGTGAGAGAGAGTGGATCAGAGAGAGAGAGTGGATCAGAGAGAGAGAGAGTGGATCAGTGAGAGAGTGGATCAGTGAGAGAGAGTGGATCAGAGAGAGATAGTGGATCAGTGAGAGAGTGGATCAGTGATTGAGAGTGGATCAGTGAGAGAGAGTGGATCAGAGAGAGAGAGAGTGGATCAGTGAGAGAGTGGATCAGTGAGAAAGAGTGGATCAGTGAGAGAGAGTGGATCAGAGAGAGAGTGGATCAGTGAGAGAGAGTGGATCAGTGAGAGAGAGTGGATCGGAGAGAGAGAGTGAATCAGTGAGAGAGAGTGGATCAGTGAGAGAGAGTGGATCAGTGAGAAAGAGTGGATCAGTGAGAGAGTGGATCAGAGAGAGAGAGTGGATCAGTGAGAGAGGGAATCTGTGAGAAAGAGTGGATCAGTGAGAGAGAGTGGATCAGTGAGGGAGAGTGGATCAGAGAGAGAGAGAGTGGATCAGTGAGAGAGTGGATCAGTGAGCAAGAGTGGATCAGTGAGAGAGAGTGGATCAGTGAGGGAGAGTGGATCAGAGAGAGAGAGTGGATCAGTGAGAGAGAGTGGATCAGAGAGAGAGAGTGGATCAGTGAGAGAGAGTGGATCAGTGAGAGAGTGGATCAGTGAGAGAGAGTGGATCAGTGAGAGAGTGTGGATCAGAGAGAGAGAGTGGATCAGTGAGAGCGAGTGGATCAGTGAGAGAGAGTGGATCAGTGAGAGAGTGGATCAGAGAGAGAGTGGATCAGTGAGGGAGAGTGGATCAGTGAGAGAGTGTGGATCAGTGAGAGAGAGTGGATCAGAGAGAGAGAGTGGATCAGTGAGAGAGAGTGGATCAGTGAGAGAGTGGATCAGAAAGAGAGGATAGGAGAGGTGGATCAGAGGGAGAGTGGATCAGAGAGAATCAGAGAGAGTGGATCAGAGAGAGAGTGGATCAGTGAGTGAGAGTGGATCAGAGAGAGAGAGTGGATCAGATAGAGAGAGAGTGGATCAGTGAGAAAGAGTGGATCAGTGAGAGAGAGTGGATCAGTGAGAGAGAGTGGATCAGTGAGAGAGAGTGGATCAGAGAGAGAGAGTGGATCACTGAGAGAGTGGATCAGTGAGAAAAAGTGGATCAGTGAGAGAGAGTGGATCAGAGAGAGAGTGGATCAGTGAGAGAGTGGATCAGTGAGAGAGAGTGGATCAGTGAGAGAGAGTGGATCAGAGGGAGAGAGTGGATCAGTGAGAGAGTGTGGATCAGTGAGAGAGAGTGGATCAGAGAGAGAGTGGATCAGTGAGAGAGAGTGGATCAGTGAGAGAGTGGATCAGAAAGAGAGGATAGGAGAGGTGGATCAGAGGGAGAGTGGATCAGAGAGAATCAGAGAGAGTGGATCAGAGAGAGAGTGGATCAGTGAGTGAGAGTGGATCAGAGAGAGAGAGTGGATCAGATAGAGAGAGAGTGGATCAGTGAGAAAGAGTGGATCAGTGAGAGAGAGTGGATCAGTGAGAGAGAGTGGATAAGTGAGAGAGAGTGGATCACTGAGAGAGTGGATCAGTGAGAAAAAGTGGATCAGTGAGAGAGAGTGGATCAGAGAGAGAGTGGATCAGTGAGAGAGTGGATCAGTGAGAGAGAGTGGATCAGAGAGAGAGAGTGGATCAGTGAGAGAGAGTGGATCAGAGAGAGAGAGTGGATCAGTGAGAGAGAGTGGATCAGTGAGAGGGTGGATCAGTGAGATAGAGTAGATCAGTGAGAGAGAGTGAATCAGAGAGAGAGAGTGGATCAGAGAGAGAGAGTGGATCAGTGAGAGAGAGTGGATCAGTGAGAGGGTGGATCAGAGAGAGAGAGTGGATCAGAGAGAGAGAGTGGATCAGTAAGAGAGAGTGTATCAGTGAGAGAGTGGATCAGTGAGAGAGAGTGGATCAGAGAGAGAGAGTGGATCAGAGAGAGAGAGTGGATCAGTGAGAGAGAGAGTGGATCAGTGAGAGGGTGGATCAGAGACAGAGAGTGGATCAGTGAGAGAGAGTGGATCAGTGAGAGGGTGGATCAGTGAGAGAGAGTGGATCAGAGAGAGAGAGTGGATCAGTGAGAGAGAGTGTATCGGTGAGAGAGAGTGGATCAGTGAGAGAGAGTGGATCTGTGAGAGAGAGTGGATTTGTGAGAGAGAGTGGATCAGTGAGAGAGAGTGGATCAGTGAGAGAGTGGATCAGTGAGAGAGAGTGGATCAGAGAGAGAGAGTGGATCAGTGAGAGAGTGAATCAGAAAGAGAGGATTGGAGAGGTGGATCAGAGGGAGAGTGGATCAGAGAGAATCAGTGAGAGTGGATCAGTGAGAGAGAGTGGATCAGAGAGAGAGAGTTGATCAGAGAGAGAGTGTGGATCAGAGAGAGAGAGTGGATCAGTGAGAGAGAGTGGATCAGAGAGAGAGTGGATCAGTGAGAAAAAGTGGATCAGTGAGAGAGAGTGGATCAGAGAGAGAGTGGATCAGTGAGAGAGTGGATCAGTGAGAGAGAGTGGATCAGTGAGAGAGATTGGATCAGAGAGAGAGAGAGTGGATCAGTGAGAGAGTGTGGATCAGTGAGGGAGAGTGGATCAGAGAGAGAGTGGATCAGTGAGAGAGAGTGGATCAGTGAGAGAGTGGATCAGAAAGAGAGGATAGGAGAGGTGGATCAGAGGGAGAGTGGATCAGAGAGAATCAGAGAGAGTGGATCAGAGAGAGAGTGGATCAGTGAGTGAGAGTGGATCAGAGAGAGAGAGTGGATCAGATAGAGAGAGAGTGGATCAGTGAGAAAGAGTGGATCAGTGAGAGAGAGTGGATCAGTGAGAGAGAGTGGATCAGTGAGAGAGAGTGGATCACTGAGAGAGTGGATCAGTGAGAAAAAGTGGATCAGTGAGAGAGAGTGGATCAGAGAGAGAGTGGATCAGTGAGAGAGTGGATCAGTGAGAGAGAGTGGATCAGAGAGAGAGAGTGGATCAGTGAGAGAGAGTGGATCAGAGAGAGAGAGTGGATCAGTGAGAGGGTGGATCAGTGAGATAGAGTAGATCAGTGAGAGAGAGTGAATCAGAGAGAGAGAGTGGATCAGAGAGAGAGAGTGGATCAGTGAGAGAGAGTGGATCAGTGAGAGGGTGGATCAGAGAGAGAGAGTGGATCAGAGAGAGAGAGTGGATCAGTGAGAGAGAGTGTATCAGTGAGAGAGTGGATCAGTGAGAGAGAGTGGATCAGAGAGAGAAAGTGGATCAGTGAGAGAGAGTGGATCAGAGAGAGAGAGTGGATCAGTGAGAGAGAGTGGATCAGTGAGAGGGTGGATCAGAGAGAGAGAGTGGATCAGTGAGAGAGAGTGGATCAGAGAGAGAGAGTGGATCAGTGAGAGGGTGGATCAGTGAGAGAGAGTGGATCAGTGAGAGAGAGTGGATCAGTGAGAGAGAGTGGATCAGAGAGAGAGAGTGGATCAGTGAGAGAGAGTGGATCAGAGAGAGAGAGTGGATCAGTGAGAGAGTGGATCAGAGAGAGAGAATGGATCATAGAGAGAGTGGATCAGTGAGAGAGTGTGGATCAGTGAGAGAGAGTGGATCAGTGAGAGAGTGTGGATCAGAGAGAGAGTGTATCAGAGAGAGAGAGTGGATCAGTGAGAGAGAGTGGATCAGTGAGAGAGAGTGGATCAGAGAGAGAGTGGATCAGTGAGAGAGTGGATCAGTGAGAGAGAGTGGATCAGTGAGAGAGAGTGGATCAGAGAGAGAGAGTGGAGCAGTGAGAGAGTGGATCAGTGAGAGAGAGTGGATCAGAGAGAGATAGTGGATCAGTGAGAGAGTGGATCAGTGATTGAGAGTGGATCAGTGAGAGAGAGTGGATCAGAGAGAGAGAGAGTGGATCAGTGAGAGAGTGGATCAGTGAGAAAGAGTGGATCAGTGAGAGAGAGTGGATCAGAGAGAGAGTGGATCAGTGAGAGAGTGGATCAGTGAGAGAGTGGATCAGTGAGAGAGAGTGGATCGGAGAGAGAGAGTGAATCAGTGAGAGAGAGTGGATCAGTGAGAGAGAGTGGATCAGTGAGAAAGAGTGGATCAGTGAGAGAGTGGATCAGAGAGAGAGAGTGGATCAGTGAGAGAGGGAATCTGTGAGAAAGAGTGGATCAGTGAGAGAGAGTGGATCAGTGAGGGAGAGTGGATCAGAGAGAGAGAGAGTGGATCAGTGAGAGAGTGGATCAGTGAGCAAGATTGGATCAGTGAGAGAGAGTGGATCAGTGAGGGAGAGTGGATCAGAGAGAGAGAGTGGATCAGTGAGAGAGAGTGGATCAGAGAGAGAGTGGATCAGTGAGAGAGAGTGGATCAGTGAGAGAGTGGATCAGTGAGAGAGAGTGGATCAGTGAGAGAGTGTGGATCAGAGAGAGAGAGTGGATCAGTGAGAGCGAGTGGATCAGTGAGAGAGAGTGGATCAGTGAGAGAGTGGATCAGAGAGAGAGTGGATCAGTGAGGGAGAGTGGATCAGTGAGAGAGTGTGGATCAGTGAGAGAGAGTGGATCAGAGAGAGAGAGTGGATCAGTGAGAGAGAGTGGATCAGTGAGAGAGTGGATCAGAAAGAGAGGATAGGAGAGGTGGATCAGAGGGAGAGTGGATCAGAGAGAATCAGAGAGAGTGGATCAGAGAGAGAGTGGATCAGTGAGTGAGAGTGGATCAGAGAGAGAGAGTGGATCAGATAGAGAGAGAGTGGATCAGTGAGAAAGAGTGGATCAGTGAGAGAGAGTGGATCAGTGAGACAGAGTGGATCAGTGAGAGAGAGTGGATCAGAGAGAGAGAGTGGGTCACTGAGAGAGTGGATCAGTGAGAAAAAGTGGATCAGTGAGAGAGAGTGGATCAGAGAGAGAGTGGATCAGTGAGAGAGTGGATCAGTGAGAGAGAGTGGATCAGTGAGAGAGAGTGGATCAGAGAGAGAGAGTGGATCAGTGAGAGACTGTGGATCAGTGAGAGAGAGTGGATCAGAGAGAGAGTGGATCAGTGAGAGAGAGTGGATCAGTGAGAGAGTGGATCAGAAAGAGAGGATAGGAGAGGTGGATCAGAGGGAGAGTGGATCAGAGAGAATCAGAGAGAGTGGATCAGAGAGAGAGTGGATCAGTGAGTGAGAGTGGATCAGAGAGAGAGAGTGGATCAGATAGAGAGAGAGTGGATCAGTGAGAAAGAGTGGATCAGTGAGAGATAGTGGATCAGTGAGAGAGAGTGGATAAGTGAGAGAGAGTGGATCACTGAGAGAGTGGATCAGTGAGAAAAAGTGGATCAGTGAGAGAGAGTGGATCAGAGAGAGAGTGGATCAGTGAGAGAGTGGATCAGTGAGAGAGAGTGGATCAGAGAGAGAGAGTGGATCAGTGAGAGAGAGTGGATCAGAGAGAGAGAGTGGATCAGTGAGAGAGAGTGGATCAGTGAGAGGGTGGATCAGTGAGATAGAGTAGATCAGTGAGAGAGAGTGAATCAGAGAGAGAGAGTGGATCAGAGAGAGAGAGTGGATCAGTGAGAGAGAGTGGATCAGTGAGAGGGTGGATCAGAGAGAGAGAGTGGATCAGAGAGAGAGAGTGGATCAGTAAGAGAGAGTGTATCAGTGAGAGAGTGGATCAGTGAGAGAGAGTGGATCAGAGAGAGAGAGTGGATCAGAGAGAGAGAGTGGATCAGTGAGAGAGAGTGGATCAGTGAGAGGATGGATCAGAGAGAGAGAGTGGATCAGTGAGAGAGAGTGGATCAGTGAGAGGGTGGATCAGTGAGAGAGAGTGGATCAGAGAGAGAGAGTGGATCAGTGAGAGAGAGTGCATCGGTGAGAGAGAGTGGATCAGTGAGAGAGAGTGGATCTGTGAGAGAGAGTGGATTTGTGAGAGAGAGTGGATCAGTGAGAGAGAGTGGATCAGTGAGAGAGTGGATCAGTGAGAGAGAGTGGATCAGAGAGAGAGAGTGGATCAGTGAGAGAGTGAATCAGAAAGAGAGGATTGGAGAGGTGGATCAGAGGGAGAGTGGATCAGAGAGAATCAGTGAGAGTGGATCAGTGAGAGAGAGTGGATCAGAGAGAGAGAGTTGATCAGAGAGAGAGTGTGGATCAGAGAGAGAGAGTGGATCAGTGAGAGAGAGTGGATCAGAGAGAGAGTGGATCAGTGAGAAAAAGTGGATCAGTGAGAGAGAGTGGATCAGAGAGAGAGTGGATCAGTGAGAGAGTGGATCAGTGAGAGAGAGTGGATCAGTGAGAGAGAGTGGATCAGAGAGAGAGAGTGGATCAGTGAGAGAGTGTGGATCAGTGAGGGAGAGTGGATCAGAGAGAGAGTGGATCAGTGAGAGAGAGTGGATCAGTGAGAGAGTGGATCAGAAAGAGAGGATAGGAGAGGTGGATCAGAGGGAGAGTGGATCAGAGAGAATCAGAGAGAGTGGATCAGAGAGAGAGTGGATCAGTGAGTGAGAGTGGATCAGAGAGAGAGAGTGGATCAGATAGAGAGAGAGTGGATCAGTGAGAGAGAGTGGATCAGTGAGAGAGAGTGGATCAGTGAGAGAGAGTGGATCACTGAGAGAGTGGATCAGTGAGAAAAAGTGGATCAGTGAGAGAGAGTGGATCAGAGAGAGAGTGGATCAGTGAGAGAGTGGATCAGTGAGAGAGAGTGGATCAGAGAGAGAGAGTGGATCAGTGAGAGAGAGTGGATCAGAGAGAGAGAGTGGATCAGTGAGAGAGAGTGGATCAGTGAGAGGGTGGATCAGTGAGATAGAGTAGATCAGTGAGAGAGAGTGAATCAGAGAGAGAGAGTGGATCAGAGAGAGAGAGTGGATCAGAGAGAGAGAGTGGATCAGTGAGAGAGAGTGTATCAGTGAGAGAGTGGATCAGTGAGAGAGAGTGGATCAGTGAGAGGGTGGATCAGAGAGAGAGAGTGGATCAGTGAGAGAGAGTGGATCAGAGAGAGAGAGTGGATCAGTGAGAGGGTGGATCAGTGAGAGAGAGTGGATCAGAGAGAGAGAGTGGATCAGTGAGAGGGTGGATCAGTGAGAGAGAGTGGATCAGTGAGAGAGAGTGGATCAGTGAGAGAGAGTGGATCTGTGAGAGAGAGTGGATTTGTGAGAGAGAGTGGATCAGTGAGAGAGAGTGGATCAGTGAGAGAGTGGATCAGTGAGAGAGAGTGGATCAGAGAGAGAGAGTGGATCAGTGAGAGAGTGAATCAGAAAGAGAGGATTGGAGAGGTGGATCAGAGGGAGAGTGGATCAGAGAGAATCAGTGAGAAAGAGTGGATCAGAGAGAGAGTGGATCAGAGAGAGAGAGTGGATCAGAGAGAGAGTGTGGATCAGAGAGAGAGAGTGGATCAGTGAGAGAGAGTGGATCAGAGAGAGAGTGTGGATCAGAGAGAGAGAGTGGATCAGAGAGAGAGTGTGGATCAGAGAGAGAGAGTGGATCAGAGAGAGAGTGGATCAGAGAGAGAGTGGATCAGAGAGAGAGTGTGGATCAGAGAGAGAGTGTGGATCAGAGGATCAGAGAGACTGAATCAGAGAAAGAGAGTGGATCAGAGAGAGAGTGGATGTGAGAGAGAGGATCAGAGAGAGATTGAGTGGATCAGAGTAAGAGAGTTGGAATGGATCAGAGAGGTTCAGAGAGAAAGAGAGCAAAATAGAGGGGGAGAGAATCCGAGAGATCGAGAGTGGAACAGAGAGAGAGTGGATCAGTGAGAGAGTGGATCAGAGAGAGAGAGTGGATCAGAGAGAGAGTGGATCAGTGAGAGAGAGTGGATCAGTGAGAGAGAGTGGATCAGGGAGAGAGAGTGGATCAGAGAGAGAGAGTGGATCAGTGAGAGAGAGTGGATCAGTGAGAGAGAGTGGATCAGAGAGAGAGTGGATCAGTGAGAAAGAGTTGATCAGTGAGAGAGAGTGGATCAGTGAGAGAGTGGATCAGTGAGAGAGAGTGGATCAGTGAGAGAGAGTGGATCAGAGAGAGAGAGTGGATCAGTGAAGAGTGGATCAGTGAGAAAGAGTGGATCAGTGAGAGAGAGTGGATCAGTGAGAGAGAGTGGATCAGAGAGAGAGAGAGTGGATCAGTGAGAGAGTGGATCAGTGAGAGAGAGTGGATCAGAGAGAGAGAGTGGATCAGTGAGAGAGTGGATCAGTGAGAGAGAGTGGATCAGTGAGAGAGAGTGGATCAGAGAGAGAGAGTGGATCAGTGAGAGAGTGGATCAGTGAGAGAGAGTGGATCAGTGAGAGAGTGGATCAGTGAGAGAGAGTGGATCAGTGAGAGAGAGTGGATCAGTGAGAGGGTGGATCAGAGAGAGAGTGGATCAGTGAGAGTGTGGATCAGAGAGAGAGAATGGATCAGAGAGAGATTGGATCAGTGAGAGAGTGTGGATCAGTGAGAGAGAGTGGATCAGTGAGAGAGTGTGGATCAGTGAGATAGAGTGGATCAGTGAGAGAGAGTGGATCAGTGAGAAAGAGTGGATCAGTGAGAGAGAGTGGATCAGAGAGAGAGAGTGGATCAGAGAGAGAGTGGATCAGTGAGAGAGTGTGGATCAGTGAGAGAGAGTGGATCAGAGAGAGAGAGTGGATCAGTGAGAGAGAGTGGATCAGTGAGAGAGAGTGGATCAGTGAGAAAGAGTGGATCAGTGAGAGAGAGTGGATCAGAGAGAGAGAGTGGATCAGTGAGAGAGAGTGGATCAGAGAGAGAGAGTGGATCAGTGAGAGAGTGGATCAGTGAGAGAGAGTGGATCAGTGAGAGAGTGGATCAGTGAGAGAGAGTGGATCAGTGAGAGAGAGTGGATCAGAGAGAGAGAGTGGATCAGTGAGAGAGTGGATCAGTGAGAGAGAGTGGATCAGTGAGAGAGAGTGGATCAGAGAGAGAGAGTGGATCAGTGAGAGAGTGGATCAGTGAGAGAGTGGATCAGTGAGAGAGAGTGGATCAGTGAGAGAGTGGATCAGTGAGAGGGTGGATCAGAGAGAGAGTGGATCAGTGAGAGAGAGTGGATCAGTGAGAGGGTGGATCAGTGAGAGAGAGTGGATCAGTGAGAGAGAGTGGATCGGTGAGAGAGTGTGGATCAGAGAGAGAGAGTGGATCAGTGAGAGTGAGTTGATCTGTGAGAGAGAGTGGATCAGTGAGAGAGAGTGGATCAGTGAGAGAGTGGATCAGTGAGAGAGTGGATCAGTGAGAGGGAGTGGTTCAGTGAGAGAGAGTGGATCAGTGAGAGAGAGTGGATCAGTGAGAGAGAGTGCATCAGAGAGAGAGTGGATCAGTGAGAGAGAGTGGATCAGAGAGAGAGAGTGGATCAGTGAGAGTGTGGATCAGAGAGAGAGAATGGATCAGAGAGAGATTGGATCAGTGAGAGAGTGTGGATCAGTGAGAGAGAGTGGATCAGTGAGAGAGTGTGGATCAGTGAGATAGAGTGGATCAGTGAGAGAGAGTGGATCAGTGAGAGAGAGTGGATCAGAGAGAGAGAGTGGATCAGTGAGAGAGTGGATCAGTGAGAAAGAGTGGATCAGTGAGAGAGAGTGGATCAGAGAGAGAGAGTGGATCAGAGAGAGAGTGGATCAGTGAGAGAGTGTGGATCAGTGATAGAGAGTGGATCAGAGAGAGAGAGTGGATCAGTGAGAGAGAGTGGATCAGTGAGAGAGAGTGGATCAGTGAGAAAGAGTGGATCAGTGAGAGAGAGTGGATCAGAGAGAGAGAGTGGATCAGTGAGAGAGTGGATCAGTGAGAAAGAGTGGATCAGTGAGGGAGAGTGGATCAGAGAGAGAGAGTGGATCAGTGAGAGAGTGGATCAGTGAGAAAGAGTGGATCATTGAGAGAGAGTGGATCAGTGAGGGAGAGTGGATCAGAGAGAGAGAGTGGATCAGTGAGAGAGAGTGGATCAGAGAGAGAGAGTGGATCAGTGAGAGAGAGTGGATCAGTGAGAGTGTGGATCAGTGAGAGAGAGTGGATCAGTGAGAGAGAGTGGATCAGAGAGAGAGAGTGGATCAGTGAGAGAGAGGGGATCAGTGAGAGGGTGGATCATTGAGAGAGAGTGGATCAGTGAGAGAGAGTCGATCAGAGAGAGAGTGTGGATCAGAGAGAGAGAGTGGATCAGTGAGAGCGAGTGGATCAGTGAGAGAGAGTGGATCAGAGAGAGAGAGAGTGGATCAGTGAGAGGGTGGATCAGTGAGAGAGAGTGGATCAGAGAGAGAGAGTGGATCAGTGAGAGAGAGTGTATCAGTGAGAGAGAGTGGATCAGTGAGAGAGTGTGGATCTGTGAGAGAGAGTGGATGTGTGAGAGAGAGTGGATCAGTGAGAGAGAGTGGATCAGTGAGAGAGTGGATCAGAGAGAGAGTGGATCAGTGAGAGAGTGGATCAGAAAGAGAGGATAGGAGAGGTGGATCATAGGGAGAGTGGATCAGAGTGAATCAAAGAGAGTGGATCAGAGAGAGAGTGGATCGGTGAGTGAGAGTGGATTAGAGAGAGAGAGTGGATCAGAGAGAGAGAGAGTGGATCAGTGAGAGAGAGTGGATCAGTGAGAGAGAGTGGATCAGTGAGAGAGAGTGGATCAGAGAGAGAGAGTGGATCCGTGAGAGAGTGGATCAGTGAGAAAAAGTGGATCAGTGAGAGAGAGTGGATCAGAGAGAGAGTGGTTCAGTGAGAGAGTGGATCAGTGAGAGAGAGTGGATCAGAGAGAGAGAGTGGATCAGTGAGAGAGAGTGGATCAGTGTGAGAGAGTGGATCAGAGAGAGAGAGTGGATCACTGAGAGAGTGGATCAGTGAGAAAAAGTGGATCAGTGAGAGAGAGTGGATCAGAGAGAGAGTGGATCAGTGAGAGAGTGGATCAGTGAGAGAGTGGATCAGTGAGAGAGAGTGGATCAGAGAGAGAGAGTGGATCAGTGAGAGAGAGTGGATCAGAGAGAGAGAGTGGATCAGTGAGAGAGAGTGGATCAGTGAGAGGGTGAATCAGAGAGAGAGAGTGGATCAGAGAGAGAGAGTGGATCAGTGAGAGAGAGTGTATCAGTGAGAGAGTGGATCAGTGAGAGAGAGTGGATCAGAGAGAGAGAGTGGATCAGTGAGAGGGTGGATCAGTGAGAGAGAGTGGATCAGTGAGAGAGAGTGGATCAGAGAGACAGAGTGGATCAGTGAGAGAGAGTGGATCAGTGAGAGGGTGGATCAGAGAGAGAGAGTGGATCAGTGAGAGAGAGTGTATCAGTGAGAGAGAGTGGATCAGTGAGAGAGAGTGGATCTGTGAGAGAGAGTGGATTTGTGAGAGAGAGTGGATCAGTGAGAGAGAGTGGATCAGTGAGAGAGTGGATCAGTGAGAGAGAGTGGATCAGAGAGAGAGAGTGGATCAGTGAGAGAGTGGATCAGAAAGAGAGGATTGGAGAGGTGGATCAGAGGGAGAGTGGATCAGAGAGAATCAGAGAGAGTGGATCAGAGTGAGAGTGGATCAGTGAGAGAGAGTGGATCAGTGAGAGAGTGTGGATCAGTGAGAGAGAGTGGATCAGAGAGAGGGAGTGGATCAGTGAGAGAGAGTGGATCAGTGAGAGAGAGTGGATCAGTGAGAGAGAGTGGATCAGTGAGAGAGTGGATCAGAAAGATAGGATAGGAGAGGTGGATCAGAGGGAGAGTGGATCAGAGAGAATTTGAGAGAGTGGATCAGAGAAAGAGTGGATCAGTGAGTGAGAGTGGATCAGAGAGAGAGAGTGGATTAGAGAGAGAGAGTGGATCAGTGAGAGAGAGTGGATCAGTGAGAGAGAGTGGATCAGTGAGAGAGAGTGGATCAGTGAGAGAGAGTGGATCAGAGAGAGAGAGTGGATAAGTGAGAGAGATTGGATCAGTGAGAGAGAGTGGATCAGTGAGAAAGAGTGGATCAGTGAGAGAGAGTGGATCAGTGAGAGAGAATGCATCAGAGAGAGAGTGGATCAGTGAGAGAGAGTGGATCAGTGAGAGAGAGTGGATCAGTGAGAGAGAGTGGATCAGTGAGAGGGTGGATCAGAGAGAGAGTGGATCAGTGAGAGAGAGTGGATCAGTGAGAGGGTGGATCAGTGAGAGAGTGTGGATCAGAGAGAGGGAGTGGATCAGTGAGAGAGTGGATCAGTGAGAGAGTGGATCAGTGGGAGGGAGTGGATCAGTGAGAGAGAGTGGATCAGTGAGAGAGAGTGGATCAGTGAGAGAGAGTGCATCAGAGAGAGAGTGGATCAGTGAGAGAGAGTGGATCAGAGAGAGAGAGTGGATCAGTGAGAGTGTGGATCGGAGAGAGAGAATGGATCAGAGAGAGATTGGATTAGTGAGAGAGTGTGGATCAGTGAGAGAGAGTGGATCAGTGAGAGAGTGTGGAACAGAGAGACAGAGTGGATCAGTGAGAGAGAGTGGATCAGTGAGAGAGAGTGGATCAGTGAGAGAGAGTGGATCAGAGAGAGAGTGGATCAGTGAGAGAGAGTGGATCAGTGAGAGAGAGTGGGTCAGAGAGAGAGTGAGGATCAGAGAGAGAGAGTGGATCAGAGAGAGAGTGTGGATCAGAGAGAGAGTGTGGATCAGAGAGAGAGTGGATCAGAGAGAGAGTGGATCAGAGAGAGAGTGTGGATCAGAGAGAGAGTGTGGATCAGAGAGAGAGTGGATCAGAGAGAGAGTGGATCAGTGAGAGAGTGGATCAGTGAGAGAGAGTGGATCAGAGAGAGAGAGTGGATCAGTGAGAGAGAGTGGATCAGTGTGAGAGAGTGGATCAGAGAGAGAGAGTGGATCACTGAGAGAGTGGATCAGTGAGAAAAAGTGGATCAGTGAGAGAGAGTGGATCAGAGAGAGAGTGGATCAGTGAGAGAGTGGATCAGTGAGAGAGAGTGGATCAGTGAGAGAGAGTGGATCAGAGAGAGAGAGTGGATCAGTGAGAGAGAGTGGATCAGAGAGAGAGAGTGGATCAGTGAGAGAGAGTGGATCAGTGAGAGGGTGAATCAGAGAGAGAGAGTGGATCAGAGAGAGAGAGTGGATCAGTGAGAGAGAGTGTATCAGTGAGAGAGTGGATCAGTGAGAGAGAGTGGATCAGAGAGAGAGAGTGGATCAGTGAGAGGGTGGATCAGTGAGAGAGAGTGGATCAGTGAGAGAGAGTGGATCAGAGAGACAGAGTGGATCAGTGAGAGAGAGTGGATCAGTGAGAGGGTGGATCAGAGAGAGAGAGTGGATCAGTGAGAGAGAGTGTATCAGTGAGAGAGAGTGGATCAGTGAGAGAGAGTGGATCTGTGAGAGAGAGTGGATTTGTGAGAGAGAGTGGATCAGTGAGAGAGAGTGGATCAGTGAGAGAGTGGATCAGTGAGAGAGAGTGGATCAGAGAGAGAGAGTGGATCAGTGAGAGAGTGGATCAGAAAGAGAGGATTGGAGAGGTGGATCAGAGGGAGAGTGGATCAGAGAGAATCAGAGAGAGTGGATCAGAGTGAGAGTGGATCAGTGAGAGAGAGTGGATCAGTGAGAGAGTGTGGATCAGTGAGAGAGAGTGGATCAGAGAGAGGGAGTGGATCAGTGAGAGAGAGTGGATCAGTGAGAGAGAGTGGATCAGTGAGAGAGAGTGGATCAGTGAGAGAGTGGATCAGAAAGATAGGATAGGAGAGGTGGATCAGAGGGAGAGTGGATCAGAGAGAATTTGAGAGAGTGGATCAGAGAAAGAGTGGATCAGTGAGTGAGAGTGGATCAGAGAGAGAGAGTGGATTAGAGAGAGAGAGTGGATCAGTGAGAGAGAGTGGATCAGTGAGAGAGAGTGGATCAGTGAGAGAGAGTGGATCAGTGAGAGAGAGTGGATCAGAGAGAGAGAGTGGATAAGTGAGAGAGATTGGATCAGTGAGAGAGAGTGGATCAGTGAGAAAGAGTGGATCAGTGAGAGAGAGTGGATCAGTGAGAGAGAATGCATCAGAGAGAGAGTGGATCAGTGAGAGAGAGTGGATCAGTGAGAGAGAGTGGATCAGTGAGAGAGAGTGGATCAGTGAGAGGGTGGATCAGAGAGAGAGTGGATCAGTGAGAGAGAGTGGATCAGTGAGAGGGTGGATCAGTGAGAGAGTGTGGATCAGAGAGAGGGAGTGGATCAGTGAGAGAGTGGATCAGTGAGAGAGTGGATCAGTGGGAGGGAGTGGATCAGTGAGAGAGAGTGGATCAGTGAGAGAGAGTGGATCAGTGAGAGAGAGTGCATCAGAGAGAGAGTGGATCAGTGAGAGAGAGTGGATCAGAGAGAGAGAGTGGATCAGTGAGAGTGTGGATCGGAGAGAGAGAATGGATCAGAGAGAGATTGGATCAGTGAGAGAGTGTGGATCAGTGAGAGAGAGTGGATCAGTGAGAGAGTGTGGAACAGAGAGACAGAGTGGATCAGTGAGAGAGAGTGGATCAGTGAGAGAGAGTGGATCAGTGAGAGAGAGTGGATCAGAGAGAGAGTGGATCAGTGAGAGAGAGTGGATCAGTGAGAGAGAGTGGGTCAGAGAGAGAGTGAGGATCAGAGAGAGAGAGTGGATCAGAGAGAGAGTGTGGATCAGAGAGAGAGTGTGGATCAGAGAGAGAGTGGATCAGAGAGAGAGTGGATCAGAGAGAGAGTGTGGATCAGAGAGAGAGTGTGGATCAGAGAGAGAGTGGATCAGAGAGAGAGTGGATCAGACAGAGAGTGTGGATCAGAGGATCAGAGAGACTGAATCAGAGAAAGAGAGTGGATCAGAGAGAGAGAGTGGATCTGAGAGAGAGGATCAGAGAGAGATTGAGTGGATCAGAGAAAGAGAGTTGGAATGGATCAGAGAGGTTCAGAGAGAAAGAGAGCAAAATAGAGGGGGAGAGAATCCGAGAGATCGAGAGTGGATCAGAGAGAGAGTGGATCAGTGAGAGAGTGGATCAGAGAGAGAGAGTGGATCAGAGAGAGAGTGGATCAGTGAGAGAGTGTGGATCAGTGAGAGAGAGTGGATCAGGGAGAGAGAGTGGATCAGAGAGAGAGAGTGGATCAGTGAGAGAGAGTGGATCAGTGAGAGAGAGTGGATCAGAGAGAGAGAGTGGATCAGTGAGAGAGTGGATCAGTGAGAGAGTGGATCAGTGAGAGGGAGTGGATCAGTGACAGAGAGTGGATCAGTGAGAGAGAGTGGATCAGTGTGAGAGAGTGGATCAGTGAGAGAGAGTGGATCAGAGAGAGAGTGGATCAGTGAGAGAGTGGATCAGAGAGAGAGAGTGGATCAGTGAGAGAGAGTTGATCAGTGAGAGAGAGTGGATCAGTGAGAGAGTGGATCAGTGAGAGAGAGTGGATCAGTGAGAGAGAGTGGATCAGAGAGAGAGAGTGGATCAGTGAGAGAGTGGATCAGTGAGAAAGAGTGGATCAGTGAAAGAGAGTGGATCAGTGAGAGATTGGATCAGAGAGAGAGAGAGTGGATCAGTGAGAGAGTGGATCAGTGAGAGAGAGTGGATCAGAGAGAGAGAGTGGATCAGTGAGAGAGTGGATCAGTGAGAGAGAGTGGATCAGTGAGAGAGAGTGGATCAGAGAGAGAGAGTGGATCAGTGAGAGAGTGGATCAGTGAGAGAGAGTGGATCAGTGAGAGAGTGGATCAGTGAGAGAGAGTGGATCAGTGAGAGAGGGTGGATCAGTGAGAGGGTGGATCAGAGAGAGAGTGGATCAGTGAGAGAGAGTGGATCAGTGAGAGGGTGGATCAGTGAGAGAGAGTGGATCAGTGAGAGAGAGTGGATCAGTGAGAGAGTGTGGATCAGAGAGAGAGAGTGGATCAGTGAGAGTGAGTTGATCTGTGAGAGAGAGTGGATCAGTGAGAGAGAGTGGATCAGTGAGAGAGTGGATCAGTGAGAGAGTGGATCAGTGAGAGGGAGTGGATCAGTGAGAGAGATTGGTCAGTGAGAGAGAGTGCATCAGAGAGAGAGTGGATCAGTGAGAGAGAGTGGATCAGAGAGAGAGAGTGGATCAGTGAGAGTGTGGATCGGAGAGAGAGAATGGATCAGAGAGAGATTGGAACAGTGAGAGAGTGTGGATCAGTGAGAGAGAGTGGATCAGTGAGAGAGTGTGGAACAGAGAGAGAGTGGATCAGTGAGAGAGTGTGGATCAGTGAGAGAGAGTGGATCAGGGAGAGAGAGTGGATCAGAGAGAGAGAGTGGATCAGTGAGAGAGAGTGGATCAGTGAGAGAGAGTGGATCAGAGAGAGAGAGTGGATCAGTGAGAGAGTGGATCAGTGAGAGAGTGGATCAGTGAGAGGGAGTGGATCAGTGACAGAGAGTGGATCAGTGAGAGAGAGTGGATCAGTGTGAGAGAGTGGATCAGTGAGAGAGAGTGGATCAGAGAGAGAGTGGATCAGTGAGAGAGTGGATCAGAGAGAGAGAGTGGATCAGTGAGAGAGAGTTGATCAGTGAGAGAGAGTGGATCAGTGAGAGAGTGGATCAGTGAGAGAGAGTGGATCAGTGAGAGAGAGTGGATCAGAGAGAGAGAGTGGATCAGTGAGAGAGTGGATCAGTGAGAAAGAGTGGATCAGTGAAAGAGAGTGGATCAGTGAGAGATTGGATCAGAGAGAGAGAGAGTGGATCAGTGAGAGAGTGGATCAGTGAGAGAGAGTGGATCAGAGAGAGAGAGTGGATCAGTGAGAGAGTGGATCAGTGAGAGAGAGTGGATCAGTGAGAGAGAGTGGATCAGAGAGAGAGAGTGGATCAGTGAGAGAGTGGATCAGTGAGAGAGAGTGGATCAGTGAGAGAGTGGATCAGTGAGAGAGAGTGGATCAGTGAGAGAGGGTGGATCAGTGAGAGGGTGGATCAGAGAGAGAGTGGATCAGTGAGAGAGAGTGGATCAGTGAGAGGGTGGATCAGTGAGAGAGAGTGGATCAGTGAGAGAGAGTGGATCAGTGAGAGAGTGTGGATCAGAGAGAGAGAGTGGATCAGTGAGAGTGAGTTGATCTGTGAGAGAGAGTGGATCAGTGAGAGAGAGTGGATCAGTGAGAGAGTGGATCAGTGAGAGAGTGGATCAGTGAGAGGGAGTGGATCAGTGAGAGAGATTGGTCAGTGAGAGAGAGTGCATCAGAGAGAGAGTGGATCAGTGAGAGAGAGTGGATCAGAGAGAGAGAGTGGATCAGTGAGAGTGTGGATCGGAGAGAGAGAATGGATCAGAGAGAGATTGGAACAGTGAGAGAGTGTGGATCAGTGAGAGAGAGTGGATCAGTGAGAGAGTGTGGAACAGAGAGAGAGAGTGGATCAGTAAGAGAGAGTGGATCAGTGAGAGAGAGTGGATCAGAGAGAGAGTGGATCAGTGAGAGAGAGTGGATCAGTGAGAGAGAGTGGGTCAGAGAGAGAGTGTGGATCAGAGAGAGAGAGTGGATCAGAGAGAGAGTGTGGATCAGAGAGAGAGTGTGGATCAGAGAGAGAGTGGATCAGAGAGAGAGTGGATCAGAGAGAGAGTGTGGATCAGAGAGAGAGTATGGATCAGAGAGAGAGTGGATCAGAGAGAGAGTGGATCAGACAGAGAGTGTGGATCAGAGGATCAGAGAGACTGAATCAGAGAAAGAGAGTGGATCAGAGAGAGAGAGTGGATCTGAGAGAGAGGATCAGAGAGAGATTGAGTGGATCAGAGAAAGAGAGTTGGAATGGATCAGAGAGGTTCAGAGAGAAAGAGAGCAAAATAGAGGGGGAGAGAATCCGAGAGATCGAGAGTGGATCAGAGAGAGAGTGGATCAGGGAGAGAGTGGATCAGAGAGAGAGAGTGGATCAGAGAGAGAGAGTGGATCAGTGAGAGAGAGTGGATCAGGGAGAGAGAGTGGATCAGAGAGAGAGAGTGGATCAGTGAGAGAGAGTGGATCAGTGAGAGAGAGTGGATCAGAGAGAGAGTGGATCAGTGAGAGGGAGTGGATCAGTGAGAGAGAGTGGATCAGTGAGAGAGAGTGGATCAGTGAGAGAGAGTGCATCAGAGAGAGAGTGGATCAGTGAGAGAGAGTGGATCAGAGAGAGAGAGTGGTTAAGTGAGAGTGTGGATCAGAGAGAGAGAATGGATCAGAGAGAGATTGGATCAGTGAGAGATAGTGGATCAGTGAGAGAGTGTGGATCAGTGAGAGAGGGTGGATCAGTGAGAGAGAGTGGATCAGTGACAGAGAGTGGATCAGAGAGAGAGTGGATCAGTGAGAGAGAGTGGATCAGAGAGAGAGAGAGTGGATCAGAGTGAGAGAGAGTGGATCAGTGAGAAAGAGTCGATCAGTGAGATAGAGTGGATCAGTGAGAGAGAGTGGATCAGTGAGAGAGAGTGGATCAGAGAGAGAGAGAGTGGATCAGTGAGAAAGAGTGGATCAGTAAGAGAGAGTGGATCAGTGAGAGAGAGTGGATCAGAGAGAGAGAGAGTGGATCAGTGAGAAAGAGTGGATCAGGAAGAGAGAGTGGATCAGAGAGAGAGAGTGGATCAGAGAGAGAGTGGATCAGTGAGAGAGTGTGGATCAGTGAGAGAGAGTGGATCAGAGAGAGAGAGTGGATCAGTGAGAGAGAGTGGATCATTGAGAAAGAGTGGATCAGTGAGAGAGAGTGGATCAGAGAGAGAGAGTGGATCAGTGAGAGAGTGCATCAGTGAGAAAGAGTGGATCAGTGAGGGAGAGTGGATCAGTGAGGGAGAGTGGATCAGAGAGAGAGAGTGGATCAGTGAGAGAGTGGATCAGTGAGAAAGAGTGGATCAGTGAGAGAGAGTGGATCAGTGAGGGAGAGTGGATCAGAGAGAGAGAGTGGATCAGTGAGAGAGAGTGGATCAGAGAGAGAGAGTGGATCAGTGAGAGAGAGTGGATCAGTGAGAATGTGGATCAGTGAGAGAGAGTGGATCAGTGAGAGAGAGTGGATCAGAGAGAGAGAGTGGATCAGTGAGAGAGAGGGGATCAGTGAGAGGGTGGATCAGTGAGAGTGAGTGGATCAGTGAGAGAGAGTCGATCAGAGAGAGAGAGTGGATCAGAGAGAGAGAGTGGATCAGTGTGAGAGAGTGGATCAGTGAGAGGATGGATCAGTGAGAGAGAGTGGATCAGTGAGAGGGTGGATCAGTGAGAGAGAGTGGATCAGAGAGAAAGAGTGGATCAGTGAGAGAGTGGATCAGTGAGAGAGAGTGGATCAGAGAGAGAGAGTGGATCAGTGAGAGAGAGTGGATCAGTCAGAGAGTGGATCAGAGAGAGAGTGGATCAGTGAGAGAGAGTGGATCAGTGAGAGAGTGGATCAGTGAGAGAGTGGATCAGTGAGAGAGAGTGGATCAGTGAGAGAGAGTGGATCAGTGAGAGAGTGGATCAGAAAGACAGGATAGGAGAGGTGGATCAGAGGGAGAGTGGATCAGAGTGAATCAGAGAGAGTGGATCAGAGAGAGAGTGGATCAGTGAGTGAGAGTGGATCAGAGAGAGAGAGTGGATCAGAGAGAGAGAGTGGATCAGTGAGAGAGAGTGGATCAGTGAGAGAGAGTGGATCAGAGAGAGAGAGTGGAACCGTGAGAGAGTGGATCAGTGAGAAAAAGTGGATCAGTGAGAGAGAGTGGATCAGAGAGAGAGTGGATCAGTGAGAGAGTGGATCAGTGAGTGAGAGTGGATCAGTGAGAGAGTGTGGATCAGTGAGAGAGAGTGGATCAGTGAGAGAGCGTGGATCAGTGAGAGAGTGGATCAGAAAGAGAGGATCGGAGAGCTGGATCAGAGGGAGAGTGGATCAGAGAGAATCAGAGAGAGTGGATCAGAGAGAGAGTGGATCAGTGAGTGAGAGTGGATCAGTGAGAGAGTGTGGATCAGTGAGAGAGAGTGGATCAGTGAGAGAGTGGATCAGAAAGAGAGGATAGGAGAGGTTGATCAGAGGGAGAGTGGATCAGAGAGAGTGGATCAGAGAGAGAGTGGATCAGAGAGAATCAGAGAGAGTGGATCAGGGAGAGTTGGGATCAGTGAGAGAGTGGATCAGAGAGAGTGAACAAGAGGGTGTGGATCAGAGAGAGAGAGGATTAGAAAGAGAGGATAGGAGAGGTGGATCAGAGGGAGAGTGGATCAGAGAGAGTGGATCAGAGAGAGAGTGGATCAGAGAGAATCAGAGAGAGTGGATCAGAGAGAGAGTGGATCAGTGTGAGAGAGTGGATCAGTGAGAGAGAGTGGATCAGTGAGAGAGAGTGGATCAGTGAGAGAGAGTGGATCAGAGAGAGAGTGGATCAGAGAGAATCAGAGAGAGTGGATCAGAGAGAGAGTGGAGCAGTGAGAGAGAGTGGATCAGTGAGAGAGAGTGGATCAGTGAGAGAGAGTGGATCAGAGGGAGAGTGGATCAGAGAGAGTGGATCAGAGAGAGAGTGGATCAGAGAGAATCAGAGAGAGTGGATCAGAGAGAGTTGGGATCAGTGAGAGAGTGGATCAGAGAGAGTGAACAAGAGGGAGTGGATCAGAGAGAGAGAGGATTAGAAAGAGAGGATAGGAGAGGTGGATCAGAGGGAGAGTGGATCAGAGAGAGTGGATCAGAGAGAGAGTGGATCAGAGAGAATCAGAGAGAGTGGATCAGAGAGAGAGTGGATCAGTGAGAGAGAGAGTGGATCAGTGAGAGAGAGTGGATCAGTGAGAGAGTGTGGATCAGTGAGAGAGAGTGGATCAGAGAGAGAGAGTGGATCAGTGAGAGAGAGTGGATCAGTGAGAGAGAGTGGATCAGAGAGAATCAGAGAGAGTGGATCAGAGAGAGTTGGGATCAGTGAGAGAGTGGATCAGAAAGAGAGGATAGGAGAGGTTGATCAGAGGGAGAGTGGATCAGAGAGAGTGGATCAGAGAGAGAGTGGATCATTGAGAATCAGAGAGAGTGGATCAGAGAGAGTTGGGATCAGTGAGAGAGTGGATCAGAGAGAGTGAACAAGAGGGAGTGGATCAGAGAGAGAGAGGATTAGAAAGAGAGGATAGGAGAGGTGGATCAGAGGGAGAGTGGATCAGAGAGAGTGGATCACAGAGAGAGTGGATCAGAGAGAATCAGAGAGAGTGGATCAGAGAGAGAGTGGATCAGAAAGAGAGGATAGGAGAGGTGGATCAGAGGGAGAGTGGATCACAGAGAATCAGAGAAAGTGGATCGCAGAGAGCAGGTAAGAGATAAATTTTGAGTGGATCAGAGAGAGAGGTTCAGAGAGAAGGAGAGCAAAATAGAGGGAGAATCCGAGAGATAGAGAGTGGATCAGAGAGAGAGTTGGTAAGAGAGAGTGGATCAGAAAGAGTTGGTAAGAGAGAGAGTTGATCGGAGAGAGAGTGGATCAGAGAGAAAGAGAGTGGATCAGAGAGAGAGAGAGAGTGGATCAGAGAGAAAGAGTTGGTAAGAGAGAAAGAGTGGATCAGAGAGAGAGTGGATCAGAGAGAGAGTGGATCAGAGAGAGAGAGTGGATCAGAGAGAGAGAATCAGGGAGAGAGGGGATCAGGGAGAGTGTATCAGAGAGCGAGCGGATCAGAGGGAGAGAGTGGATCAGAGTCAGTGTGGATCAGTGAGAGAGTGGATCAGAGAGAGAGTGGGAATCTATCAGAGAGACAGGATCAGAGAGAGAGACGATCAAAGAAAGAGTGTGAGTGGATCAGTGAGACAGTGGATCAGAGTGTGGATCAGAGAGAGAGAGTGGATCAGAGAGAGAGTGGATCAGAGAGAGAGTGTGGATCAGAGAGAGAGAGTGGATCAGAGAGAGAGTGTGGATCAGAGAGAGAGTGATCAGAGAGAGAGTGAGGATCAGAGAGAGAGTGGATCAGAGAGAGAGTGTGGATCAGAGAGAGAGTGTGGATCAGAGAGAGAGTGGATCAGAGAGAGAGTGGATCAGAGAGAGAGTGTGGATCAGAGAGAGAGTGGATCAGTGAGAGAGTGGATCAGTGAGAGAGAGTGGATCAGTGAGAGAGAGTGGATCAGTGACAAAGAGTGGATCAGTGAGAGAGAGTGGATCAGTGAGAGAGAGTGGATCAGAGAGAGAGTGGATCAGTGAGAGAGAGTGGATCAGAGAGAGAGAGTGGATCAGTGAGAGAGAGTGGATCAGTGAGAAAGAGTGGATCAGTGAGAGAGTGGATCAGTGAGAGAGAGTGGATCAGTGAGAGAGAGTGGATCAGAGAGAGAGAGTGGATCAGTGAGAGAGTGGATCAGTGAGAGAGAGTGGATCAGTGAGAGAGAGTGGATCAGAGAGAGAGTGGATCAGTGAGAGAGTGGATCAGTGAGAGAGAGTGGATCAGTGAGAGAGAGTGGATCAGAGAGAGAGAGAGGATCAGTGAGAGAGTGGATCAGTGAGAGAGAGTGGATCAGTGAGAGAGTGGATCAGTGAGAGTGGATCAGTGAGATGGTGGATCAGAGAGAGAGTGGATCAGTGAGAGAGAGTGGATCAGTGAGAGGGTGGATCAGTGAGAGAGAGTGGATCAGTGAGAGAGTGTGGATCAGAGAGAGAGTGGATCAGTGAGAGAGAGTGGATCAGTGAGAGAGTGGATCAGTGAGAGAGAGTGGATCAGTGAGAGAGAGTGGATCAGAGAGAGAGTGGATCAGTGAGAGAGAGTGGATCAGAGAGAGAGAGTGGATCAGAGAGAGATAATGGATCAGAGAGAGAGCGGATCAGTGAGAGAGAGTGGATCAGTGAGAGAGTGTGGATCAGAGAGAGAGAGTGGATCAGTGAGAGAGAGTGGATCAGAGAGAGAGAGTGGATCAGAGAGAGAGTGGATCAGTGAGAGAGTGGATCAGTGAGAGAGAGTGGATCAGTGAGAGAGTGGATCAGTGAGAGAGAGTGGATCAGTGAGAGAGAGTGGATCAGAGAGAGAGAGTGGATCAGAGAGAGAGTGGATCAGTGAGAGAGTGGATCAGTGAGAGAGAGTGGATCAGTGAGAGAGTGGATCAGTGAGAGAGAGTGGATCAGAGAGAGAGAGTGGATCAGTGAGAGAGTGGATCAGTGAGAGAGAGTGGATCAGAGAGAGAGAGTGGATCAGTGAGCGAGTGGATCAGTGAGTGAGAGTGGATCAGAGAGAGAGAGTGGATCAGAGAGAGAGAGTGGATCAGTGAGAGAGAGTGGATCAGTGAGAGAGAGTGGATCAGTGAGAGAGATTGGATCAGAGAGAGAGAGGATCAGTGAGAAAGAGTGGATCAGTGAGAGAGAGTGGATCAGTGAGAGGGTGGATCAGAAACAGAGGATTGGAGAGGTGGATCAGAGGGAGAGTGGGTCAGAGAGAATCAGAGAGAGTGGATCAGAGTGCGAGTGGATCAGTGAGAGAGAGTGGATCAGTGAGAGAGTGTGGATCAGTGAGAGAGAGTGGATCAGAGAGAGGGAGTGGATCAGTGAGAGAGAGTGGATCAGAGAGAGAGAGTGGATCAGTGAGAGAGAGTGGATCAGTGAGAGAGAGTGGATCAGAGAGAGAGAGTGGATAAGTGAGAGAGATTGGATCAGTGAGAGAGAGTGGATCAGTGAGAAAGAGTGGATCAGTGAGAGAGAGTGGATCGGAGAGAGAGAGTGGATCAGTGAGAGAGTGGATCAGTGAGAGAGAGTGGATCAGTGAGAGAGAGTGGATCAGAGAGAGAGAGTGGATCAGTGAGAGAGTGGATCAGTGAGAGAGAGTGGATCAGTGAGAGAGTGGATCAGTGAGAGACAGTGGATCAGTGAGAGAGAGTGGATCAGTGAGAGGGTGGATCAGAGAGAGAGTGGATCAGTGAGAGAGAGTGGATCAGTGAGAGTGTGGATCAGTGAGAGAGAGTGGATCAGTGAGAGAGAGTGGATCAGTGAGAGAGTGTGGATCAGAGAGAGAGAGTGGATCAGTGAGAGTGAGTTGATTTGTGAGAGAGAGTGGATCAGTGAGAGAGAGTGGATCAGTGAGGGAGAGTGGATCAGAGAGAGAGTGTGGATCAGAGAGGGAGAGTGGATCAGTGAGAGAGAGTGGATCAGAGAGAGAGTGTGGATCAGAGAGAGAGAGTGGATCAGAGAGAGAATGTGGATCAGAGAGAGAGTGTGCATCAGAGAGAGAGTGGATCAGAGAGAGAGTGTGGATCAGAGAGAGAGAGTGGATCAGAGAGAGAGAGAGTGGATCAGAGAGAGAGTGTGGATCAGAGAGAGAGTGTGGATCAGAGAGAGTGAGTGGATCAGTGAGAGAGAGTGGATCAGAGAGAGAGTGTGGATCAGAGAGAGAGAGTGGATCAGAGAGAGAATGTGGATCAGAGAGAGAGTGTGGATCAGAGAGAGTGGATCAGAGAGAGAGTGGATCAGAGAGAGAGTGTGGATCAGAGAGAGAGTGGATCAGTGAGAGAGTGGATCAGACAGAGAGTGTGGATCAGAGGATCAGAGAGACTGAATCAGAGAAAGAGAGTGGATCAGATAGAGAGAGTGGATCTGAGAGAGAGGATCAGAGAGAGATCAGAGAGAGATTGAGTGGATCAGAGAAAGAGAGTTGGAATGGATCAGAGAGGTTCAGAGAGAAAGAGAGCAAAATAGAGGGGGAGAGAATCCGAGAGATCGAGAGTGGATCAGAGAGAGAGTGGATCAGTGAGAGAGTGGATCAGAGAGAGAGAGTGGATCAGAGAGAGAGTGGATCAGTGAGAGAGTGTGGATCAGTGAGAGAGAGTGGATCAGTGAGAGAGAGTGGATCAGGGAGAGAGAGTGGATCAGAGAGAGAGAGTGGATCAGTAAGAGAGAGTGGATCAGTGATAGAGAGTGGATCAGAGAGAGAGTGGATCAGTGAGAAAGAGTTGATCAGTGAGAGAGAGTGGATCAGTGAGAGAGTGGATCAGTGAGAGAGAGTGGATCAGTGAGAGAGAGTGGATCAGAGAGAGAGAGTGGATCAGTGAGAAAGAGTGGATCAGTGAGAGAGAGTTGATCAGTGAGAGAGAGTGGATCAGAGAGAGAGAGTGGATCAGTGAGAGAGTGGATCAGTGAGAAAGAGTGGATCAGTGAGAGAGAGTGGATCAGAGAGAGAGAGTGGATCAGTGAGAGAGTGGATCAGTGAGAGAGAGTGGATCAGTGAGAGAGAGTGGATCAGAGAGAGAGAGTGGATCAGTGAGAGAGTGGATCAGTGAGAGAGAGTGGATCAGTGAGAGAGTGGATCAGTGAGAGAGAGTGGATCAGTGAGAGAGAGTGGATCAGTGAGAGGGTGGATCAGAGAGAGAGTGGATCAGTGAGAGAGAGTGGATCAGTGAGAGGGTGGATCAGTGAGAGAGAGTGGATCAGTGAGAGAGAGTGGATCAGTGAGAGAGTGTGGATCAGAGAGAGAGAGTGGATCAGTGAGAGTGAGTTGATTTGTGAGAGAGAGTGGATCAGTGAGAGAGAGTGGATCAGTGAGAGAGTGGATCAGTGAGAGAGTGGATCAGTGAGAGGGAGTGGATCAGTGAGAGAGAGTGGATCAGAGAGAGAGAGTGGATAAGTGAGAGAGTGGATCAGTGAGAGAGAGTGGATCAGTGAGAAAGAGTGGATCAGAGAGTGAGAGTGGATCAGAGAGAGAGAGTGGATCAGAGAGAGAGAGTGGATCAGAGAGAGAGTGTGGATCAGAGAGAGAGAGTGGATCAGTGAGAGAGAGTGGATCAGAGAGAGAGTGTGGATCAGAGAGAGAGTGTGGATCAGAGAGAGAGTGTGGATCAGAGAGAGAGTGTGGATCAGAGAGAGAGTGGATCAGAGAGAGAGTGGATCAGACAGAGAGTGTGGATCAGAGGATCAGAGAGACTGAATCAGAGAAAGAGAGTGGATCAGAGAGAGAGAGTGGATCTGAGAGAGAGGATCAGAGAGAGATCAGAGAGAGATTGAGTGGATCAGAGAAAGAGAGTTGGAATGGATCAGAGAGATTCAGAGAGAAAGAGAGCAAAATAGAGGGGGAGAGAATCCGAGAGATCGAGAATGGATCAGAGAGAGAGTGGATCAGAGAGAGAGAGTGGATCAGAGAGAGGGTGGATCAGTGAGAGAGTGTGGATCAGTGAGAGAGAGTGGATCAGTGAGAGAGAGTGGATCAGGGAGAGAGAGTGGATCAGAGAGAGAGAGTGGATCAGTGAGAGAGAGTGGATCAGAGAGAGAGTGGATCAGTGAGAGAGAGTGGATCAGAGAGAGAGAGTGGATCAGTGAGAGAGTGGATCAGTGAGAAAGAGTGGATCAGTGAGAGAGAGTGGATCAGAGAGAGTGAGTGGATCAGTGAGAGAGTGGATCAGTGAGAAAGAGTGGATCAGTGAGAGAGAGTGGATCAGTGAGAGAGAGTGGATCAGAGAGAGAGAGTGGATCAGTGAGATCGTGGATCAGTGAGAGAGAGTGGATCAGTGAGAGAGTGGATCAGTGAGAGAGAGTGGATCAGTGAGAGAGAGTGGATCAGTGAGAGGGTGGATCAGAGAGAGAGTGGATCAGTGAGATAGAGTGGATCAGTGAGAGGGTGGATCAGTGAGAGTGAGTTGATTTGTGAGAGAGAGTGGATCAGTGAGAGAGAGTGGATCAGTGAGTGAGTGGATCAGTGAGAGAGTGGAACAGTGAGAGAGAGTGGATCAGAGAGAGAGAGTGGATCAGTGAGAGAGAGTGGATCAGTGAGAGAGTGGATCAGAGAGACAGAATGGATCAGAGAGAGAGTGGATCAGTGAGAGAGTGGATCAGAGAGAGAGAGTGGATCAGAGAGAGAGTGGATCAGAGAGAGAGTGGATCAGAGAGAGAGAGTGGATCAGAGAGAGAGAATCAGGGAGAGAGGGGATCAGGGAGAGTGTATCAGAGAGAGAGCGTATCAGAGGGAGAGAGTGGATCAGAGTCAGTGTGGATCAGTGAGAGAGTGGATCAGAGAGAGAGTGGGAATCTATCAGAGAGACAGGATCAGAGAGAGAGACGATCAAAGAAAGAGTGTGAGTGGATCAGTGAGAGAGTGGATCAGAGTGTGGATCAGAGAGAGTGTGTGGATCAGAGAGAGAGAGTGGATCAGACAGAGAGTGGATCAGAGAGAGAGTGTGGATCAGAGAGAGAGAGTGGATCAGAGAGAGAGTGTGGATCAGAGAGAGAGTGATCAGAGAGAGAGTGTGGATCAGAGAGAGAGTGGATCAGAGAGAGAGTGTGGATCAGAGAGTGAGTGTGGATCAGAGAGAGAGTGGATCAGAGAGAGAGTGGATCAGAGAGAGAGTGTGGATCAGAGAGAGAGTGGAGCAGTGAGAGAGTGGATCAGTGAGAGAGAGTGGATCAGTGAGAGAGAGTGGATCAGTGACAAAGAGTGGATCAGTGAGAGAGAGTGGATCAGTGAGAGAGAGTGGATCAGAGAGAGAGTGGATCAGTGAGAGAGAGTGGATCAGTGAGAGAGAGTGGATCAGTGAGAGAGAGTGGATCAGTGAGAGAGAGTGGATCAGAGAGAGAGTGGATCAGTGAGAGAGTGGATCAGTGAGAGAGAGTGGATCAGTGAGAGAGAGTGGATCAGAGAGAGAGAGTGGATCAGTGAGAGAGTGGATCAGTGAGAGAGAGTGGATCAGTGAGTGAGAGTGGATCAGAGAGAGAGAGAGGATCAGTGAGAGAGTGGATCAGTGAGAGAGAGTGGAACAGTGAGAGAGTGGATCAGTGAGAGTGGATCAGTGATAGGGTGGATCAGAGAGAGAGTGGATCAGTGAGAGAGAGTGGATCAGTGAGGGGGTGGATCAGTGAGAGAGAGTGGATCAGTGAGAGAGTGTGGATCAGAGAGAGAGTGGATCAGTGAGAGAGTGTGGATCAGTGAGAGAGAGTGGATCAGAGAGAGGGAGTGGATCAGTGAGAGAGAGTGGATCAGTGAGAGAGAGTGGATCAGTGAGAGAGTGGATCAGAAAGACAGGATAGGAGAGGTGGATCAGAGGGAGAGTGGATCAGAGAGAATCTGAGAAAGTGGATCAGAGAAAGAGTGGATCAGTGAGTGAGAGTGGATCAGTGAGAAAGAGTGGATCAGTGAGAGAGAGTGGATCAGTGAGAGAGAGTGGATCAGTGAGAAAGAGTGGATCAGTGAGAGAGAGTGGATCAGTGAGAGAGAGTGGATCAGAGAGAGAGAGTGGATAAGTGAGAGAGATTGGATCAGTGAGAGAGAGTGGATCAGTGAGAAAGAGTGGATCAGAGAGTGAGAGTGGATCAGAGAGAGAGAGTGGATCAGAGAGAGAGAGTGGATCAGAGAGAGAGTGTGGATCAGAGAGAGAGAGTGGATCAGTGAGGGAGAGTGGATCAGAGAGAGAGTGTGGATCAGAGAGAGAGTGTGGATCAGAGAGAGAGTGTGGATCAGAGAGAGAGTGGATCAGAGAGAGAGTGTGGATCAGAGAGAGAGTGTGGATCAGAGAGAGAGTGGATCAGAGAGAGAGTGGATCAGACAGAGAGTGTGGATCAGAGGATCAGAGAGACTGAATCAGAGAAAGAGAGTGGATCAGAGAGAGAGAGTGGATCTGAGAGAGAGGATCAGAGAGAGATCAGAGAGAGATTGAGTGGATCAGAGAAAGAGAGTTGGAATGGATCAGAGAGGTTCAGAGAGAAAGAGAGCAAAATAGAGGGGGAGAGAATCCGAGAGATCGAGAGTGGATCAGAGAGAGAGTGGATCAGTGAGAGAGTGGATAGAGAGAGAGAGTGGATCAGAGAGAGAGTGGATCAGTGAGAGAGTGTGGATCAGTGAGAGAGAGTGGATCAGGGAGAGAGAGTGGATCAGAGAGAGAGAGTGGATCAGTGAGAGAGAGTGGATCAGAGAGAGAGTGGATCAGTGAGAAAGAGTTGATCAGTGAGAGAGAGTGGATCAGTGAGAGAGTGGATCAGTGAGAGAGAGTGGATCAGTGAGAGAGAGTGGATCAGAGAGAGAGAGTGGATCAGTGAGAAAAAGTGGATCAGTGAGAGAGAGTGGATCAGTGAGAGAGAGTGGATCAGAGAGAGAGAGTGGATCAGTGAGAGAGTGGATCAGTGAGAAAGAGTGGATCAGTGAGAGAGAGTGGATCAGAGAGAGAGAGTGGATCAGTGAGAGAGTGGATCAGTGAGAGAGAGTGGATCAGTGAGAGAGAGTGGATCAGAGAGAGAGAGTGGATCAGTGAGAGAGTGGATCAGTGAGAGAGAGTGGATCAGTGAGAGAGTGGATCAGTGAGAGAGAGTGGATCAGTGAGAGAGAGTGGATCAGTGAGAGGGTGGATCAGAGAGAGAGTGGATCAGTGAGAGAGAGAGTGGATCAGTGAGAGGGTGGATCAGTGAGAGAGAGTGGATCAGTGAGAGAGAGTGGATCAGTGAGAGAGTGTGGATCAGAGAGAGAGAGTGGATCAGTGAGAGTGAGTTGATTTGTGAGAGAGAGTGGATCAGTGAGAGAGAGTGGATCAGTGAGGGAGTGGATCAGTGAGAGAGTGGATCAGTGAGAGGGAGTGGATCAGTGAGAGAGAGTGGATCAGAGAGAGAGAGTGGATAAGTGAGAGAGATTGGATCAGTGAGAGAGAGTGGATCAGTGAGAAAGAGTGGATCAGAGAGTGAGAGTGGATCAGAGAGAGAGAGTGGATCAGAGAGAGAGAGTGGATCAGAGAGAGAGTGTGGATCAGAGAGAGAGAGTGGATCAGTGAGAGAGAGTGGATCAGTGAGAGAGTGGATCAGAGAGAGAGTGGATCAGTGAGAGAGAGTGGATCAGTGAGAGAGAGTAGATCAGTGAGAGAGTGGATCAGAAAGACAGGATAGGAGAGGTGGATCAGAGGGAGAGTGGATCAGAGTGAATCAGAGAGAGTGGATCAGAGAGAGAGTGGATCAGAGAGAGAGAGTGGATCAGAGAGAGAGAGTGGATCAGTGAGAGAGAGTGGATCAGTGAGAGAGAGTGGATCAGAGAGAGAGAGTGGATCAGTGAGAAAAAGTGGATCAGTGAGAGAGAGTGGATCAGAGAGAGAGTGGATCAGTGAGAGAGTGGATCAGTGAGAGAGAGAGTGGATCAGTGAGAGGGTGGATCAGTGAGAGAGAGTGGATCAGTGAGAGAGAGAGGATCAGAGAGAGAGAGTGGATCAGTGAGAGAGAGTGTATCAGTGAGAGAGTGGATCATTGAGAGAGAGTGGATCAGAGAGAGAGAGTGGATCAGTGAGAGAGAGTGGATCAGAGAGAGAGAGTGGATCAGAGAGAGAGAGTGGATCAGTGAGAGAGAGTGGATCAGTGAGAGGGTGGATCAGAGAGAGAGAGTGGATCAGTGAGAGAGAGTGGATCAGTGAGAGAGAGTGGATCAGTGAGAGGGTGGATCAGTGACAGAGAGTGGATCAGAGAGAGAGAGTGGATCAGTGAGAGAGAGTGCATCAGTGAGAGAGAGTGGATCAGTGAGAGAGAGTGGATCTGTGAGAGAGAGTGGATTTGTGAGAGAGAGTGGATCAGTGAGAGAGAGTGGATCAGTGAGAGAGAGTGGATCAGAGAGAGAGAGTGGATCAGTGAGAGAGTGGATCAGAAAGAGAGGATTGGAGAGGTGGATCAGAGAGAGAGTGGATCAGAGAGAATCAGAGAGAGTGGATCAGAGAAAGAGTGGATCAGTGAGTGAGAGTGGATCAGTGAGAGAGAGTGGATCAGTGAGAGAGAGTGGATCAGTGAGAAAGAGTGGATCAGTGAGAGAGAGTGGATCAGTGAGAGAGAGTGGATCAGAGAGAGAGAGTGGATAAGTGAGAGAGATTGGATCAGTGAGAGAGAGTGGATCAGTGAGAAAGAGTAGATCAGAGAGAGAGAGTGGATCAGAGAGAGAGAGTGGATCAGAGAGAGAGTGTGGATCAGAGAGAGAGTGGATCAGTGAGGGAGAGTGGATCAGAGAGAGAGTGTGGATCAGAGAGAGAGTGTGGATCAGAGAGAGAGTGGATCAGAGAGAGAGTGTGGATCAGAGAGAGAGTGTGGATCAGAGAGAGAGTGGATCAGAGAGAGAGTGGATCAGACAGAGAGTGTGGATCAGAGGATCAGAGAGACTGAATCAGAGAAAGAGAGTGGATCAGAGAGAGAGAGTGGATCTGAGAGAGAGGATCAGAGAGAGATCAGAGAGAGATTGAGTGGACCAGAGAAAGAGAGTTGGAATGGATCAGAGAGGTTCAGAGAGAAAGAGAGCAAAATAGAGGGGGAGAGAATCCGAGAGATCGAGAGTGGATCAGAGAGAGAGTGGATCAGTGAGAGAGTGGATCAGAGAGAGAGAGTGGATCAGAGAGAGAGTGGATCAGTGAGAGAGTGTGGATCAGTGAGAGAGAGTGGATCAGTGAGAGAGAGTGGATCAGGGAGAGAGAGTGGATCAGAGAGAGAGAGTGGATCAGTGAGAGAGAGTGGATCAGAGAGAGATTGGATCAGTGAGAAAGAGTTGATCAGTGAGAGAGTGGATCAGTGAGAGAGTGGATCAGTGAGAGAGAGTGGATCAGTGAGAGAGAGTGGATCAGAGAGAGAGAGTGGATCAGTGAGAAAAAGTGGATCAGTGAGAGAGAGTGGATCAGTGAGAGACAGTGGATCAGAGAGAGAGAGTGGATCAGTGAGAGAGTGGATCAGTGAGGAATAGTGGATCAGTGAGAGAGAGTGGATCAGAGAGAGAGAGTGGATCAGTGAGAGAGAGTGGATCAGAGAGAGAGAGTGGATCAGTGAGAGAGTGGATCAGTGAGAGAGAGTGGATCAGTGAGAAAGAGTGGATCAGAGAGTGAGAGTGGATCAGAGAGAGAGAGTGGATCAGAGAGAGAGAGTGGATCAGAGAGAGAGTGTGGATCAGAGAGAGAGAGTGGATCAGTGAGAGAGAGTGGATCAGTGAGAGAGTGGATCAGAGAGAGAGTGGATCAGTGAGAGAGAGTGGATCAGTGAGAGAGAGTAGATCAGTGAGAGAGTGGATCAGAAAGACAGGATTGGAGAGGTGGATCAGAGAGAGAGTGGATCAGAGAGAATCAGAGAGAGTGGATCAGAGAAAGAGTGGATCAGTGAGTGAGAGTGGATCAGTGAGAGAGAGTGGATCAGTGAGAGAGAGTGGATCAGTGAGAAAGAGTGGATCAGTGAGAGAGAGTGGATCAGTGAGAGAGAGTGGATCAGAGAGAGAGAGTGGATAAGTGAGAGAGATTGGATCAGTGAGAGAGAGTGGATCAGTGAGAAAGAGTAGATCAGAGAGAGAGAGTGGATCAGAGAGAGAGAGTGGATCAGAGAGAGAGTGTGGATCAGAGAGAGAGTGGATCAGTGAGGGAGAGTGGATCAGAGAGAGAGTGTGGATCAGAGAGAGAGTGTGGATCAGAGAGAGAGTGGATCAGAGAGAGAGTGTGGATCAGAGAGAGTGTGTGGATCAGAGAGAGAGTGGATCAGAGAGAGAGTGGATCAGACAGAGAGTGTGGATCAGAGGATCAGAGAGACTGAATCAGAGAAAGAGAGTGGATCAGAGAGAGAGAGTGGATCTGAGAGAGAGGATCAGAGAGAGATCAGAGAGAGATTGAGTGGACCAGAGAAAGAGAGTTGGAATGGATCAGAGAGGTTCAGAGAGAAAGAGAGCAAAATAGAGGGGGAGAGAATCCGAGAGATCGAGAGTGGATCAGAGAGAGAGTGGATCAATGAGAGAGTGGATCAGAGAGAGAGAGTGGATCAGAGAGAGAGTGGATCAGTGAGAGAGTGTGGATCAGTGAGAGAGAGTGGATCAGTGAGAGAGAGTGGATCAGGGAGAGAGAGTGGATCAGAGAGAGAGAGTGGATCAGTGAGAGAGAGTGGATCAGAGAGAGATTGGATCAGTGAGAAAGAGTTGATCAGTGAGAGAGTGGATCAGTGAGAGAGTGGATCAGTGAGAGAGAGTGGATCAGTGAGAGAGAGTGGATCAGAGAGAGAGAGTGGATCAGTGAGAAAAAGTGGATCAGTGAGAGAGAGTGGATCAGTGAGAGACAGTGGATCAGAGAGAGAGAGTGGATCAGTGAGAGAGTGGATCAGTGAGGAATAGTGGATCAGTGAGAGAGAGTGGATCAGAGAGAGAGAGTGGATCAGTGAGAGAGAGTGGATCAGAGAGAGAGAGTGGATCAGTGAGAGAGTGGATCAGTGAGAGAGAGTGGATCAGTGAGAGAGTGGATCAGTGAGAGAGAGTGGATCAGTGAGAGAGAGTGGATCAGTGAGAGGGTGGATCAGAGAGAGAGTGGATCAGTGAGAGAGAGTGGATCAGTGAGAGGGTGGATCAGTGAGAGAGAGTGGATCAGTGAGAGAGTGTGGATCAGAGAGAGAGAGTGGATCAGTGAGAGTGAGTTGATTTGTGAGAGAAAGTGGATCAGTGAGAGAGAGTGGATCAGTGAGGGAGTGGATCAGTGAGAGAGTGGATCAGTGAGAGGGAGTGGATCAGTGAGAGAGAGTGGATCAGAGAGAGAGAGTGGATCAGTGAGAGAGATTGGATCAGTGAGAGAGAGTGGATCAGTGAGAAAGAGTGGATCAGAGAGTGAGAGTGGATCAGAGAGAGAGAGTGGATCAGAGAGAGAGAGTGGATCAGAGAGAGAGAGTGGATCAGTGAGAGAGTGGATCAGAGAGAGAGTGGATCAGTGAGAGAGAGTGGATTAGTGAGAGAGAGTGGATCAGTGAGAGAGTGGATCAGAAAGACAGGATAGGAGAGGTGGATCAGAGGGAGAGTGGATCGGAGTGAATCAGTGAGAGTGGATCAGAGAGAGAGAGTGGATCAGAGAGAGAGAGTGGATCAGTGAGAGAGAGTGGATCAGTGAGAGAGAGTGGATCAGAGAGAGAGAGTGGATCCGTGAGAGGGTGGATCAGTGAGAAAAAGTTGATCAGTGAGAGAGTGTGGATCAGAGAGAGAGTGGATCAGTGAGAGAGTGGATCAGTGAGAGAGAGTGGATCAGAGAGATAGAGTGGATCAGTGAGAGAGAGTGGAACAGAGAGAGAGAGTGGATCAGTGAGAGAGAGTGGATCAGTGAGAGGGAGAGTGGATCAGTGAGAGGGTGGATCAGTGAGAGAGAGTGGATCAGTGAGAGAGAGTGGATCAGAGAGAGAGTGGATCAGAGAGAGAGAGAGTGGATCAGTGAGAGAGAGTGGATCAGTGAGAGGGTGGATCAGAGAGAGAGTGGATCAGAGAGAGAGAGTGGATCAGTGAGAGAGAGTGTATCAGTGAGAGAGTGGATCATTGAGAGAGAGTGGATCAGAGAGAGAGAGTGGATCAGTGAGAGAGAGTGGATCAGTGAGAGAGAGTGGATCAGAGAGAGAGAGTGGATCAGAGAGAGAGAGTGGATCAGTGAGAGAGAGTGGATCAGTGAGAGGGTGGATCAGAGAGAGAGTGGATCAGTGAGAGAGAGTGGATGAGTGAGAGAGAGTGGATCAGTGAGAGAGAGTGGATCAGAGAGAGAGAGTGGATCAGTGAGAGGGTGGATCAGTGACAGAGAGTGGATCAGAGAGAGAGAGTGGATCAGTGAGAGAGAGTGCATCAGTGAGAGAGAGTGGATCAGTGAGAGAGAGTGGATCTATGAGAGAGAGTGGATCAGTGAGAGAGTGGATCAGAAAGAGAGGATAGGAGAGGTGGATCAGAGGGAGAGTGGATCAGAGAGAATCTGAGAGAGTGGATCAGAGAGAGAGTGGATGAGTGAGTGAGAGTGGATCAGAGAGAGAGAGTGGATCAGAGAGCGAGAGAGTGGTTCAGTGAAAAGAGTGGATCAGTGAGAGAGAGTGGATCATTGAGAAAGAGTGGATCAGTGAGAGAGAGAGGATCAGAGAGAGACAGTGGATCAGTGAGAGAGAGTGGATCAGTGAGAGAGAGTGGATCAGTGAGAAAGAGTGGATCAGTGAGAGAGAGTGGATCAGTGAGAGAGAGTGGATCAGAGAGAGAGTGGATCAGTGAGTGAGAGTGGATCAGAGAGAGAGAGTGGATCAGAGAGAGAGAGAGTGGATCAGTGAGAAAGAGTGGATCAGTGAGAGAGAGTGGATCAGTGAGAGAGAGTGGATCAGTGAGAGAGTGGATCAGAAAGAGAGGATCGGAGAGCTGGATCAGAGGGAGAGTGGATCAGAGAGAATCAGAGAGAGTGGATCAGAGAGAGAGTGGATCAGTGAGTGAGAGTGGATCAGTGAGAGAGTGTGGATCAGTGAGAGAGAGTGGATCAGTGAGAGAGAGTGGATCAGAGAGAGAGAATGGATCAGTGAGAGAGTGGATCAGAAAGAGAGGATAGGAGAGGTTGATCAGAGGGAGAGTGGATCAGATAGAGTGGATCAGAGAGAGAGTGGATCAGAGAGAATCAGAGAGAGTGGATCAGAGAGAGAGTGGATCAGTGAGAGAGAGTAGATCAGTGAGAGAGAGTGGATCAGTGAGAGAGTGGATCAGAAAGAGAGGATAGGAGAGGTTGATCAGAGGGAGAGTGGATCAGAGAGAGTGGATCAGAGAGAGAGTGGATCAGAGAGAATCAGAGAGAGTGGATCAGAGAGCGTTGGGATCAGTGAGAGAGTGGATCAGAGAGAGTGAACAAGAGGGAGTGGATCAGAGAGAGAGAGGATTAGAAAGAGAGGATAGGAGAGGTGGATCAGAGGGAGAGTGGATCAGAGAGAGTGGATCAGAGAGAGAGTGGATCAGAGAGAATCAGAGAGAGTGGATCAGAGAGAGAGTGGATAAGTGAGAGAGAGTGGATCAGTGAGAGAGAGTGGATCAGTGAGAGAGTGTGGATCAGTGACAGAGAGTGGATCAGAGAGAGAGAGAGTGGATCAGTGAGAGAGAGTGGATCAGTGAGAGAGAGTGGATCAGAGAGAATCAGAGAGAGTGGATCAGAGAGAGTTGGGATCAGTGAGAGAGTGGATCAGAAAGAGAGGATAGGAGAGGTTGATCAGAGGGAGAGTGGATCAGAGAGAGTGGATCAGAGAGAATCTGAGAGAGTGGATCAGAGAGAGTTGGGATCAGTGAGAGAGTGGATCAGAGAGAGTGAACAAGAGTGAGTGGATCAGAGAGAGAGAGGATTAGAAAGAGAGGATAGGAGAGGTGGATCAGAGGGAGAGTGGATCAGAGAGAGTGGATCACAGAGAGAGTGGATCAGAGAGAGAGTGGATCAGAAAGAGAGGATAGGAGAGGTGGATCAGAGGGAGAGTGGATCATAGAGAATCAGAGAGAGTGGATCAGAGAGAGCGGGTAAGAGATAAATTTTGAGTGGATCAGAGAGAGAGGTTCAGAGAGAAGGAGAGCAAAATAGAGGGAGAATCCGAGAGATAGAGAGTGGATCAGAGAGAGAGTAGGTAAGAGAGAGAGTGGATCAGAAAGAGTTGGTAAGAGAGAGAGTTGATCGGAGAGAGAGTGGATCAGAGAGAAAAAGAGTGGATCAGAGAGAGAGAGAGAGTGGATCAGAGAGAAAGAGTTGGTAAGAGAGAAAGAGTGGATCAGAGAGAGAGTGGATCAGAGAGAGAGTGGATCAGAGAGAGAGAGTGGATCAGAGAGAGAGAATCAGGGAGAGAGGGGATCAGGGAGAGTGTATCAGAGAGCGAGTGGATCAGAGGGAGAGAGTGGATCCGAGTCAGTGTGGATCAGTGAGAGAGTGGATCAGAGAGAGAGTGGGAATCTATCAGAGAGACAGGATCAGAGAGAGAGACGATCAAAGAAAGAGTGTGAGTGGATCAGTGAGACAGTGGATCAGAGTGTGGATCAGAGAGAGTGTGTGGATCAGAGAGAGAGAGTGGATTAGAGAGAGAGTGTGGATCAGAGAGAGAGTGATCAGTGAGAGAGTGTGGATCAGAGAGAGAGTGGATCAGAGAGAGAGTGTGGATCAGAGAGAGAGAGTGGATCAGAGAGAGAGTGTGGATCAGAGAGAGAGTGATCAGAGAGAGAGTGTGGATCAGAGAGAGAGTGGATCAGAGAGAGAGTGTGGATCAGAGAGAGAGTGTGGATCAGAGAGAGAGTGGATCAGAGAGAGAGTGGATCAGAGAGAGAGTGTGGATCAGAGAGAGAGTGGATCAGTGAGAGAGTGGATCAGTGAGAGAGAGTGGATCAGTGAGAGAGAGTGGATCAGTGACAAAGAGTGGATCAGTGAGAGAGAGTGGATCAGTGAGAGAGAGTGGATCAGAGAGAGAGTGGATCAGTGAGAGAGAGTGGATCAGAGAGAGAGAGTGGATCAGTGAGAGAGAGTGGATCAGTGAGAAAGAGTGGATCAGTGAGAGAGAGTGGATCAGTGAGAGAGTGCATCAGTGAGAGAGAGTGGATCAGTGAGAGAGAGTGGATCAGAGAGAGAGAGTGGATCAGTGAGAGAGTGGATCAGTGAGAGAGAGTGGATCAGTGAGAGAGAGTGGATCAGAGAGAGAGAGTGGATCAGTGAGAGAGTGGATCAGTGAGAGAGAGTGGATCAGTGAGAGTGGATCAGAGAGAGAGAGAGGATCAGTGAGAGAGTGGATCAGTGAGAGAGAGTGGATCAGTGAGAGAGTGGATCAGTGATAGTGGATCAGTGAGAGGTTGGATCAGAGAGAGAGTGGATCAGTGAGAGAGAGTGGATCAGTGAGAGGGTGGATCAGTGAGAGAGAGTGGATCAGTGAGAGAGTGTGGATCAGAGAGAGAGTGGATCAGTGAGAGAGAGTGGATCAGTGAGAGAGAGTGGATCAGTGAGAGAGAGTGGATCAGAGAGAGAGTGGATCAGTGAGAGAGAGTGGATCAGAGAGAGAGAGAGTGGATCAGTGAGAGAGTGGATCAGAGAGAGATAATGGATCAGAGAGAGAGTGGATCAGTGAGAGAGAGAGGATCAGTGAGAGAGTGTGGATCAGAGAGAGAGAGTGGATCAGTGAGAGAGAGTGGATCAGAGAGAGAGAGTGGATCAGAGAGAGAGTGGATCAGTGAGAGAGTGGATCAGTGAGAGAGAGTGGATCAGTGAGAGAGTGGATCAGTGAGAGAGAGTGGATCAGTGAGAGAGAGTGGATCAGAGAGAGAGAGTGGATCAGAGAGAGAGTGGATCAGTGAGAGAGTGGATCAGTGAGAGAGAGTGGATCAGTGAGAGAGTGGATCAGTGAGAGAGAGTGGATCAGTGAGAGAGAGTGGATCAGAGAGAGAGAGTGGATCAGTGAGAGAGTGGATCAGTGAGAGAGAGTGGATCAGAGAGAGAGAGTGGATCAGTGACAGAGTGGATCAGTGAGAGAGAGTGGATCAGTGAGAGAGAGTGGATCAGTGAGAGAGATTGGATCAGAGAGAGAGAGGATCAGTGAGAAAGAGTGGATCAGTGAGAGAGAGTGGATCAGTGAGAGGGTGGATCAGAAACAGAGGATTGGAGAGGTGGATCAGAGGGAGAGTGGATCAGAGAGAATCAGAGAGAGTGGATCAGAGTGAGAGTGGATCAGTGAGAGAGAGTGGATCAGTGAGAGAGTGTGGATCAGTGAGAGAGAGTGGATCAGAGAGGGAGTGGATCAGTGAGAGAGAGTGGATCAGAGAGAGAGAGTGGATCAGTGAGAGAGAGTGGATCAGTGAGAGAGAGTGGATCAGAGAGAGAGAGTGGATAAGTGAGAGAGATTGGATCAGTGAGAGAGAGTGGATCAGTGAGAATGAGTGGATCAGAGAGTGAGAGTGGATCAGAGAGAGAGAGTGGATCAGAGAGAGAGAGTGGATCAGAGAGAGAGTGTGGATCAGAGAGAGAGAGTGGATCAGAGAGAGAGTGTGGATCAGAGAGAGAGAGTGGATCAGTGAGAGAGAGTGGATCAGAGAGAGAGTGTGGATCAGAGAGAGAGAGTGGATCAGTGAGAGAGAGTGGATCAGAGAGAGATTGTGGATCAGAGAGAGAGAGAGTGGATCAGAGAGAGAGTGTGGATCAGAGAGAGAGTGTGGATCAGAGAGAGAGTGGATCAGAGAGAGAGTGTGGATCAGAGAGAGAGTGTGGATCAGAGAGAGAGTGGATCAGAGAGAGAGTGGATCAGACAGAGAGTGTGGATCAGAGGATCAGAGAGACTGAATCAGAGAAAGAGAGTGGATCAGAGAGAGAGAGTGGATCTGAGAGAGAGGATCAGAGAGAGATCAGAGAGAGATTGAGTGGATCAGAGAAAGAGAGTTGGAATGGATCAGAGAGGTTCAGAGAGAAAGAGAGCAAAATAGAGGGGGAGAGAATCCGAGAGATCGAGAGTGGATCAGAGAGAGAGTGGATCAGTGAGAGAGTGGATCAGAGAGAGAGAGTGGATCAGAGAGAGAGTGGATCAGTGAGAGAGTGTGGATCAGTGAGAGAGAGTGGATCAGTGAGAGAGAGTGGATCAGGGAGAGAGAGTGGATCAGAGAGAGAGAGTGGACCAGTAAGAGAGAGTGGATCAGTGATAGAGAGTGGATCAGAGAGAGAGTGGATCAGTGAGAAAGAGTTGATCAGTGAGAGAGAGTGGATCAGTGAGAGAGTGGATCAGTGAGAGAGAGTGGATCAGTGAGAGATAGTGGATCAGAGAGAGAGTGGATCAGTGAGAAAGAGTGGATCAGTGAGAGAGAATGGATCAGTGAGAGAGAGTGGATCAGAGAGAGAGAGTGGATCAGTGAGAGAGTGGATCAGTGAGAAAGAGTGGATCAGTGAGAGAGAGTGGATCAGAGAGAGAGAGTGGATCAGTGAGAGAGTGGATCAGTGAGAGAGAGTGGATCAGTGAGAGAGAGTGGATCAGAGAGAGAGAGTGGATCTATCAGAGAGACAGGATCAGAGAGAGAGACGATCAAAGATAGAGTGTGAGTGGATCAGTGAGACAGTGGATCAGAGTGTGGATCAGAGAGAGTGTGTGGATCAGAGAGAGAGAGTGGATTAGAGAGAGAGTGTGGATCAGAGAGAGAGTGATCAGTGAGAGAGTGTGGATCAGAGAGAGAGGGGATCAGAGAGAGAGTGTGGATCAGAGAGAGAGAGTGGATCAGAGAGAGAGTGTGGATCAGAGAGAGAGTGATCAGAGAGAGAGTGTGGATCAGAGAGAGAGTGGATCAGAGAGAGAGTGTGGATCAGAGAGAGAGTGTGGATCAGAGAGAGAGTGGATCAGAGAGAGAGTGGATCAGAGAGAGAGTGTGGATCAGAGAGAGAGTGGATCAGTGAGAGAGTGGATCAGTGAGAGAGAGTGGATCAGTGAGAGAGAGTGGATCAGTGACAAAGAGTGGATCAGTGAGAGAGAGTGGATCAGTGAGAGAGAGTGGATCAGAGAGAGAGTGGATCAGTGAGAGAGAGTGGATCAGAGAGAGAGAGTGGATCAGTGAGAGAGAGTGGATCAGTGAGAAAGAGTGGATCAGTGAGAGAGAGTGGATCAGTGAGAGAGTGCATCAGTGAGAGAGAGTGGATCAGTGAGAGAGAGTGGATCAGAGAGAGAGTGGATCAGTGAGAGAGTGGATCAGTGAGAGAGAGTGGATCAGTGAGAGAGAGTGGATCAGAGAGAGAGAGTGGATCAGTGAGAGAGTGGATCAGTGAGAGAGAGTGGATCAGTGAGAGAGAGTGGATCAGAGAGAGAGAGAGGATCAGTGAGAGAGTGGATCAGTGAGAGAGAGTGGATCAGTGAGAGAGTGGATCAGTGATAGTGGATCAGTGAGAGGTTGGATCAGAGAGAGAGTGGATCAGTGAGAGAGAGTGGATCAGTGAGAGGGTGGATCAGTGAGAGAGAGTGGATCAGTGAGAGAGTGTGGATCAGAGAGAGAGTGGATCAGTGAGAGAGAGTGGATCAGTGAGAGAGAGTGGATCAGTGAGAGAGAGTGGATCAGAGAGAGAGTGGATCAGTGAGAGAGAGTGGATCAGAGAGAGAGAGAGTGGATCAGTGAGAGAGTGGATCAGAGAGAGATAATGGATCAGAGAGAGAGTGGATCAGTGAGAGAGAGTGGATCAGTGAGAGAGTGTGGATCAGAGAGAGAGAGTGGATCAGTGAGAGAGAGTGGATCAGAGAGAGAGAGTGGATCAGAGAGAGAGTGGATCAGTGAGAGAGTGGATCAGTGAGAGAGAGTGGATCAGTGAGAGAGTGGATCAGTGAGAGAGAGTGGATCAGTGAGAGAGAGTGGATCAGAGAGAGAGAGTGGATCAGAGAGAGAGTGGATCAGTGAGAGAGTGGATCAGTGAGAGAGAGTGGATCAGTGAGAGAGTGGATCAGTGAGAGAGAGTGGATCAGTGAGAGAGAGTGGATCAGAGAGAGAGAGTGGATCAGTGAGAGAGTGGATCAGTGAGAGAGAGTGGATCAGAGAGAGAGAGTGGATCAGTGAGAGAGTGGATCAGTGAGAGAGAGTGGATCAGTGAGAGAGAGTGGATCAGTGAGAGAGATTGGATCAGAGAGAGAGAGGATCAGTGAGAAAGAGTGGATCAGTGAGAGAGAGTGGATCAGTGAGAGGGTGGATCAGAAACAGAGGATTGGAGAGGTGGATCAGAGGGAGAGTGGATCAGAGAGAATCAGAGAGAGTGGATCAGAGTGAGAGTGGATCAGTGAGAGAGAGTGGATCAGTGAGAGAGTGTGGATCAGTGAGAGAGAGTGGATCAGAGAGGGAGTGGATCAGTGAGAGAGAGTGGATCAGAGAGAGAGAGTGGATCAGTGAGAGAGAGTGGATCAGTGAGAGAGAGTGGATCAGAGAGAGAGAGTGGATAAGTGAGAGAGATTGGATCAGTGAGAGAGAGTGGATCAGTGAGAATGAGTGGATCAGAGAGTGAGAGTGGATCAGAGAGAGAGAGTGGATCAGAGAGAGAGAGTGGATCAGAGAGAGAGTGTGGATCAGAGAGAGAGAGTGGATCAGAGAGAGAGTGTGGATCAGAGAGAGAGAGTGCATCAGTGAGAGAGATTGGATCAGAGAGAGAGTGTGGATCAGAGAGAGAGAGTGGATCAGTGAGAGAGAGTGGATCAGAGAGAGATTGTGGATCAGAGAGAGAGAGAGTGGATCAGAGAGAGAGTGTGGATCAGAGAGAGAGTGTGGATCAGAGAGAGAGTGGATCAGAGAGAGAGTGTGGATCAGAGAGAGAGTGTGGATCAGAGACAGAGTGGATCAGAGAGAGAGTGGATCAGACAGAGAGTGTGGATCAGAGGATCAGAGAGACTGAATCAGAGAAAGAGAGTGGATCAGAGAGAGAGAGTGGATCTGAGAGAGAGGATCAGAGAGAGATCAGAGAGAGATTGAGTGGATCAGAGAAAGAGAGTTGGAATGGATCAGAGAGGTTCAGAGAGAAAGAGAGCAAAATAGAGGGGGAGAGAATCCGAGAGATCGAGAGTGGATCAGAGAGAGAGTGGATCAGTGAGAGAGTGGATCAGAGAGAGAGAGTGGATCAGAGAGAGAGTGGATCAGTGAGAGAGTGTGGATCAGTGAGAGAGAGTGGATCAGTGAGAGAGAGTGGAGCAGGGAGAGAGAGTGGATCAGAGAGAGAGAGTGGATCAGTAAGAGAGAGTGGATCAGTGATAGAGAGTGGATCAGAGAGAGAGTGGATCAGTGAGAAAGAGTTGATCAGTGAGAGAGAGTGGATCAGTGAGAGAGTGGATCAGTGAGAGAGAGTGGATCAGTGAGAGATAGTGGATCAGAGAGAGAGTGGATCAGTGAGAAAGAGTGGATCAGTGAGAGAGAATGGATCAGTGAGAGAGAGTGGATCAGAGAGAGAGAGTGGATCAGTGAGAGAGTGGATCAGTGAGAAAGAGTGGATCAGTGAGAGAGAGTGGATCAGAGAGAGAGAGTGGATCAGTGAGAGAGTGGATCAGTGAGAGAGAGTGGATCAGTGAGAGAGAGTGGATCAGAGAGAGAGAGTGGATCAGTGAGAGAGTGGATCAGTGAGAGAGAGTGGATCAGTGAGAGAGAGTGGATCAGAGAGAGAGAGAGTGGATCAGTGAGAGGGTGGATCAGTGAGAGAGAGTGGATCAGAGAGAGAGAGTGGATCAGTGAGAGAGAGTGTATCAGTGAGAGAGAGTGGATCAGAGAGAGAGTGGATCAGTGAGAGAGAGTGGATCAGAGAGAGAGAGTGGATCAGTGAGAGAGTGGATCAGAGAGAGATAACGGATCAGAGAGAGAGTGGATCAGTGAGAGAGAGTGGATCAGTGAGAGAGTGTGGATCAGAGAGAGAGAGTGGATCAGTGAGAGAGAGTGGATCAGAGAGAGAGAGTGGATCAGAGAGAGAGTGGATCAGTGAGAGAGTGGATCAGTGAGAGAGAGTGGATCAGTGAGAGAGTGGATCAGTGAGAGAGAGTGGATCAGTGAGAGAGAGTGGATCAGAGAGAGAGTGGATCAGTGAGAGAGTGGATCAGTGAGAGAGAGTGGATCAGTGAGAGAGTGGATCAGTGAGAGAGAGTGGATCAGTGAGAGAGAGTGGATCAGAGTGAGAGAGTGGATCAGTGAGAGAGTGGATCAGTGAGAGAGAGTGGATCAGAGAGAGAGAGTGGATCAGTGAGAGAGTGGATCAGAGAGAGTGAGTGGATCAGTGAGAGAGAGTGGATCAGTGAGAGAGAGTGGATCAGTGAGAGAGATTGGATCAGAGAGAGAGAGGATCAGTGAGAAAGAGTGGATCAGTGAGAGAGAGTGGATCAGTGAGAGGGTGGATCAGAAACAGAGGATTGGAGAGGTGGATCAGAGGGAGAGTGGATCAGAGAGAATCAGAGAGAGTGGATCAGAGTGAGAGTGGATCAGTGAGAGAGAGTGGATCAGTGAGAGAGTGTGGATCAGTGAGAGAGAGTGGATCAGAGAGAGGGAGTGGATCAGTGAGAGAGAGTGGATCAGAGAGAGAGTGGATCAGTGAGAGAGAGTGGATCAGTGAGAGAGAGTGGATCAGAGAGAGAGAGTGGATAAGTGAGAGAGATTGGATCAGTGAGAGAGAGTGGATCAGTGAGAATGAGTGGATCAGAGAGTGAGAGTGGATCAGAGAGAGAGAGTGGATCAGAGAGAGAGAGTGGATCAGAGAGAGAGTGTGGATCAGTGAGAGAGAGTGGATCAGAGAGAGAGTGTGGATCAGAGAGAGAGAGTGGATCAGTGAGAGAGAGTGGATCAGAGAGAGAGTGTGGATCAGAGAGAGAGAGTGGATCAGAGAGAGAGTGTGGATCAGAGAGAGAGTGTGGATCAGAGAGAGAGTGGATCAGAGAGAGAGTGTGGATCAGAGAGAGAGTGTGGATCAGAGAGAGAGTGGATCAGAGAGAGAGTGGATCAGACAGAGAGTGTGGATCAGAGGATCAGAGAGACTGAATCAGAGAAAGAGAGTGGATCAGAGAGAGAGAGTGGATCTGAGAGAGAGGATCAGAGAGAGATCAGAGAGAGATTGAGTGGATCAGAGAAAGAGAGTTGGAATGGATCAGAGAGGTTCAGAGAGAAAGAGAGCAAAATAGAGGGGGAGAGAATCCGAGAGATCGAGAATGGATCAGAGAGAGAGTGGATCAGTGAGAGAGTGGATCAGAGAGAGAGAGTGGATCAGAGAGAGAGTGGATCAGTGAGAGAGAGTGGATCAGGGAGAGAGAGTGGATCAGAGATAGAGAGTGGATCAGTGAGAGAGAGTGGATCAGTGAGAGAGAGTGGATCAGAGAGAGAGTGGATCAGTGAGAGAGAGTGGATCAGAGAGAGAGAGTGGATCAGTGAGAGAGTGGATCAGTGAGAAAGAGTGGATCAGTGAGAGAGAGTGGATCAGAGAGAGAGAGTGGATCAGTGAGAGAGTGGATCAGTGAGAAAGAGTGGATCAGTGAGAGAGAGTGGATCAGTGAGAGAGAGTGGTTCAGAGAGAGAGAGTGGATCAGTGAGAGAGTGGATCAGTGAGAGAGAGTGGATCAGTGAGAGAGAGTGGATCAGAGAGAGAGTGGATCAGTGAGAGAGAGTGGATCAGTGAGAGGGTGGATCAGAAACAGAGGATTGGAGAGGTGGATCAGAGGGAGAGTGGATCAGAGAGAATCAGAGAGAGTGGATCAGAGTGAGAGTGGATCAGTGAGAGAGAGTGGATCAGTGAGAGAGTGTGGATCAGTGAGAGAGAGTGGATCAGAGAGAGGGAGTGGATCAGTGAGAGAGAGTGGATCAGAGAGAGAGTGGATCAGTGAGAGAGAGTGGATCAGTGAGAGAGAGTGGATCAGAGAGAGAGAGTGGATCAGAGAGAGAGAGTGGATCAGAGAGAGAGTGTGGATCAGAGAGAGAGAGTGGATCAGTGAGAGAGAGTGGATCAGAGAGAGAGTGTGGATCAGAGAGAGAGAGTGGATCAGTGAGAGAGAGTGGATCAGAGAGAGAGTGTGGATCAGAGAGAGAGAGTGGATCAGAGAGAGAGTGTGGATCAGAGAGAGAGTGTGGATCAGAGATAGAGTGGATCAGAGAGAGAGTGTGGATCAGAGAGAGAGTGTGGATCAGAGAGAGAGTGGATCAGACAGAGAGTGGATCAGACAGAGAGTGTGGATCAGAGGATCAGAGAGACTGAATCAGAGAAAGAGAGTGGATCAGAGAGAGCGAGTGGATCTGAGAGAGAGGATCAGAGAGAGATCAGAGAGAGATTGAGTGGATCAGAGAAAGAGAGTTGGAATGAATCCGAGAGGTTCAGAGAGAAAGAGAGCAAAATAGAGGGGGAGAGAATCCGAGAGATCGAGAATGGATCAGAGAGAGAGTGGATCAGTGAGAGAGTGGATCAGAGAGAGAGAGTGGATCAGAGAGAGAGTGGATCAGTGAGAGAGAGTGGATCAGGGAGAGAGAGTGGATCAGAGAGAGAGAGTGGATCAGTGAGAGATAGTGGATCAGAGAGAGAGTGGACCAGTGAGAGAGAGTGGATCAGAGAGAGAGAGTGGATCAGTGAGAGAGTGGATCAGTGAGAAAGAGTGGATCAGTGAGAGAGAGTGGATCAGAGAGAGAGAGTGGATCAGTGAGAGAGTGGATCAGTGAGAAAGAGTGGATCAGTGAGAGAGAGTGGATCAGTGAGAGAGAGTGGATCAGAGAGAGAGAGTGGATCAGTGAGAGAGTGGATCAGTGAGAGAGAGTGGATCAGTGAGAGAGAGTGGATCAGAGAGAGAGTGGATCAGTGAGATCGTGGATCAGTGAGAGAGAGTGGATCAGTGAGAGAGTGGATCAGTGAGAGAGAGTGGATCAGTGAGAGAGAGTGGATCAGTGAGAGGGTGGATCAGAGAGAGAGTGGATCAGTGAGAGAGAGTGGATCAGTGAGAGGGTGGATCAGTGAGAGTGAGTTGATTTGTGAGAGAGAGTGGATCAGTGAGAGAGAGTGGATCAGTGAGAGAGTGGATCAGTGAGAGAGTGGATCAGTGAGAGAGAGTGGATCAGAGAGAGAGAGTGGATCAGTGAGAGAGAGTGGATCAGTGAGAGAGTGGATCAGAGAGACAGAATGGATCAGAGAGAGAGTGGATCAGTGAGAGAGTGGATCAGAGAGAGAGAGTGGATCAGAGAGAGAGTGGATCAGAGAGAGAGTGGATCAGAGAGAGAGAGTGGATCAGAGAGAGAGAATCAGGGAGAGAGGGGATCAGGGAGAGTGTATCAGAGAGAGAGCGGTAAGAGGGAGAGAGTGGATCAGAGTCAGTGTGGATCAGTGAGAGAGTGGATCAGAGAGAGAGTGGGAATCTATCAGAGAGACAGGATCAGAGAGAGAGACGATCAAAGAAAGAGTGTGAGTGGATCAGTGAGAGAGTGGATCAGAGTGTGGATCAGAGAGAGTGTGTGGATCAGAGAGAGAGAGTGGATCAGAGAGAGAGTGGATCAGAGAGAGAGTGTGGATCAGAGAGAGAGAGTGGATCAGAGAGAGAGTGTGGATCAGAGAGAGAGTGATCAGAGAGAGAGTGTGGATCAGAGAGAGAGTGGATCAGAGAAAGAGTGTGGATCAGAGAGAGAGTGTGGATCAGAGAGAGAGTGGATCAGAGAGAGAGTGTGGATCAGAGAGAGAGTGGAGCAGTGAGAGAGTGGATCAGTGAGAGAGAGTGGATCAGTGAGAGAGAGTGGATCAGTGACAAAGAGTGGATCAGTGAGAGAGAGTGGATCAGTGAGAGAGAGTGGATCAGAGAGAGAGTGGATCAGTGAGAGAGAGTGGATCAGAGAGAGAGAGTGGATCAGTGAGAGAGAGTGGATCAGTGAGAAAGAGTGGATCAGTGAGAGAGAGTGGATCAGTGAGAGAGAGTGGATCAGAGAGAGAGAGTGGATCAGTGAGAGAGTGGATCAGTGAGAGAGAGTGGATCAGTGAGAGAGAGTGGATCAGAGAGAGAGAGTGGATCAGTGAGAGAGTGGATCAGTGAGAGAGAGTGGATCAGTGAGAGAGAGTGGATCAGAGAGAGAGAGAGGATCAGTGAGAGAGTGGATCAGTGAGAGAGAGTGGATCAGTGAGAGGGTGGATCAGTGAGAGAGAGTGGATCAGTGAGAGAGTGTGCATCAGAGAGAGAGTGGATCAGTGAGAGAGTGTGGATCAGTGAGAGAGAGTGGATCAGAGAGAGGGAGTGGATCAGTGAGAGAGAGTGGATCAGTGAGAGAGAGTGGATCAGTGAGAGAGTGGATCAGAAAGAGAGGATAGGAGAGGTGGATCAGAGGGAGAGTGGATCAGAGAGAATCTGAGAGAGTGGATCAGAGAAAGAGTGGATCAGTGAGTGAGAGTGGATCAGAGAGAGAGTGAGAGTGGATCAGTGAGAAAGAGTGGATCAGTGAGAGAGTGTGGATCAGTGAGAGAGAGTGGATCAGTGAGAAAGAGTGGATCAGTGAGAGAGAGTGGATCAGTGAGAGAGAGTGGATCAGAGAGAGAGTGGATAAGTGAGAGAGATTGGATCAGTGAGAGAGAGTGGATCAGTGAGAAACAGTGGATCAGAGAGTGAGAGTGGATCAGAGAGAGAGAGTGGATCAGAGAGAGAGAGTGGATCAGAGAGAGAGTGTGGATCAGAGAGAGAGAGTGGATCAGTGAGGGAGAGTGGATCAGAGAGAGAGTGTGGATCAGAGAGAGAGTGTGGATCAGAGAGAGAGTGTGGATCAGAGAGAGAGTGGATCAGAGAGAGAGTGTGGATCAGAGAGAGAGTGTGGATCAGAGAGAGAGTGGATCAGAGAGAGAGTGGATCAGACAGAGAGTGTGGATCAGAGGATCAGAGAGACTGAATCAGAGAAAGAGAGTGGATCAGAGAGAGAGTGGATCTGAGAGAGAGGATCAGAGAGAGATCAGAGAGAGATTGAGTGGATCAGAGAAAGAGAGTTGGAATGGATCAGAGAGGTTCAGAGAGAAAGAGAGCAAAATAGAGGGGGAGAGAATCCGAGAGATCGAGAGTGGATCAGAGAGAGAGTGGATCAGTGAGAGATTGGATCAGAGAGAGAGAGAGTGGATCAGAGAGAGAGTGGATCAGAGAGAGAGAGTGGATCAGTGAGAGAGAGTGAATCAGAGAGAGAGTGGATCAGTGAGAAAGAGTTGATCAGTGAGAAAGAGTGGATCAGTGAGAGAGTGGATCAGTGAGAGAGAGTGGATCAGTGAGAGAGAGTGGATCAGAGAGAGAGAGTGGATCAGTGAGAAAAAGTGGATCAGTGAGAGAGAGTGGATCAGTGAGAGAGAGTGGATCAGAGAGAGAGTGGATCAGTGAGAGAGAGTGGATCAGTGAGAGAGAGTGGATCAGAGAGAGAGTGGATCAGTGAGAGAGTGGATCAGTGAGAGAGAGTGGATCAGTGAGAGAGTGGATCAGTGAGAGAGAGTGGATCAGTGAGAGAGAGTGGATCAGTGAGAGGGTGGATCAGAGAGAGAGTGGATCAGTGAGAGAGAGTGGATCAGTGAGAGGGTGGATCAGTGAGAGAGAGTGGATCAGTGAGAGAGAGTGGATCAGTGAGAGAGTGTGGATCAGAGAGAGAGAGTGGATCAGTGAGAGTGAGTTGATTTGTGAGAGAGAGTGGATCAGTAAGAGAGAGTGGATCAGTGAGGGAGTGGATCAGTGAGAGAGTGGATCAGTGAGAGGGAGTGGATCAGTGAGAGAGAGTGGATCAGAGAGAGAGAGTGGATAAGTGAGAGAGAGTGGATCAGAGAGAGAGAGAGTGGATCAGTGAGAGAGTGTGGATCAGAGAGAGAGAGTGGATCAGAGAGAGAGAGTGGATCAGAGAGAGAGTGTGGATCAGAGAGAGAGTGTGGATCAGAGAGAGAGTGGATCAGAGAGAGAGTGGATCAGAGAGAGAGTGTGGAAAGAGAGAGAGTGTGGATCAGAGAGAGAGTGGATCAGAGAGAGAGTGGATCAGAGAGAGAGAGTGGATCTGAGAGAGAGGATCAGAGAGAGATCAGAGAGAGATTGAGTGGATCAGAGAAAGAGAGTTGGAATGGATCAGAGAGGTTCAGAGAGAAAGAGTTCAAAATAGAGGGGGAGAGAATCAAAGAGATCGAGAGTGGATCAGAGAGAGAGTGGATCAGTGAGAGAGTGGATCAGTGAGAGAGTGTGGATCAGTGAGAGAGAGTGGATCAGTGAGAGAGAGTGGATCAGGGAGAGAGAGTGGATCAGAGAGAGAGAGTGGATCAGTGAGAGAGAGTGGATCAGTGAGAGAGTGGATCAGTGAGAAAGAGTGGATCAGTGAGAGGGAGTGGATCAGAGAGAGAGAGTGGATCAGTGAGAGAGTGGATCAGGGAGAGAGAGTGGATCAGAGAGAGAGAGTGGATCAGAGAGAGAGAGTGGATCAGTGAGAGAGTGGATCAGTGAGAAAGAGTGGATCAGTGAGAGAGAGTGGATCAGAGAGAGAGAGTGGATCAGTGAGAGAGAGTGGATAAGTGAGAGGGTGGATCAGAGAGAGAGTGGATCAGTGAGAGAGAGTGGATCAGTGAGAGGGTGGATCAGTGCTAGAGAGTGGATCAGTGAGAGAGAGTGGATCAGTGACAGAGTGTGGATCAGAGAGAGAGAGTGGATCAGTGAGAGTGAGTTGATTTGTGAGAGAGAGTGGATCAGTGAGAGAGAGTGGATCAGTGAGAGAGTGGATCAGTGAGAGAGTGGATCAGTGAGAGGAAGTGGATCAGTGAGAGAGTGGATCAGACAGAGAGTGTGGATCAGAGGATCAGAGAGACTGAATCAGAGAAAGAGAGTGGATCAGAGAGAGAGTGGATCTGAGAGAGAGGATCAGAGAGAGATCAGAGAGAGATTGAGTGGATCAGAGAAAGAGAGTTGGAATGGATCAGAGAGGTTCAGAGAGAAAGAGATCAGAATAGAGGGGGAGAGAATCAAAGAGATCGAGAGTGGATCAGAGAGAGAGTGGATCAGTGAGAGAGTGGATCAGTGAGAGAGTGTGGATCAGTGAGAGAGAGTGGATCAGTGAGAGAGAGTGGATCAGGGAGAGAGAGTGGATCAGAGAGAGAGAGTGGATCAGTGAGAGAGAGTGGATCAGTGAGAGAGTGGATCAGTGGGAAAGAGTGGATCAGTGAGAGAGAGTGGATCAGAGAGAGAGAGTGGATCAGTGAGAGAGTGGATCAGGGAGAGAGAGTGCATCAGAGAGAGAGAGTGGATCAGAGAGAGAGAGTGGATCAGTGAGAGAGTGGATCAGTGAGAAAGAGTGGATCAGTGAGAGAGAGTGGATCAGAGAGAGAGAGTGGATCAGTGAGAGAGTGGATCAGTGAGAGAGAGTGGATCAGTGAGAGAGAGTGGATCAGAGAGAGAGAGTGGATCACTGAGAGAGTGGATCAGTGAGAGAGAGTGGATCAGTGAGAGAGAGTGGATCAGTGAGAGGGTGGATCAGAGAGAGAGTGGATCAGTGAGAGAGAGTGGATCAGTGAGAGGGTGGATCAGTGATAGAGAGTGGATCAGTGAGAGAGAGTGGATCAGTGACAGAGTGTGGATCAGAGAGAGAGAGTGGATCAGTGAGAGTGAGTTGATTTGTGAGAGAGAGTGGATCAGTGAGAGAGAGTGGATCAGTGAGAGAGTGGATCAGTGAGAGAGTGGATCAGTGAGAGGGAGTGGATCAGTGAGAGAGAGTGGATCAGAGAGAGAGAGTGGATAAGTGAGAGAGATTGGATCAGTGAGAGAGAGTGGATCAGTGATAAAGTGTGCATCAGAGAGAGAGAGTGGATCAGAGAGAGAGAGTGGATCAGAGAGAGAGAGTGGATCAGTGAGAGAGAGTGGATCAGAGAGAGATTGTGCATCAGAGAGAGAGAGTGGATCAGTGAGAGAGTGTGGATCAGTGAGAGAGATTGGAACAGTGAGAGAGTGTGGATCAGAGAGAGAGAGAGTGGATCAGTGAGAGAGAGTGGATCAGTGAGAGAGAGTGGATCAGTGAGAGAGAGTGGATCAGAGAGAGAGTGGATCAGTGAGAGAGAGTGGATCAGAGAGAGAGAGTGGATCAGTGAGAGAGTGGATCAGAGAGAGAGAGTGGATCAGAGAGAGAGTGGATCACTGAGAGAGTGTGGATCAGTGAGAGAGAGTGGATCAGTGAGAGAGAGTGGATCAGGGAGAGAGAGTGGATCAGAGAGAGAGAGTGGATCAGTGAGAGTGAGTGGATCAGTGAGAGAGAGTGGATCAGAGAGAGAGTGGATCAGTGAGAAAGAGTTGATCAGTGAGAGAGAGTGGATCAGTGAGAGAGAGTGGATCAGAGAGAGAGAGTGGATCAGTGAGAGAGTGGATCAGTGAGAAAGAGTGGATCAGTGAGAGAGAGTGGATCAGTGAGAGAGAGTGGATCAGAGAGAGAGAGTGGATCAGAGAGAGAGTGGATCAGAGAGAGAGAATGGATCAGTGAGAGAGTGGATCAGTGAGAGGAAGTGGATCAGTGAGAGAGTGGATCAGACAGAGAGTGTGGATCAGAGGATCAGAGAGACTGAATCAGAGAAAGAGAGTGGATCAGAGAGAGAGTGGATCTGAGAGAGAGGATCAGAGAGAGATCAGAGAGAGATTGAGTGGATCAGAGAAAGAGAGTTGGAATGGATCAGAGAGGTTCAGAGAGAAAGAGATCAGAATAGAGGGGGAGAGAATCAAAGAGATCGAGAGTGGATCAGAGAGAGAGTGGATCAGTGAGAGAGTGGATCAGTGAGAGAGTGTGGATCAGTGAGAGAGAGTGGATCAGTGAGAGAGAGTGGATCAGGGAGAGAGAGTGGATCAGAGAGAGAGAGTGGATCAGTGAGAGAGAGTGGATCAGTGAGAGAGAGTGGATCAGAGAGAGAGAGTGGATCAGTGAGAGAGTGGATCAGGGAGAGAGAGTGCATCAGAGAGAGAGAGTGGATCAGAGAGAGAGAGTGGATCAGTGAGAGAGTGGATCAGTGAGAAAGAGTGGATCAGTGAGAGAGAGTGGATCAGAGAGAGAGAGTGGATCAGTGAGAGAGTGGATCAGTGAGAGAGAGTGGATCAGTGAGAGAGAGTGGATCAGAGAGAGAGAGTGGATCACTGAGAGAGTGGATCAGTGAGAGAGAGTGGATCAGTGAGAGAGAGTGGATCAGTGAGAGGGTGGATCAGAGAGAGAGTGGATCAGTGAGAGAGAGTGGATCAGTGAGAGGGTGGATCAGTGATAGAGAGTGGATCAGTGAGAGAGAGTGGATCAGTGACAGAGTGTGGATCAGAGAGAGAGAGTGGATCAGTGAGAGTGAGTTGATTTGTGAGAGAGAGTGGATCAGTGAGAGAGAGTGGATCAGTGAGAGAGTGGATCAGTGAGAGAGTGGATCAGTGAGAGGGAGTGGATCAGTGAGAGAGAGTGGATCAGAGAGAGAGAGTGGATAAGTGAGAGAGATTGGATCAGTGAGAGAGAGTGGATCAGTGATAAAGTGTGCATCAGAGAGAGAGAGTGGATCAGAGAGAGAGAGTGGATCAGAGAGAGAGAGTGGATCAGTGAGAGAGAGTGGATCAGAGAGAGATTGTGCATCAGAGAGAGAGAGTGGATCAGTGAGAGAGTGTGGATCAGTGAGAGAGATTGGAACAGTGAGAGAGTGTGGATCAGAGAGAGAGAGAGTGGATCAGTGAGAGAGAGTGGATCAGTGAGAGAGAGTGGATCAGTGAGAGAGAGTGGATCAGAGAGAGAGTGGATCAGTGAGAGAGAGTGGATCAGAGAGAGAGAGTGGATCAGTGAGAGAGTGGATCAGAGAGAGAGAGTGGATCAGAGAGAGAGTGGATCACTGAGAGAGTGTGGATCAGTGAGAGAGAGTGGATCAGTGAGAGAGAGTGGATCAGGGAGAGAGAGTGGATCAGAGAGAGAGAGTGGATCAGTGAGAGTGAGTGGATCAGTGAGAGAGAGTGGATCAGAGAGAGAGTGGATCAGTGAGAAAGAGTTGATCAGTGAGAGAGAGTGGATCAGTGAGAGAGAGTGGATCAGAGAGAGAGAGTGGATCAGTGAGAGAGTGGATCAGTGAGAAAGAGTGGATCAGTGAGAGAGAGTGGATCAGAGAGAGAGAGTGGATCAGAGAGAGAGTGGATCAGAGAGAGAGAATGGATCAGTGAGAGAGAGTGGATCAGAGAGAGAGAGTGGATCAGTGAGAGAGTGGATCAGTGAGAGAGAGTGGATCAGTGAGAGGGTGGATCAGTGAGAGAGAGTGGATCAGTGAGAGAGAGTGGATCAGTGAGAGAGTGTGGATCAGAGAGAGAGAGTGGATCAGTGAGATTGAGTTGATTTGTGAGAGAGAGTGGATCAGTGAGAGAGAGTGGATCAGTGAGAGAGTGGATCAGTGAGAGAGTGGATCAGTGAGAGGGAGTGGATCAGTGAGAGAGAGTGGATCAGAGAGAGAGTGTGGATCAGAGAGAGAGTGGATCAGAGAGAGAGTGGATCAGAGAGAGAGTGTGGATCAGAGAGAGAGTGGAGCAGTGAGAGAGTGGATCAGTGAGAGAGAGTGGATCAGTGAGAGAGAGTGGATCAGTGACAAAAAGTGGATCAGTGAGAGAGTGGATCAGTGAGAGAGAGTGGATCAGAGAGAGAGTGGATCAGTGAGAGAGAGTGGATCAGAGAGAGAGAGTGGATCAGTGAGAGAGAGTGGATCAGTGAGAATGAGTGGATCAGTGAGAGAGAGTGGATCAGTGAGAGAGAGTGGATCAGAGAGAGAGAGTGGATCAGTGAGAGAGTGGATCAGTGAGAGAGAGTGGATCAGTGAGAGAGAGTGGATCAGAGAGAGAGAGTGGATCAGTGAGAGAGTGGATCAGTGAGAGAGAGTGGATCAGTGAGAGAGAGTGGATCAGAGAGAGAGAGAGGATCAGTGAGAGAGAGTGGATCAGTGAGAGAGAGTGGATCAGAGAGAGAGAGTGGATCAGTGAGAGAGTGGATCAGAGAGAGAGTGGATCAGTGAGAAAGTGGATCAGTGAGAGAGAGTGGATCAGTGAGAGAGAGTGGATCAGAGAGAGAGAGTGGATCAGTGAGAGAGTGGATCAGTGAGAGAGAGTGGATCAGTGAAAGAGTGGATCAGTGAGAGAGAGTGGATCAGTGAGAGAGAGTGGATCAGTGAGAGGGTGGATCAGAGAGAGAGTGGATCAGTGAGAGAGAGTGGATCAGTGAGAGGGTGGATCAGTGAGAGAGAGTGGATCAGTGAGAGAGAGTGGATCAGTGAGAGAGTGTGGATCAGAGAGAGAGAGTGGATCAGTGAGAGAGAGTGGATCAGAGAGAGAGAGTGGATCAGAGAGAGAGAATGGATCAGTGAGAGAGAGTGGATCAGAGAGAGAGAGTGGATCAGTGAGAGAGTGGATCAGTGAGAGAGAGTGGATCAGTGAGAGGGTGGATCAGTGAGAGAGAGTGGATCAGTGAGAGAGAGGGGATCAGTGAGAGAGTGTGGATCATAGTGAGAGAGTGGATCACTGAGATTGAGTTGATTTGTGAGAGAGAGTGGATCAGTGAGAGAGAGTGGATCAGTGAGAGAGTGGATCAGTGAGAGAGTTGATCAGTGAGAGGGAGTGGATCAGTGAGAGAGAGTGGATCAGAGAGAGAGTGTGGATCAGAGAGAGAGTGGATCAGAGAGAGAGTGGATCAGAGAGAGAGTGTGGATCAGAGAGAGAGTGGAGCAGTGAGAGAGTGGATCAGTGAGAGAGAGTGGATCAGTGCGAGAGAGTGGATCAGTGACAAAGAGTGGATCAGTGAGAGAGAGTGGATCAGTGAGATAGAGTGGATCAGAGAGAGAGTGGATCAGTGAGAGAGAGTGGATCAGAGAGAGAGAGTGGATCAGTGAGAGAGAGTGGATCAGTGAGAAAGAGTGGATCAGTGAGAGAGAGTTGATCAGTGAGAGAGAGTGGATCAGTGAGAGAGAGTGGATCAGAGAGAGAGAGTGGATCAGTGAGAGAGTGGATCAGTGAGAGAGAGTGGATCAGTGAGAGAGAGTGGATCAGAGAGAGAGAGTGGATCAGTGAGAGAGTGGATCAGTGAGAGAGAGTGGATCAGTGAGAGAGAGTGGATCAGTGAGAGGGAGTGGATCAGTGAGAGAGAGTGGATCAGAGAGAGAGTGTGGATCAGAGAGAGAGTGGATCAGAGAGAGAGTGGATCAGAGAGAGAGTGGATCAGTGAGAGAGAGTGCATCAGTGAGAGAGTGTGGATCAGAGAGAGAGAGTGGATCAGTGAGATTGAGTTGATTTGTGAGGGAGAGTGGATCAGTGAGAGAGAGTGGATCAGTGAGAGAGTGGATCAGTGAGAGAGTGGATCAGTGAGAGGGAGTGGATCAGTGAGAGAGAGTGGATCAGAGAGAGAGTGTGGAGCAGAGACAGAGTGGATCAGAGAGAGAGTGGATCAGAGAGAGAGTGTGGATCAGAGAGAGAGTGGAGCAGTGAGAGAGTGGATCAGTGAGAGAGAGTGGATCAGTGAGAGAGAGTGGATCAGTGACAAAGAGTGGATCAGTGAGAGAGTGGATCAGAGAGAGAGTGGATCACTGAGAGAGTGTGGATCAGTGAGAGAGAGTGGATCAGTGAGAGAGAGTGGATCAGGGAGAGAGAGTGGATCAGAGAGAGAGAGTGGATCAGTGAGAGTGAGTGGATCAGTGAGAGAGAGTGGATCAGAGAGAGAGTGGATCAGTGAGAAAGAGTTGATCAGTGAGAGAGAGTGGATCAGTGAGAGAGAGTGGATCAGTGAGAGAGAGTGGATCAGAGAGAGAGTGGATCAGTGAGAAAGAGTGGATCAGTGAGAGAGAGTGGATCAGTGAGAGAGAGTGGATCAGAGAGAGAGAGTGGATCAGAGAGAGAGAATGGATCAGTGAGAGAGAGTGGATCAGAGAGAGAGAGTGGATCAGTGAGAGAGTGGATCAGTGAGAGAGAGTGGATCAGTGAGAGGGTGGATCAGTGAGAGAGAGTGGATCAGTGAGAGAGAGTGGATCAGTGAGAGAGTGTGGATCAGAGAGAGAGAGAGTGGATCAGTGAGATTGAGTTGATTTGTGAGAGAGAGTGGATCAGTGAGAGAGAGTGGATCAGTGAGAGAGTGGATCAGTGAGAGAGTGGATCAGTGAGAGGGAGTGGATCAGTGAGAGAGAGTGGATCAGAGAGAGAGTGTGGATCAGAGAGAGAGTGGATCAGAGAGAGAGTGGATCAGAGAGAGAGTGTGGATCAGAGAGAGAGTGGAGCAGTGAGAGAGTGGATCAGTGAGAGAGAGTGGATCAGTGAGAGAGAGTGGATCAGTGACAAAAAGTGGATCAGTGAGAGAGTGGATCAGTGAGAGAGAGTGGATCAGAGAGAGAGTGGATCAGTGAGAGAGAGTGGATCAGAGAGAGAGAGTGGATCAGTGAGAGAGAGTGGATCAGTGAGAATGAGTGGATCAGTGAGAGAGAGTGGATCAGTGAGAGAGAGTGGATCAGTGAGAGAGAGTGGATCAGAGAGAGAGAGTGGATCAGTGAGAGAGTGGATCAGTGAGAGAGAGTGGATCAGTGAGAGAGAGTGGATCAGAGAGAGAGTGGATCAGTGAGAGAGTGGATCAGTGAGAGAGAGTGGATCAGTGAGAGAGAGTGGATCAGAGAGAGAGAGAGGATCAGTGAGAGAGAGTGGATCAGTGAGAGAGAGTGGATCAGAGAGAGAGAGTGGATCAGTGAGAGAGTGGATCAGTGAGAGAGTGGATCAGTGAGAGGGAGTGGATCAGTGAGAGAGAGTGGATCAGTGAGAGAGAGTGGATCAGAGAGAGAGTGGATCAGTGAGAGAGAGTGGATCAGAGAGAGAGAGTGGATCAGTGAGAAAGTGGATCAGTGAGAGAGAGTGGATCAGTGAGAGAGAGTGGATCAGAGAGAGAGAGTGGATCAGTGAGAGAGTGGATCAGTGAGAGAGAGTGGATCAGTGAAAGAGTGGATCAGTGAGAGAGAGAGTGGATCAGTGAGAGAGAGTGGATCAGTGAGAGGGTGGATCAGAGAGAGAGTGGATCAGTGAGAGAGAGTGGATCAGTGAGAGGGTGGATCAGTGAGAGAGAGTGGATCAGTGAGAGAGAGTGGATCAGTGAGAGAGTGTGGATCAGAGAGAGAGAGTGGATCAGTGAGAGAGAGTGGATCAGAGAGAGAGAGTGGATCAGAGAGAGAGAATGGATCAGTGAGAGAGAGTGGATCAGAGAGAGAGAGTGGATCAGTGAGAGAGTGGATCAGTGAGAGAGAGTGGATCAGTGAGAGGGTGGATCAGTGAGAGAGAGTGGATCAGTGAGAGAGAGTGGATCAGTGAGAGAGTGTGGATCATAGTGAGAGAGTGGATCACTGAGATTGAGTTGATTTGTGAGAGAGAGTGGATCAGTGAGAGAGAGAGTGGATCAGTGAGAGAGTGGATCAGTGAGAGAGTTGATCAGTGAGAGGGAGTGGATCAGTGAGAGAGAGTGGATCAGAGAGAGAGTGTGGATCAGAGAGAGAGTGGATCAGAGAGAGAGTGGATCAGAGAGAGAGTGTGGATCAGAGAGAGAGTGGAGCAGTGAGAGAGTGGATCAGTGAGAGAGAGTGGATCAGTGCGAGAGAGTGGATCAGTGACAAAGAGTGGATCAGTGAGAGAGAGTGGATCAGTGAGAGAGAGTGGATCAGAGAGAGAGTGGATCAGTGAGAGAGAGTGGATCAGAGAGAGAGAGTGGATCAGTGAGAGAGAGTGGATCAGTGAGAAAGAGTGGATCAGTGAGAGAGAGTGGATCAGTGAGAGAGAGTGGATCAGAGAGAGAGAGTGGATCAGTGAGAGAGTGGATCAGTGAGAGAGAGTGGATCAGTGAGAGAGAGTGGATCAGAGAGAGAGAGTGGATCAGTGAGAGAGTGGATCAGTGAGAGAGAGTGGATCAGTGAGAGAGAGTGGATCAGTGAGAGGGAGTGGATCAGTGAGAGAGAGTGGATCAGAGAGAGAGTGTGGATCAGAGAGAGAGTGGATCAGAGAGAGAGTGGATCAGAGAGAGTGGATCAGTGAGAGAGAGTGGATCAGTGAGAGAGTGGATCAGTGAGAGAGTGTGGATCAGAGAGAGAGAGTGGATCAGTGAGATTGAGTTGATTTGTGAGGGAGAGTGGATCAGTGAGAGAGAGTGGATCAGTGAGAGAGTGGATCAGTGAGAGAGTGGATCAGTGAGAGGGAGTGGATCAGTGAGAGAGAGTGGATCAGAGAGAGAGTGTGGATCAGAGAGAGAGTGGATCAGAGAGAGAGTGGATCAGAGAGAGAGTGTGGATCAGAGAGAGAGTGGAGCAGTGAGAGAGTGGATCAGTGAGAGAGAGTGGATCAGTGAGAGAGAGTGGATCAGTGACAAAGAGTGGATCAGTGAGAGAGTGGATCAGTGAGAGAGAGTGGATCAGAGAGAGAGTGGATCAGTGAGAGAGAGTGGATCAGAGAGAGAGAGTGGATCAGTGAGAGAGAGTGGATCAGTGAGAATGAGTGGATCAGTGAGAGAGAGTGGATCAGTGAGAGAGTGGATCAGTGAGAGAGTGGATCAGTGAGAGAGAGTGGATCAGTGAGAGAGAGTGGATCAGAGAGAGAGAGTGGATCAGTGAGAGAGTGGATCAGTGAGAGAGAGTGGATCAGTGAGAGAGAGTGGATCAGAGAGAGAGAGAGGATCAGTGAGAGAGAGTGGATCAGTGAGAGAGAGTGGATCAGAGAGAGAGAGTGGATCAGTGAGAGAGTGGATCAGTGAGAGGGAGTGGATCAGTGAGAGGGGGTGGATCAGTGAGAGAGAGTGGATCAGTGAGAGAGAGTGGATCAGAGAGAGAGTGGATCAGTGAGAGAGAGTGGATCAGAGAGAGAGAGTGGATCAGTGAGAAAGTGGATCAGTGAGAGAGAGTGGATCAGTGAGAGAGAGTGGATCAGAGAGACAGAGTGGATCAGTGAGAGAGTGGATCAGTGAGAGAGAGTGGATCAGTGAAAGAGTGGATTAGTGAGAGAGAGTGGATCAGTGAGAGAGAGTGGATCAGTGAGAGGGTGGATCAGAGAGAGAGTGGATCAGTGAGAGAGAGTGGATCAGTGAGAGGGTGGATCAGTGAGAGAGAGTGGATCAGTGAGAGAGAGTGGATCAGTGAGAGAGTGTGGATCAGAGAGAGAGAGTGGATCAGTGAGAGAGAGTGGATCAGTGAGAGAGAGTGGATCAGAGAGAGAGAGAGTGGATCAGTGAGAGAGAGTGGATCAGAGAGAGAGAGTGGATCAGTGAGAGAGTGGATCAGTGAGAGAGAGTGGATCAGTGAGAGGGTGGATCAGTGAGAGAGAGTGGATCAGTGAGAGAGAGTGGATCAGTGAGAGAGTGTGGATCATAGAGAGAGAGTGGATCAGTGAGATTGAGTTGATTTGTGAGAGAGAGTGGATCAGTGAGAGAGAGTGGATCAGTGAGAGAGTGGATCAGTGAGAGAGTTGATCAGTGAAAGAGTGGATCAGTGAGAGAGAATGGATCAGTGAGAGAGAGTGGATCAGTGAGAGGGTGGATCAGAGAGAGAGTGGATCAGTGAGAGGGTGGATCAGAGAGAGAGTGGATCAGTGAGAGAGAGTGGATCATAGAGAGAGAGTGGATCAGTGAGATTGAGTTGATTTGTGAGAGAGAGTGGATCAGTGAGAGAGAGTGGATCAGTGAGAGAGTGGATCAGTGAGAGAGTTGATCAGTGAGAGGGAGTGGATCAGTGAGAGAGAGTGGATCAGAGAGAGAGTGTGGATCAGAGAGAGAGTGGATCAGATAGAGAGTGGATCAGAGAGAGAGTGTGGATCAGAGAGAGAGTGGAGCAGTGAGAGAGTGGATCAGTGAGAGAGAGTGGATCAGTGAGAGAGAGTGGATCAGTGACAAAGAGTGGATCAGTGAGAGAGAGTGGATCAGTGAGAGAGAGTGGATCAGTGAGAGAGAGTGGATCAGAGAGAGAGAGTGGATCAGTGAGAGAGTGGATCAGTGAGAGAGAGTGGATCAGTGAGAGAGAGTGGATCAGAGAGAGAGAGAGGATCAGTGAGAGAGTGGATCAGTGAGAGAGTGGATCAGTGAGAGTGGATCAGTGAGAGGGTGGATCAGAGAGAGAGTGGATCAGTGAGAGAGAGTGGATCAGTGAGAGGGTGGATCAGTGAGAGAGAGTGGATCAGTGAGAGAGTGTGGATCAGAGAGAGAGTGGATCAGTGAGAGAGTGTGGATCAGTGAGAGGGTGGATCAGTGAGAGAGAGTGGATCAGTGAGAGAGAGTGGATCAGTGAGAGAGTGTGGATCAGAGAGAGAGAGTGGATCAGTGAGATTGAGTTGATTTGTGAGAGAGAGTGGATCAGTGTGAGAGAGTGGATCAGTGAGAGAGTGGATCAGTGAGAGGGAGTGGATCAGTGAGAGTGAGTGGATCAGTGAGAGAGAGTAGATCAGTGAGAGAGAGTGGATCAGAGAGAGAGTGGATCAGTGAGAGAGAGTGGATCAGAGAGAGAGAGTGGATCAGTGAGAGAGTGGATCAGAGAGACAGAATGGATCAGAGAGAGAGTGGATCAGTGAGAGAGTGTGGATCAGTGAGAGAGATTGGAACAGTGAGAGAGTGTGGATGAGAGAGAGAGAGAGTGGATCAGTGAGAGAGAGTGGATCAGTGAGAAAGAGTGGATCAGTGAGAGAGAGTGGATCAGAGAGAGAGTGGATCAGTGAGTGAGAGTGGATCAGTGAGAGAGAGTGGATCAGAGAGAGAGAGTGGATCAGTGAGAGAGTGAATCAGAGAGAGAGAGTGGATCAGAGAGAGAGTGGATCACTGAGAGAGTGTGGATCAGTGAGAGAGAGTGGATCAGTGAGAGAGAGTGGATCAGGGAGAGAGAGTGGATCAGAGAGAGAGAGTGGATCAGTGAGAGTGAGTGGATCAGTGAGAGAGAGTGGATCAGAGAGAGAGTGGATCAGTGAGAAAGAGTTGATCAGTGAGAGAGAGTGGATCAGTGAGAGAGAGTGGATCAGAGAGAGAGAGTGGATCAGTGAGAGAGAGTGGATCAGAGAGAGAGAGTGGATCAGAGAGAGAGTGGATCAGAGAGAGAGAATGGATCAGTGAGAGGGTGGATCAGTGAGAGAGAGTGGATCAGTGAGAGAGAGTGGATCAGTGAGAGAGTGTGGATCAGAGAGAGAGAGTGGATCAGTGAGATTGAGTTGATTTGTGAGAGAGAGTGGATCAGTGAGAGAGAGTGGATCAGTGAGAGAGTGGATCAGTGAGAGAGTGGATCAGTGAGAGGGAGTGGATCAGTGAGAGAGAGTGGATCAGAGAGAGAGTGTGGATCAGAGAGAGAGTGGATCAGAGAGAGAGTGGATCAGAGAGAGAGTGTGGATCAGAGAGAGAGTGGAGCAGTGAGAGAGTGGATCAGTGAGAGAGAGTGGATCAGTGAGAGAGAGTGGATCAGTGACAAAGAGTGGATCAGTGAGAGAGTGGATCAGTGAGAGAGAGTGGATCAGAGAGAGAGTGGATCAGTGAGAGAGAGTGGATCAGAGAGAGAGAGTGGATCAGTGAGAGAGAGTGGATCAGTGAGAATGAGTGGATCAGTGAGAGACAGTGGATCAGTGAGAGAGAGTCGATCAGTGAGAGAGAGTGGATCAGAGAGAGAGAGTGGATCAGTGAGAGAGTGGATCAGTGAGAGAGAGTGGATCAGTGAGAGAGAGTGGATCAGAGAGAGAGAGAGTGGATCAGTGAGAGGGTGGATCAGTGAGAGAGAGTGGATCAGTGAGAGAGAGTGGATCAGAGAGAGAGAGAGGATCAGTGAGAGAGAGTGGATCAGTGAGAGAGAGTGGATCAGAGAGAGAGAGTGGATCAGTGAGAGAGAGTGGATCAGAGAGAGAGTGGATCAGTGAGAGAGAGTGGATCAGAGAGAGAGAGTGGATCAGTGAGAAAGTGGATCAGTGAGAGAGAGTGGATCAGTGAGAGAGAGTGGATCAGAGAGAGAGAGTGGATCAGTGAGAGAGTGGATCAGTGAGAGAGAGTGGATCAGTGAAAGAGTGGATCAGTGAGAGAGAATGGATCAGTGAGAGAGAGTGGATCAGTGAGAGGGTGGATCAGAGAGAGAGTGGATCAGTGAGAGGGTGGATCAGAGAGAGAGTGGATCAGTGAGAGAGAGTGGATCATAGAGAGAGAGTGGATCAGTGAGATTGAGTTGATTTGTGAGAGAGAGTGGATCAGTGAGAGAGAGTGGATCAGTGAGAGAGTGGATCAGTGAGAGAGTTGATCAGTGAGAGGGAGTGGATCAGTGAGAGAGAGTGGATCAGAGAGAGAGTGTGGATCAGAGAGAGAGTGGATCAGATAGAGAGTGGATCAGAGAGAGAGTGTGGATCAGAGAGAGAGTGGAGCAGTGAGAGAGTGGATCAGTGAGAGAGAGTGGATCAGTGAGAGAGAGTGGATCAGTGACAAAGAGTGGATCAGTGAGAGAGAGTGGATCAGTGAGAGAGAGTGGATCAGTGAGAGAGAGTGGATCAGAGAGAGAGAGTGGATCAGTGAGAGAGTGGATCAGTGAGAGAGAGTGGATCAGTGAGAGAGAGTGGATCAGAGAGAGAGAGAGGATCAGTGAGAGAGTGGATCAGTGAGAGAGTGGATCAGTGAGAGTGGATCAGTGAGAGGGTGGATCAGAGAGAGAGTGGATCAGTGAGAGAGAGTGGATCAGTGAGAGGGTGGATCAGTGAGAGAGAGTGGATCAGTGAGAGAGTGTGGATCAGAGAGAGAGTGGATCAGTGAGAGAGTGTGGATCAGTGAGAGGGTGGATCAGTGAGAGAGAGTGGATCAGTGAGAGAGAGTGGATCAGTGAGAGAGTGTGGATCAGAGAGAGAGAGTGGATCAGTGAGATTGAGTTGATTTGTGAGAGAGAGTGGATCAGTGTGAGAGAGTGGATCAGTGAGAGAGTGGATCAGTGAGAGGGAGTGGATCAGTGAGAGTGAGTGGATCAGTGAGAGAGAGTAGATCAGTGAGAGAGAGTGGATCAGAGAGAGAGTGGATCAGTGAGAGAGAGTGGATCAGAGAGAGAGAGTGGATCAGTGAGAGAGTGGATCAGAGAGACAGAATGGATCAGAGAGAGAGTGGATCAGTGAGAGAGTGTGGATCAGTGAGAGAGATTGGAACAGTGAGAGAGTGTGGATGAGAGAGAGAGAGAGTGGATCAGTGAGAGAGAGTGGATCAGTGAGAAAGAGTGGATCAGTGAGAGAGAGTGGATCAGAGAGAGAGTGGATCAGTGAGAGAGAGTGGATCAGTGAGAGAGAGTGGATCAGAGAGAGAGAGTGGATCAGTGAGAGAGTGAATCAGAGAGAGAGAGTGGATCAGAGAGAGAGTGGATCACTGAGAGAGTGTGGATCAGTGAGAGAGAGTGGATCAGTGAGAGAGAGTGGATCAGGGAGAGAGAGTGGATCAGAGAGAGAGAGTGGATCAGTGAGAGTGAGTGGATCAGTGAGAGAGAGTGGATCAGAGAGAGAGTGGATCAGTGAGAAAGAGTTGATCAGTGAGAGAGAGTGGATCAGTGAGAGAGAGTGGATCAGAGAGAGAGAGTGGATCAGTGAGAGAGAGTGGATCAGAGAGAGAGAGTGGATCAGAGAGAGAGTGGATCAGAGAGAGAGAATGGATCAGTGAGAGGGTGGATCAGTGAGAGAGAGTGGATCAGTGAGAGAGAGTGGATCAGTGAGAGAGTGTGGATCAGAGAGAGAGAGTGGATCAGTGAGATTGAGTTGATTTGTGAGAGAGAGTGGATCAGTGAGAGAGAGTGGATCAGTGAGAGAGTGGATCAGTGAGAGAGTGGATCAGTGAGAGGGAGTGGATCAGTGAGAGAGAGTGGATCAGAGAGAGAGTGTGGATCAGAGAGAGAGTGGATCAGAGAGAGAGTGGATCAGAGAGAGAGTGTGGATCAGAGAGAGAGTGGAGCAGTGAGAGAGTGGATCAGTGAGAGAGAGTGGATCAGTGAGAGAGAGTGGATCAGTGACAAAGAGTGGATCAGTGAGAGAGTGGATCAGTGAGAGAGAGTGGATCAGAGAGAGAGTGGATCAGTGAGAGAGAGTGGATCAGAGAGAGAGAGTGGATCAGTGAGAGAGAGTGGATCAGTGAGAATGAGTGGATCAGTGAGAGACAGTGGATCAGTGAGAGAGAGTCGATCAGTGAGAGAGAGTGGATCAGAGAGAGAGAGTGGATCAGTGAGAGAGTGGATCAGTGAGAGAGAGTGGATCAGTGAGAGAGAGTGGATCAGAGAGAGAGAGAGTGGATCAGTGAGAGGGTGGATCAGTGAGAGAGAGTGGATCAGTGAGAGAGAGTGGATCAGAGAGAGAGAGAGGATCAGTGAGAGAGAGTGGATCAGTGAGAGAGAGTGGATCAGAGAGAGAGAGTGGATCAGTGAGAGAGAGTGGATCAGAGAGAGAGTGGATCAGTGAGAGAGAGTGGATCAGAGAGAGAGAGTGGATCAGTGAGAAAGTGGATCAGTGAGAGAGAGTGGATCAGTGAGAGAGAGTGGATCAGAGAGAGAGAGTGGATCAGTGAGAGAGTGGATCAGTGAGAGAGAGTGGATCAGTGAAAGAGTGGATCAGTGAGAGAGAATGGATCAGTGAGAGAGAGTGGATCAGTGAGAGGGTGGATCAGAGAGAGAGTGGATCAGTGAGAGGGTGGATCAGAGAGAGAGTGGATCAGTGAGAGAGAGTGGATCAGTGAGAGGGTGGATCAGTGAGAGAGAGTGGATCAGTGAGAGAGTGTGGATCAGAGAGAGAGTGGATCAGTGAGAGAGTGTGGATCAGTGAGAGGGTGGATTAGTGAGAGAGAGTGGATCAGTGAGAGAGAGTGGATCAGTGAGAGAGTGTGGATCAGAGAGAGAGAGTGGATCAGTGAGATTGAGTTGATTTGTGAGAGAGAGTGGATCAGTGTGAGAGAGTGGATCAGTGAGAGAGTGGATCAGTGAGAGGGAGTGGATCAGTGAGAGTGAGTGGATCAGTGAGAGAGAGAAGATCAGTGAGAGAGAGTGGATCAGAGAGAGAGTGGATCAGTGAGAGAGAGTGGATCAGAGAGAGAGAGTGGATCAGTGAGAGAGTGGATCAGAGAGACAGAATGGATCAGAGAGAGAGTGGATCAGTGAGAGAGTGTGGATCAGTGAGAGAGATTGGAACAATGAGAGAGTGTGGATCAGAGAGAGAGAGAGTGGATCAGTGAGAGAGAGTGGATCAGTGAGAAAGAGTGGATCAGTGAGAGAGAGTGGATCAGAGAGAGAGTGGATCAGTGAGAGAGAGTGGATCAGTGAGAGAGAGTGGATCAGAGAGAGAGAGTGGATCAGTGAGAGAGTGAATCAGAGAGAGAGAGTGGATCAGAGAGAGAGTGGATCACTGAGAGAGTGTGGATCAGTGAGAGAGAGTGGATCAGTGAGAGAGAGTGGATCAGGGAGAGAGAGTGGATCAGAGAGAGAGAGTGGATCAGTGAGAGTGAGTGGATCAGTGAGAGAGAGTGGATCAGAGAGAGAGTGGATCAGTGAGAAAGAGTTGATCAGTGAGAGAGAGTGGATCAGTGAGAGAGAGTGGATCAGAGAGAGAGAGTGGATCAGTGAGAGAGAGTGGATCAGAGAGAGAGAGTGGATCAGAGAGAGAGTGGATCAGAGAGAGAGAATGGATCAGTGAGAGGGTGGATCAGTGAGAGAGAGTGGATCAGTGAGAGAGAGTGGATCAGTGAGAGAGTGTGGATCAGAGAGAGAGAGTGGATCAGTGAGATTGAGTTGATTTGTGAGAGAGAGTGGATCAGTGAGAGAGAGTGGATCAGTGAGAGAGTGGATCAGTGAGAGAGTGGATCAGTGAGAGGCAGTGGATCAGTGAGAGAGAGTGGATCAGAGAGAGAGTGTGTATCAGAGAGAGAGTGGATCAGAGAGAGAGTGGATCAGAGAGAGAGTGTGGATCAGAGAGAGAGTGGAGCAGTGAGAGAGTGGATCAGTGAGAGAGAGTGGATCAGTGAGAGAGAGTGGATCAGTGACAAAGAGTGGATCAGTGAGAGAGTGGATCAGTGAGAGAGAGTGGATCAGAGAGAGAGTGGATCAGTGAGAGAGAGTGGATCAGAGAGAGAGAGTGGATCAGTGAGAGAGAGTGGATCAGTGAGAATGAGTGGATCAGTGAGAGAGAGTGGATCAGTGAGAGAGAGTGGATCAGTGAGAGAGAGTGGATCAGAGAGAGAGAGTGGATCAGTGAGAGAGTGGATCAGTGAGAGAGAGTGGATCAGTGAGAGAGAGTGGATCAGAGAGAGAGAGTGGATCAGTGAGAGGGTGGATCAGTGAGAGAGAGTGGATCAGTGAGATAGAGTGGATCAGAGAGAGAGAGAGGATCAGTGAGAGAGAGTGGATCAGTGAGAGAGAGTGGATCAGAGAGAGAGAGTGGATCAGTGAGATAGTGGATCAGTGAGAGAGTGGATCAGTGAGAGGGAGTGGATCAGTGAGAGAGAGTGGATCAGTGAGAGAGAGTGGATCAGTGAGAGAGAGTGGATCAGAGAGAGAGTGGATCAGTGAGAGAGAGTGGATCAGAGAGAGAGAGTGGATCAGTGAGAAAGTGGATCAGTGAGAGAGAGTGGATCAGTGAGAGAGAGTGGATCAGAGAGAGAGAGTGGATCAGTGAGAGAGTGGATCAGTGAGAGAGAGTGGATCAGTGAAATAGTGGATCAGTGAGAGAGAATGGATCAGTGAGAGAGAGTGGATCAGTGAGAGGGTGGATCAGAGAGAGAGTGGATCAGTGAGAGAGAGTGGATCAGTGAGAGGGTGGATCAGTGAGAGAGAGTGGATCAGTGAGAGAGAGTGGATCAGTGAGAGAGTGTGGATCAGAGAGAGAGAGTGGATCAGTGAGAGAGAGTGGATCAGTGAGAGAGAGTGGATCAGAGAGAGAGAGTGGATCAGAGAGAGAGAATGGATCAGTGAGAGAGAGTGGATCAGAGAGAGAGAGTGGATCAGTGAGAGAGTGGATCAGTGAGAGAGAGTGGATCAGTGAGAGGGTGGATCAGTGAGAGAGAGTGGATCAGTGAGAGAGAGTGGATCAGTGAGAGAGTGTGGATCATAGAGAGAGAGTGGATCAGTGAGATTGAGTTGATTTGTGAGAGAGAGTGGATCAGTGAGAGAGAGTGGATCAGTGAGAGAGTGGATCAGTGAGAGAGTTGATCAGTGAGAGGGAGTGGATCAGTGAGAGAGAGTGGATCAGAGAGAGAGTGTGGATCAGAGAGAGAGTGGATCAGAGAGAGAGTGGATCAGAGAGAGAGTGTGGATCAGAGAGAGAGTGGAGCAGTGAGAGAGTGGATCAGTGAGAGAGAGTGGATCAGTGAGAGAGAGTGGATCAGTGACAAAGAGTGGATCAGTGAGAGAGAGTGGATCAGTGAGAGAGAGTGGATCAGAGAGAGAGTGGATCAGTGAGAGAGAGTGGATCAGAGAGAGAGAGTGGATCAGTGAGAGAGAGTGGATCAGTGAGAGAGAGTGGATCAGAGAGAGAGAGTGGATCAGTGAGAGAGTGGATCAGTGAGAGAGAGTGGATCAGTGAGAGAGAGTGGATCAGAGAGAGAGTGGATCAGTGAGAGAGTGGATCAGTGAGAGAGAGTGGATCAGTGAGAGAGAGTGGATCAGAGAGAGAGAGAGGATCAGTGAGAGAGTGGATCAGTGAGAGAGAGTGGATCTGTGAGAGAGTGGATCAGTGAGAGTGGATCAGTGAGAGGGTGGATCAGAGAGAGAGTGGATCAGTGAGAGAGAGTGGATCAGTGAGAGGGTGGATCAGTGAGAGAGAGTGGATCAGTGAGAGAGTGTGGATCAGAGAGAGAGTGGATCAGTGAGAGAGTGTGGATCAGTGAGAGAGAGTGGATCAGAGAGAGGGAGTGGATCAGTGAGAGAGAGTGGATCAGTGAGAGAGTGGATCAGAAAGAGAGGATAGGAGAGGTGGATCAGAGGGAGAGTGGATCAGAGATAATCTGAGAGAGTGGATCAAAGAAAGAGTGGATCAGTGAGTGAGAGTGGATCAGAGAGAGAGAGTGGATCAGAGAGAGAGTGAGAGTGGATCAGTGAGAAAGAGTGGATCAGTGAGAGAGAGTGGATCAGTGAGAGAGAGTGGATCAGTGAGAAAGAGTGGATCAGTGAGAGAGAGTGGATCAGTGAGAGAGAGTGGATCAGAGAGAGAGAGTGGATAAGTGAGAGAGATTGGATCAGTGAGAGAGTGGATCAGTGAGAAAGAGTGGATCAGAGAGTGAGAGTGGATCAGAGAGAGAGAGTGGGTCAGAGAGAGAGAGTGGATCAGAGAGAGAGTGTGGATCAGAGAGAGAGAGTGGATCAGTGAGGGAGAGTTGGAATGGATCAGAGAGGTTCAGAGAGAAAGAGAGCAAAATAGAGGGGGAGAGAATCCGAGAGATCGAGAGTGGATCAGAGAGAGAGTGGATCAGTGAGAGAGTGGATCAGAGAGAGAGAGTGGATCAGACAGAGAGTGGATCAGTGAGAGAGTGTGGATCAGTGAGAGAGAGTGGATCAGTGAGAGAGAGTGGATCAGGGAGAGAGAGTGGTTCAGAGAGAGAGAGTGGATCAGTGAGAGAGAGTGGATCAGAGAGAGACTGGATCAGTGAGAAAGAGTTGATCAGTGAGAGAGAGTGGATCAGTGAGAGAGTGGATCAGTGAGAGAGAGTGGATCAGTGAGAGAGAGTGGATCAGAGAGAGAGAGTGGATCAGTGAGAAAAAGTGGATCAGTGAGAGAGAGTGGATCAGTGAGAGAGAGTGGATCAGAGAGAGAGAGTGGATCAGTGAGAGAGTGGATCAGTGAGAAAGAGTGGATCAGTGAGAGAGAGTGGATCAGAGAGAGAGAGTGGATCAGTGAGAGAGTGGATCAGTGAGAGAGAGTGGATCAGTGAGAGAGTGGATCAGTGAGAGAGAGTGGATCAGTGAGAGAGAGTGGATCAGTGAGAGAGTGGATCAGTGAGAGAGAGTGGATCAGTGAGAGAGAGTGGATCAGTGAGAGGGTGGATCAGAGAGAGAGTGGATCAGTGAGAGAGAATGGATCAGTGAGAGGGTGGATCAGTGAGAGAGAGTGGATCAGTGAGAGAGAAAGGATCAGTGAGAGAGTGTGGATCAGAGAGAGAGAGTGGATCAGTGAGAGTGAGTTGATTTGTGAGAGAGAGTGGATCAGTGAGAGAGTGGATCAGTGAGAGGGAGTGGATCAGTGAGAGAGAGTGGATCAGAGAGAGAGAGTGGATAAGTGAGAGAGATTGGATCAGTGAGAGAGAGTGGATCAGTGAGAAAGAGTGGATCAGAGAGAGAGAGTGGATCAGAGAGAGAGAGTGGATCAGAGAGAGAGTGTGGATCAGAGAGAGAGAGTGGATCAGTGAGAGAGTGTGGATCAGAGAGAGAGTGTGGATCAGAGAGAGAGAGTGGATCAGAGAGAGAGTGTGGATCAGAGAGAGAGTGGATCAGAGAGAGAGTGGATCAGAGAGAGAGTGTGGATCAGAGAGAGAGTGTGGATCAGAGAGAGAGTGGATCAGAGAGAGAGTGGATCAGACAGAGAGTGTGGATCAGAGGATCAGAGAGACTGAATCAGAGAAAGAGAGTGGATCAGAGAGAGAGAGTGGATCTGAGAGAGAGGATCAGAGAGAGATCAGAGAGAGATTGAGTGGATCAGAGAAAGAGAGTTGAAATGGATCAGAGAGGTTCAGAGAGAAAGAGATCAAAATAGAGGGGGAGAGAATCAAAGAGATCGAGAGTGGATCAGAGAGAGAGTGGATCAGTGAGAGAGAGGATCAGTGAGAGAGTGTGGATCAGTGAGAGAGAGTGGATCAGTGAGAGAGAGTGGATCAGGGAGAGAGAGTGGATCAGAGATAGAGAGTGGATCAGTGAGAGAGAGTGGATCAGTGAGAGAGTGGATCAGTGAGAAAGAGTGGATCAGTGAGAGAGAGTGGATCAGAGAGAGAGAGTGGATCAGTGAGAGAGTGGATCAGGGAGACAGAGTGGATCAGAGAGAGAGAGTGGATCAGAGAGAGAGAGTGGATCAGTGAGAGAGTGGATCAGTGAGAAAGAGTGGATCAGTGAGAGAGAGTGGATCAGAGAGAGAGTGGATCAGTGAGAGAGTGGATCAGTGAGAGAGAGTGGATCAGAGAGAGAGAGTGGATTAGTGAGAGAGTGGATCAGTGAGAGAGAGTGGATCAGTGAGAGAGTGGATCAGTGAGAGAGAGTGGATCAGTGAGAGAGAGTGGATCAGTGAGAGGGTGGATCAGAGAGAGAGTGGATCAGTGAGAGAGAGTGGATCAGTGAGAGGGTGGATCAGTGATAGAGAGTGGATCAGTGAGAGAGAGTGGATCAGTGACAGAATGTGGATCAGAGAGAGAGAGTGGATCAGTGAGAGTGAGTTGATTTGTGAGAGAGAGTGGATCAGTGAGAGAGAGTGGATCAGTGAGAGAGTGGATCAGTGAGAGAGTGGATCAGTGAGAGGGAGTGGATCAGTGAGAGAGAGTGGATCAGAGAGAGAGAGTGGATAAGTGAGAGAGATTGGATCAGTGAGAGAGAGTGGATCAGTGAGAAAGTGTGGATCAGAGAGAGAGAGTGGATCAGAGAGAGAGAGTGGATCAGTGAGAGAGAGTGGATCAGAGAGAGAGTGTGGATCAGAGAGAGAGTGTGGATCAGAGAGAGAGTGTGGATCAGAGAGAGAGTGGATCAGAGAGAGAGTGGATCAGAGAGAGAGACTGAATCAGAGAAAGAGAGTGGATCAGAGAGAGAGAGTGGATCTGAGAGAGATGATCAGAGCGAGATCAGAGAGAGATTGAGTGGATCAGAGAAAGAGAGTTGGAATGGATCAGAGAGGTTCAGAGAGAAAGAGAGCAAAATAGAGGGGGAGAGAATCAAAGAGATCGAGAGTGGATCAGAGAGAGAGTGGATCAGTGAGAGAGTGGATCAGAGAGAGAGAGTGGATCAGAGAGAGAGTGGATCAGTGAGAGAGTGTGGATCAGTGAGAGAGAGTGGATCAGTGAGAGAGAGTGGATCAGGGAGAGAGAGTGGATCAGTGAGAGTGAGTGGATCCGTGAGAGAGAGTGGATCAGAGAGAGAGTGGATCAGTGAGAAAGAGTTGATCAGTGAGAGAGAGTGGATCAGTGAGGGAGAGTGGATCAGAGAGAGAGAGTGGATCAGTGAGAGAGTGGATCAGTGAGAGAGAGTGGATCAGTGAGAGAGAGTGGATCAGAGAGAGAGAGTGAATCAGTGAGAGAGTGGATCAGTGAGAGAGAGTGGATCAGTGAGAGAGAGTGGATCAGAGAGAGAGAGTGGATCAGTGAGAGAGAGTGGATCAGTGAGAGAGAGGATCAGTGAGAGAGAGTGGATCAGTGAGAGAGAGTGGATCAGTGAGAGGGTGGATCAGAGAGAGAGTGGATCAGTGAGAGAGCTGGATCAGTGAGAGGGTGGATCAGTGAGATTGAGTTGATTTGTGAGAGAGAGTGGATCAGTGAGAGAGAGTGGATCAGTGAGAGAGAGTGGATCAGTGTGAGAGAGTGGATCAGAGAGAGAGTGGATCAGAGAGAGAGACTGAATCAGAGAAAGAGAGTGGATCAGAGAGAGAGAGTAGATCTGAGAGAGAGGATCAGAGAGAGATCAGAGAGAGATTGAGTGGATCAGAGAAAGAGAGTTGGAATGGATCAGAGAGGTTCAGAGAGAAAGAGAGCAAAATAGAGGGGGAGAGAATCAAAGAGATCGAGAGTGGATCAGAGAGAGAGTGGATCAGTGAGAGAGTGGATCAGAGAGAGAGAGTGGATCAGAGAGAGAGTGGATCAGTGAGAGAGTGTGGATCAGTGAGAGAGAGTGGATCAGTGAGAGAGAGTGGATCAGGGAGAGAGAGTGGATCAGAGAGAGAGAGTGGATCAGTGAGAGTGAGTGGATCAGTGAGAGAGAGTGGATCAGAGAGAGAGTGGATCAGTGAGAAAGAGTTGATCAGTGAGAGAGAGTGGATCAGTGAGAGAGAGTGGATCAGAGAGAGAGAGTGGATCAGTGAGAGAGAGTGGATTAGTGAGAGAGTGGATCAGTGAGAGAGAGTGGATCAGTGAGAGAGAGTGGATCAGTGAGAGGGTGGATCAGAGAGAGAGTGGATCAGTGAGAGAGAGTGGATCAGTGAGAGGGTGGATCAGTGAGGGAGAGTGGATCAGTGAGAGAGAGTGGATCAGTGAGAGAGTGTGGATCAGAGAGAGAGAGTGGATCAGTGAGATTGAGTTGATTTGTGAGAGAGAGTGGATCAGTGAGAGAGAGTGGATCAGTGAGAGAGAGTGGATCAGAGAGAGAGTGGATCAGTGAGAGAGAGTGGATCAGAGAGAGAGAGTGGATCAGTGAGAGAGTGGATCATAGAGACAGAATGGATCAGAGAGAGAGTGGATCAGTGAGAGAGTGTGGATCAGTGAGAGAGATTGGAACAGTGAGAGAGTGTGGATCAGAGAGAGAGAGAGTGGATCAGTGAGAGAGAGTGGATCAGAGAGAGAGAGTGGATCAGTGAGAGAGAGTGGATCAGAGAGAGAGTGGATCAGTGAGAGAGAGTGGATCAGTGAGAGAGAGTGGATCAGAGAGAGAGAGTGGATCAGTGAGAGAGTGGATCAGAGAGAGAGAGTGGATCAGAGAGAGAGTGGATCAGTGAGAGAGTGTGGATCAGTGAGAGAGAGTGGATCAGTGAGAGAGAGTGGATCAGGGAGAGAGAGTGGATCAGATAGAGAGAGTGGATCAGTGAGTGAGTGGATCAGTGAGAGAGAGTGGATCAGAGAGAGAGTGGATCAGTGAGAAAGAGTTGATCAGTGAGAGAGAGTGGATCAGTGAGAGAGAGTGGATCAGAGAGAAAGAGTGGATCAGTGAGAGAGTGGATCAGTGAGAAAGAGTGGATCAGTGAGAGAGAGTGGATCAGTGAGAGAGAGTGGATCAGAGAGAGAGAGTGGATCAGAGAGAGAGTGGATCAGAGAGAGAGAATGGATCAGTGAGAGAGAGTGGATCAGAGAGAGAGAGTGGATCAGTGAGTGAGTGGATCAGTGAGAGAGAGTGGATCAGTGAGAGGGTGGATCAGTGAGAGAGAGTGGATCAGTGAGAGAGAGTGGATCAGTGAGAGAGTGTGGATCAGAGAGAGAGAGTGGATCAGTGAGATTGAGTTGATTTGTGAGAGAGAGTGGATCAGTGAGAGAGAGTGGATCAATGAGAGAGTGGATCAGTGAGAGAGTGGATCAGTGAGAGGGAGTGGATCAGTGAGAGAGAGTGGATCAGAGAGAGAGTGGATCAGTGAGAGAGAGTGGATCAGAGAGAGAGAGTGGATCAGTGAGAGAGTGGATCAGAGAGAGAGAGTGGATCAGAGAGAGAGTGGATCAGTGAGAGAGTGTGGATCAGTGAGAGAGAGTGGATCAGTGAGAGAGAGTGGATCAGGGAGAGAGAGTGGATCAGAGAGAGAGAGTGGATCAGTGAGAGTGAGTGGATCAGTGAGAGAGAGTGGATCAGAGAGAGAGTGGATCAGTGAGAAAGAGTTGATCAGTGAGAGAGAGTGGATCAGTGAGAGAGAGTGGATCAGTGAGAGAGTGTGGATCAGAGAGAGAGAGTGGATCAGTGAGATTGAGTTGATTTGTGAGAGAGAGTGGATCAGTGAGAGAGAGTGGATCAGTGAGAGAGTGGATCAGTGAGAGAGTGGATCAGTGAGAGGGAGTGGATCAGTGAGAGAGAGTGGATCAGAGAGAGAGTGGATCAGTGAGAGAGAGTGGATCAGAGAGAGAGAGTGGATCAGTGAGAGAGTGGATCAGAGAGAGAGAGTGGATCAGAGAGAGAGTGGATCAGTGAGAGAGTGTGGATCAGTGAGAGAGAGTGGATCAGTGAGAGAGAGTGGATCAGGGAGAGAGAGTGGATCAGAGAGAGAGAGTGGATCAGTGAGAGTGAGTGGATCAGTGAGAGAGAGTGGATCAGAGAGAGAGTGGATCAGTGAGAAAGAGTTGATCAGTGAGAGAGAGTGGATCAGTGAGAGAGAGTGGATCAGAGAGAGAGAGTGGATCAGTGAGAGAGTGGATCAGTGAGAGAGAGTGGATCAGAGAGAGAGTGGATCAGAGAGAGAGAATGGATCAGTGAGAGAGAGTGGATCAGAGAGAGAGAGTGGATCAGTGAGAGAGTGGATCAGTGAGAGAGAGTGGATCAGTGAGAGGGTGGATCAGTGAGAGAGAATGGATCAGAGAGAGAGAGTGGATCAGAGAGAGTGTGGATCAGTGAGAGAGAGTGGATCAGAGAGAGAGAGTGGATCAGTGAGAGAGTGGATCAGTGAGAGAGAGTGGATCAGTGAGAGAGTGGATCAGTGAGAGAGAGTGGATCAGTGAGAGAGAGTGGATCAGAGAGAGACTGGATCAGTGAGAAAGAGTTGATCAGTGAGAGAGAGTGGATCAGTGAGAGAGAGTGGATCAGTGAGAGAGTGGATCAGTGAGAGAGAGTGGATCAGTGAGAGAGAGTGGATCAGAGGGAGAGAGTGGATCAGTGAGAAAAAGTGGATCAGTGAGAGAGAGTGGATCAGTGAGAGAGAGTGGATCAGAGAGAGAGAGTGGATCAGTGAGAGAGTGGATCAGTGAGAAAGAGTGGATCAGTGAGAGAGAGTGGATCAGAGAGAGAGAGTGGATCAGTGAGAGAGTGGATCAGTGAGAGAGAGTGGATCAGTGAGAGAGTGGATCAGTGAGAGAGAGTGGATCAGTGAGAGAGAGTGGATCAGTGAGAGAGTGGATCAGTGAGAGAGAGTGGATCAGTGAGAGAGAGTGGATCAGTGAGAGGGTGGATCAGAGAGAGAGTGGATCAGTGAGAGAGAGTGGATCAGTGAGAGGGTGGATCAGTGAGAGAGAGTGGATCAGTGAGAGAGAAAGGATCAGTGAGAGAGTGTGGATCAGAGAGAGAGAGTGGATCAGTGAGAGTGAGTTGATTTGTGAGAGAGAGTGGATCAGTGAGAGAGTGGATCAGTGAGAGGGAGTGGATCAGTGAGAGAGAGTGGATCAGAGAGAGAGAGTGGATAAGTGAGAGAGATTGGATCAGTGAGAGAGAGTGGATCAGTGAGAAAGAGTGGATCAGAGAGAGAGAGTGGATCAGAGAGAGAGAGTGGATCAGAGAGAGAGTGTGGATCAGAGAGAGAGAGTGGATCAGTGAGAGAGAGTGGATCAGAGAGAGAGTGTGGATCAGAGAGAGAGAGTGGATCAGAGAGAGAGTGTGGATCAGAGAGAGAGTGGATCAGAGAGAGAGTGGATCAGAGAGAGAGTGTGGATCAGAGAGAGAGTGTGGATCAGAGAGAGAGTGGATCAGAGAGAGAGTGGATCAGACAGAGAGTGTGGATCAGAGGATCAGAGAGACTGAATCAGAGAAAGAGAGTGGATCAGAGAGAGAGAGTGGATCTGAGAGAGAGGATCAGAGAGAGATCAGAGAGAGATTGAGTGGATCAGAGAAAGAGAGTTGGAATGGATCAGAGAGGTTCAGAGAGAAAGAGATCAAAATAGAGGGGGAGAGAATCAAAGAGATCGAGAGTGGATCAGAGAGAGAGTGGATCAGTGAGAGAGTGGATCAGTGAGAGAGTGTGGATCAGTGAGAGAGAGTGGATCAGTGAGAGAGAGTGGATCAGGGAGAGAGAGTGGATCAGAGATAGAGAGTGGATCAGTGAGAGAGAGTGGATCAGTGAGAGAGTGGATCAGTGAGAAAGAGTGGATCAGTGAGAGAGAGTGGATCAGAGAGAGAGAGTGGATCAGTGAGAGAGTGGATCAGGGAGACAGAGTGGATCAGAGAGAGAGAGTGGATCAGAGAGAGAGAGTGGATCAGTGAGAGAGTGGATCAGTGAGAAAGAGTGGATCAGTGAGAGAGAGTGGATCAGAGAGAGAGTGGATCAGTGAGAGAGTGGATCAGTGAGAGAGAGTGGATCAGAGAGAGAGAGTGGATTAGTGAGAGAGTGGATCAGTGAGAGAGAGTGGATCAGTGAGAGAGTGGATCAGTGAGAGAGAGTGGATCAGTGAGAGAGAGTGGATCAGTGAGAGGGTGGATCAGAGAGAGAGTGGATCAGTGAGAGAGAGTGGATCAGTGAGAGGGTGGATCAGTGATAGAGAGTGGATCAGTGAGAGAGAGTGGATCAGTGACAGAATGTGGATCAGAGAGAGAGAGTGGATCAGTGAGAGTGAGTTGATTTGTGAGAGAGAGTGGATCAGTGAGAGAGAGTGGATCAGTGAGAGAGTGGATCAGTGAGAGAGTGGATCAGTGAGAGGGAGTGGATCAGTGAGAGAGAGTGGATCAGAGAGAGAGAGTGGATAAGTGAGAGAGATTGGATCAGTGAGAGAGAGTGGATCAGTGAGAAAGTGTGGATCAGAGAGAGAGAGTGGATCAGTGAGAGAGAGTGGATCAGAGAGAGAGTGGATCAGAGAGAGAGTGGATCAGAGAGAGAGTGTGGATCAGAGAGAGAGTGTGGATCAGAGAGAGAGTGGATCAGAGAGAGAGTGGATCAGACAGAGAGTGTGGATCAGAGGATCAGAGAGACTGAATCAGAGAAAGAGAGTGGATCAGAGAGAGAGAGTGGATCTGAGAGAGAGGATCAGAGAGAGATCAGAGAGAGATTGAGTGGATCAGAGAAAGAGAGTTGGAATGGATCAGAGAGGTTCAGAGAGAAAGAGATCAAAATAGAGGGGGAGAGAATCAAAGAGATCGAGAGTGGATCAGAGAGAGAGTGGATCAGTGAGAGAGTGGATCAGTGAGAGAGTGTGGATCAGTGAGAGAGAGTGGATCAGTGAGAGAGAGTGGATCAGGGAGAGAGAGTGGATCAGAGATAGAGAGTGGATCAGTGAGAGAGAGTGGATCAGTGAGAGAGTGGATCAGTGAGAAAGAGTGGATCAGTGAGAGAGAGTGGATCAGAGAGAGAGAGTGGATCAGTGAGAGAGTGGATCAGGGAGACAGAGTGGATCAGAGAGAGAGAGTGGATCAGAGAGAGAGAGTGGATCAGTGAGAGAGTGGATCAGTGAGAAAGAGTGGATCAGTGAGAGAGAGTGGATCAGAGAGAGAGTGGATCAGTGAGAGAGTGGATCAGTGAGAGAGAGTGGATCAGAGAGAGAGAGTGGATTAGTGAGAGAGTGGATCAGTGAGAGAGAGTGGATCAGTGAGAGAGTGGATCAGTGAGAGAGAGTGGATCAGTGAGAGAGAGTGGATCAGTGAGAGGGTGGATCAGAGAGAGAGTGGATCAGTGAGAGAGAGTGGATCAGTGAGAGGGTGGATCAGTGATAGAGAGTGGATCAGTGAGAGAGAGTGGATCAGTGACAGAATGTGGATCAGAGAGAGAGAGTGGATCAGTGAGAGTGAGTTGATTTGTGAGAGAGAGTGGATCAGTGAGAGAGAGTGGATCAGTGAGAGAGTGGATCAGTGAGAGAGTGGATCAGTGAGAGGGAGTGGATCAGTGAGAGAGAGTGGATCAGAGAGAGAGAGTGGATAAGTGAGAGAGATTGGATCAGTGAGAGAGAGTGGATCAGTGAGAAAGTGTGGATCAGAGAGAGAGAGTGGATCAGTGAGAGAGAGTGGATCAGAGAGAGAGTGTGGATCAGAGAGAGAGTGTGGATCAGAGAGAGAGTGTGGATCAGAGAGAGAGTGGATCAGAGAGAGAGTGGATCAGAGAGAGAGACTGAATCAGAGAAAGAGAGTGGATCAGAGAGAGAGAGTGGATCTGAGAGAGATGATCAGAGCGAGATCAGAGAGAGATTGAGTGGATCAGAGAAAGAGAGTTGGAATGGATCAGAGAGGTTCAGAGAGAAAGAGAGCAAAATAGAGGGGGAGAGAATCAAAGAGATCGAGAGTGGATCAGAGAGAGAGTGGATCAGTGAGAGAGTGGATCAGAGAGAGAGAGTGGATCAGAGAGAGAGTGGATCAGTGAGAGAGTGTGGATCAGTGAGAGAGAGTGGATCAGTGAGAGAGAGTGGATCAGGGAGAGAGAGTGGATCAGTGAGAGTGAGTGGATCCGTGAGAGAGAGTGGATCAGAGAGAGAGTGGATCAGTGAGAAAGAGTTGATCAGTGAGAGAGAGTGGATCAGTGAGGGAGAGTGGATCAGAGAGAGAGAGTGGATCAGTGAGAGAGTGGATCAGTGAGAAAGAGTGGATCAGTGAGAGGGTGGATCAGTGAGAGAGAATGGATCAGAGAGAGAGAGTGGATCAGAGAGAGTGTGGATCAGTGAGAGAGAGTGGATCAGAGAGAGAGAGTGGATCAGTGAGAGAGTGGATCAGTGAGAGAGAGTGGATCAGTGAGAGAGTGGATCAGTGAAAGAGAGTGGATCAGTGAGAGAGAGTGGATCAGAGAGAGACTGGATCAGTGAGAAAGAGTTGATCAGTGAGAGAGAGTGGATCAGTGAGAGAGAGTGGATCAGTGAGAGAGTGGATCAGTGAGAGAGAGTGGATCAGTGAGAGAGAGTGGATCAGAGGGAGAGAGTGGATCAGTGAGAAAAAGTGGATCAGTGAGAGAGAGTGGATCAGTGAGAGAGAGTGGATCAGAGAGAGAGAGTGGATCAGTGAGAGAGTGGATCAGTGAGAAAGAGTGGATCAGTGAGAGAGAGTGGATCAGAGAGAGAGAGTGGATCAGTGAGAGAGTGGATCAGTGAGAGAGAGTGGATCAGTGAGAGAGTGGATCAGTGAGAGAGAGTGGATCAGTGAGAGAGAGTGGATCAGTGAGAGAGTGGATCAGTGAGAGAGAGTGGATCAGTGAGAGAGAGTGGATCTGAGAGAGAGGATCAGAGAGAGATCAGAGAGAGATTGAGTGGATCAGAGAAAGAGAGTTGGAATGGATCAGAGAGGTTCAGAGAGAAAGAGATCAAAATAGAGGGGGAGAGAATCAAAGAGATCGAGAGTGGATCAGAGAGAGAGTGGATCAGTGAGAGAGTGGATCAGTGAGAGAGTGTGGATCAGTGAGAGAGAGTGGATCAGTGAGAGAGAGTGGATCAGGGAGAGAGAGTGGATCAGAGATAGAGAGTGGATCAGTGAGAGAGAGTGGATCAGTGAGAGAGTGGATCAGTGAGAAAGAGTGGATCAGTGAGAGAGAGTGGATCAGAGAGAGAGAGTGGATCAGTGAGAGAGTGGATCAGGGAGACAGAGTGGATCAGAGAGAGAGAGTGGATCAGAGAGAGAGAGTGGATCAGTGAGAGAGTGGATCAGTGAGAAAGAGTGGATCAGTGAGAGAGAGTGGATCAGAGAGAGAGTGGATCAGTGAGAGAGTGGATCAGTGAGAGAGAGTGGATCAGAGAGAGAGAGTGGATTAGTGAGAGAGTGGATCAGTGAGAGAGAGTGGATCAGTGAGAGAGTGGATCAGTGAGAGAGAGTGGATCAGTGAGAGGGTGGATCAGAGAGAGAGTGGATCAGTGAGAGAGAGTGGATCAGTGAGAGGGTGGATCAGTGATAGAGAGTGGATCAGTGAGAGAGAGTGGATCAGTGACAGAATGTGGATCAGAGAGAGAGAGTGGATCAGTGAGAGTGAGTTGATTTGTGAGAGAGAGTGGATCAGTGAGAGAGAGTGGATCAGTGAGAGAGTGGATCAGTGAGAGAGTGGATCAGTGAGAGGGAGTGGATCAGTGAGAGAGAGTGGATCAGAGAGAGAGTGGATAAGTGAGAGAGATTGGATCAGTGAGAGAGAGTGGATCAGTGAGAAAGTGTGGATCAGAGAGAGAGAGTGGATCAGTGAGAGAGAGTGGATCAGAGAGAGAGTGTGGATCAGAGAGAGAGTGTGGATCAGAGAGAGAGTGTGGATCAGAGAGAGAGTGGATCAGAGAGAGAGTGGATCAGAGAGAGAGACTGAATCAGAGAAAGAGAGTGGATCAGAGAGAGAGAGTGGATCTGAGAGAGAGAGTGGATTAGTGAGAGAGTGGATCAGTGAGAGAGAGTGGATCAGTGAGAGAGTGGATCAGTGAGAGAGAGTGGATCAGTGAGAGGGTGGATCAGAGAGAGAGTGGATCAGTGAGAGAGAGTGGATCAGAGAGAGAGTGGATCAGTGAGAGAGTGGATCAGTGAGAGAGAGTGGATCAGAGAGAGAGAGTGGATTAGTGAGAGAGTGGATCAGTGAGAGAGAGTGGATCAGTGAGAGAGTGGATCAGTGAGAGAGAGTGGATCAGTGAGAGGGTGGATCAGAGAGAGAGTGGATCAGTGAGAGAGAGTGGATCAGTGAGAGGGTGGATCAGTGATAGAGAGTGGATCAGTGAGAGAGAGTGGATCAGTGACAGAATGTGGATCAGAGAGAGAGAGTGGATCAGTGAGAGTGAGTTGATTTGTGAGAGAGAGTGGATCAGTGAGAGAGAGTGGATCAGTGAGAGAGTGGATCAGTGAGAGAGTGGATCAGTGAGAGGGAGTGGATCAGTGAGAGAGAGTGGATCAGAGAGAGAGAGTGGATAAGTGAGAGAGATTGGATCAGTGAGAGAGAGTGGATCAGTGAGAAAGTGTGGATCAGAGAGAGAGAGTGGATCAGTGAGAGAGAGTGGATCAGAGAGAGAGTGTGGATCAGAGAGAGAGTGTGGATCAGAGAGAGAGTGTGGATCAGAGAGAGAGTGGATCAGAGAGAGAGTGGATCAGAGAGAGAGACTGAATCAGAGAAAGAGAGTGGATCAGAGAGAGAGAGTGGATCTGAGAGAGATGATCAGAGCGAGATCAGAGAGAGATTGAGTGGATCAGAGAAAGAGAGTTGGAATGGATCAGAGAGGTTCAGAGAGAAAGAGAGCAAAATAGAGGGGGAGAGAATCAAAGAGATCGAGAGTGGATCAGAGAGAGAGTGGATCAGTGAGAGAGTGGATCAGAGAGAGAGAGTGGATCAGAGAGAGAGTGGATCAGTGAGAGAGTGTGGATCAGTGAGAGAGAGTGGATCAGTGAGAGAGAGTGGATCAGGGAGAGAGAGTGGATCAGTGAGAGTGAGTGGATCCGTGAGAGAGAGTGGATCAGAGAGAGAGTGGATCAGTGAGAAAGAGTTGATCAGTGAGAGAGAGTGGATCAGTGAGGGAGAGTGGATCAGAGAGAGAGAGTGGATCAGTGAGAGAGTGGATCAGTGAGAAAGAGTGGATCAGTGAGAGGGTGGATCAGTGAGAGAGAATGGATCAGAGAGAGAGAGAGTGGATCAGAGAGAGTGTGGATCAGTGAGAGAGAGTGGATCAGAGAGAGAGAGTGGATCAGTGAGAGAGTGGATCAGTGAGAGAGAGTGGATCAGTGAGAGAGTGGATCAGTGAAAGAGAGTGGATCAGTGAGAGAGAGTGGATCAGAGAGAGACTGGATCAGTGAGAAAGAGTTGATCAGTGAGAGAGAGTGGATCAGTGAGAGAGAGTGGATCAGTGAGAGAGTGGATCAGTGAGAGAGAGTGGATCAGTGAGAGAGAGTGGATCAGAGGGAGAGAGTGGATCAGTGAGAAAAAGTGGATCAGTGAGAGAGAGTGGATCAGTGAGAGAGAGTGGATCAGAGAGAGAGAGTGGATCAGTGAGAGAGTGGATCAGTGAGAAAGAGTGGATCAGTGAGAGAGAGTGGATCAGAGAGAGAGAGTGGATCAGTGAGAGAGTGGATCAGTGAGAGAGAGTGGATCAGTGAGAGAGTGGATCAGTGAGAGAGAGTGGATCAGTGAGAGAGAGTGGATCAGTGAGAGAGTGGATCAGTGAGAGAGAGTGGATCAGTGAGAGAGAGTGGATCAGTGAGAGGGTGGATCAGAGAGAGAGTGGATCAGTGAGAGAGAGTGGATCAGTGAGAGGGTGGATCAGTGAGAGAGAGTGGATCAGTGAGAGAGAAAGGATCAGTGAGAGAGTGTGGATCAGAGAGAGAGAGTGGATCAGTGAGAGTGAGTTGATTTGTGAGAGAGAGTGGATCAGTGAGAGAGTGGATCAGTGAGAGGGAGTGGATCAGTGAGAGAGAGTGGATCAGAGAGAGAGAGTGGATAAGTGAGAGAGATTGGATCAGTGAGAGAGAGTGGATCAGTGAGAAAGAGTGGATCAGAGAGAGAGAGTGGATCAGAGAGAGAGAGTGGATCAGAGAGAGAGTGTGGATCAGAGAGAGAGAGTGGATCAGTGAGAGAGAGTGGATCAGAGAGAGAGTGTGGATCAGAGAGAGAGAGTGGATCAGAGAGAGAGTGTGGATCAGAGAGAGAGTGGATCAGAGAGAGAGTGGATCAGAGAGAGAGTGTGGATCAGAGAGAGAGTGTGGATCAGAGAGAGAGTGGATCAGAGAGAGAGTGGATCAGACAGAGAGTGTGGATCAGAGGATCAGAGAGACTGAATCAGAGAAAGAGAGTGGATCAGAGAGAGAGAGTGGATCTGAGAGAGAGGATCAGAGAGAGATCAGAGAGAGATTGAGTGGATCAGAGAAAGAGAGTTGGAATGGATCAGAGAGGTTCAGAGAGAAAGAGATCAAAATAGAGGGGGAGAGAATCAAAGAGATCGAGAGTGGATCAGAGAGAGAGTGGATCAGTGAGAGAGTGTGGATCAGTGAGAGAGAGTGGATCAGTGAGAGAGAGTGGATCAGGGAGAGAGAGTGGATCAGAGATAGAGAGTGGATCAGTGAGAGAGAGTGGATCAGTGAGAGAGTGGATCAGTGAGAAAGAGTGGATCAGTGAGAGAGAGTGGATCAGAGAGAGAGAGAGTGGATCAGTGAGAGAGTGGATCAGGGAGACAGAGTGGATCAGAGAGAGAGAGTGGATCAGAGAGAGAGAGTGGATCAGTGAGAGAGTGGATCAGTGAGAAAGAGTGGATCAGTGAGAGAGAGTGGATCAGAGAGAGAGTGGATCAGTGAGAGAGTGGATCAGTGAGAGAGAGTGGATCAGAGAGAGAGAGTGGATTAGTGAGAGAGTGGATCAGTGAGAGAGAGTGGATCAGTGAGAGAGTGGATCAGTGAGAGAGAGTGGATCAGTGAGAGAGAGTGGATCAGTGAGAGGGTGGATCAGAGAGAGAGTGGATCAGTGAGAGAGAGTGGATCAGTGAGAGGGTGGATCAGTGATAGAGAGTGGATCAGTGAGAGAGAGTGGATCAGTGACAGAATGTGGATCAGAGAGAAAGAGTGGATCAGTGAGAGTGAGTTGATTTGTGAGAGAGAGTGGATCAGTGAGAGAGAGTGGATCAGTGAGAGAGTGGATCAGTGAGAGAGTGGATCAGTGAGAGGGAGTGGATCAGTGAGAGAGAGTGGATCAGAGAGAGAGAGTGGATAAGTGAGAGAGATTGGATCAGTGAGAGAGAGTGGATCAGTGAGAAAGTGTGGATCAGAGAGAGAGAGTGGATCAGAGAGAGAGAGTGGATCAGTGAGAGAGAGTGGATCAGAGAGAGAGTGTGGATCAGAGAGAGAGTGTGGATCAGAGAGAGAGTGTGGATCAGAGAGAGAGTGGATCAGAGAGAGAGTGGATCAGAGAGAGAGACTGAATCAGAGAAAGAGAGTGGATCAGAGAGAGAGAGTGGATCTGAGAGAGATGATCAGAGCGAGATCAGAGAGAGATTGAGTGGATCAGAGAAAGAGAGTTGGAATGGATCAGAGAGGTTCAGAGAGAAAGAGAGCAAAATAGAGGGGGAGAGAATCAAAGAGATCGAGAGTGGATCAGAGAGAGAGTGGATCAGGGAGAGAGTGGATCAGAGAGAGAGAGTGGATCAGAGAGAGAGTGGATCAGTGAGAGAGTGTGGATCAGTGAGAGAGAGTGGATCAGTGAGAGAGAGTGGATCAGGGAGAGAGAGTGGATCAGTGAGAGTGAGTGGATCCGTGAGAGAGAGTGGATCAGAGAGAGAGTGGATCAGTGAGAAAGAGTTGATCAGTGAGAGAGAGTGGATCAGTGAGGGAGAGTGGATCAGAGAGAGAGAGTGGATCAGTGAGAGAGTGGATCAGTGAGAAAGAGTGGATCAGTGAGAGAGAGTGGATCAGTGAGAGAGAGTGGATCAGAGAGAGAGAGTGAATCAGTGAGAGAGTGGATCAGTGAGAGAGAGTGGATCAGTGAGAGAGAGTGGATCAGAGAGAGAGAGTGGATCAGTGAGAGAGAGTGGATCAGTGAGAGAGAGGATCAGTGAGAGAGAGTGGATCAGTGAGAGAGAGTGGATCAGTGAGAGGGTGGATCAGAGAGAGAGTGGATCAGTGAGAGAGAGTGGATCAGTGAGAGGGTGGATCAGTGAGATTGAGTTGATTTGTGAGAGAGAGTGGATCAGTGAGAGAGAGTGGATCAGTGAGAGAGAGTGGATCAGTGAGAGAGAGTGGATCAGAGAGAGAGTGGATCAGAGAGAGAGAGACTGAATCAGAGAAAGAGAGTGGATCAGAGAGAGAGAGTAGATCTGAGAGAGAGGATCAGAGAGAGATCAGAGAGAGATTGAGTGGATCAGAGAAAGAGAGTTGGAATGGATCAGAGAGGTTCAGAGAGAAAGAGAGCAAAATAGAGGGGGAGAGAATCAAAGAGATCGAGAGTGGATCAGAGAGAGAGAGTGGATCAGTGAGAGAGTGGATCAGAGAGAGAGAGTGGATCAGAGAGAGAGTGGATCAGTGAGAGAGTGTGGATCAGTGAGAGAGAGTGGATCAGTGAGAGAGAGTGGATCAGGGAGAGAGAGTGGATCAGAGAGAGAGAGTGGATCAGTGAGAGTGAGTGGATCAGTGAGAGAGAGTGGATCAGAGAGAGAGTGGATCAGTGAGAAAGAGTTGATCAGTGAGAGAGAATGGATCAGTGAGAGAGAGTGGATCAGAGAGAGAGAGTGGATCAGTGAGAGAGAGTGGATTAGTGAGAGAGTGGATCAGTGAGAGAGAGTGGATCAGTGAGAGAGAGTGGATCAGTGAGAGGGTGGATCAGAGAGAGAGTGGATCAGTGAGAGAGAGTGGATCAGTGAGAGGGTGGATCAGTGAGAGAGAGTGGATCAGTGAGAGAGAGTGGATCAGTGAGAGAGTGTGGATCAGAGAGAGAGAGTGGATCAGTGAGATTGAGTTGATTTGTGAGAGAGAGTGGATCAGTGAGAGAGAGTGGATCAGTGAGAGAGTGGATCAGTGAGAGGGAGTGGATCAGTGAGAGAGAGTGGATCAGTGAGAGAGAGTGGATCAGTGAGAGAGAGTGGATCAGAGAGAGAGTGGATCAGTGAGAGAGAGTGGATCAGAGAGAGAGAGTGGATCAGTGAGAGAGTGGATCATAGAGACAGAATGGATCAGAGAGAGAGTGGATCAGTGAGAGAGTGTGGATCAGTGAGAGAGATTGGAACAGTGAGAGAGTGTGGATCAGAGAGAGAGAGAGTGGATCAGTGAGAGAGAGTGGATCAGAGAGAGAGAGTGGATCAGTGAGAGAGAGTGGATCAGAGAGAGAGTGGATCAGTGAGAGAGAGTGGATCAGTGAGAGAGAGTGGATCAGAGAGAGAGAGTGGATCAGTGAGAGAGTGGATCAGAGAGAGAGAGAGTGGATCAGAGAGAGAGTGGAACAGTGAGAGAGTGTGGATCAGTGAGAGAGAGTGGATCAGTGAGAGAGAGTGGATCAGGGAGAGAGAGTGGATCAGATAGAGAGAGTGGATCAGTGAGTGAGTGGATCAGTGAGAGAGAGTGGATCAGAGAGAGAGTGGATCAGTGAGAAAGAGTTGATCAGTGAGAGAGAGTGGATCAGTGAGAGAGAGTGGATCAGAGAGAAAGAGTGGATCAGTGAGAGAGTGGATCAGTGAGAAAGAGTGGATCAGTGAGAGAGAGTGGATCAGTGAGAGAGAGTGGATCAGAGAGAGAGAGTGGATCAGAGAGAGAGTGGATCAGAGAGAGAGAATGGATCAGTGAGAGAGAGTGGATCAGAGAGAGAGAGTGGATCAGTGAGTGAGTGGATCAGTGAGAGAGAGTGGATCAGTGAGAGGGTGGATCAGTGAGAGAGAGTGGATCAGTGAGAGAGAGTGGATCAGTGAGAGAGTGTGGATCAGAGAGAGAGAGTGGATCAGTGAGATTGAGTTGATTTGTGAGAGAGAGTGGATCAGTGAGAGAGAGTGGATCAGTGAGAGAGTGGATCAGTGAGAGAGTGGATCAGTGAGAGGGAGTGGATCAGTGAGAGAGAGTGGATCAGAGAGAGAGTGGATCAGTGAGAGAGAGTGGATCAGAGAGAGAGAGTGGATCAGTGAGAGAGTGGATCAGAGAGAGAGAGTGGATCAGAGAGAGAGTGGATCAGTGAGAGAGTGTGGATCAGTGAGAGAGAGTGGATCAGTGAGAGAGAGTGGATCAGGGAGAGAGAGTGGATCAGAGAGAGAGAGTGGATCAGTGAGATTGAGTGGATCAGTGAGAGAAAATGGATCAGAGAGAGAGTGGATCAGTGAGAAAGAGTTGATCAGTGAGAGAGAGTGGATCAGTGAGAGAGAGTGGATCAGTGAGAGAGTGTGGATCAGAGAGAGAGAGTGGATCAGTGAGATTGAGTTGATTTGTGAGAGAGAGTGGATCAGTGAGAGAGAGTGGATCAGTGAGAGAGTGGATCAGTGAGAGAGTGGATCAGTGAGAGGGAGTGGATCAGTGAGAGAGAGTGGATCAGAGAGAGAGTGGATCAGTGAGAGAGAGTGGATCAGAGAGAGAGAGTGGATCAGTGAGAGAGTGGATCAGAGAGAGAGAGTGGATCAGAGAGAGAGTGGATCAGTGAGAGAGTGTGGATCAGTGAGAGAGAGTGGATCAGTGAGAGAGAGTGGATCAGGGAGAGAGAGTGGATCAGAGAGAGAGAGTGGATCAGTGAGAGTGAGTGGATCAGAGAGAGAGAGTGGATCAGTGAGAGAGTGGATCAGTGAGAGAGAGTGGATCAGTGAGAGAGTGGATCAGTGAGAGAGAGTGGATCAGTGAGAGAGTGGATCAGTGAGAGGGAGTGGATCAGTGAGAGAGAGTGGATCAGAGAGAGAGTGGATCAGTGAGAGAGAGTGGATCAGAGAGAGAGAGTGGATCAGTGAGAGAGTGGATCAGAGATAGAGAGTGGATCAGAGAGAGAGAATGGATCAGTGAGAGAGAGTGGATCAGAGAGAGAGAGTGGATCAGTGAGAGAGTGGATCAGTGAGAGAGAGTGGATCAGTGAGAGGGTGGATCAGTGAGAGAGAATGGATCAGAGAGAGAGAGTGGATCAGAGAGAGTGTGGATCAGTGAGAGAGAGTGGATCAGAGAGAGAGAGTGGATCAGTGAGAGAGTGGATCAGTGAGAGAGAGTGGATCAGTGAGAGAGTGGATCAGTGAGAGAGAGTGGATCAGTGAGAGGGTGGATCAGTGAGAGAGAATGGATCAGAGAGAGAGAGTGGATCAGAGAGAGTGTGGATCAGTGAGAGAGAGTGGATCAGAGAGAGAGAGTGGATCAGTGAGAGAGTGGATCAGTGAGAGAGAGTGGATCAGTGAGAGAGTGGATCAGTGAGAGAGAGTGGATCAGTGAGAGAGTGGATCAGTGAGAGAGTGGATCAGTGAGAGAGAGTGGATCAGAGAGAGAGAGTGGATCAGAGAGAGAGTGGATCAGAGAGAGAGAATGGATCAGTGAGAGAGAGTGGATCAGAGAGAGAGAGTGGATCAGTGAGAGAGTGGATCAGTGAGAGAGAGTGGATCAGTGAGAGGGTGGATCAGTGAGAGAGAATGGATCAGAGAGAGAGAGTGGATCAGAGAGAGTGTGGATCAGTGAGAGAGAGTGGATCAGAGAGAGAGAGTGGATCAGTGAGAGAGTGGATCAGTGAGAGAGAGTGGATCAGTGAGAGAGTGGATCAGTGAGAGAGAGTGGATCAGTGAGAGAGAGTGGATCAGAGAGAGAGAGTGGATCAGTGAGAGAGTGGATCAGTGAGAGAGAGTGGATCAGAGAGAGAGAGTGGATCAGAGAGAGAGTGGATCAGAGAGAGAGAATGGATCAGTGAGAGAGAGTGGATCAGAGAGAGAGAGTGGATCAGTGAGAGAGTGGATCAGTGAGAGAGAGTGGATCAGTGAGAGGGTGGATCAGTGAGAGAGAATGGATCAGAGAGAGAGAGTGGATCAGAGAGAGTGTGGATCAGTGAGAGAGAGTGGATCAGAGAGAGAGAGTGGATCAGTGAGAGAGTGGATCAGTGAGAGAGAGTGGATCAGTGAGAGAGTGGATCAGTGAGAGAGAGTGGATCAGTGAGAGAGTGGATCAGTGAGAGAGTGGATCAGTGAGAGGGAGTGGATCAGTGAGAGAGAGTGGATCAGAGAGAGAGTGGATCAGTGAGAGAGAGTGGATCAGAGAGAGAGAGTGGATCAGTGAGAGAGTGGATCAGAGAGAGAGAGTGGATCAGAGAGAGAGTGGATCAGTGAGAAAGTGTGGATCAGTGAGAGAGAGTGGATCAGGGAGAGAGAGTGGATCAGGGAGAGAGAGTGGATCAGTGAGAGTGAGTGGATCAGTGAGAGAGAGTGGATCAGAGAGAGAGTGGATCAGTGAGAAAGAGTTGATCAGTGAGAGAGAGTGGATCAGTGAGAGAGAGTGGATCAGAGAGAGAGAGTGGATCAGTGAGAGAGTGGATCAGTGAGAGGGTGGATCAGTGAGAGAGAGTGAATCAGTGAGAGAGAGTGGATCAGTGAGAGAGTGTGGATCAGAGAGAGAGAGTGGATCAGTGAGATTGAGTTGATTTGTGAGAGAGAGTGGATCAGTGAGAGAGAGTGGATCAGTGAGAGAGTGGATCAGTGAGAGAGTGGATCAGTGAGAGGGAGTGGATCAGTGAGCAGAGTTTAATCAGAGAGAGAGAGTGGATAAGTGAGAGAGATTGGCTCAGTGAGAGAGAGTGGATCAGTGAGAAAGTGTGGATCAGAGAGAAAGAGTGGATCAGAGAGAGAGAGTGGATCAGTGAGAGAGAGTGGATCAGAGAGAGATTGTGGATCAGAGAGAGAGAGTGGATCAGAGAGAGAGTGTGGATCAGAGAGAGAGTGTGGATCAGAGAGAGAGTGGATCAGAGAGAGAGTGGATCAGAGAGAGAGACTGAATCAGAGAAAGAGAGTGGATCAGAGAGAGAGAGTGGATCTGAGAGAGAGGATCAGAGAGAGATCAGAGAGAGATTGAGTGGATCAGAGAAAGAGAGTTGGAATGGATCAGAGAGGTTCAGAGAGAAAGAGAGCAAAATAGAGGGGGAGAGAATCAAAGAGATCGAGAGTGGATCAGAGAGAGAGTGGATCAGTTAGAGAGTGGATCAGAGAGAGAGAGTGGATCAGAGAGAGAGTGGATCAGTGAGAGAGTGTGGATCAGTGAGAGAGAGTGGATCAGTGAGAGAGAGTGGATCAGGGAGAGAGAGTGGATCAGATAGAGAGAGTGGATCAGTGAGTGAGTGGATCAGTGAGAGAGAGTGGATCAGAGAGAGAGTGGATCAGTGAGAAAGAGTTGATCAGTGAGAGAGAGTGGATCAGTGAGAGAGAGTGGATCAGAGAGAAAGAGTGGATCAGTGAGAGAGTGGATCAGTGAGAAAGAGTGGATCAGTGAGAGAGAGTGGATCAGTGAGAGAGAGTGGATCAGAGAGAGAGAGTGGATCAGAGAGAGAGTGGATCAGAGAGAGAGAATGGATCAGTGAGAGAGAGTGGATCAGAGAGAGAGAGTGGATCAGTGAGTGAGTGGATCAGTGAGAGAGAGTGGATCAGTGAGAGGGTGGATCAGTGAGAGAGAGTGGATCAGTGAGAGAGAGTGGATCAGTGAGAGAGTGTGGATCAGAGAGAGAGAGTGGATCAGTGAGATTGAGTTGATTTGTGAGAGAGAGTGGATCAGTGAGAGAGAGTGGATCAGTGAGAGAGTGGATCAGTGAGAGAGTGGATCAGTGAGAGGGAGTGGATCAGTGAGAGAGAGTGGATCAGAGAGAGAGTGGATCAGTGAGAGAGAGTGGATCAGAGAGAGAGAGTGGATCAGTGAGAGAGTGGATCAGAGAGAGAGAGTGGATCAGAGAGAGAGTGGATCAGTGAGAGAGTGTGGATCAGTGAGAGAGAGTGGATCAGTGAGAGAGAGTGGATCAGGGAGAGAGAGTGGATCAGAGAGAGAGAGTGGATCAGTGAGATTGAGTGGATCAGTGAGAGAAAATGGATCAGAGAGAGAGTGGATCAGTGAGAAAGAGTTGATCAGTGAGAGAGAGTGGATCAGTGAGAGAGAGTGGATCAGTGAGAGAGTGTGGATCAGAGAGAGAGAGTGGATCAGTGAGATTGAGTTGATTTGTGAGAGAGAGTGGATCAGTGAGAGAGAGTGGATCAGTGAGAGAGTGGATCAGTGAGAGAGTGGATCAGTGAGAGGGAGTGGATCAGTGAGAGAGAGTGGATCAGAGAGAGAGTGGATCAGTGAGAGAGAGTGGATCAGAGAGAGAGAGTGGATCAGTGAGAGAGTGGATCAGAGAGAGAGAGTGGATCAGAGAGAGAGTGGATCAGTGAGAGAGTGTGGATCAGTGAGAGAGAGTGGATCAGTGAGAGAGAGTGGATCAGGGAGAGAGAGTGGATCAGAGAGAGAGAGTGGATCAGTGAGAGTGAGTGGATCAGAGAGAGAGAGTGGATCAGTGAGAGAGTGGATCAGTGAGAGAGAGTGGATCAGTGAGAGAGTGGATCAGTGAGAGAGAGTGGATCAGTGAGAGAGTGGATCAGTGAGAGGGAGTGGATCAGTGAGAGAGAGTGGATCAGAGAGAGAGTGGATCAGTGAGAGAGAGTGGATCAGAGAGAGAGAGTGGATCAGTGAGAGAGTGGATCAGAGATAGAGAGTGGATCAGAGAGAGAGAATGGATCAGTGAGAGAGAGTGGATCAGAGAGAGAGAGTGGATCAGTGAGAGAGTGGATCAGTGAGAGAGAGTGGATCAGTGAGAGGGTGGATCAGTGAGAGAGAATGGATCAGAGAGAGAGAGTGGATCAGAGAGAGTGTGGATCAGTGAGAGAGAGTGGATCAGAGAGAGAGAGTGGATCAGTGAGAGAGTGGATCAGTGAGAGAGAGTGGATCAGTGAGAGAGTGGATCAGTGAGAGAGAGTGGATCAGTGAGAGGGTGGATCAGTGAGAGAGAATGGATCAGAGAGAGAGAGTGGATCAGAGAGAGTGTGGATCAGTGAGAGAGAGTGGATCAGAGAGAGAGAGTGGATCAGTGAGAGAGTGGATCAGTGAGAGAGAGTGGATCAGTGAGAGAGTGGATCAGTGAGAGAGAGTGGATCAGTGAGAGAGTGGATCAGTGAGAGAGTGGATCAGTGAGAGAGAGTGGATCAGAGAGAGAGAGTGGATCAGAGAGAGAGTGGATCAGAGAGAGAGAATGGATCAGTGAGAGAGAGTGGATCAGAGAGAGAGAGTGGATCAGTGAGAGAGTGGATCAGTGAGAGAGAGTGGATCAGTGAGAGGGTGGATCAGTGAGAGAGAATGGATCAGAGAGAGAGAGTGGATCAGAGAGAGTGTGGATCAGTGAGAGAGAGTGGATCAGAGAGAGAGAGTGGATCAGTGAGAGAGTGGATCAGTGAGAGAGAGTGGATCAGTGAGAGAGTGGATCAGTGAGAGAGAGTGGATCAGTGAGAGAGAGTGGATCAGAGAGAGAGAGTGGATCAGTGAGAGAGTGGATCAGTGAGAGAGAGTGGATCAGAGAGAGAGAGTGGATCAGAGAGAGAGTGGATCAGAGAGAGAGAATGGATCAGTGAGAGAGAGTGGATCAGAGAGAGAGAGTGGATCAGTGAGAGAGTGGATCAGTGAGAGAGAGTGGATCAGTGAGAGGGTGGATCAGTGAGAGAGAATGGATCAGAGAGAGAGAGTGGATCAGAGAGAGTGTGGATCAGTGAGAGAGAGTGGATCAGAGAGAGAGAGTGGATCAGTGAGAGAGTGGATCAGTGAGAGAGAGTGGATCAGTGAGAGAGTGGATCAGTGAGAGAGAGTGGATCAGTGAGAGAGTGGATCAGTGAGAGAGTGGATCAGTGAGAGGGAGTGGATCAGTGAGAGAGAGTGGATCAGAGAGAGAGTGGATCAGTGAGAGAGAGTGGATCAGAGAGAGAGAGTGGATCAGTGAGAGAGTGGATCAGAGAGAGAGAGTGGATCAGAGAGAGAGTGGATCAGTGAGAAAGTGTGGATCAGTGAGAGAGAGTGGATCAGGGAGAGAGAGTGGATCAGGGAGAGAGAGTGGATCAGTGAGAGTGAGTGGATCAGTGAGAGAGAGTGGATCAGAGAGAGAGTGGATCAGTGAGAAAGAGTTGATCAGTGAGAGAGAGTGGATCAGTGAGAGAGAGTGGATCAGAGAGAGAGAGTGGATCAGTGAGAGAGTGGATCAGTGAGAGGGTGGATCAGTGAGAGAGAGTGAATCAGTGAGAGAGAGTGGATCAGTGAGAGAGTGTGGATCAGAGAGAGAGAGTGGATCAGTGAGATTGAGTTGATTTGTGAGAGAGAGTGGATCAGTGAGAGAGAGTGGATCAGTGAGAGAGTGGATCAGTGAGAGAGTGGATCAGTGAGAGGGAGTGGATCAGTGAGCAGAGTTTAATCAGAGAGAGAGAGTGGATAAGTGAGAGAGATTGGCTCAGTGAGAGAGAGTGGATCAGTGAGAAAGTGTGGATCAGAGAGAGAGAGTGGATCAGAGAGAGAGAGTGGATCAGTGAGAGAGAGTGGATCAGAGAGAGAGTGTGGATCAGAGAGAGAGAGTGGATCAGAGAGAGAGTGTGGATCAGAGAGAGAGTGTGGATCAGAGAGAGAGTGGATCAGAGAGAGAGTGGATCAGAGAGAGAGACTGAATCAGAGAAAGAGAGTGGATCAGAGAGAGAGAGTGGATCTGAGAGAGAGGATCAGAGAGAGATCAGAGAGAGATTGAGTGGATCAGAGAAAGAGAGTTGGAATGGATCAGAGAGGTTCAGAGAGAAAGAGAGCAAAATAGAGGGGGAGAGAATCAAAGAGATCGAGAGTGGATCAGAGAGAGAGTGGATCAGTTAGAGAGTGGATCAGAGAGAGAGAGTGGATCAGAGAGAGAGTGGATCAGTGAGAGAGTGTGGATCAGTGAGAGAGAGTGGATCAGTGAGAGAGAGTGGATCAGGGAGAGAGAGTGGATCAGAGAGAGAGTGGATCAGTGAGAGTGAGTGGATCAGTGAGAGAGAGTGAATCAGAGAGACAGTGGATCAGTGAGAAAGAGTTGATCAGTGAGAGAGAGTGGATCAGTGAGAGAGAGTGGATCAGAGAGAGAGAGTGGATCAGTGAGAGAGTGGATCAGTGAGAAAGAGTGGATCAGTGAGAGAGAGTGGATCAGTGAGAGAGAGTGGATCAGAGAGAGAGAGTGGATCAGTGAGAGAGTGGATCAGTGAGAGAGAGTGGATCAGTGAGAGAGAGTGGATCAGAGAGAGAGAGTGGATCAGTGAGAGAGAGTGGATCAGTGAGAGAGTGGATCAGTGAGAGAGAGTGGATCAGTGAGAGAGAGTGGATCAGTGAGAGGGTGGATCAGAGAGAGAGTGGATCAGTGAGAGAGAGTGGATCAGTGAGAGGGTGGATCAGTGAGATTGAGTTGATTTGTGAGAGAGAGTGGATCAGTGAGAGAGAGTGGATCAGTGAGAGAGTGGATCAGTGAGAGAGTGGATCAGAGAGAGAGTGTGGAAAGAGAGAGAGTGTGGATCAGAGAGAGAGTGGATCAGAGAGAGAGTGGATCAGAGAGAGAGAGTGGATCAGAGAGAGAGTGTGGATCAGAGAGAGAGTGTGGATCAGAGAGAGAGTGGATCAGAGAGAGAGTGTGGAAAGAGAGAGAGTGTGGATCAGAGAGAGAGTGGATCAGAGAGAGAGTGGATCAGAGAGAGAGAGTGGATCTGAGAGAGAGGATCAGAGAGAGATCAGAGAGAGATTGAGTGGATCAGAGAAAGAGAGTTGGAATGGATCAGAGAGGTTCAGAGAGAAAGAGAGCAAAATAGAGGGGGAGAGAATCAAAGAGATCGAGAGTGGATCAGGGAGAGAGTGGATCAGTGAGAGAGTGGATCAGAGAGAGAGAGTGGATCACAGAGAGAGTGGATCAGTGAGAAAGAGTGGATCAGTGAGAGAGAGTGGATCAGTGAGAGAGAGTGGATCAGAGAGAGAGAGTGGATCACAGAGAGAGTGGATCAGTGAGAGAGAGTGGATCAGTGAGAGAGAGTGGATCAGTGAGAGAGTGGATCAGTGAGAGAGAGTGGATCAGTGAGAGAGAGTGTATCAGAGAGAGAGAGTGGATCAGTGAGAGGGTGGATCAGTGAGAGAGAGTGGATCAGTGAGAGAGAGTGGATCAGTGAGAGAGTGTGGATCAGAGAGAGAGAGTGGATCAGTGAGATTGAGTTGATTTGTGAGAGAGAGTGGATCAGTGAGAGAGTGGATCAGTGAGAGAGTGGATCAGTGAGAGGGAGTGGATCAGTGAGAGAGAGTGGATCAGTGAGAGAGAGTGGATCAGTGAGAGAGAGTGGATCAGAGAGAGAGTGGATCAGTGAGAGAGAGTCGATCAGAGAGAGCGAGTGGATCAGTGAGAGAGTGGATCAGAGAGACAGAATGGATCAGAGAGAGAGTGGATCAGTGAGAGAGTGTGGATCAGTGAGAGAGATTGGAACAGTGAGAGAGAGTGGATCAGAGAGAGAGTGGATCAGTGAGAAAGAGTTGATCAGTGAGAGAGAGTGGATCAGTGAGAGAGAGTGGATCAGAGAGAGAGAGTGGATCAGTGAGAGAGTGGATCAGTGAGAGGGTGGATCAGTGAGAGAGTGTGGATCAGAGAGAGAGAGTGGATCAGTGAGATTGAGTTGATTTGTGAGAGGGAGTGGATCAGTGAGAGAGAGTGGATCAGTGAGAGAGTGGATCAGTGAGAGAGTGGATCAGTGAGAGGGAGTGGATCAGTGAGAGAGAGTGGATCAGAGAGAGAGTGGATCAGTGAGAGAGAGTGGATCAGAGAGAGAGAGTGGATCAGTGAGAGAGTGGATCAGAGAGAGAGAGTGGATCAGAGAGAGAGTGGATCAGTGAGAGAGTGTGGATCAGTGAGAGAGAGTGGATCAGTGAGAGAGAGTGGATCAGGGAGAGAGAGTGGATCAGAGAGAGAGAGTGGATCAGTGAGAGTGAGTGGATCAGTGAGAGAGAGTGGATCAGAGAGAGAGTGGATCAGTGAGAAAGAGTTGATCAGTGAGAGAGAGTGGATCAGTGAGAGAGAGTGGATCAGAGAGAGAGTGGATCAGTGAGAGAGTGGATCAGTGAGAGAGAGTGGATCAGTGAGAGAGAGTGGATCAGAGAGAGAGTGGATCAGAGAGAGAGTGGATCAGAGAGAGAGAATGGATCAGTGAGAGAGAGTGGATCAGAGAGAGAGAGTGGATCAGTGAGAGAGTGGATCAGTGAGAGAGAGTGGATCAGTGAGAGGGTGGATCAGTGAGAGAGAGTGGATCAGAGAGAGAGAGTGGATCAGAGAGAGTGTGGATCAGTGAGAGAGAGTGGATCAGAGAGAGAGAGTGGATCAGTGAGAGAGTGGATCAGTGAGAGAGAGTGGATCAGTGAGAGAGTGGATCAGTGAGAGAGAGTGGATCAGTGAGAGAGTGGATCAGTGAGAGAGTGGATCAGTGAGAGGGAGTGGATCAGTGAGAGAGAGTGGATCAGAGAGAGAGTGGATCAGTGAGAGAGAGTGGATCAGAGAGAGAGAGTGGATCAGTGAGAGAGTGGATCAGAGAGAGAGAGTGGATCAGAGAGAGAGAGTGGATCAGTGAGAGTGAGTGGATCAGTGAGAGAGAGTGGATCAGAGAGAGAGTGGATCAGTGAGAAAGAGTTGATCAGTGAGAGAGAGTGGATCAGTGAGAGAGAGTGGATCAGAGAGAGAGAGTGGATCAGTGAGAGAGTGGATCAGTGAGAGGGTGGATCAGTGAGAGAGAGTGGATCAGTGAGAGAGAGTGGATCAGTGAGAGAGTGTGGATCAGAGAGAGAGAGTGGATCAGTGAGATTGAGTTGATTTGTGAGAGAGAGTGGATCAGTGAGAGAGAGTGGATCAGTGAGAGAGTGGATCAGTGAGAGAGTGGATCAGTGAGAGAGAGTGGATCAGAGAGAGAGTGGATCAGTGAGAGAGAGTGGATCAGAGAGAGAGTGGATCAGTGAGAGAGTGGATCAGAGAGAGAGAGTGGATCAGAGAGAGAGTGGATCTGTGAGAGAGTGTGGATCAGTGAGAGAGAGTGGATCAGTGAGAGAGAGTGGATCAGGGAGAGAGAGTGGATCAGAGAGAGAGAGTGGATCAGTGAGAGTGAGTGGATCAGTGAGAGAGAGTGGATCAGAGAGAGAGTGGATCACTGAGAAAGAGTTGATCAGTGAGAGAGAGTGGATCAGTGAGAGAGAGTGGATCAGAGAGAGAGAGTGGATCAGTGAGAGAGTGGATCAGTGAGAGAGAGTGGATCAGTGAGAGAGAGTGGATCAGAGAGAGAGAGTGGATCAGAGAGAGAGTGGATCAGAGAGAGAGAATGGATCAGTGAGAGAGAGTGGATCAGAGAGAGAGAGTGGATCAGTGAGAGAGTGGATCAGTGAGAGAGAGTGGATCAGTGAGAGGGTGGATCAGTGAGAGAGAGTGGATCAGAGAGAGTGTGGATCAGTGAGAGAGAGTGGATCAGAGAGAGAGAGTGGATCAGTGAGAGAGTGGATCAGTGAGAGAGAGTGGATCAGTGAGAGAGTGGATCAGTGAGAGAGAGTGGATCAGTGAGAGGGTGGATCAGAGAGAGAGAGTGGATCAGTGAGAGAGAGTGGATCAGTGAGAGGGTGGATCAGTGAGAGAGAGTGGATCAATGACAGAGTGTGGATCAGAGAGAGAGAGTGGATCAGTGAGAGTGAGTTGATTTGTGAGAGAGAGTGGATCAGTGAGAGAGAGTGGATCAGTGAGAGAGTGGATCAGTGAGAGAGTGGATCAGTGAGAGGGAGTGGATCAGTGAGAGAGAATGGATCAGAGAGAGAGAGTGGATAAGTGAGAGAGATTGGATCAGTGAGAGAGAGTGGATCAGTGAGAAAGTGTGGATCAGAGAGAGAGAGTGGATCAGAGAGAGAGAGTGGATCAGAGAGAGTGGATCAGTGAGAGAGAGTGGATCAGAGAGAGAGTGTGGATCAGAGAGAGAGTGGATCAGAGAGAGAGTGTGGATCAGAGAGAGAGTGTGGATCAGAGAGAGAGTGTGGATCAGAGAGTGGATCAGAGAGAGAGTGGATCAGAGAGAGAGACTGAATCAGAGAAAGAGAGTGGATCAGAGAGAGAGAGTGGATCTGAGAGAGAGGATCAGAGAGAGATCAGAGAGAGATTGAGTGGATCAGATATAGAGAGTTGGAATGGATCAGAGAGGTTCAGAGAGAAAGAGAGCAAAATAGAGGGGGAGAGAATCAAAGAGATCGAGAGAGGATCAGAGAGAGAGTGGATCAGTGAGAGAGTGGATCAGTGAGAGGGTGGATCAGAGAGAGAGTGGATCAGTGAGAGAGAGTGGATCAGAGAGAGAGAGTGGATCAGTGAGAGAGTGGATCAGTGAGAGGGTGGATCAGTGAGAGAGAGTGGATCAGTGAGAGAGAGTGGATCAGTGAGAGAGTGTGGATCAGAGAGAGAGAGTGGATCAGTGAGATTGAGTTGATTTGTGAGAGAGAGTGGATCAGTGAGAGAGAGTGGATCAGTGAGAGAGTGGATCAGTGAGAGAGTGGATCAGTGAGAGGGAGTGGATCAGTGGGAGAGAGTGGATCAGAGAGAGAGTGGATCAGTGAGAGAGAGTGGATCAGAGAGAGAGTGGATCAGTGAGAGAGTGGATCAGAGAGAGAGAGTGGATCAGAGAGAGAGTGGATCTGTGAGAGAGTGTGGATCAGTGAGAGAGAGTGGATCAGTGAGAGAGAGAGTGGATCAGGGAGAGAGAGTGGATCAGAGAGAGAGAGTGGATCAGTGAGAGTGAGTGGATCAGTGAGAGAGAGTGGATCAGAGAGAGAGTGGATCAGTGAGAAAGAGTTGATCAGTGAGAGAGAGTGGATCAGTGGGAGAGAGTGGATCAGAGAGAGAGAGTGGATCAGTGAGAGAGTGGATCAGTGAGAGAGAGTGGATCAGTGAGAGAGAGTGGATCAGAGAGAGAGAGTGGATCAGAGAGAGAGTGGATCAGAGAGAGAGAATGGATCAGTGAGAGAGAGTGGATCAGAGAGAGAGAGTGGATCAGTGAGAGAGTGGATCAGTGAGAGAGAGTGGATCAGTGAGAGGGTGGATCAGTGAGAGAGAGTGGATCAGAGAGAGTGTGGATCAGTGAGAGAGAGTGGATCAGAGAGAGAGAGTGGATCAGTGAGAGAGTGGATCAGTGAGAGAGAGTGGATCAGTGAGAGAGTGGATCAGTGAGAGAGAGTGGATCAGTGAGAGAGAGTGGATCAGTGAGAGGGTGGATCAGAGAGAGAGAGTGGATCAGTGAGAGAGAGTGGATCAGTGAGAGGGTGGATCAGTGAGAGAGAGTGGATCAATGACAGAGTGTGGATCAGAGAGAGAGAGTGGATCAGTGAGAGTGAGTTGATTTGTGAGAGAGAATGGATCAGAGAGAGAGAGTGGATAAGTGAGAGAGATTGGATCAGTGAGAGAGAGTGGATCAGTGAGAAAGTGTGGATCAGAGAGAGAGAGTGGATCAGAGAGAGAGAGTGGATCAGAGAGAGAGTGGATCAGTGAGAGAGAGTGGATCAGAGAGAGAGTGTGGATCAGAGAGAGAGAGTGGATCAGAGAGAGAGTGTGGATCAGAGAGAGAGTGTGGATCAGAGAGAGAGTGTGGATCAGAGAGAGAGTGGATCAGAGAGAGAGACTGAATCAGAGAAAGAGAGTGGATCAGAGAGAGAGAGTGGATCTGAGAGAGAGGATCAGAGAGAGATCAGAGAGAGATTGAGTGGATCAGATACAGAGAGTTGGAATGGATCAGTGAGGTTCAGAGAGAAAGAGAGCAAAATAGAGGGGGAGAGAATCAAAGAGATCGAGAGAGGATCAGAGAGAGAGTGGATCAGTGAGAGGGTGGATCAGAGAGAGAGTGGATCAGTGAGAGAGAGTGGATCAGTGAGAGGGTGGATCAGTGATAGAGAGTGGATCAGTGAGAGAGAGTGGATCAGTGACAGAGTGTGGATCAGAGAGAGAGAGAGTGGATCAGTGAGAGTGAGTTGATTTGTGAGAGAGAGTGGATCAGTGAGAGAGAGTGGATCAGTGAGAGAGTGGATCAGTGAGAGAGTGGATCAGTGAGAGGGAGTGGATCAGTGAGCAGAGTTTAATCAGAGAGAGAGAGTGGATCAGTGAGAGAGATTGGATCAGTGAGAGAGAGTGGATCAGTGAGAAAGTGTGGATCAGAGAGAGAGAGTGGATCAGAGAGAGAGAGTGGATCAGAGAGAGAGAGTGGATCAGTGAGAGAGAGTGGATCAGAGAGAGAGTGTGCATCAGAGAGAGAGAGTGGATCAGAGAGAGAGTGTGGATCAGAGAGAGAGTGTGGATCAGAGAGAGAGTGGATCAGAGAGAGAGTGGATCAGAGAGAGAGACTGAATCAGAGAAAGAGAGTGGATCAGAGAGAGAGAGTGGATCTGAGAGAGAGGATCAGAGAGATCAGAGAGAGATTGAGTGGATCAGAGAAAGAGAGTTGGAATGGATCAGAGAGGTTCAGAGAGAAAGAGAGCAAAATAGAGGGGGAGAGAATCAAAGAGATCGAGAGTGGATCAGAGAGAGAGTGGATCAGTGAGAGAGTGGATCAGTGAGAGGGTGGATCAGAGAGAGAGTGGATCAGTGAGAGAGAGTGGATCAGTGAGAGGGTGGATCAGTGATAGAGAGTGGATCAGTGAGAGAGAGTGGATCAGTGACAGAGTGTGGATCAGAGAGAGAGAGTGGATCAGTGAGAGAGTGGATCAGTGAGAGAGTGGATCAGTGAGAGAGTGGATCAGTGAGAGGGAGTGGATCAGTGAGCAGAGTTTAATCAGAGAGAGAGAGTGGATAAGTGAGAGAGAGTGGATCAGTGAGAGTGAGTGGATCAGTGAGAGAGTGGATCAGTGAGAGAGTGGATCAGTGAGAGGGAGTGGATCAGTGAGCAGAGTTTAATCAGAGAGAGAGAGTGGATAAGTGAGAGAGAGTGGATCAGTGAGAGTGAGTTGATCAGTGAGAGAGAGTGGATCAGTGAGAGAGAGTGGATCAGAGAGAGAGAGTGGATCAGTGAGAGAGTGGATCAGTGAGAGAGAGTGGATCAGTGAGAGAGAGTGGATCAGAGAGAGAGAGTGGATCACAGAGAGAGTGGATCAGTGAGAGAGAGTGGATCAGTGAGAGAGAGTGGATCAGTGAGAGAGTGGATCAGTGAGAGAGAGTGGATCAGTGAGAGAGAGTGGATCAGAGAGAGAGAGTGGATCAGTGAGAGGGTGGATCAGTGAGAGAGAGTGGATCAGTGAGAGAGAGTGGATCAGTGAGAGAGTGTGGATCAGAGAGAGAGAGTGGATCAGTGAGATTGAGTTGATTTGTGAGAGAGAGTGGATCAGTGAGAGAGAGTGGATCAGTGAGAGAGTGGATCAGTGAGAGGGAGTGGATCAGTGAGAGAGAGTGGATCAGTGAGAGAGAGTGGATCAGTGAGAGAGAGTGGATCAGAGAGAGAGTGGATCAGTGAGAGAGAGTGGATCAGAGAGAGCGAGTGGATCAGTGAGAGAGTGGATCAGAGAGACAGAATGGATCAGAGAGAGAGTGGATCAGTGAGAGAGTGTGGATCAGTGAGAGAGATTGGAACAGTGAGAGAGTGTGGATCAGAGAGAGAGAGAGTGGATCAGTGAGAGAGAGTGGATCAGTGAGAGAGAGTGGATCAGAGAGAGAGTGGATCAGTGAGAGAGAGTGGATCAGTGAGAGAGAGTGGATCAGAGAGAGAGAGTGGATCAGTGAGAGAGTGGATCAGAGAGAGAGAGTGGATCAGAGAGAGAGTGGATCAGTGAGAGAGTGTGGATCAGTGAGAGAGAGTGGATCAGTGAGAGAGAGTGGATCAGGGAGAGAGAGTGGATCAGTGAGAGGGTGGATCAGTGAGAGAGAGTGGATCAGTGAGAGAGAGTGGATCAGTGAGAGAGTGTGGATCAGAGAGAGAGAGTGGATCTGTGAGATTGAGTTGATTTGTGAGAGAGAGTGGATCAGTGAGAGAGAGTGGATCAGTGAGAGAGTGGTTCAGTGAGAGAGTGGATCAGTGAGAGGGAGTGGATCAGTGAGAGAGAGTGGATCAGAGAGAGAGTGGATCAGTGAGAAAGAGTTGATCAGTGAGAGAGAGTGGATCAGTGAGAGAGAGTGGATCAGAGAGAGAGAGTGGATCAGTGAGAGAGTGGATCAGTGAGAGAGAGTGGATCAGTGAGAGGGTGGATCAGTGAGAGAGAGTGGATCAGAGAGAGAGAGTGGATCAGAGAGAGAGTGGATCAGTGAGAGAGAGTGGATCAGAGAGAGAGAGTGGATCAGTGAGAGAGTGGATCAGTGAGAGAGAGTGGATCAGGGAGAGAGTGGATCAGTGAGAGAGAGTGGATCAGTGAGAGAGAGTGGATCAGTGAGAGGGTGGATCAGAGAGAGAGTGGATCAGTGAGAGAGAGTGGATCAGTGAGAGGGTGGATCAGTGAGAGAGAGTGGATCAGTGACAGAGTGTGGATCAGAGAGAGAGTGGATCAGTGAGAGTGAGTTGATTTGTGAGAGAGAGTGGATCAGTGAGAGAGAGTGGATCAGTGAGAGAGTGGATCAGTGAGAGAGTGGATCAGTGAGAGGGAGTGGATCAGTGAGAGAGAGTGGATCAGAGAGAGAGAGTGGATAAGTGAGAGAGATTGGATCAGTGAGAGAGAGTGGATCAGTGAGAAAGTGTGGATCAGAGAGAGAGAGTGGATCAGAGAGAGAGAGTGGATCAGAGAGAGAGAGTGGATCAGAGAGAGAGTGTGGATCAGAGAGAGAGAGTGGATCAGAGAGAGAGTGTGGATCAGAGAGAGAGTGTGGATCAGAGAGAGAGTGTGGATCAGAGAGAGAGTGGATCAGAGAGAGAGACTGAATCAGAGAAAGAGAGTGGATCAGAGAGAGAGAGTGGATCTGAGAGAGAGGATCAGAGAGAGATCAGAGAGAGATTGAGTGGAACAGAGAAAGAGAGTTGGAATGGATCAGAGAGGTTCAGAGAGAAAGAGAGCAAAATAGAGGGGGAGAGAATCAAAGAGATCGAGAGTGGATCAGAGAGAGAGTGGATCAGTGAGAGAGTGGATCAGAGAGAGAGAGTGGATCAGAGAGAGAGTGGATCAGTGAGAGAGTGTGGATCAGTGAGAGAGAGTGGATCAGTGAGAGAGAGTGGATCAGGGAGAGAGAGTGGATCAGAGAGAGAGAGTGGATCAGTGAGAGTGAGTGGATCAGTGAGAGAGAGTGGATCAGAGAGAGAGTGGATCAGTGAGAAAGAGTTGATCAGTGAGAGAGAGTGGATCAGTGAGAGAGAGTGGATCAGAGAGAGAGAGTGGATCAGTGAGAGAGTGGATCAGTGAGAAAGAGTGGATCAGTGAGAGAGAGTGGATCAGTGAGAGAGAGTGGATCAGAGAGAGAGAGTGGATCAGTGAGAGAGTGGATCAGTGAGAGAGAGTGGATCAGTGAGAGAGAGTGGAACAGAGAGAGAGAGTGGATCAGTGAGAGAGAGTGGATCAGTGAGAGAGTGGATCAGTGAGAGAGAGTTGATCAGTGAGAGAGAGTGGATCAGTGAGAGAGAGTGGATCAGTGAGAGGGTGGATCAGAGAGAGAGTGGATCAGTGAGAGAGAGTGGATCAGTGAGAGGGTGGATCAGTGAGAGAGAGTGGATCAGTGAGAGAGAGTGGATCAGTGAGAGAGTGTGGATCAGAGAGAGAGAGTGGATCAGTGAGATTGAGTTGATTTGTGAGAGAGAGTGGATCAGTGAGAGAGTGTGGATCAGTGAGAGAGTGGATCAGTGAGAGAGTGGATCAGTGAGAGGGAGTGGATCAGTGAGAGAGAGTGGATCAGTGAGAGAGAGTGGATCAGAGAGAGAGTGGATCAGTGAGAGAGAGAGTGGATCAGAGAGAGAGAGAGTGGATCAGTGAGAGAGTGGATCAGAGAGACAGAATGGATCAGAGAGAGAGTGGATCAGTGAGAGAGTGTGGATCAGTGAGAGAGATTGGAACAGTGAGAGAGTGTGGATCAGAGAGAGAGAGTGGATCAGTGAGAGAGAGTGGATCAGTGAGAGAGAGTGGATCAGAGAGAGAGTGGATCAGTGAGAGAGAGTGGATCAGAGAGAGAGAGTGGATCAGTGAGAGAGTGGATCAGAGGGAGAGAGTGGATCAGAGAGAGAGTGGATCAGTGAGAGAGTGTGGATCAGTGAGAGAGAGTGGATCAGTGAGAGAGAGTGGATCAGGGAGAGAGAGTGGATCAGAGAGAGAGAGTGGATCAGTGAGAGTGAGTGGATCAGTGAGAGAGAGTGGATCAGAGAGAGAGTGGATCAGTGAGAAAGAGTTGATCAGTGAGAGAGAGTGGATCAGTGAGAGAGAGTGGATCAGAGAGAGAGAGTGGATCAGAGAGAGAGTGGATCAGTGAGAGAGAGTGGATCAGAGAGAGCGAGTGGATCAGAGAGAGAGTGGATCAGTGAGAAAGAGTTGATCAGTGAGAGAGAGTGGATCAGTGAGAGAGAGTGGATCAGAGAGAGAGAGTGGATCAGTGAGAGAGTGGATCAGTGAGAAAGAGTGGATCAGTGAGAGAGAGTGGATCAGTGAGAGAGAGTGGATCAGAGAGAGAGAGTGGATCAGTGAGAGAGAGTGGATCAGTGAGAGAGAGTGGATCAGTGAGAGAGAGTGGATCAGAGAGAGAGAGTGGATCAGTGAGAGAGTGGATCAGTGAGAGAGAGTGGATCAGTGAGAGAGAGTGGATCAGTGAGAGGGTGGATCAGAGAGAGAGTGGATCAGTGAGAGAGAGTGGATCAGTGAGAGAGTGGATCAGTGAGAAAGAGTGGATCAGTGAGAGAGAGTGGATCAGTGAGAGAGAGTGGATCAGAGAGAGAGAGTGGATCAGTGAGAGAGTGGATCAGTGAGAGAGAGTGGATCAGTGAGAGAGAGTGGAACAGAGAGAGAGAGTGGATCAGTGAGAGAGTGGATCAGTGAGAGAGAGTGGATCAGTGAGAGAGTGGATCAGTGAGAGAGAGTTGATCAGTGAGAGAGAGTGGATCAGTGAGAGAGAGTGGATCAGTGAGAGGGTGGATCAGAGAGAGAGTGGATCAGTGAGAGAGAGTGGATCAGTGAGAGGGTGGATCAGTGAGAGAGAGTGGATCAGTGAGAGAGAGTGGATCAGTGAGAGAGTGTGGATCAGAGAGAGAGAGTGGATCAGTGAGATTGAGTTGATTTGTGAGAGAGAGTGGATCAGTGAGAGAGTGTGGATCAGTGAGAGAGTGGATCAGTGAGAGAGTGGATCAGTGAGAGGGAGTGGATCAGTGAGAGAGAGTGGATCAGTGAGAGAGAGTGGATCAGAGAGAGAGTGGATCAGTGAGAGAGAGAGTGGATCAGAGAGAGAGAGAGTGGATCAGTGAGAGAGTGGATCAGAGAGACAGAATGGATCAGAGAGAGAGTGGATCAGTGAGAGAGTGTGGATCAGTGAGAGAGATTGGAACAGTGAGAGAGTGTGGATCAGAGAGAGAGAGTGGATCAGTGAGAGAGAGTGGATCAGTGAGAGAGAGTGGATCAGAGAGAGAGTGGATCAGTGAGAGAGAGTGGATCAGAGAGAGAGAGTGGATCAGTGAGAGAGTGGATCAGAGGGAGAGAGCGGATCAGAGAGAGAGTGGATCAGTGAGAGAGTGTGGATCAGTGAGAGAGAGTGGATCAGTGAGAGAGAGTGGATCAGGGAGAGAGAGTGGATCAGAGAGAGAGAGTGGATCAGTGAGAGTGAGTGGATCAGTGAGAGAGAGTGGATCAGAGAGAGAGTGGATCAGTGAGAAAGAGTTGATCAGTGAGAGAGAGTGGATCAGTGAGAGAGAGTGGATCAGAGAGAGAGAGTGGATCAGAGAGAGAGTGGATCAGTGAGAGAGAGTGGATCAGAGAGAGCGAGTGGATCAGAGAGAGAGTGGATCAGTGAGAAAGAGTTGATCAGTGAGAGAGAGTGGATCAGTGAGAGAGAGTGGATCAGAGAGAGAGAGTGGATCAGTGAGAGAGTGGATCAGTGAGAAAGAGTGGATCAGTGAGAGAGAGTGGATCAGTGAGAGAGAGTGGATCAGAGAGAGAGAGTGGATCAGTGAGAGAGAGTGGATCAGTGAGAGAGAGTGGATCAGTGAGAGAGAGTGGATCAGAGAGAGAGAGTGGATCAGTGAGAGAGTGGATCAGTGAGAGAGAGTGGATCAGTGAGAGAGAGTGGATCAGTGAGAGGGTGGATCAGAGAGAGAGTGGATCAGTGAGAGAGAGTGGATCAGTGAGAGGGTGGATCAGTGAGATTGAGTTGATTTGTGAAAGAGAGTGGATCAGTGAGAGAGAGTGGATCAGTGAGAGAGTGGTTCAGTGAGAGAGTGGATCAGTGAGAGGGAGTGGATCAGTGAGAGAGAGTGGATCAGAGAGAGAGTGGATCAGAGAGAGAGACTGAATCAGAGAAAGAGAGTGGATCAGAGAGAGAGAGTGGATCTGAGAGAGAGGATCAGAGAGAGATCAGAGAGAGATTGAGTGGATCAGAGAAAGAGAGTTGGAATGGATCAGAGAGGTTCAGAGAGAAAGAGAGCAAAATAGAGGGGGAGAGAATCAAAGAGATCGAGAGTGGATCAGAGAGAGAGTGGATCAGTGAGAGAGTGGATCAGAGAGAGAGAGTGGATCAGAGAGAGAGTGGATCAGTGAGAGAGTGTGGATCAGTGAGAGAGAGTGGATCAGTGAGAGAGAGTGGATCAGGGAGAGAGAGTGGATCAGAGAGAGAGAGTGGATCAGTGAGAGTGAGTGGATCAGTGAGAGAGAGTGGATCAGAGAGAGAGTGGATCAGTGAGAAAGAGTTGATCAGTGAGAGAGAGTGGATCAGTGAGAGAGAGTGGATCAGAGAGAGAGAGTGGATCAGTGAGAGAGTGGATCAGGGAGAAAGAGTGGATCAGTGAGAGAGAGTGGATCAGTGAGAGAGAGTGGATCAGAGAGAGAGAGTGGATCACAGAGAGAGTGGATCAGTGAGAGAGAGTGGATCAGTGAGAGAGAGTGGATCAGTGAGAGAGTGGATCAGTGAGAGAGAGTGGATCAGTGAGAGAGAGTGGATCAGAGAGAGAGAGTGGATCAGTGAGAGGGTGGATCAGTGAGAGAGAGTGGATCAGTGAGAGAGAGTGGATCAGTGAGAGAGTGGATCAGTGAGAGAGAGTGGATCAGTGAGAGAGAGTGGATCAGAGAGAGAGAGTGGATCAGTGAGAGTGTGGATCAGAGAGAGAGAGTGGATCAGTGAGATTGAGTTGATTTGTGAGAGAGAGTGGATCAGTGAGAGAGAGTGGATCAGTGAGAGAGTGGATCAGTGAGAGGGAGTGGATCAGTGAGAGAGAGTGGATCAGTGAGAGAGAGTGGATCAGAGAGAGAGTGGATCAGTGAGAGAGAGTGGATCAGAGAGAGCGAGTGGATCAGTGAGAGAGTGGATCAGAGAGACAGAATGGATCAGAGAGAGAGTGGATCAGTGAGAGAGTGTGGATCAGTGAGAGAGATTGGAACAGTGAGAGAGTGTGGATCAGAGAGAGAGAGAGTGGATCAGTGAGAGAGAGTGGATCAGTGAGAGAGAGTGGATCAGAGAGAGAGTGGATCAGTGAGAGAGAGTGGATCAGTGAGAGAGAGTGGATCAGAGAGAGAGAGTGGATCAGAGAGAGAGAGTGGATCAGTGAGAGAGTGGATCAGTGAGAAAGAGTGGATCAGTGAGAGAGAGTGGATCAGTGAGAGAGAGTGGATCAGAGAGAGAGAGTGGATCAGTGAGAGAGTGGATCAGTGAGAGAGAGTGGATCAGTGAGAGAGAGTGGATCAGAGAGAGAGAGTGGATCAGTGAGAGAGAGTGGATCAGTGAGAGAGAGTGGATCAGTGAGAGAGAGTGGATCAGTGAGTGGGTGGATCAGAGAGAGAGTGGATCAGTGAGAGAGAGTGGATCAGTGAGAGGGTGGATCAGTGAGATTGAGTTGATTTGTGAAAGAGAGTGGATCAGTGAGAGAGAGTGGATCAGTGAGAGAGTGGTTCAGTGAGAGAGTGGATCAGTGAGAGGGAGTGGATCAGTGAGAGAGAGTGGATCAGAGAGAGAGTGGATCAGAGAGAGAGACTGAATCAGAGAAAGAGAGTGGATCAGAGAGAGAGAGTGGATCTGAGAGAGAGGATCAGAGAGAGATCAGAGAGAGATTGAGTGGATCAGAGAAAGAGAGTTGGAATGGATCAGAGAGGTTCAGAGAGAAAGAGAGCAAAATAGAGGGGGAGAGAATCAAAGAGATCGAGAGTGGATCAGAGAGAGAGTGGATCAGTGAGAGAGTGGATCAGAGAGAGAGAGTGGATCAGTGAGAGAGTGGATCAGTGAGAGAGAGTGGATCAGTGAGAGAGAGTGGATCAGAGAGAGAGAGTGGATCAGTGAGAGAGAGTGGATCAGTGAGAGAGTGGATCAGTGAGAGAGAGTGGATCAGTGAGAGAGAGTGGATCAGTGAGTGGGTGGATCAGAGAGAGAGTGGATCAGTGAGAGAGAGTGGATCAGTGAGAGGGTGGATCAGTGAGATTGAGTTGATTTGTGAAAGAGAGTGGATCAGTGAGAGAGAGTGGATCAGTGAGAGAGTGGTTCAGTGAGAGAGTGGATCAGTGAGAGGGAGTGGATCAGTGAGAGAGAGTGGATCAGAGAGAGAGTGGATCAGAGAGAGAGACTGAATCAGAGAAAGAGAGTGGATCAGAGAGAGAGAGTGGATCTGAGAGAGAGGATCAGAGAGAGATCAGAGAGAGATTGAGTGGATCAGAGAAAGAGAGTTGGAATGGATCAGAGAGGTTCAGAGAGAAAGAGAGCAAAATAGAGGGGGAGAGAATCAAAGAGATCGAGAGTGGATCAGAGAGAGAGTGGATCAGTGAGAGAGTGGATCAGAGAGAGAGAGTGGATCAGAGAGAGAGTGGATCAGTGAGAGAGTGTGGATCAGTGAGAGAGAGTGGATCAGTGAGAGAGAGTGGATCAGGGAGAGAGAGTGGATCAGAGAGAGAGAGTGGATCAGTGAGAGTGAGTGGATCAGTGAGAGAGAGTGGATCAGAGAGAGAGTGGATCAGTGAGAAAGAGTTGATCAGTGAGAGAGAGTGGATCAGTGAGAGAGAGTGGATCAGAGAGAGAGAGTGGATCAGTGAGAGAGTGGATCAGGGAGAAAGAGTGGATCAGTGAGAGAGAGTGGATCAGTGAGAGAGAGTGGATCAGAGAGAGAGAGTGGATCACAGAGAGAGTGGATCAGTGAGAGAGAGTGGATCAGTGAGAGAGAGTGGATCAGTGAGAGAGAGTGGATCAGAGAGAGAGAGTGGATCAGTGAGAGGGTGGATCAGTGAGAGAGAGTGGATCAGTGAGAGAGAGTGGATCAGTGAGAGAGTGTGGATCAGAGAGAGAGAGTGGATCAGTGAGATTGAGTTGATTTGTGAGAGAGAGTGGATCAGTGAGAGAGAGTGGATCAGTGAGAGAGTGGATCAGTGAGAGAGTGGATCAGTGAGAGGGAGTGGATCAGTGAGAGAGAGTGGATCAGTGAGAGAGAGTGGATCATAGAGAGAGTGGATCAGTGAGAGAGAGTGGATCAGAGAGAGCGAGTGGATCAGTGAGAGAGTGGATCAGAGAGACAGAATGGATCAGAGAGAGAGTGGATCAGTGAGAGAGTGTGGATCAGTGAGAGAGATTGGAACAGTGAGAGAGTGTGGATCAGAGAGAGAGAGAGTGGATCAGTGAGAGAGAGTGGATCAGTGAGAGAGAGTGGATCAGAGAGAGAGTGGATCAGTGAGAGAGAGTGGATCAGTGAGAGAGAGTGGATCAGAGAGAGAGAGTGGATCAGTGAGAGAGTGGAACAGAGAGAGAGAGTGGATCAGAGAGAGAGTGGATCAGTGAGAGAGTGTGGATCAGTGAGAGAGAGTGGATCAGTGAGAGAGAGTGGATCAGGGAGAGAGAGTGGATCAGAGAGAGAGAGTGGATCAGTGAGAGTGAGTGGATCAGTGAGAGAGAGTGGATCAGAGAGAGAGTGGATCAGTGAGAAAGAGTTGTTCAGTGAGAGAGAGTGGATCAGTGAGAGAGAGTGGATCAGAGAGAGAGAGTGGATCAGTGAGAGAGTGGATCAGTGAGAGAGTGGATCAGTGAGAGAGAGTGGATCAGTGAGAGAGTGTGGATCAGAGAGAGAGAGTGGATCAGTGAGATTGAGTTGATTTGTGAGAGAGACTGGATCAGTGAGAGAGAGTGGATCAGTGAGAGAGTGGTTCAGTGAGAGAGTGGATCAGTGAGAGGGAGTGGATCAGTGAGAGAGAGTGGATCAGTGAGAGAGAGTGGATCAGTGAGAGAGTGGATCAGTGAGAGAGAGTGGATCAGTGAGAGAGAGTGGATCAGAGAGAGAGAGTGGATCAGTGAGAGAGTGGATCAGTGAGAGAGAGTGGATCAGTGAGAGAGAGTGGATCAGAGAGAGAGAGTGGATCAGAGAGAGAGTGGATCAGAGAGAGAGAATGGATCAGTGAGAGAGTGGATCAGTGAGAGAGAGTGGATCAGTGAGAGGGTGGATCAGTGAGAGAGAGTGGATCAGTGAGAGAGAGTGGATCAGTGAGAGAGTGTGGATCAGAGAGAGAGAGTGGATCAGTGAGATTGAGTTGATTTGTGAGAGAGAGTGGATCAGTGAGAGAGAGTGGATCAGTGAGAGAGTGGATCAGTGAGAGAGAGTGGATCAGTGAGAGAGAGTGGATCAGTGAGAGAGTGTGGATCAGAGAGAGAGAGTGGATCAGTGAGATTGAGTTGATTTGTGAGAGAGAGTGGATCAGTGAGAGAGAGTGGATCAGAGAGAGAGAGTGGATCAGTGAGAGAGTGGATCAGTGAGAGAGAGTGGATCGGTGAGAGGGTGGATCAGTGAGAGAGAGTGGATCAGTGAGAGAGAGTGGATCAGTGAGAGAGAGTGGATCAGTGAGAGAGTGTGGATCAGAGAGAGAGAGTGGATCAGTGAGATTGAGTTGATTTGTGAGAGAGAGTGGATCAGTGAGAGAGAGTGGATCAGTGAGAGAGTGGATCAGTGAGAGAGTGGATCAATGAGAGGGAGTGGATCAGTGAGAGAGAGTGGATCAGTGAGAGAGAGTGGATCAGAGAGAGAGTGGATCAGTGAGAGAGAGTGGATCAGAGAGAGAGAGTGGATCAGTGAGAGAGTGGATCAGAGAGACAGAATAGATCAGAGAGAGAGTGGATCAGTGAGAGAGTGTGGATCAGTGAGAGAGATTGGATCAGTGAGAGAGTGTGGATCAGAGGGAGAGAGTGGATCAGTGAGAGAGTGGATCAGTGAGAGAGAGTGGATCAGTGAGAGAGAGTGGATCAGAGAGAGAGTGGATCAGTGAGAGAGAGAGGATCAGTGAGAGAGAGTGGATCAGAGAGAGTGGATCAGTGAGAGAGTGGATCAGTGAGAGAGAGTGGATCAGAGAGAGAGAGTGGATCAGTGAGAGAGTGGATCAGTGAGTGAGAGTGGATCAGAGAGAGAGAGTGGATCAGAGAGAGAGAGTGGATCAGTGAGAGAGAGTGGATCAGTGAGAAAGAGTGAATCAGTGAGAGAGAGTGGATCAGAGAGAGAGAGTGGATCAGTGAGAGAGTGGATTAGTGAGAAAGAGTGGATCAGTGAATGAGAGTGGATCAGAGAGAGAATGGATCAGTGAGAGAGTGTGGATCAGTGAGAGAGAGTGTATCAGAGAGAGAGAGTGGATCAGTGAGAGAGAGTGGATCAGTGAGAAAGAGTGGATCAGTGAGAGAGAGTGGATCAGTGAGAGAGTGGATCAGTGAGAAAGAGTGGATCAGTGAGAGAGAGTGGATCAGTGAGAGAGAGTGGATCAGTGAGAGAGTGGATCAGTGAGAGAGAGTGGATCAGTGAGAGAGAGTGGATCAGTGAGAGAGTGGATCAGTGAGAGAGAGTGGATCAGAGAGAGAGAGTGGATCAGTGAGAGAGTGGATCAGAGAGACAGAATGGATCAGAGAGAGAGTGGATCAGTGAGAGAGTGTGGATCAGAGATAGAGAGTGGATCAGTGAGATTGAGTTGATTTGTGAGAGAGAGTGGATCAGTGAGAGAGAGTGGATCAGTGAGAGAGTGGATCAGTGAGAGAGTGGATCAGTGAGAGGGAGTGGATCAGTGAGAGAGAGTGGATCAGTGAGAGAGAGTGGATCAGAGAGAGAGTGGATCAGTGAGAGAGAGTGGATCAGAGAGAGAGAGTGGATCAGTGAGAGAGTGGATCAGAGAGACAGAATGGATCAGAGAGAGAGTGGATCAGTGAGAGAGTGTTTATCAGTGAGAGAGATTGGATCAGTGAGAGAGTGTGGATCAGAGAGAGAGAGTGGATCGGTGAGAGAGAGTGGATCAGTGAGAGAGAGTGGATCGGTGAGAGAGAGTGGATCAGAGAGAGAGTGGATCAGTGAGAGAGAGTGGATCAGAGAGAGAGAGTGGATCAGTGAGAGAGTGGATCAGTGAGAGAGAGTGGATCAGAGAGAGAGAGTGGATCAGTGAGAGAGTGGATCAGTGAGTGAGAGTGGATCAGAGAGAGAGAGTTGATCAGAGAGAGAGAGTGGATCAGTGAGAGAGAGTGGATCAGTGAGAAAGAGTGGATCAGTGAGAGAGAGTGGATCAGAGAGAGAGAGTGGATCGGTGAGAGAGTGGATCAGTGAGAAAGAGTGGATCAGTGAGAGAGAGTGGATCAGAGAGAGAATGGATCAGTGAGAGAGTGTGGATCAGTGAGAGAGAGTGGATCAGAGAGAGAGAGTGGATCAGTGAGAGAGAGTGGATCAGTGAGAAAGAGTGGATCAGTGAGAGGGTGGATCAGTGAGATTGAGTTGATTTGTGAAAGAGAGTGGATCAGTGAGAGAGAGTGGATCAGTGAGAGAGTGGTTCAGTGAGAGAGTGGATCAGTGAGAGGGAGTGGATCAGTGAGAGAGAGTGGATCAGAGAGAGAGTGGATCAGAGAGAGAGACTGAATCAGAGAAAGAGAGTGGATCAGAGAGAGAGAGTGGATCTGAGAGAGAGGATCAGAGAGAGATCAGAGAGAGATTGAGTGGATCAGTGAAAGAGATTTGGAATGGATCAGAGAGGTTCAGAGAGAAAGAGAGCAAAATAGAGGGGGAGAGAATCAAAGAGATCGAGAGTGGATCAGAGAGAGAGTGGATCAGTGAGAGAGTGGATCAGAGAGAGAGAGTGGATCAGAGAGAGAGTGGATCAGTGAGAGAGTGTGGATCAGTGAGAGAGAGTGGATCAGTGAGAGAGAGTGGATCAGGGAGAGAGAGTGGATCAGAGAGAGAGAGTGGATCAGTGAGAGTGAGTGGATCAGTGAGAGAGAGTGGATCAGAGAGAGAGTGGATCAGTGAGAAAGAGTTGATCAGTGAGAGAGAGTGGATCAGTGAGAGAGAGTGGATCAGAGAGAGAGAGTGGATCAGTGAGAGAGTGGATCAGTGAGAAAGAGTGGATCAGTGAGAGAGAGTGGATCAGTGAGAGAGAGTGGATCAGAGAGAGAGAGTGGATCACAGAGAGAGTGGATCAGTGAGAGAGAGTGGATCAGTGAGAGAGAGTGGATCAGTGAGAGAGTGGATCAGTGAGAGAGAGTGGATCAGTGAGAGTGAGTGGATCAGTGAGAGAGAGTGGATCAGAGAGAGAGTGGATCAGTGAGAAAGAGTTGTTCAGTGAGAGAGAGTGGATCAGTGAGAGAGAGTGGATCAGAGAGAGAGAGTGGATCAGTGAGAGAGTGGATCAGTGAGAGAGTGGATCAGTGAGAGAGAGTGGATCAGTGAGAGAGTGTGGATCAGAGAGAGAGAGTGGATCAGTGAGATTGAGTTGATTTGTGAGAGAGACTGGATCAGTGAGAGAGAGTGGATCAGTGAGAGAGTGGTTCAGTGAGAGAGTGGATCAGTGAGAGGGAGTGGATCAGTGAGAGAGAGTGGATCAGAGAGAGAGTGGATCAGTGAGAAAGAGTTGATCAGTGAGAGAGAGTGGATCAGTGAGAGAGAGTGGATCAGAGAGAGAGAGTGGATCAGTGAGAGAGTGGATCAGTGAGAGAGAGTGGATCAGTGAGAGAGAGTGGATCAGAGAGAGAGAGAGTGGATCAGAGAGAGAGTGGATCAGAGAGAGAGAATGGATCAGTGAGAGAGTGGATCAGTGAGAGAGAGTGGATCAGTGAGAGGGTGGATCAGTGAGAGAGAGTGGATCAGTGAGAGAGAGTGGATCAGTGAGAGAGTGTGGATCAGAGAGAGAGAGTGGATCAGTGAGATTGAGTTGATTTGTGAGAGAGAGTGGATCAGTGAGAGAGAGTGGATCAGAGAGAGAGAGTGGATCAGTGAGAGAGTGGATCAGTGAGAGAGAGTGGATCAGTGAGAGAGAGTGGATCAGTGAGAGAGTGTGGATCAGAGAGAGAGAGTGGATCAGTGAGAATGAGTTGATTTGTGAGAGAGAGTGGATCAGTGAGAGAGAGTGGATCAGAGAGAGAGAGTGGATCAGTGAGAGAGTGGATCAGTGAGAGAGAGTGGATCAGTGAGAGGGTGGATCAGTGAGAGAGAGTGGATCAGTGAGAGAGAGTGGATCAGTGAGAGAGTGTGGATCAGAGAGAGAGAGTGGATCAGTGAGATTGAGTTGATTTGTGAGAGAGAGTGGATCAGTGAGAGAGAGTGGATCAGTGAGAGAGTGGATCAGTGAGAGAGTGGATCAATGAGAGGGAGTGGATCAGTGAGAGAGAGTGGATCAGTGAGAGAGAGTGGATCAGAGAGAGAGTGGATCAGTGAGAGAGAGTGGATCAGAGAGAGAGAGTGGATCAGTGAGAGAGTGGATCAGAGAGACAGAATAGATCAGAGAGAGAGTGGATCAGTGAGAGAGTGTGGATCAGTGAGAGAGATTGGATCAGTGAGAGAGTGTGGATCAGAGGGAGAGAGTGGATCAGTGAGAGAGTGGATCAGTGAGAGAGAGTGGATCAGTGAGAGAGAGTGGATCAGAGAGAGAGTGGATCAGTGAGAGAGAGAGGATCAGTGAGAGAGAGTGGATCAGAGAGAGTGGATCAGTGAGAGAGTGGATCAGTGAGAGAGAGTGGATCAGAGAGAGAGAGTGGATCAGTGAGAGAGTGGATCAGTGAGTGAGAGTGGATCAGAGAGAGAGAGTGGATCAGAGAGAGAGAGTGGATCAGTGAGAGAGAGTGGATCAGTGAGAAAGAGTGAATCAGTGAGAGAGAGTGGATCAGAGAGAGAGAGTGGATCAGTGAGAGAGTGGATTAGTGAGAAAGAGTGGATCAGTGAGAGAGAGTGGATCAGAGAGAGAATGGATCAGTGAGAGAGTGTGGATCAGTGAGAGAGAGTGTATCAGAGAGAGAGAGTGGATCAGTGAGAGAGAGTGGATCAGTGAGAAAGAGTGGATCAGTGAGAGAGAGTGGATCAGTGAGAAAGAGTGGATCAGTGAGAGAGAGTGGATCAGTGAGAGAGAGTGGATCAGTGAGAGAGTGGATCAGTGAGAGAGAGTGGATCAGTGAGAGAGAGTGGATCAGTGAGAGAGTGGATCAGTGAGAGAGAGTGGATCAGAGAGAGAGAGTGGATCAGTGAGAGAGTGGATCAGAGAGACAGAATGGATCAGAGAGAGAGTGGATCAGTGAGAGAGTGTGGATCAGAGATAGAGAGTGGATCAGTGAGATTGAGTTGATTTGTGAGAGAGAGTGGATCAGTGAGAGAGAGTGGATCAGTGAGAGAGTGGATCAGTGAGAGAGTGGATCAGTGAGAGGGAGTGGATCAGTGAGAGAGAGTGGATCAGTGAGAGAGAGTGGATCAGAGAGAGAGTGGATCAGTGAGAGAGAGTGGATCAGAGAGAGAGAGTGGATCAGTGAGAGAGTGGATCAGAGAGACAGAATGGATCAGAGAGAGAGTGGATCAGTGAGAGAGTGTTTATCAGTGAGAGAGATTGGATCAGTGAGAGAGTGTGGATCAGAGAGAGAGAGTGGATCGGTGAGAGAGAGTGGATCAGTGAGAGAGAGTGGATCGGTGAGAGAGAGTGGATCAGAGAGAGAGTGGATCAGTGAGAGAGAGTGGATCAGAGAGAGAGAGTGGATCAGTGAGAGAGTGGATCAGTGAGAGAGAGTGGATCAGAGAGAGAGAGTGGATCAGTGAGAGAGTGGATCAGTGAGTGAGAGTGGATCAGAGAGAGAGAGTTGATCAGAGAGAGAGAGTGGATCAGTGAGAGAGAGTGGATCAGTGAGAAAGAGTGGATCAGTGAGAGAGAGTGGATCAGAGAGAGAGAGTGGATCGGTGAGAGAGTGGATCAGTGAGAAAGAGTGGATCAGTGAGAGAGAGTGGATCAGAGAGAGAATGGATCAGTGAGAGAGTGTGGATCAGTGAGAGAGAGTGGATCAGAGAGAGAGAGTGGATCAGTGAGAGAGAGTGGATCAGTGAGAAAGAGTGGATCAGTGAGAGGGTGGATCAGTGAGATTGAGTTGATTTGTGAAAGAGAGTGGATCAGTGAGAGAGAGTGGATCAGTGAGAGAGTGGATCAGTGAGAGGGAGTGGATCAGTGAGAGAGAGTGGATCAGAGAGAGAGTGGATCAGAGAGAGAGACTGAATCAGAGAAAGAGAGTGGATCAGAGAGAGAGAGTGGATCTGAGAGAGAGGATCAGAGAGAGGTCAGAGAGAGATTGAGTGGATCAGAGAAAGAGAGTTGGAATGGATCAGAGAGGTTCAGAGAGAAAGAGAGCAAAATAGAGGGGGAGAGAATCAAAGAGATCGAGAGTGGATCAGAGAGAGAGTGGATCAGTGAGAGAGTGGATCAGAGAGAGAGAGTGGATCAGAGAGAGAGTGGATCAGTGAGAGAGTGTGGATCAGTGAGAGAGAGTGGATCAGTGAGAGAGAGTGGATCAGGGAGAGAGAGTGGATCAGAGAGAGAGAGTGGATCAGTGAGAGTGAGTGGATCAGTGAGAGAGAGTGGATCAGAGAGAGAGTGGATCAGTGAGAAAGAGTTGATCAGTGAGAGAGAGTGGATCAGTGAGAGAGAGTGGATCAGAGAGAGAGAGTGGATCAGTGAGAGAGTGGATCAGTGAGAAAGAGTGGATCAGTGAGAGAGAGTGGATCAGTGAGAGAGAGTGGATCAGAGAGAGAGAGTGGATCACAGAGAGAGTGGATCAGTGAGAGAGAGTGGATCAGTGAGAGAGAGTGGATCAGTGAGAGAGTGGATCAGTGAGAGAGAGGGGATCAGAGAGAGAGAGTGGATCAGTGAGAGGGTGGATCAGTGAGAGAGAGTGGATCAGTGAGAGAGAGTGGATCAGTGAGAGAGTGTGGATCAGAGAGAGAGAGTGGATCAGTGAGATTGAGTTGATTTGTGAGAGAGAGTGGATCAGTGAGAGAGAGTGGATCAGTGAGAGAGTGGATCAGTGAGAGAGTGGATCAGTGAGAGGGAGTGGATCAGTGAGAGAGAGTGGATCAGTGAGAGAGAGTGGATCAGAGAGAGAGTGGATCAGTGAGAGAGAGTGGATCAGAGAGAGCGAGTGGATCAGTGAGAGAGTGGATCAGAGAGACAGAATGGATCAGAGAGAGAGTGGATCAGTGAGAGAGTGTGGATCAGTGAGAGAGATTGGAACAGTGAGAGAGTGTGGATCAGAGAGAGAGAGAGTGGATCAGTGAGAGAGAGTGGATCAGTGAGAGAGAGTGGATCAGAGAGAGAGTGGATCAGTGAGAGAGAGTGGATCAGTGAGAGAGAGTGGATCAGAGAGAGAGAGTGGATCAGTGAGAGAGTGGAACAGAGAGAGAGAGTGGATCAGAGAGAGAGTGGATCAGTGAGAGAGTGTGGATCAGTGAGAGAGAGTGGATCAGTGAGAGAGAGTGGATCAGGGAGAGAGAGTGGATCAGAGAGAGAGAGTGGATCAGTGAGAGTGAGTGGATCAGTGAGAGAGAGTGGATCAGAGAGAGAGTGGATCAGTGAGAAAGAGTTGTTCAGTGAGAGAGAGTGGATCAGTGAGAGAGAGTGGATCAGAGAGAGAGAGTGGATCAGTGAGAGAGTGGATCAGTGAGAGAGTGGATCAGTGAGAGAGAGTGGATCAGTGAGAGAGTGTGGATCAGAGAGAGAGAGTGGATCAGTGAGATTGAGTTGATTTGTGAGAGAGACTGGATCAGTGAGAGAGAGTGGATCAGTGAGAGAGTGGTTCAGTGAGAGAGTGGATCAGTGAGAGGGAGTGGATCAGTGAGAGAGAGTGGATCAGAGAGAGAGTGGATCAGTGAGAAAGAGTTGATCAGTGAGAGAGAGTGGATCAGTGAGAGAGAGTGGATCAGAGAGAGAGAGTGGATCAGTGAGAGAGTGGATCAGTGAGAGAGAGTGGATCAGTGAGAGAGAGTGGATCAGAGAGAGAGAGAGTGGATCAGAGAGAGAGTGGATCAGAGAGAGAGAATGGATCAGTGAGAGAGTGGATCAGTGAGAGAGAGTGGATCAGTGAGAGGGTGGATCAGTGAGAGAGAGTGGATCAGTGAGAGAGAGTGGATCAGTGAGAGAGTGTGGATCAGAGAGAGAGAGTGGATCAGTGAGATTGAGTTGATTTGTGAGAGAGAGTGGATCAGTGAGAGAGAGTGGATCAGAGAGAGAGAGTGGATCAGTGAGAGAGAGTGGATCAGTGAGAGAGAGTGGATCAGTGAGAGAGAGTGGATCAGTGAGAGAGTGTGGATCAGAGAGAGAGAGTGGATCAGTGAGATTGAGTTGATTTGTGAGAGAGAGTGGATCAGTGAGAGAGAGTGGATCAGAGAGAGAGAGTGGATCAGTGAGAGAGTGGATCAGTGAGAGAGAGTGGATCAGTGAGAGGGTGGATCAGTGAGAGAGAGTGGATCAGTGAGAGAGATTGGATCAGTGAGAGAGTGTGGATCAGAGAGAGAGAGTGGATCAGTGAGATTGAGTTGATTTGTGAGAGAGAGTGGATCAGTGAGAGAGAGTGGATCAGTGAGAGAGTGGATCAGTGAGAGAGTGGATCAATGAGAGGGAGTGGATCAGTGAGAGAGAGTGGATCAGTGAGAGAGAGTGGATCAGAGAGAGAGTGGATCAGTGAGAGAGAGTGGATCAGAGAGAGAGAGTGGATCAGTGAGAGAGTGGATCAGAGAGACAGAATAGATCAGAGAGAGAGTGGATCAGTGAGAGAGTGTGGATCAGTGAGAGAGATTGGATCAGTGAGAGAGTGTGGATCAGAGGGAGAGAGTGGATCAGTGAGAGAGTGGATCAGTGAGAGAGAGTGGATCAGTGAGAGAGAGTGGATCAGAGAGAGAGTGGATCAGTGAGAGAGAGAGGATCAGTGAGAGAGAGTGGATCAGAGAGAGTGGATCAGTGAGAGAGTGGATCAGTGAGAGAGAGTGGATCAGAGAGAGAGAGTGGATCAGTGAGAGAGTGGATCAGTGAGTGAGAGTGGATCAGAGAGAGAGAGTGGATCAGAGAGAGAGAGTGGATCAGTGAGAGAGAGTGGATCAGTGAGAAAGAGTGAATCAGTGAGAGAGAGTGGATCAGAGAGAGAGAGTGGATCAGTGAGAGAGTGGATTAGTGAGAAAGAGTGGATCAGTGAGAGAGAGTGGATCAGAGAGAGAATGGATCAGTGAGAGAGTGTGGATCAGTGAGAGAGAGTGTATCAGAGAGAGAGAGTGGATCAGTGAGAGAGAGTGGATCAGTGAGAAAGAGTGGATCAGTGAGAGAGAGTGGATCAGTGAGAGAGTGGATCAGTGAGAAAGAGTGGATCAGTGAGAGAGAGTGGATCAGTGAGAGAGAGTGGATCAGTGAGAGAGTGGATCAGTGAGAGAGAGTGGATCAGTGAGAGAGAGTGGATCAGTGAGAGAGTGGATCAGTGAGAGAGAGTGGATCAGAGAGAGAGAGTGGATCAGTGAGAGAGTGGATCAGAGAGACAGAATGGATCAGAGAGAGAGTGGATCAGTGAGAGAGTGTGGATCAGAGATAGAGAGTGGATCAGTGAGATTGAGTTGATTTGTGAGAGAGAGTGGATCAGTGAGAGAGAGTGGATCAGTGAGAGAGTGGATCAGTGAGAGAGTGGATCAGTGAGAGGGAGTGGATCAGTGAGAGAGAGTGGATCAGTGAGAGAGAGTGGATCAGAGAGAGAGTGGATCAGTGAGAGAGAGTGGATCAGAGAGAGAGAGTGGATCAGTGAGAGAGTGGATCAGAGAGACAGAATGGATCAGAGAGAGAGTGGATCAGTGAGAGAGTGTTTATCAGTGAGAGAGATTGGATCAGTGAGAGAGTGTGGATCAGAGAGAGAGAGTGGATCGGTGAGAGAGAGTGGATCAGTGAGAGAGAGTGGATCGGTGAGAGAGAGTGGATCAGAGAGAGAGTGGATCAGTGAGAGAGAGTGGATCAGAGAGAGAGAGTGGATCAGTGAGAGAGTGGATCAGTGAGAGAGAGTGGATCAGAGAGAGAGAGTGGATCAGTGAGAGAGTGGATCAGTGAGTGAGAGTGGATCAGAGAGAGAGAGTTGATCAGAGAGAGAGAGTGGATCAGTGAGAGAGAGTGGATCAGTGAGAAAGAGTGGATCAGTGAGAGAGAGTGGATCAGAGAGAGAGAGTGGATCGGTGAGAGAGTGGATCAGTGAGAAAGAGTGGATCAGTGAGAGAGAGTGGATCAGAGAGAGAATGGATCAGTGAGAGAGTGTGGATCAGTGAGAGAGAGTGGATCAGAGAGAGAGAGTGGATCAGTGAGAGAGAGTGGATCAGTGAGAAAGAGTGGATCAGTGAGAGAGAGTGGATCAGTGAGAGAGTGGATCAATGAGAAAGAGTGGATCAGTGAGAGAGAGTGGATCAGTGAGAGAGAGTGGATCAGAGAGAGAGAGAGTGGATCAGTGAGAGAGTGGATCAGTGAGAGAGAGTGGATCAGTGAGAGAGAGTGGATCAGAGAGAGAGAGTGGATCAGTGAGAGAGTGGATCAGTGAGAGAGAGTGGATCAGTGAGAGAGAGTGGATCAGAGAGAGAGAGTGGATCAGTGAGAGAGTGTGGATCAGAGAGAGAGAGTGGATCAGTGAGATTGAGTTGATTTGTGAGAGAGAGTGGATCAGTGAGAGAGAGTGGATCAGTGAGAGAGAGTGGATCAGTGAGAGAGAGTGGATCAGAGAGAGTGGATCAGTGAGAGAGTGGATCAGTGAGAGAGAGTGGATCAGAGAGAGAGAGTGGATCAGTGAGAGAGTGGATCAGTGAGTGAGAGTGGATCAGAGAGAGAGAGTGGATCAGAGAGAGAGAGTGGATCAGTGAGAGAGAGTGGATCAGTGAGAAAGAGTGGATCAGTGAGAGAGAGTGGATCAGAGAGAGAGAGTGGATCAGTGAGAGAGTGGATTCGTGAGAAAGAGTGGATCAGTGAGAGAGAGTGGATCAGAGAGAGAATGGATCAGTGAGAGAGTGTGGATCAGTGAGAGAGAGTGTATCAGAGAGAGAGAGTGGATCAGTGAGAGAGAGTGGATCAGTGAGAAAGAGTGGATCAGTGAGAGAGAGTGGATCAGTGAGAGAGTGGATCAGTGAGAAAGAGTGGATCAGTGAGAGAGAGTGGATCAGTGAGAGAGAGTGGATCAGAGACAGAGAGTGGATCAGTGAGAGAGTGGATCAGTGAGAGAGAGTGGATCAGTGAGAGAGTGGATCAGTGAGAGAGAGTGGATCAGAGAGAGAGAGTGGATCAGTGAGAGAGTGGATCAGAGAGACAGAATGTATCAGAGAGAGAGTGGATCAGTGAGAGAGTGTGGATCAGAGATGGAGAGTGGATCAGTGAGATTGAGTTGATTTGTGAGAGAGAGTGGATCAGTGAGAGAGAGTGGATCAGTGAGAGAGTGGATCAGTGAGAGAGTGGATCAGTGAGAGGGAGTGGATCAGTGAGAGAGAGTGGATCAGTGAGAGAGAGTGGATCAGTGAGAGAGAGTGGATCAGAGAGAGAGTGGATCAGTGAGAGAGAGTGGATCAGAGAGAGAGAGTGGATCAGTGAGAGAGTGGATCAGAGAGACAGAATGGATCAGAGAGAGAGTGGATCAGTGAGAGAGTGTGGATCAGTGAGAGAGATTGGATCAGTGAGAGAGTGTGGATCAGAGAGAGAGAGTGGATCAGTGAGAGAGAGTGGATCAGTGAGAGAGAGTGGATCGGTGAGAGAGAGTGGATCAGAGAGAGAGTGGATCAGTGAGAGAGATTGGATCAGTGAGAGAGAGTGGATCAGAGAGAGAGAGTGGATCAGTGAGAGAGTGGATCAGTGAGAGAGAGTGGATCAGAGAGAGAGAGTGGATCAGTGAGAGAGTGGATCAGAGAGAGAGAGAGTGGATCAGAGAGAGAGTGGATCAGAGAGAGAGAGTGGATCAGTGAGAGAGAGTGGATCAGTGAGAAAGAGTGGATCAGTGAGAGAGAGTGGATCAGTGAGAGAGTGGATCAATGAGAAAGAGTGGATCAGTGAGAGAGAGTGGATCAGTGAGAGAGAGTGGATCAGAGAGAGAGAGAGTGGATCAGTGAGAGAGTGGATCAGTGAGAGAGAGTGGATCAGTGAGAGAGAGTGGATCAGAGAGAGAGAGTGGATCAGTGAGAGAGTGGATCAGTGAGAGAGAGTGGATCAGTGAGAGAGAGTGGATCAGAGAGAGAGAGTGGATCAGTGAGAGAGTGTGGATCAGAGAGAGAGAGTGGATCAGTGAGATTGAGTTGATCAGTGAGAGAGAGTGGATCAGTGAGAGAGAGTGGATCAGTGAGAGAGAGTGGATCAGTGAGAGAGAGTGGATCAGAGAGAGTGGATCAGTGAGAGAGTGGATCAGTGAGAGAGAGTGGATCAGAGAGAGAGAGTGGATCAGTGAGAGAGTGGATCAGTGAGTGAGAGTGGATCAGAGAGAGAGAGTGGATCAGAGAGAGAGAGTGGATCAGTGAGAGAGTGGATCAGTGAGAGAGAGTGGATCAGTGAGAGAGAGTGGATCAGAGAGAGAGAGTGGATCAGTGAGAGAGTGTGGATCAGAGAGAGAGAGTGGATCAGTGAGATTGAGTTGATCAGTGAGAGAGAGTGGATCAGTGAGAGAGAGTGGATCAGTGAGAGAGAGTGGATCAGTGAGAGAGAGTGGATCAGAGAGAGTGGATCAGTGAGAGAGTGGATCAGTGAGAGAGAGTGGATCAGAGAGAGAGAGTGGATCAGTGAGAGAGTGGATCAGTGAGTGAGAGTGGATCAGAGAGAGAGAGTGGATCAGAGAGAGAGAGTGGATCAGTGAGAGAGAGTGGATCAGTGAGAAAGAGTGGATCAGTGAGAGAGAGTGGATCAGAGAGACAGAATGTATCAGAGAGAGAGTGGATCAGTGAGAGAGTGTGGATCAGAGATGGAGAGTGGATCAGTGAGATTGAGTTGATTTGTGAGAGAGAGTGGATCAGTGAGAGAGAGTGGATCAGTGAGAGAGTGGATCAGTGAGAGAGTGGATCAGTGAGAGGGAGTGGATCAGTGAGAGAGAGTGGATCAGTGAGAGAGAGTGGATCAGTGAGAGAGAGTGGATCAGAGAGAGAGTGGATCAGTGAGAGAGAGTGGATCAGAGAGAGAGAGTGGATCAGTGAGAGAGTGGATCAGAGAGACAGAATGGATCAGAGAGAGAGTGGATCAGTGAGAGAGTGTGGATCAGTGAGAGAGATTGGATCAGTGAGAGAGTGTGGATCAGAGAGAGAGAGTGGATCAGTGAGAGAGAGTGGATCAGTGAGAGAGAGTGGATCGGTGAGAGAGAGTGGATCAGAGAGAGAGTGGATCAGTGAGAGAGATTGGATCAGTGAGAGAGAGTGGATCAGAGAGAGAGAGTGGATCAGTGAGAGAGTGGATCAGTGAGAGAGAGTGGATCAGAGAGAGAGAGTGGATCAGTGAGAGAGTGGATCAGAGAGAGAGAGAGTGGATCAGAGAGAGAGTGGATCAGAGAGAGAGAGTGGATCAGTGAGAGAGAGTGGATCAGTGAGAAAGAGTGGATCAGTGAGAGAGAGTGGATCAGTGAGAGAGTGGATCAATGAGAAAGAGTGGATCAGTGAGAGAGAGTGGATCAGTGAGAGAGAGTGGATCAGAGAGAGAGAGAGTGGATCAGTGAGAGAGTGGATCAGTGAGAGAGAGTGGATCAGTGAGAGAGAGTGGATCAGAGAGAGAGAGTGGATCAGTGAGAGAGTGGATCAGTGAGAGAGAGTGGATCAGTGAGAGAGAGTGGATCAGAGAGAGAGAGTGGATCAGTGAGAGAGTGTGGATCAGAGAGAGAGAGTGGATCAGTGAGATTGAGTTGATCAGTGAGAGAGAGTGGATCAGTGAGAGAGAGTGGATCAGTGAGAGAGAGTGGATCAGTGAGAGAGAGTGGATCAGAGAGAGTGGATCAGTGAGAGAGTGGATCAGTGAGAGAGAGTGGATCAGAGAGAGAGAGTGGATCAGTGAGAGAGTGGATCAGTGAGTGAGAGTGGATCAGAGAGAGAGAGTGGATCAGAGAGAGAGAGTGGATCAGTGAGAGAGAGTGGATCAGTGAGAAAGAGTGGATCAGTGAGAGAGAGTGGATCAGAGAGAGAGAGTGGATCAGTGAGAGAGTGGATCAGTGAGAGAGAGTGGATCAGAGAGAGAGAGTGGATCAGTGAGAGAGTGGATCAGAGAGACAGAATGGATCAGAGAGAGAGTGGATCAGTGAGAGAGTGTGGATCAGAGATAGAGAGTGGATCAGTGAGATTGAGTTGATTTGTGAGAGAGAGTGGATCAGTGAGAGAGAGTGGATCAGTGAGAGAGTGGATCAGTGAGAGAGTGGATCAGTGAGAGGGAGTGGATCAGTGAGAGAGAGTGGATCAGTGAGAGAGAGTGGATCAGTGAGAGAGAGTGGATCAGAGAGAGAGTGGATCAGTGAGAGAGAGTGGATCAGAGAGAGAGAGTGGATCAGTGAGAGAGTGGATCAGAGAGACAGAATGGATCAGAGAGAGAGTGGATCAGTGAGAGAGTGTGGATCAGTGAGAGAGATTGGATCAGTGAGAGAGTGTGGATCAGAGAGAGAGAGTGGATCAGTGAGAGAGAGTGGATCAGTGAGAGAGAGTGGATCGGTGAGAGAGAGTGGATCAGAGAGAGAGTGGATCAGTGAGAGAGATTGGATCAGTGAGAGAGAGTGGATCAGAGAGAGAGAGTGGATCAGTGAGAGAGTGGATCAGTGAGAGAGAGTGGATCAGAGAGAGAGAGTGGATCAGTGAGAGAGTGGATCAGAGAGAGAGAGTGGATCAGAGAGAGAGAGTGGATCAGTGAGAGAGAGTGGATCAGTGAGAGAGAGTGGATCAGTGAGAGAGAGTGGATCAGAGAGAGAGAGTGGATCGGTGAGAGAGTGGATCAGTGAGAAAGAGTGGATCAGTGAGAGAGAGTGGATCAGAGAGAGAATGAATCAGTGAGAGAGTGTGGATCAGTGAGAGAGAGTGGATCAGAGAGAGATAGTGGATCAGTGAGAAAGAGTGGATCAGTGAGAGAGAGTGGATCAGTGAGAGAGTGGATCAATGAGAAAGAGTGGATCAGTGAGAGAGAGTGGATCAGTGAGAGAGAGTGGATCAGAGAGAGAGAGAGTGGATCAGTGAGAGAGTGGATCAGTGAGAGAGAGTGGATCAGTGAGAGAGAGTGGATCAGAGAGAGAGAGTGGATCAGTGAGAGAGAGTGGATCAGTGAGAGAGTGTGGATCAGAGAGAGAGAGTGGATCAGTGAGAGAGTGTGGATCAGAGAGAGAGAGTGGATCAGTGAGATTGAGTTGATTTGTGAGAGAGAGTGGATCAGTGAGAGAGAGTGGATCAGTGAGAGAGTGGATCAGTGAGAGAGTGGATCAGTGAGAGGGAGTGGATCAGCGAGAGAGAGTGGATCAGTGAGAGAGAGTGGATCAGTGAGAGAGAGTGGTTCAGAGAGAGAGTGGATCAGTGAGAGAGAGTGGATCAGAGAGAGAGAGTGGATCAGTGAGAGAGTGGATCAGAGAGACAGAATGGATCAGAGAGAGAGTGGATCAGTGAGAGAGTGTGGATCAGTGAGAGAGATTGGATCAGTGAGAGAGTGTGGATCAGAGGGAGAGAGTGGATCAGTGAGAGAGAGTGGATCAGTGAGAGAGAGTGGATCAGAGAGAGAGGAGATCAGTCAGAGAGAGTGGATCAGTGAGAGAGAGTGGATCAGAGAGAGAGAGAGTGGATCAGTGAGAGAGTGGATCAGTGAGTGAGAGTGGATCAGAGAGAGAGAGTGGATCAGAGAGTGAGAGTGGAACAGTGAGAGAGAGTGGATCAGTGAGAGAGTGGATCAGTGAGAGAGAGTGGATCAGAGAGAGAGAGTGGATCAGTGAGAGAGAGTGGATCAGTGAGAGAGAGTGGATCAGAGAGAGAGAGTGGATCAGTGAGAGAGTGGATCAGTGAGAAAGAGTGGATCAGTGAGAGAGAGTGGATCAGAGAGAGAGAGTTGATCAGTGAGAGAGAGTGGATCAGTGAGAAAGAGTGGATCAGTGAGAGAGAGTGGATCAGAGAGAGAGAGTGGATCAGTGAGATTGAGTTGATTTGTGAGAGAGAGTGGATCAGTGAGAGAGAGTGGATCAGTGAGAGAGTGGATCAGTGAGAGAGTGGATCAGTGAGAGGGAGTGGATCAGTGAGAGAGAGTGGATCAGAGAGAGAGAGTGGATCAGAGAGAGAGTGGATCAGTGAGAGAGAGTGGATCAGAGAGAGAGAGTGGATCAGTGAGAGAGTGGATCAGAGAGAGAGAGTGGATCAGAGAGAGAGTGGATCAGTGAGAGAGTGTGGATCAGTGAGAGAGAGTGGATCAGTGAGAGAGAGTGGATCAGGGAGAGAGAGTGGATCAGAGAGAGAGAGTGGATCAGTGAGAGTGAGTGGATCAGTGAGAGAGAGTGGATCAGAGAGAGAGTGGATCAGTGAGAAAGAGTGGATCAGTGAGAGAGTGTGGATCAGAGAGAGAGAGAGTGGATCAGTGAGAGAGTGGATCAGTGAGAGAGAGTGGATCAGTGAGAGTGGATCAGAGAGAGAGAGTGGATCAGTGAGAGAGTGGATCAGTGAGAGAGAGTGGATCAGTGAGAGGGTGGATCAGTGAGAGAGAGTGGATCAGAGAGAGAGAGTGGATCAGAGAGAGAGTGGATCAGTGAGAGAGAGTGGATCAGAGAGAGAGAGTGGATCAGTGAGAGAGTGCATCAGTGAGAGAGAGTGGATCAGTGAGAGAGTGGATCAGTGAGAGAGAGTGGATCAGTGAGAGAGAGTGGATCAGTGAGAGGGTGGATCAGAGAGAGAGTGGATCAGTGAGAGAGAGTGGATCAGTGAGAGGGTGGATCAGTGATAGAGAGTGGATCAGTGAGAGAGAGTGGATCAGTGACAGAGTGTGGATCAGATAGAGAGAGTGGATCAGTGAGAGTGAGTTGATTTGTGAGAGAGAGTGGATCAGTGAGAGAGAGTGGAACAGTGAGAGAGAGTGGATCAGAGAGAGAGAGTGGATAAGTGAGAGAGATTGGATCAGTGAGAGAGAGTGGATCAGTGAGAAAGTGTGGATCAGAGAGAGAGAGTGGATCAGAGAGAGAGAGTGGATCAGAGAGAGAGAGAGTGGATCAGTGAGAGAGAGTGGATCAGAGAGAGAGTGTGGATCAGAGAGAGAATGGATCAGAGAGAGAGTGTGGATCAGAGAGAGAGTGTGGATCAGAGAGAGAGTGGATCAGAGAGAGAGTGGATCAGAGAGAGAGACTGAATCAGAGAAAGAGAGTGGATCAGAGAGAGAGAGTGGATCTGAGAGAGAGGATCAGAGAGAGATCAGAGAGAGATTGAGTGGATCAGAGAAAGAGAGTTGGAATGGATCAGAGAGGTTCAGAGAGAAAGAGAGCAAAATAGAGGGGGAGAGAATCAAAGAGATCGAGAGTGGATCAGAGAGAGAGTGGATCAGTGAGAGAGTGGATCAGAGAGAGAGAGTGGATCAGAGAGAGAGTGGATCAGTGAGAGTGTGTGGATCAGTGAGAGAGAGTGGATCAGAGAGAGAGAGTGGATCAGTGAGAGAGTGGATCAGAGGGAGAGAGTGGATCAGAGAGAGAGTGGATCAGTGAGAGAGTGTGGATCAGTGAGAGAGAGTGGATCAGTGAGAGAGAGTGGATCAGGGAGAGAGAGTGGATCAGAGAGAGAGAGTGGATCAGTGAGAGTGAGTGGATCAGTGAGAGAGAGTGGATCAGAGAGAGAGTGGATCAGTGAGAAAGAGTTGATCAGTGAGAGAGAGTGGATCAGTGAGAGAGAGTGGATCAGAGAGAGAGAGTGGATCAGTGAGAGATTGGATCAGTGAGAAAGAGTGGATCAGTGAGAGAGAGTGGATCAGTGAGAGAGAGTGGATCAGAGAGAGAGAGTGGATCAGAGAGAGAGTGGATCAGAGAGAGAGAATGGATCAGTGAGAGAGAGTGGATCAGAGAGAGAGAGTGGATCAGTGAGAGAGTGGATCAGTGAGAGAGAGAGTGGATCAGTGAGAGGGTAGATCAGTGAGAGAGAGTGGATCAGTGAGAGAGAGTGGATCAGTGAGAGAGAGTGGATCAGTGAGATTGAGTTGATTTGTGAGAGAGAGTGGATCAGTGAGAGAGAGTGGATCAGTGAGAGAGTGGATCAGTGAGAGGGAGTGGATCAGTGAGAGAGAGTGGATCAGTGAGAGAGAGTGGATCAGAGAGAGAGTGGATCAGTGAGAGAGAGTGGATCAGAGAGAGAGAGTGGATCAGTGAGAAAGTGGATCAGAGAGACAGAATGGATCAGAAAGAGAGTGGATCAGTGAGAGAGTGTGGATCAGTGAGAGAGATTGGATCAGTGAGAGAGTGTGGATCAGAGAGAGAGAGTGGATCAGTGAGAGAGAGTGGATCAGTGAGAGAGAGTGGATCAGTGAGAGAGAGTGGATCAGTGAGAGGGTGGATCAGTGATAGAGAGTGGATCAGTGAGAGAGAGTGGATCAGTGACAGAGTGTGGATCAGATAGAGAGAGTGGATCAGTGAGAGTGAGTTGATTTGTGAGAGAGAGTGGATCAGTGAGAGAGAGTGGAACAGTGAGAGAGAGTGGATCAGAGAGAGAGAGTGGATAAGTGAGAGAGATTGGATCAGTGAGAGAGAGTGGATCAGTGAGAAAGTGTGGATCAGAGAGAGAGAGTGGATCAGAGAGAGAGAGTGGATCAGAGAGAGAGAGTGGATCAGAGAGAGAGTGTGGATCAGAGAGAGAATGGATCAGAGAGAGAGTGTGGATCAGAGAGAGAGTGTGGATCAGAGAGAGAGTGGATCAGAGAGAGAGTGGATCAGAGAGAGAGACTGAATCAGAGAAAGAGAGTGGATCAGAGAGAGAGAGTGGATCTGAGAGAGAGGATCAGAGAGAGATCAGAGAGAGATTGAGTGGATCAGAGAAAGAGAGTTGGAATGGATCAGAGAGGTTCAGAGAGAAAGAGAGCAAAATAGAGGGGGAGAGAATCAAAGAGATCGAGAGTGGATCAGAGAGAGAGTGGATCAGTGAGAGAGTGGATCAGAGAGAGAGAGTGGATCAGAGAGAGAGTGGATCAGTGAGAGTGTGTGGATCAGTGAGAGAGAGTGGATCAGAGAGAGAGAGTGGATCAGTGAGAGAGTGGATCAGAGGGAGAGAGTGGATCAGAGAGAGAGTGGATCAGTGAGAGAGTGTGGATCAGTGAGAGAGAGTGGATCAGTGAGAGAGAGTGGATCAGGGAGAGAGAGTGGATCAGAGAGAGAGAGTGGATCAGTGAGAGTGAGTGGATCAGTGAGAGAGAGTGGATCAGAGAGAGAGTGGATCAGTGAGAAAGAGTTGATCAGTGAGAGAGAGTGGATCAGTGAGAGAGAGTGGATCAGAGAGAGAGAGTGGATCAGTGAGAGATTGGATCAGTGAGAAAGAGTGGATCAGTGAGAGAGAGTGGATCAGTGAGAGAGAGTGGATCAGAGAGAGAGAGTGGATCAGAGAGAGAGTGGATCAGAGAGAGAGAATGGATCAGTGAGAGAGAGTGGATCAGAGAGAGAGAGAGTGGATCAGTGAGAGAGTGGATCAGTGAGAGAGAGAGTGGATCAGTGAGAGGGTGGATCAGTGAGAGAGAGTGGATCAGTGAGAGAGAGTGGATCAGTGAGAGAGAGTGGATCAGTGAGATTGAGTTGATTTGTGAGAGAGAGTGGATCAGTGAGAGAGAGTGGATCAGTGAGAGAGTGGATCAGTGAGAGGGAGTGCATCAGTGAGAGAGAGTGGATCAGTGAGAGAGAGTGGATCAGAGAGAGAGTGGATCAGTGAGAGAGAGTGGATCAGAGAGAGAGAGTGGATCAGTGAGAGAGAGTGGATCAGTGAGAGAGTGGATCAGTGAGAGAGTGGATCAGTGAGTGGGAGTGGATCAGTGAGAGAGAGTGGATCAGAGAGAGAGTGGATCAGTGAGAGAGAGTGGATCAGAGAGAGAGAGTGGATCAGTGAGAGAGTGGATCAGAGAGACAGAATGGATCAGAGATAGAGTGGATCAGTGAGAGAGTGTGGATCAGTGAGAGAGATTGGAACAGTGAGAGAGTGTGGATCAGAGAGAGAGAGTGGATCAGTGAGAGAGAGTGGATCAGTGAGAGAGAGTGGATCAGTGAGAGAGAGTGGATCAGAGAGAGAGTGGATCAGTGAGAGAGAGTGGATCAGAGAGAGAGAGTGGATCAGTGAGAGAGTGGATCAGAGAGAGAGAGTGGATCAGTGAGAAAGTGGATCAGAGAGACAGAATGGATCAGAAAGAGAGTGGATCAGTGAGAGAGTGTGGATCAGTGAGAGAGATTGGATCAGTGAGAGAGTGTGGATCAGAGAGAGAGAGTGGATCAGTGAGAGAGAGTGGATCAGAGAGAGAGTGGATCAGTGAGAGAGAGTGGATCAGAGAGAGAGAGTGGATCAGTGAGAAAGTGGATCAGAGAGACAGAATGGATCAGAAAGAGAGTGGATCAGTGAGAGAGTGTGGATCAGTGAGAGAGATTGGATCAGTGAGAGAGTGTGGATCAGAGAGAGAGAGTGGATCAGTGAGAGAGAGTGGATCAGTGAGAGAGAGTGGATCAGTGAGAGAGAGTGGATCAGTGAGAGGGTGGATCAGTGATAGAGAGTGGATCAGTGAGAGAGAGTGGATCAGTGACAGAGTGTGGATCAGATAGAGAGAGTGGATCAGTGAGAGTGAGTTGATTTGTGAGAGAGAGTGGATCAGTGAGAGAGAGTGGAACAGTGAGAGAGAGTGGATCAGAGAGAGAGAGTGGATAAGTGAGAGAGATTGGATCAGTGAGAGAGAGTGGATCAGTGAGAAAGTGTGGATCAGAGAGAGAGAGTGGATCAGAGAGAGAGAGTGGATCAGAGAGAGAGAGTGGATCAGAGAGAGAGTGTGGATCAGAGAGAGAATGGATCAGAGAGAGAGTGTGGATCAGAGAGAGAGTGTGGATCAGAGAGAGAGTGGATCAGAGAGAGAGTGGATCAGAGAGAGAGACTGAATCAGAGAAAGAGAGTGGATCAGAGAGAGAGAGTGGATCTGAGAGAGAGGATCAGAGAGAGATCAGAGAGAGATTGAGTGGATCAGAGAAAGAGAGTTGGAATGGATCAGAGAGGTTCAGAGAGAAAGAGAGCAAAATAGAGGGGGAGAGAATCAAAGAGATCGAGAGTGGATCAGAGAGAGAGTGGATCAGTGAGAGAGTGGATCAGAGAGAGAGAGTGGATCAGAGAGAGAGTGGATCAGTGAGAGTGTGTGGATCAGTGAGAGAGAGTGGATCAGAGAGAGAGAGTGGATCAGTGAGAGAGTGGATCAGAGGGAGAGAGTGGATCAGAGAGAGAGTGGATCAGTGAGAGAGTGTGGATCAGTGAGAGAGAGTGGATCAGTGAGAGAGAGTGGATCAGGGAGAGAGAGTGGATCAGAGAGAGAGTGGATCAGTGAGAAAGAGTTGATCAGTGAGAGAGAGTGGATCAGTGAGAGAGAGTGGATCAGAGAGAGAGAGTGGATCAGTGAGAGATTGGATCAGTGAGAAAGAGTGGATCAGTGAGAGAGAGTGGATCAGTGAGAGAGAGTGGATCAGAGAGAGAGAGTGGATCAGAGAGAGAGTGGATCAGAGAGAGAGAATGGATCAGTGAGAGAGAGTGGATCAGAGAGAGAGAGTGGATCAGTGAGAGAGTGGATCAGTGAGAGAGAGAGTGGATCAGTGAGAGGGTGGATCAGTGAGAGAGAGTGGATCAGTGAGAGAGAGTGGATCAGTGAGAGAGAGTGGATCAGTGAGATTGAGTTGATTTGTGAGAGAGAGTGGATCAGTGAGAGAGAGTGGATCAGTGAGAGAGTGGATCAGTGAGAGGGAGTGCATCAGTGAGAGAGAGTGGATCAGTGAGAGAGAGTGGATCAGAGAGAGAGTGGATCAGTGAGAGAGAGTGGATCAGAGAGAGAGAGTGGATCAGTGAGAGAGAGTGGATCAGTGAGAGAGTGGATCAGTGAGAGAGTGGATCAGTGAGTGGGAGTGGATCAGTGAGAGAGAGTGGATCAGAGAGAGAGTGGATCAGTGAGAGAGAGTGGATCAGAGAGAGAGAGTGGATCAGTGAGAGAGTGGATCAGAGAGACAGAATGGATCAGAGATAGAGTGGATCAGTGAGAGAGTGTGGATCAGTGAGAGAGATTGGAACAGTGAGAGAGTGTGGATCAGAGAGAGAGAGTGGATCAGTGAGAGAGAGTGGATCAGTGAGAGAGAGTGGATCAGTGAGAGAGAGTGGATCAGAGAGAGAGTGGATCAGTGAGAGAGAGTGGATCAGAGAGAGAGAGTGGATCAGTGAGAGAGTGGATCAGAGAGAGAGAGTGGATCAGTGAGAAAGTGGATCAGAGAGACAGAATGGATCAGAAAGAGAGTGGATCAGTGAGAGAGTGTGGATCAGTGAGAGAGATTGGATCAGTGAGAGAGTGTGGATCAGAGAGAGAGAGTGGATCAGTGAGAGAGAGTGGATCAGTGAGAGAGAGTGGATCAGTGAGAGAGAGTGGATCAGAGAGAGAGTGGATCAGTGAGAGAGAGTGGATCAGTGAGAGAGAGTGGATCAGAGAGAGAGAGTGGATCAGTGAGAGAGTCGATCAGTGAGAGAGAGTGGATCAGAGAGAGAGAGAGTGGATCAGTGAGAGAGTGGATCAGTGAGTGAGAGTGGATCAGAGAGAGAGAGTGGATCAGAGAGAGAGCGTGGATCAGTGAGAGAGAGTGGATCAGTGAGAAAGAGTGGATCAGTGAGAGAGAGTGGATCAGAGAGAGAGAGTGGATCAGTGAGAGAGTGGATCAGTGAGAAAGAGTGGATCAGTGAGAGAGAGTGGATCAGAGAGAGAATGGATCAGTGAGAGAGTGTGGATCAGTGAGAGAGAGTGGATCAGAGAGAGAGAGTGGATCAGTGAGAGAGAGTGGATCAGTGAGAAAGAGTGGATCAGTGAGAGAGAGTGGATCAGTGAGAGAGTGGATCAGTGAGAAAGAGTGGATCAGTGAGAGAGAGTGGATCAGTGAGAGAGAGTGGATCAGAGAGAGAGTGGATCAGTGAGAGAGTGGATCAGTGAGAGAGAGTGGATCAGTGAGAGAGAGTGTATCAGAGAGAGAGAGTGGATCAGTGAGAGAGTGGATCAGTGAGGGAGAGTGGATCAGAGAGAGAGAGTGGATCAGTGAGAGAGTGGATCAGAGAGATAGAATGGATCAGAGAGAGAGTGGATCAGTGAGAGAGTGTGGATCAGAGATAGAGAGTGGATCAGTGAGATTGAGTTGATTTGTGAGAGAGAGTGGATCAGTGAGAGAGAGTGGATCAGTGAGAGAGTGGATCAGTGAGAGAGTGGATCAGTGAGAGGGAGTGGATCAGTGAGAGAGAGTGGATCAGTGAGAGAGAGTGGATCAGAGAGAGAGTGGATCAGTGAGAGAGAGTGGATCAGAGAGAGAGAGTGGATCAGTGAGAGAGTGGATCAGAGAGACAGAATGGATCAGAGAGAGAGTGGATCAGTGAGAGAGTGTGGATCAGTGAGAGAGATTGGATCAGTGAGAGAGTGTGGATCAGAGAGAGAGAGTGGATCAGTGAGAGAGAGTGGATCAGTGAGAGAGAGTGGATCAGAGAGAGAGTGGATCAGTGAGAGAGAGTGGATCAGAGAGAGAGAGTGGATCAGAGAGAGAGAGTGGATCAGTGAGAGAGTGGATCAGTGAGAGAGAGTGGATCAGAGAGAGAGAGTGGATCAGTGAGAGAGTGGATTAGTGAGTGAGAGTGGATCAGAGAGAGAGAGTGGATCAGAGAGAGAGAGTGGATCAGTGAGAGAGAGTGAATCTGTGAGAAAGAGTGGATCAGTGAGAGAGAGTGGATCAGAGAGAGAGAGTGGATCAGTGAGAGAGTGGATCAGTGAGAAACAGTGGATCAGTGAGAGAGAGTGGATCAGAGAGAGAATGGATCAGTGAGAGAGTGTGGATCAGTGAGAGAGAGTGGATCAGAGAGAGAGAGTGGCTCAGTGAGAGAGAGTGGATCAGTGAGAAAGAGTGGATCAGTGAGAGAGAGAGGATCAGTGAGAGAGTGGATCAGTGAGAAAGAGTGGATCAGTGAGAGAGAGTGGATCAGAGAGAGAGAGTGGATCAGTGAGAGAGTGGATCAGTGAGAGAGAGTGGATCAGAGAGAGAGAGTGGATCAGTGAGAGAGTGGATCAGTGAGAGAGAGTGGATCAGTGAGAGAGAGTGGATCAGAGAGAGAGAGTGGATCAGTGAGAGAGTGTGGATCAGAGAGAGAGAGTGGATCAGTGAGATTGAGTTGATTTGTGAGAGAGAGTGGATCAGTGAGAGAGAGTGGATCAGTGAGAGAGTGGATCAGTGAGAGAGTGGATCAGTGAGAGGGAGTGGATCAGTGAGAGAGAGTGGATCAGTGAGAGAGAGTGGATCAGTGAGAGAGAGTGGTTCAGAGAGAGAGTGGATCAGTGAGAGAGATTGGATCAGAGAGAGAGAGTGGATCATTGAGAGAGTGGATCAGAGAGACAGAATGGTCAGAGAGAGAGTGGATCAGTGAGAGAGTGTGGATCAGTGAGAGAGATTGGATCAGTGAGAGAGTGTGGATCAGAGAGAGAGAGTGGATCAGTGAGAGAGAGTGGATCAGTGAGAGAGAGTGGATCAGAGAGAGAGTGGATCAGTGAGAGAGAGTGGATCAGTGAGAGAGAGTGGATCAGAGAGAGAGAGTGGATCAGTGAGAGAGTGGATCAGTGAGAGAGAGTGGATCAGAGAGAGAGAGTGGATCAGTGAGAGAGAGTGGATCAGTGAGAGAGTGGATCAGTGAGAGAGTGGATCAGTGAGTGGGAGTGGATCAGTGAGAGAGAGTGGATCAGAGAGAGAGTGGATCAGTGAGAGAGAGTGGATCAGAGAGAGAGAGTGGATCAGTGAGAGAGTGGATCAGAGAGACAGAATGGATCAGAGATAGAGTGGATCAGTGAGAGAGTGTGGATCAGTGAGAGAGATTGGAACAGTGAGAGAGTGTGGATCAGAGAGAGAGAGTGGATCAGTGAGAGAGAGTGGATCAGTGAGAGAGAGTGGATCAGTAAGAGAGAGTGGATCAGAGAGAGAGTGGATCAGTGAGAGAGAGTGGATCAGAGAGAGAGAGAGTGGATCAGTGAGAGAGTGGATCAGAGGGAGAGAGTGGATCAGAGAGAGAGTGGATCAGTGAGAGAGTGTGGATCAGTGAGAGAGAGTGGATCAGTGAGAGAGAGTGAATCAGGGAGAGAGAGTGGATCAGAGAGAGAGAGTGGATCAGTGAGAGTGAGTGGATCAGTGAGAGAGAGTGGATCAGAGAGAGAGTGGATCAGTGAGAAAGAGTTGATCAGTGAGAGAGAGTGGATCAGTGAGAGAGAGTGGATCAGAGAGAGAGAGTGGATCAGTGAGAGATTGGATCAGTGAGAAAGAGTGGATCAGTGAGAGAGAGTGGATCAGTGAGAGAGAGTGGATCAGAGAGAGAGAGTGGATCAGAGAGAGAGTGGATCAGAGAGAGAGAATGGATCAGTGAGAGAGAGTGGATCAGAGAGAGAGAGTGGATCAGTGAGAGAGTGGATCAGTGAGAAAGAGTGGATCAGTGAGAGGGTGGATCAGTGAGAGAGAGTGGATCAGTGAGAGAGAGTGGATCAGTGAGAGAGTGTGGATCAGAGAGAGAGAGTGGATCAGTGAGATTGAGTTGATTTGTGAGAGAGAGTGGATCAGTGAGAGAGAGTGGATCAGTGAGAGAGTGGATCAGTGAGAGGGAGTGGATCAGTGAGAGAGAGTGGATCAGTGAGAGAGAGTGGATCAGAGAGAGAGTGGATCAGTGAGAGAGAGTGGATCAGAGAGAGAGAGTGGATCAGTGAGAAAGTGGATCAGAGAGACAGAATGGATCAGAAAGAGAGTGGATCAGTGAGAGAGTGTGGATCAGTGAGAGAGATTGGATCAGTGAGAGAGTGTGGATCAGAGAGAGAGAGTGGATCAGTGAGAGAGAGTGGATCAGTGAGAGAGAGTGGATCAGTGAGAGAGAGTGGATCAGAGAGAGAGTGGATCAGTGAGAGAGAGTGGATCAGTGAGAGAGAGTGGATCAGAGAGAGAGAGTGGATCAGTGAGAGAGTCGATCAGTGAGAGAGAGTGGATCAGAGAGAGAGAGAGAGTGGATCAGTGAGAGAGTGGATCAGTGAGTGAGAGTGGATCAGAGAGAGAGAGTGGATCAGAGAGAGAGCGTGGATCAGTGAGAGAGAGTGGATCAGTGAGAAAGAGTGGATCAGTGAGAGAGAGTGGATCAGAGAGAGAGAGTGGATCAGTGAGAGAGTGGATCAGTGAGAAAGAGTGGATCAGTGAGAGAGAGTGGATCAGAGAGAGAATGGATCAGTGAGAGAGTGTGGATCAGTGAGAGAGAGTGGATCAGAGAGAGAGAGTGGATCAGTGAGAGAGAGTGGATCAGTGAGAAAGAGTGGATCAGTGAGAGAGAGTGGATCAGTGAGAAAGAGTGGATCAGTGAGAAAGAGTGGATCAGTGAGAGAGAGTGGATCAGAGAGAGAGAGTGGATCAGTGAGAGAGTGGATCAGTGAGAGAGAGTGGATCAGTGAGAGAGAGTGGATCAGAGAGAGAGTGGATCAGTGAGAGAGTGGATCAGTGAGAGAGAGTGGATCAGTGAGAGAGTGTGTATCAGAGAGAGAGAGTGGATCAGTGAGAGAGTGGATCAGTGAGAGAGAGTGGATCAGAGAGAGAGAGTGGATCAGTGAGAGAGTGGATCAGAGAGACAGAATGGATCAGAGAGAGAGTGGATCAGTGAGAGAGTGTGGATCAGAGATAGAGAGTGGATCAGTGAGATTGAGTTGATTTGTGAGAGAGAGTGGATCAGTGAGAGAGTGGATCAGTGAGAGAGTGGATCAGTGAGAGAGAGTGGATCAGTGAGAGAGAGTGGATCAGTGAGAGAGAGTGGATCAGAGAGAGAGTGGATCAGTGAGAGAGAGTGGATCAGAGAGAGAGAGTGGATCAGTGAGAGAGTGGATCAGAGAGACAGAATGGATCAGAGAGAGAGTGGATCAGTGAGAGAGTGTGGATCAGTGAGAGAGATTGGATCAGTGAGAGAGTGTGGATCAGAGAGAGAGAGTGGATCAGTGAGAGAGAGTGGATCAGTGAGAGAGAGTGGATCAGAGAGAGAGTGGATCAGTGAGAGAGAGTGGATCAGTGAGAGACAGTGGATCAGAGAGAGAGAGTGGATCAGTGAGAGAGTGGATCAGTGAGAGAGAGTGGATCAGCGAGAGAGAGTGGATCAGTGAGAGAGTGGATCAGTGAGAGAGTGGATCAGTGAGAAAGAGTGGATCAGTGAGAGAGAGTGGATCAGAGAGAGAGAGAGTGGATCAGAGAGAGAGAGTGCATCAGTGAGAGAGAGTGGATCAGTGAGAAAGAGTGGATCAGTGAGAGAGAGTGGATCAGTGAGAGAGTGGATCAGTGAGAAAGAGTGGATCAGTGAGAGAGAGTGGATCAGAGAGAGAGAGAGTGGATCAGTGAGAGAGTGGATCAGTGAGAGAGAGTGGATCAGTGAGAGAGAGTGGATCAGTGAGAGAGAGTGGATCAGTGAGAGAGAGTGGATCAGAGAGAGAGAGTGGATCAGTGAGAGAGTGGATCAGTGAGAGAGAGTGGATCAGAGAGAGAGAGTGGATCAGTGAGAGAGTGTGGATCAGAGAGAGAGAGTGGATCAGTGAGATTGAGTTGATTTGTGAGAGAGAGTGGATCAGTGAGAGAGAGTGGATCAGTGAGAGAGTGGATCAGTGAGAGAGTGGATCAGTGAGAGAGAGTGGATCAGTGAGAGAGAGTGGATCAGTGAGAGAGAGTGGTTCAGAGAGAGAGTGGATCAGTGAGAGAGATTGGATCAGAGAGAGAGAGTGGATCAGTGAGAGAGTGGATCAGAGAGACAGAATGGATCAGAGAGAGAGTGGATCAGTGAGAGAGTGTGGATCAGTGAGAGAGATTGGATCAGTGAGAGAGTGTGGATCAGAGAGAGCGAGTGGATCAGTGAGAGAGAGTGGATCAGTGAGAGAGAGTGGATCAGAGAGAGAGTGGATCAGTGAGAGAGAGTGGATCAGTGAGAGAGTGGATCAGTGAGAGAGAGAGAGTGGATCAGAGAGAGAGAGTGGATCAGTGAGAGAGTGGATCAGAGAGAGAGAGTGGATCAGAGAGAGAGAGTGGATCAGAGATAGAGAGTGGATCAGTGAGAGAGAGTGGATCAGTGAGAAAGAGTGGATCTGTGAGAGAGAGTGTATCAGAGAGAGAGAGTGGATCAGTGAGAGAGTGGATCAGAGGGAGAGAGTGGATCAGAGAGAGAGTGGATCAGTGAGAGAGTGTGGATCAGTGAGAGCGAGTGGATCAGTGAGAGAGAGTGGATCAGGGAGAGAGAGTGGATCAGAGAGAGAGAGTGGATCAGTGAGAGTGAGTGGATCAGTGAGAGAGAGTGGATCAGAGAGAGAGTGGATCAGTGAGAAAGAGTTGATCAGTGAGAGAGAGTGGATCAGTGAGAGAGAGTGGATCAGTGAGAGAGATTGGATCAGAGAGAGAGAGTGGATCAGTGAGAGAGTGGATCAGAGAGACAGAATGGATCAGAGAGAGAGTGGATCAGTGAGAGAGTGTGGATCAGTGAGAGAGATTGGATCAGTGAGAGAGTGTGGATCAGAGAGAGAGAGTGGATCAGTGAGAGAGAGTGGATCAGTGAGAGAGAGTGGATCAGAGAGAGAGTGGATCAGTGAGAGAGAGTGGATCAGTGAGAGAGAGTGGATCAGTGAGAGAGTGGATCAGTGAGAGAGAGTGGATCAGAGAGAGAGAGTGGATCAGTGAGAGAGTGGATCAGAGAGAGAGAGTGGATCAGAGAGAGAGAGTGGATCAGAGATAGAGAGTGGATCAGTGAGAGAGAGTGGATCAGTGAGAAAGAGTGGATCTGTGAGAGAGAGTGTATCAGAGAGAGAGAGTGGATCAGTGAGAGAGTGGATCAGAGGGAGAGAGTGGATCAGAGAGAGAGTGGATCAGTGAGAGAGTGTGGATCAGTGAGAGAGAGTGGATCAGTGAGAGAGAGTGGATCAGGGAGAGAGAGTGGATCAGAGAGAGAGAGTGGATCAGTGAGAGTGAGTGGATCAGTGAGAGAGAGTGGATCAGAGAGAGAGTGGATCAGTGAGAAAGAGTTGATCAGTGAGAGAGAGTGGATCAGTGAGAGAGAGTGGATCAGAGAGAGAGAGTGGATCAGTGAGAGATTGGATCAGTGAGAAAGAGTGGATCAGTGAGAGAGAGTGGATCAGTGAGAGAGAGTGGATCAGAGAGAGAGAGTGGATCAGAGAGAGAGAATGGATCAGTGGGAGAGAGTGGATCAGAGAGAGAGAGTGGATCAGTGAGAGAGTGGATCAGTGAGAGAGAGAGTGGATCAGTGAGAGCGTGGATCAGTGAGAGAGAGTGGATCAGTGAGAGAGAGTGGATCAGTGAGAGAGTGTGGATCAGAGAGAGAGAGTGGATCAGTGAGATTGAGTTGATTTGTGAGAGAGAGTGGATCAGTGAGAGAGAGTGGATCAGTGAGAGAGTGGATCAGTGAGAGGGAGTGGATCAGTGAGAGAGAGTGGATCAGTGAGAGAGAGTGGATCAGAGAGAGAGTGGATCAGTGAGAGAGAGTGGATCAGAGAGAGAGAGTGGATCAGTGAGAAAGTGGATCAGAGAGACAGAATGGATCAGAAAGAGAGTGGATCAGTGAGAGAGTGTGGATCAGTGAGAGAGATTGGATCAGTGAGAGAGTGTGGATCAGAGAGAGAGAGTGGATCAGTGAGAGAGAGTGGATCAGTGAGAGAGAGTGGATCAGTGAGAGAGAGTGGATCAGAGAGAGAGTGGATCAGTGAGAGAGAGTGGATCAGTGAGAGAGAGTGGATCAGAGAGAGAGAGTGGATCAGTGAGAGAGTTGATCAGTGAGAGAGAGTGGATCAGAGAGAGAGAGAGTGGATCAGTGAGAGAGTGGATCAGTGAGTGAGAGTGGATCAGAGAGAGAGAGTGGATCAGAGAGAGAGCGTGGATCAGTGAGAGAGAGTGGATCAGTGAGAAAGAGTGGATCAGTGAGAGAGAGTGGATCAGAGAGAGAGAGTGGATCAGTGAGAGAGTGGATCAGTGAGAAAGAGTGGATCAGTGAGAGAGAGTGGATCAGAGAGAGAATGGATCAGTGAGAGAGTGTGGATCAGTGAGAGAGAGTGGATCAGAGAGAGAGAGTGGATCAGTGAGAGAGAGTGGATCAGTGAGAAAGAGTGGATCAGTGAGAGAGAGTGGATCAGTGAGAGAGTGGATCAGTGAGAAAGAGTGGATCAGTGAGAGAGAGTGGATCAGTGAGAGAGAGTGGATCAGAGAGAGAGTGGATCAGTGAGAGAGTGGATCAGTGAGAGAGAGTGGATCAGTGAGAGAGAGTGTATCAGAGAGAGAGAGTGGATCAGTGAGAGAGTGGATCAGTGAGGGAGAGTGGATCAGAGAGAGAGAGTGGATCAGTGAGAGAGTGGATCAGAGAGACAGAATGGATCAGAGAGAGAGTGGATCATTGAGAGAGTGGGGATCAGAGATAGAGAGTGGATCAGTGAGATTGAGTTGATTTGTGAGAGAGAGTGGATCAGTGAGAGAGAGTGGATCAGTGAGAGAGTGGATCAGTGAGAGAGTGGATCAGTGAGAGGGAGTGGATCAGTGAGAGAGAGTGGATCAGTGAGAGAGAGTGGATCAGAGAGAGAGTGGATCAGTGAGAGAGAGTGGATCAGAGAGAGAGAGTGGATCAGTGAGAGAGTGGATCAGAGAGACAGAATGGATCAGAGAGAGAGTGGATCAGTGAGAGAGTGTGGATCAGTGAGAGAGATTGGATCAGTGAGAGAGTGTGGATCAGAGAGAGAGAGTGGATCAGTGAGAGAGAGTGGATCAGTGAGAGAGAGTGGATCAGAGAGAGAGTGGATCAGTGAGAGAGAGTGGATCAGTGAGAGAGAGTGGATCAGAGAGAGAGAGTGGATCAGTGAGAGAGTGGATCAGTGAGAGAGAGTGGATCAGAGAGAGAGAGTGGATCAGTGAGAGAGTGGATTAGTGAGTGAGAGTGGATCAGAGAGAGAGAGTGGATCAGAGACAGAGAGTGGATCAGTGAGAGAGAGTGGATCTGTGAGAAAGAGTGGATCAGTGAGAGAGAGTGGATCAGAGAGAGAGAGTGGATCAGTGAGAGAGTGGATCAGTGAGAAACAGTGGATCAGTGAGAGAGAGTGGATCAGAGAGAGAATGGATCAGTGAGAGAGTGTGGATCAGTGAGAGAGAGTGGATCAGAGAGAGAGAGTGGATCAGTGAGAGAGAGTGGATCAGTGAGAAAGAGTGGATCAGTGAGAGAGTGGATCAGTGAGAAAGAGTGGATCAGAGAGAGAGAGTGGATCAGTGAGAGAGAGTGGATCAGTGAGAGAGAGTGGATCAGAGAGAGAGAGTGGATCAGTGAGAGAGTGGATCAGTGAGAGAGAGTGGATCAGTGAGAGAGAGTGGATCAGAGAGAGAGAGTGGATCAGTGAGAGAGTGTGGATCAGAGAGAGAGAGTGGATCAGTGAGATTGAGTTGATTTGTGAGAGAGAGTGGATCAGTGAGAGAGAGTGGATCAGTGAGAGAGTGGATCAGTGAGAGAGTGGATCAGTGAGAGGGAGGGGATCAGTGAGAGAGAGTGGATCAGTGAGAGAGAGTGGATCAGTGAGAGAGAGTGGTTCAGAGAGAGAGTGGATCAGTGAGAGAGATTGGATCAGAGAGAGAGAGTGGATCAGTGAGAGAGTGGATCAGAGAGACAGAATGGATCAGAGAGAGAGTGGATCAGTGAGAGAGTGTGGATCAGTGAGAGAGATTGGATCAGTGAGAGAATGTGGATCAGAGAGAGAGAGTGGATCAGTGAGAGAGAGTGGATCAGTGAGAGAGAGTGGATCAGAGAGAGAGTGGATCAGTGAGAGAGAGTGGATCAGTGAGAGAGAGTGGATCAGAGAGAGAGAGTGGATCAGTGAGAGAGTGGATCAGTGAGAGAGAGTGGATCAGAGAGAGAGAGTGGATCAGTGAGAAAGTGGATCAGAGAGACAGAATGGATCAGAAAGAGAGTGGATCAGTGAGAGAGTGTGGATCAGTGAGAGAGATTGGATCAGTGAGAGAGTGTGGATCAGAGAGAGAGAGTGGATCAGTGAGAGAGAGTGGATCAGTGAGAGAGAGTGGATCAGTGAGAGAGAGTGGATCAGAGAGAGAGTGGATCAGTGAGAGAGAGTGGATCAGTGAGAGAGAGTGGATCAGAGAGAGAGAGTGGATCAGTGAGAGAGTGGATCAGTGAGTGAGAGTGGATCAGAGAGAGAGAGTGGATCAGAGAGAGGGCGTGGATCAGTGAGAGAGAGTGGATCAGTGAGAAAGAGTGGATCAGTGAGAGAGAGTGGATCAGAGAGAGAGAGTGGATCAGTGAGAGAGTGGATCAGTGAGAAAGAGTGGATCAGTGAGAGAGAGTGGATCAGAGAGAGAATGGATCAGTGAGAGAGTGTGGATCAGTGAGAGAGAGTGGATCAGAGAGAGAGAGAGTGGATCAGTGAGAGAGAGTGGATCAGTGAGAAAGAGTGGATCAGTGAGAAAGAGTGGATCAGTGAGAGAGAGTGGATCAGTGAGAGAGAGTGGATCAGTGAGAGAGAGTGGATCAGAGAGAGAGTGGATCAGTGAGAGAGAGTGGATCAGTGAGAGAGTGTGTATCAGAGAGAGAGAGTGGATCAGTGAGAGAGTGGATCAGTGAGAGAGAGTGGATCAGAGAGAGAGAGTGGATCAGTGAGAGAGTGGATCAGAGAGACAGAATGGATCAGAGAGAGAGTGGATCAGTGAGAGAGTGTGGATCAGAGATAGAGAGTGGATCAGTGAGATTGAGTTGATTTGTGAGAGAGAGTGGATCAGTGAGAGAGAGTGGATCAGTGAGAGAGTGGATCAGTGAGAGAGTGGATCAGTGAGAGGGAGTGGATCAGTGAGAGAGAGTGGATCAGTGAGAGAGAGTGGATCAGTGAGAGAGAGTGGATCAGAGTGAGAGTGGATCAGTGAGAGAGAGTGGATCAGAGAGAGAGAGTGGATCAGTGAGAGAGTGGATCAGAGAGACAGAATGGATCAGAGAGAGAGTGGATCAGTGAGAGAGTGTGGATCAGTGAGAGAGATTGGATCAGAGAGAGAGAGTGGATCAGTGAGAGAGAGTGGATCAGTGAGAGAGAGTGGATCAGAGAGAGAGTGGATCAGTGAGAGAGAGTGGATCAGTGAGAGAGAGTGGATCAGAGAGAGAGAGTGGATCAGTGAGAGAGTGGATCAGTGAGAGAGAGTGGATCAGAGAGAGAGAGTGGATCAGTGAGAGAGTGGATCAGTGAGTGAGAGTGGATCAGAGAGAGAGAGTGGATCAGAGAGAGAGAGTGGATCAGTGAGAGAGAGTGGATCTGTGAGAAAGAGTGGATCAGTGAGAGAGAGTGGATCAGAGAGAGAGAGTGGATCAGTGAGAGAGTGGATCAGTGAGAAACAGTGGATCAGTGAGAGAGAGTGGATCAGAGAGAGAATGGATCAGTGAGAGAGTGTGGATCAGTGAGAGAGAGTGGATCAGAGAGAGAGAGTGGATCAGAGAGAGAGTGGATCAGTGAGAAAGAGTGGATCAGTGAGAGAGAGTGGATCAGTGAGAGAGTGGATCAGTGAGAAAGAGTGGATCAGTGAGAGAGAGTGGATCAGAGAGAGAGAGTGGATCAGTGAGAGAGTGGATCAGTGTGAGAGAGTGGATCAGTGAGAGAGAGTGGATCAGAGAGAGAGTGGATCAGTGAGAGAGTGGATCAGTGAGAGAGAGTGGATCAGAGAGAGAGAGTGGATCAGTGAGAGAGAGTGGATCAGAGAGAGAGAGTGGATCAGTGAGATTGAGTTGATTTGTGAGAGAGAGTGGATCAGTGAGAGAGAGTGGATCAGTGAGAGAGTGGATCAGTGAGAGAGTGGATCAGTGAGAGAGAGTGGATCAGTGAGAGAGAGTGGATCAGTGAGAGAGAGTGGATCAGAGAGAGAGTGGATCAGAGAGAGAGTGGATCAGTGAGAGAGATTGGATCAGAGAGAGAGAGTGGATCAGTGAGAGAGTGGATCAGAGAGAGAGAATGGATCAGAGAGAGAGTGGATCAGTGAGAGAGTGTGGATCAGTGAGAGAGATTGGATCAGTGAGAGAGTGTGGATCAGAGAGAGAGAGTGGATCAGTGAGAGAGAGTGGATCAGTGAGAGAGAGTGGATCAGTGAGAGAGTGGATCAGTGAGAGAGAGTGGATCAGTGAGAGAGAGTGGATCAGTGAGAGAGTGGATCAGTGAGAGAGAGTGGATCAGTGAGAGAGAGTGGATCAGTGAGAGAGTGGATCAGAGAGAGAGAGTGGATCAGTGAGAGAGAGTGGATCAGAGAGAGAGAGTGGATCAGTGAGAAGAGTGGATCAGTGAGAAGAGTGATCAGTGAGAGAGAGTGGATCAGAGAGAGAGTGGATCAGTGAGAAGAGTGGATCAGTGAGAGAGAGTGGATCAGAGAGAGAGTGGATCAGTGAGAGAGTGTGGATCAGTGAGAGAGAGTGGATCAGAGAGAGAGTGATCAGAGAGAGAGTGGATCAGTGAGAGAGAGTGGATCAGTGAGAGAGAGTGGATCAGAGAGAGAGATAGTGGATCAGTGAGAGAGTGATCAGTGAGAAGAGTGGATCAGTGAGAGAGACTGGATCAGTGAGAGAGAGTGGATCAGAGAGAGAGTGGATCAGTGAGAGAGTGGATCAGTGAGAGAGAGTGGATCAGTGAGAGAGTGGATCAGAGAGAGAGAGTGGATCAGTGAGAGAGAGTGGATCAGTGAAGGGAGATCAGTGAGAGAGAGTGGATCAGTGAGAGAGAGGTCATAAGAGAGAGAGAGTGGATCAGTGAGAGAGTGGATCAGTGAGAGAGAGTGGATCAGTGAGAGAGTGGATCAGAAGAGAGAGTGGATCAGAGAGAGAGAGTGGATCAGTGAGAGAGGTGGATCAGTGAGAGAGAGTGGATCAGTGAGAGAGAGTGGATCAGAGAGAGAGAGTGGATCAGTGAGAGAGAGTGGATCAGTGAGAGAGAGTGGATCAGTGAGAGAGAGTGGATCAGTGAGAGAGAGTGGATCAGTGAGAGAGAGTGGATCAGTGAGAGAGTGGATCAGAGAGAGAGAGAGTGATCAGTGAGAGAGAGTGGATCAGTGAGAGAGAGTGGATCAGAGAGAGAGAGTGGATCAGTGAGAGAGAGTGGATCAGTGAGAGTGATTGTGAGAGAGAGTGGATCAGTGAGAGAGTGGATCAGTGAGAGAGTGGATCAGTGAGAGAGAGTGGATCAGTGAGAGAGAGTGGATCAGTGAGAGAGAGTGGATCAGAGAGAGAGTGGATCAGTGAGAGAGAGTGGATCAGAGAGAGAGTGGATCAGTGAGAGAGTGGATCAGAGAGACAGAATGGATCAGAGAGAGAGTGGATCAGTGAGAGAGTGTGGATCAGTGAGAGAGATTGGATCAGTGAGAGAGTGTGGATCAGAGAGAGAGAGTGGATCAGTGAGAGAGAGTGGATCAGTGAGAGAGAGTGGATCAGAGAGAGTGGATCAGTGAGAGAGTGGATCAGTGAGAGAAGTGGATCAGAGAGAGAGAGTGGATCAGTGAGAGAGTGGATCAGTGAGAGAGAGTGGATCAGAGAGAGAGTGATCAGTGAGAGAGGATCAGTGAGAGAGTGGATCAGTGAGAAGAGTGGATCAGTGAGAGAGAGTGGATCAGAGAGAGAGAGAGTGGATCAGAGAGAGAGAGTGATCAGTGAGAGAGTGGATCATGGATCAGTGAGAGAGAGTGGATCAGTGAGAGAGTGGATCAGTGAGAAAGAGTGGATCAGTGAGAGAGAGTGGATCAGAGAGAGAGAGAGTGGATCAGTGAGAGAGTGGATCAGTGAGAGAGAGTGGATCAGTGAGAGAGAGTGGATCAGAGAGAGAGAGTGGATCAGTGAGAGAGTGGATCAGTGAGAGAGAGTGGATCAGAGAGAGAGAGTGGATCAGTGAGAGAGTGTGGATCAGAGAGAGAGAGTGGATCAGTGAGATTGAGTTGATTTGTGAGAGAGAGTGGATCAGTGAGAGAGAGTGGATCAGTGAGAGAGTGGATCAGTGAGAGAGTGGATCAGTGAGAGAGAGTGGATCAGTGAGAGAGAGTGGATCAGTGAGAGAGAGTGGTTCAGAGAGAGAGTGGATCAGTGAGAGAGATTGGATCAGAGAGAGAGAGTGGATCAGTGAGAGAGTGGATCAGAGAGACAGAATGGATCAGAGAGAGAGTGGATCAGTGAGAGAGTGTGGATCAGTGAGAGAGATTGGATCAGTGAGAGAGTGTGGATCAGAGAGAGAGAGTGGATCAGTGAGAGAGAGTGGATCAGTGAGAGAGAGTGGATCAGAGAGAGAGTGGATCAGTGAGAGAGAGTGGATCAGTGAGAGAGTGGATCAGTGAGAGAGAGAGAGTGGATCAGAGAGAGAGAGTGGATCAGTGAGAGAGTGGATCAGAGAGAGAGAGTGGATCAGAGAGAGAGAGTGGATCAGAGATAGAGAGTGGATCAGTGAGAGAGAGTGGATCAGTGAGAAAGAGTGGATCTGTGAGAGAGAGTGTATCAGAGAGAGAGAGTGGATCAGTGAGAGAGTGGATCAGAGGGAGAGAGTGGATCAGAGAGAGAGTGGATCAGTGAGAGAGTGTGGATCAGTGAGAGAGAGTGGATCAGTGAGAGAGAGTGGATCAGGGAGAGAGAGTGGATCAGAGAGAGAGAGTGGATCAGTGAGAGTGAGTGGATCAGTGAGAGAGAGTGGATCAGAGAGAGAGTGGATCAGTGAGAAAGAGTTGATCAGTGAGAGAGAGTGGATCAGTGAGAGAGAGTGGATCAGTGAGAGAGAGTGGATCAGTGAGAGAGTGGTTCAGAGAGAGAGTGGATCAGTGAGAGAGATTGGATCAGAGAGAGAGAGTGGATCAGTGAGAGAGTGGATCAGAGAGACAGAATGGATCAGAGAGAGAGTGGATCAGTGAGAGAGTGTGGATCAGTGAGAGAGATTGGATCAGTGAGAGAGTGTGGATCAGAGAGAGAGAGTGGATCAGTGAGAGAGAGTGGATCAGTGAGAGAGAGTGGATCAGAGAGAGAGTGGATCAGTGAGAGAGAGTGGATCAGTGAGAGAGAGTGGATCAGTGAGAGAGTGGATCAGTGAGAGAGAGTGGATCAGAGAGAGAGAGAGGATCAGTGAGAGAGTGGATCAGAGAGAGAGAGTGGATCAGAGAGAGAGAGTGGATCAGAGATAGAGAGTGGATCAGTGAGAGAGAGTGGATCAGTGAGAAAGAGTGGATCTGTGAGAGAGAGTGTATCAGAGAGAGAGAGTGGATCAGTGAGAGAGTGGATCAGAGGGAGAGAGTGGATCAGAGAGAGAGTGGATCAGTGAGAGAGTGTGGATCAGTGAGAGAGAGTGGATCAGTGAGAGAGAGTGGATCAGGGAGAGAGAGTGGATCAGAGAGAGAGAGTGGATCAGTGAGAGTGAGTGGATCAGTGAGAGAGAGTGGATCAGAGAGAGAGTGGATCAGTGAGAAAGAGTTGATCAGTGAGAGAGAGTGGATCAGTGAGAGAGAGTGGATCAGAGAGAGAGAGTGGATCAGTGAGAGATTGGATCAGTGAGAAAGAGTGGATCAGTGAGAGAGAGTGGATCAGTGAGAGAGAGTGGATCAGAGAGAGAGAGTGGATCAGAGAGAGAGAATGGATCAGTGAGAGAGAGTGGATCAGAGAGAGAGAGTGGATCAGTGAGAGAGTGGATCAGTGAGAGAGAGAGTGGATCAGTGAGAGTGTGGATCAGTGAGAGAGAGTGGATCAGTGAGAGAGAGTGGATCAGTGAGAGAGTGTGGATCAGAGAGAGAGAGTGGATCAGTGAGATTGAGTTGATTTGTGAGAGAGAGTGGATCAGTGAGAGAGAGTGGATCAGTGAGAGAGTGGATCAGTGAGAGGGAGTGGATCAGTGAGAGAGAGTGGATCAGAGAGAGAGTGGATCAGTGAGAGAGAGTGGATCAGAGAGAGAGAGTGGATCAGTGAGAAAGTGGATCAGAGAGACAGAATGGATCAGAGAGAGAGTGGATCAGTGAGAGAGTGTGGATCAGTGAGAGAGATTGGATCAGTGAGAGAGTGTGGATCAGAGAGAGAGAGTGGATCAGTGAGAGAGAGTGGATCAGTGAGAGAGAGTGGATCAGAGAGAGAGTGGATCAGTGAGAGAGAGTGGATCAGTGAGAGAGAGTGGATCAGTGAGAGAGTGGATCAGTGAGAGAGAGTGGATCAGAGAGAGAGAGTGGATCAGTGAGAGAGTGGATCAGAGAGAGAGAGTGGATCAGAGAGAGAGAGTGGATCAGAGATAGAGAGTGGATCAGTGAGAGAGAGTGGATCAGTGAGAGAGAGTGGATCAGTGAGAGAGAGTGGATCAGTGAGAAAGAGTGGATCAGTGAGAGAGAGTGGATCAGAGAGAGAGTGGATCAGTGAGAGAGTGTGGATCAGTGAGAGAGAGTGGATCAGAGAGAGAGAGTGGATCAGTGAGAGAGAGTGGATCAGTGAGAAACAGTGGATCAGTGAGAGAGAGTGGATCAGAGAGAGAGAGAGTGGATCAGTGAGAGAGTGGATCAGTGAGAAAGAGTGGATCAGTGGGAGAGACTGGATCAGTGAGGGAGAGTGGATCAGTGAGAGAGTGGATCAGTGAGAGAGAGTGGATCAGTGAGAGAGAGTGGATCAGAGAGAGAGAGTGGATCAGTGAGAGAGAGTGGATCAGTGACAGGGTGGATCAGTGAGAGAGAGTGGATCAGTGAGAGAGGGTCAATAAGAGAGAGAGAGTGGATCAGAGAGAGAGAGTGGGTCAGTGAGAGAGAGTGGATCAGTGAGAGAGAGTGGATCAGTGAGAGAGAGTGGATCAGATAGAGAGAGTGGATCAGAGAGAGAGAGAGTGGATCAGTGAGAGGGTGGATCAGTGAGAGAGAGTGGATCAGTGAGAGAGAGTGGATCAGTGAGAGAGAGTGGATCTGTGAGAGAGAGTGGATCTGTGAGAGAGAGTGGATGTGTGAGAGAGAGTGGATCAGTGAGAGAGAGTGGATCAGTGAGAGAGTGGATCAGAGAGAGAGTAGATCAGTGAGAGAGAGTGGATCAGTGAGAGAGAGTGGATCAGAGAGAGAGAGTGGATCAGTGAGAGAGAGTGGATCAGTGAGATTGAGTTGATTTGTGAGAGAGAGTGGATCAGTGAGAGAGTGGATCAGTGAGAGAGTGGATCAGTGAGAGAGAGTGGATCAGTGAGAGAGAGTGGATCAGTGAGAGAGAGTGGATCAGAGAGAGAGTGGATCAGTGAGAGAGAGTGGATCAGAGAGAGAGAGTGGATCAGTGAGAGAGTGGATCAGAGAGACAGAATGGATCAGAGAGAGAGTGGATCAGTGAGAGAGTGTGGATCAGTGAGAGAGATTGGATCAGTGAGAGAGTGTGGATCAGAGAGAGAGAGTGGATCAGTGAGAGAGAGTGGATCAGTGAGAGAGAGTGGATCAGAGAGAGAGTGGATCAGTGAGAGAGAGTGGATCAGTGAGAGACAGTGGATCAGAGAGAGAGAGTGGATCAGTGAGAGAGTGGATCAGTGAGAGAGAGTGGATCAGCGAGAGAGAGTGGATCAGTGAGAGAGTGGATCAGTGAGAGAGTGGATCAGTGAGAAAGAGTGGATCAGTGAGAGAGAGTGGATCAGAGAGAGAGAGAGTGGATCAGAGAGAGAGAGTGCATCAGTGAGAGAGAGTGGATCAGTGAGAAAGAGTGGATCAGTGAGAGAGAGTGGATCAGTGAGAGAGTGGATCAGTGAGAAAGAGTGGATCAGTGAGAGAGAGTGGATCAGAGAGAGAGAGAGTGGATCAGTGAGAGAGTGGATCAGTGAGAGAGAGTGGATCAGTGAGAGAGAGTGGATCAGAGAGAGAGAGTGGATCAGTGAGAGAGTGGATCAGTGAGAGAGAGTGGATCAGAGAGAGAGAGTGGATCAGTGAGAGAGTGTGGATCAGAGAGAGAGAGTGGATCAGTGAGATTGAGTTGATTTGTGAGAGAGAGTGGATCAGTGAGAGAGAGTGGATCAGTGAGAGAGTGGATCAGTGAGAGAGTGGATCAGTGAGAGAGAGTGGATCAGTGAGAGAGAGTGGTTCAGAGAGAGAGTGGATCAGTGAGAGAGATTGGATCAGAGAGAGAGAGTGGATCAGTGAGAGAGTGGATCAGAGAGACAGAATGGATCAGAGAGAGAGTGGATCAGTGAGAGAGTGTGGATCAGTGAGAGAGATTGGATCAGTGAGAGAGTGTGGATCAGAGAGAGAGAGTGGATCAGTGAGAGAGAGTGGATCAGTGAGAGAGAGTGGATCAGAGAGAGAGTGGATCAGTGAGAGAGAGTGGATCAGTGAGAGAGTGGATCAGTGAGAGAGAGAGAGTGGATCAGAGAGAGAGAGTGGATCAGTGAGAGAGTGGATCAGAGAGAGAGAGTGGATCAGAGAGAGAGAGTGGATCAGAGATAGAGAGTGGATCAGTGAGAGAGAGTGGATCAGTGAGAAAGAGTGGATCTGTGAGAGAGAGTGTATCAGAGAGAGAGAGTGGATCAGTGAGAGAGTGGATCAGAGGGAGAGAGTGGATCAGAGAGAGAGTGGATCAGTGAGAGAGTGTGGATCAGTGAGAGAGAGTGGATCAGGGAGAGAGAGTGGATCAGAGAGAGAGTGGATCAGTGAGAGTGAGTGGATCAGTGAGAGAGAGTGGATCAGAGAGAGAGTGGATCAGTGAGAAAGAGTTGATCAGTGAGAGAGAGTGGATCAGTGAGAGAGAGTGGATCAGTGAGAGAGAGTGGATCAGTGAGAGAGAGTGGATCAGTGAGAGAGAGTGGTTCAGAGAGAGAGTGGATCAGTGAGAGAGATTGGATCAGAGAGAGAGAGTGGATCAGTGAGAGAGTGGATCAGAGAGACAGAATGGATCAGAGAGAGAGTGGATCAGTGAGAGAGTGTGGATCAGTGAGAGAGATTGGATCAGTGAGAGAGTGTGGATCAGAGAGAGAGAGTGGATCAGTGAGAGAGAGTGGATCAGTGAGAGAGAGTGGATCAGAGAGAGAGTGGATCAGTGAGAGAGAGTGGATCAGTGAGAGAGTGGATCAGTGAGAGAGAGAGAGTGGATCAGAGAGAGAGAGTGGATCAGTGAGAGAGTGGATCAGAGAGAGAGAGTGGATCAGAGAGAGAGAGTGGATCAGAGATAGAGAGTGGATCAGTGAGAGAGAGTGGATCAGTGAGAAAGAGTGGATCTGTGAGAGAGAGTGTATCAGAGAGAGAGAGTGGATCAGTGAGAGAGTGGATCAGAGGGAGAGAGTGGATCAGAGAGAGAGTGGATCAGTGAGAGAGTGTGGATCAGTGAGAGAGAGTGGATCAGGGAGAGAGAGTGGATCAGAGAGAGAGAGTGGATCAGTGAGAGTGAGTGGATCAGTGAGAGAGAGTGGATCAGAGAGAGAGTGGATCAGTGAGAAAGAGTTGATCAGTGAGAGAGAGTGGATCAGTGAGAGAGAGTGGATCAGTGAGAGAGAGTGGATCAGTGAGAGAGAGTGGATCAGTGAGAGAGAGTGGTTCAGAGAGAGAGTGGATCAGTGAGAGAGATTGGATCAGAGAGAGAGAGTGGATCAGTGAGAGAGTGGATCAGAGAGACAGAATGGATCAGAGAGAGAGTGGATCAGTGAGAGAGTGTGGATCAGTGAGAGAGATTGGATCAGTGAGAGAGTGTGGATCAGAGAGAGAGAGTGGATCAGTGAGAGAGAGTGGATCAGTGAGAGAGAGTGGATCAGAGAGAGAGTGGATCAGTGAGAGAGAGTGGATCAGTGAGAGAGAGTGGATCAGTGAGAGAGTGGATCAGTGAGAGAGAGTGGATCAGAGAGAGAGAGTGGATCAGTGAGAGAGTGGATCAGAGAGAGAGAGTGGATCAGAGAGAGAGAGTGGATCAGAGATAGAGAGTGGATCAGTGAGAGAGAGTGGATCAGTGAGAAAGAGTGGATCTGTGAGAGAGAGTGTATCAGAGAGAGAGAGTGGATCAGTGAGAGAGTGGATCAGAGGGAGAGAGTGGATCAGAGAGAGAGTGGATCAGTGAGAGAGTGTGGATCAGTGAGAGAGAGTGGATCAGTGAGAGAGAGTGGATCAGGGAGAGAGAGTGGATCAGAGAGAGAGAGTGGATCAGTGAGAGTGAGTGGATCAGTGAGAGAGAGTGGATCAGAGAGAGAGTGGATCAGTGAGAAAGAGTTGATCAGTGAGAGAGAGTGGATCAGTGAGAGAGAGTGGATCAGAGAGAGAGAGTGGATCAGTGAGAGATTGGATCAGTGAGAAAGAGTGGATCAGTGAGAGAGAGTGGATCAGTGAGAGAGAGTGGATCAGAGAGAGAGAGTGGATCAGAGAGAGAGAATGGATCAGTGAGAGAGAGTGGATCAGAGAGAGAGAGTGGATCAGTGAGAGAGTGGATCAGTGAGAGAGAGAGTGGATCAGTGAGAGCGTGGATCAGTGAGAGAGAGTGGATCAGTGAGAGAGAGTGGATCAGTGAGAGAGTGTGGATCAGAGAGAGAGAGTGGATCAGTGAGATTGAGTTGATTTGTGAGAGAGAGTGGATCAGTGAGAGAGAGTGGATCAGTGAGAGAGTGGATCAGTGAGAGGGAGTGGATCAGTGAGAGAGAGTGGATCAGTGAGAGAGAGTGGATCAGAGAGAGAGTGGATCAGTGAGAGAGAGTGGATCAGAGAGAGAGAGTGGATCAGTGAGAAAGTGGATCAGAGAGACAGAATGGATCAGAAAGAGAGTGGATCAGTGAGAGAGTGTGGATCAGTGAGAGAGATTGGATCAGTGAGAGAGTGTGGATCAGAGAGAGAGAGTGGATCAGTGAGAGAGAGTGGATCAGTGAGAGAGAGTGGATCAGTGAGAGAGAGTGGATCAGAGAGAGAGTGGATCAGTGAGAGAGAGTGGATCAGTGAGAGAGAGTGGATCAGAGAGAGAGAGTGGATCAGTGAGAGAGTCGATCAGTGAGAGAGAGTGGATCAGAGAGAGAGAGAGTGGATCAGTGAGAGAGTGGATCAGTGAGTGAGAGTGGATCAGAGAGAGAGCGTGGATCAGTGAGAGAGAGTGGATCAGTGAGAAAGAGTGGATCAGTGAGAGAGAGTGGATCAGAGAGAGAGAGTGGATCAGTGAGAGAGTGGATCAGTGAGAAAGAGTGGATCAGTGAGAGAGAGTGGATCAGAGAGAGAATGGATCAGTGAGAGAGTGTGGATCAGTGAGAGAGAGTGGATCAGAGAGAGAGAGTGGATCAGTGAGAGAGAGTGGATCAGTGAGAAAGAGTGGATCAGTGAGAGAGAGTGGATCAGTGAGAGAGTGGATCAGTGAGAAAGAGTGGATCAGTGAGAGAGAGTGGATCAGTGAGAGAGAGTGGATCAGAGAGAGAGTGGATCAGTGAGAGAGTGGATCAGTGAGAGAGAGTGGATCAGTGAGAGAGAGTGTATCAGAGAGAGAGAGTGGATCAGTGAGAGAGTGGATCAGTGAGGGAGAGTGGATCAGAGAGAGAGAGTGGATCAGTGAGAGAGTGGATCAGAGAGACAGAATGGATCAGAGAGAGAGTGGATCAGTGAGAGAGTGGGGATCAGAGATAGAGAGTGGATCAGTGAGATTGAGTTGATTTGTGAGAGAGAGTGGATCAGTGAGAGAGAGTGGATCAGTGAGAGAGTGGATCAGTGAGAGAGTGGATCAGTGAGAGGGAGTGGATCAGTGAGAGAGAGTGGATCAGAGAGAGAGTGGATCAGTGAGAGAGAGTGGATCAGAGAGAGAGAGTGGATCAGTGAGAGAGTGGATCAGAGAGACAGAATGGATCAGAGAGAGAGTGGATCAGTGAGAGAGTGTGGATCAGTGAGAGAGATTGGATCAGTGAGAGAGTGTGGATCAGAGAGAGAGAGTGGATCAGTGAGAGAGAGTGGATCAGTGAGAGAGAGTGGATCAGAGAGAGAGTGGATCAGTGAGAGAGAGTGGATCAGTGAGAGAGAGTGGATCAGAGAGAGAGAGTGGATCAGTGAGAGAGTGTATCAGAGAGAGAGAGTGGATCAGTGAGAGAGTGGATCAGAGGGAGAGAGTGGATCAGAGAGAGAGTGGATCAGTGAGAGAGTGTGGATCAGTGAGAGAGAGTGGATCAGTGAGAGAGAGTGGATCAGGGAGAGAGAGTGGATCAGAGAGAGAGAGTGGATCAGTGAGAGTGAGTGGATCAGTGAGAGAGAGTGGATCAGAGAGAGAGTGGATCAGTGAGAAAGAGTTGATCAGTGAGAGAGAGTGGATCAGTGAGAGAGAGTGGATCAGAGAGAGAGAGTGGATCAGTGAGAGATTGGATCAGTGAGAAAGAGTGGATCAGTGAGAGAGAGTGGATCAGTGAGAGAGAGTGGATCAGAGAGAGAGAGTGGATCAGAGAGAGAGAATGGATCAGTGAGAGAGAGTGGATCAGAGAGAGAGAGTGGATCAGTGAGAGAGTGGATCAGTGAGAGAGAGAGTGGATCAGTGAGAGCGTGGATCAGTGAGAGAGAGTGGATCAGTGAGAGAGAGTGGATCAGTGAGAGAGTGTGGATCAGAGAGAGAGAGTGGATCAGTGAGATTGAGTTGATTTGTGAGAGAGAGTGGATCAGTGAGAGAGAGTGGATCAGTGAGAGAGTGGATCAGTGAGAGGGAGTGGATCAGTGAGAGAGAGTGGATCAGTGAGAGAGAGTGGATCAGAGAGAGAGTGGATCAGTGAGAGAGAGTGGATCAGAGAGAGAGAGTGGATCAGTGAGAAAGTGGATCAGAGAGACAGAATGGATCAGAAAGAGAGTGGATCAGTGAGAGAGTGTGGATCAGTGAGAGAGATTGGATCAGTGAGAGAGTGTGGATCAGAGAGAGAGAGTGGATCAGTGAGAGAGAGTGGATCAGTGAGAGAGAGTGGATCAGTGAGAGAGAGTGGATCAGAGAGAGAGTGGATCAGTGAGAGAGAGTGGATCAGTGAGAGAGAGTGGATCAGAGAGAGAGAGTGGATCAGTGAGAGAGTCGATCAGTGAGAGAGAGTGGATCAGAGAGAGAGAGAGTGGATCAGTGAGAGAGTGGATCAGTGAGTGAGAGTGGATCAGAGAGAGAGCGTGGATCAGTGAGAGAGAGTGGATCAGTGAGAAAGAGTGGATCAGTGAGAGAGAGTGGATCAGAGAGAGAGAGTGGATCAGTGAGAGAGTGGATCAGTGAGAAAGAGTGGATCAGTGAGAGAGAGTGGATCAGAGAGAGAATGGATCAGTGAGAGAGTGTGGATCAGTGAGAGAGAGTGGATCAGAGAGAGAGAGTGGATCAGTGAGAGAGAGTGGATCAGTGAGAAAGAGTGGATCAGTGAGAGAGAGTGGATCAGTGAGAGAGTGGATCAGTGAGAAAGAGTGGATCAGTGAGAGAGAGTGGATCAGAGAGAGAGAGTGGATCAGAGAGAGAGTGGATCAGTGAGAGAGTGGATCAGTGAGAGAGAGTGGATCAGTGAGAGAGAGTGTATCAGAGAGAGAGAGTGGATCAGTGAGAGAGTGGATCAGTGAGGGAGAGTGGATCAGAGAGAGAGAGTGGATCAGTGAGAGAGTGGATCAGAGAGACAGAATGGATCAGAGAGAGAGTGGATCAGTGAGAGAGTGGGGATCAGAGATAGAGAGTGGATCAGTGAGATTGAGTTGATTTGTGAGAGAGAGTGGATCAGTGAGAGAGAGTGGATCAGTGAGAGAGTGGATCAGTGAGAGAGTGGATCAGTGAGAGGGAGTGGATCAGTGAGAGAGAGTGGATCAGAGAGAGAGTGGATCAGTGAGAGAGAGTGGATCAGAGAGAGAGAGTGGATCAGTGAGAGAGTGGATCAGAGAGACAGAATGGATCAGAGAGAGAGTGGATCAGTGAGAGAGTGTGGATCAGTGAGAGAGATTGGATCAGTGAGAGAGTGTGGATCAGAGAGAGAGAGTGGATCAGAGAGAGAGAGTGGATCAGTGAGAGAGAGTGGATCAGTGAGAGAGAGTGGATCAGAGAGAGAGTGGATCAGTGAGAGAGAGTGGATCAGTGAGAGAGAGTGGATCAGAGAGAGAGAGTGGATCAGTGAGAGAGTGGATCAGTGAGAGAGAGTGGATCAGAGAGAGAGAGTGGATCAGTGAGAGAGTGGATTAGTGAGTGAGAGTGGATCAGAGAGAGAGAGTGGATCAGAGAGAGAGAGTGGATCAGTGAGAGAGAGTGGATCTGTGAGAAAGAGTGGATCAGTGAGAGAGAGTGGATCAGAGAGAGAGAGTGGATCAGTGAGAGAGTGGATCAGTGAGAAACAGTGGATCAGTGAGAGAGTGGATCAGAGAGAGAATGGATCAGTGAGAGAGTGTGGATCAGTGAGAGAGAGTGGATCAGAGAGAGAGAGTGGATCAGTGAGAGAGAGTGGATCAGTGAGAAAGAGTGGATCAGTGAGAGAGTGGATCAGTGAGAAAGAGTGGATCAGTGAGAGAGAGTGGATCAGAGAGAGAGAGTGGATCAGTGAGAGAGAGTGGATCAGTGAGAGAGAGTGGATCAGAGAGAGAGAGTGGATCAGTGAGAGAGTGGATCAGTGAGAGAGAGTGGATCAGTGAGAGAGAGTGGATCAGAGAGAGAGAGTGGATCAGTGAGAGAGTGTGGATCAGAGAGAGAGAGTGGATCAGTGAGATTGAGTTGATTTGTGAGAGAGAGTGGATCAGTGAGAGAGAGTGGATCAGTGAGAGAGTGGATCAGTGAGAGAGTGGATCAGTGAGAGGGAGTGGATCAGTGAGAGAGAGTGGATCAGTGAGAGAGAGTGGATCAGTGAGAGAGAGTGGTTCAGAGAGAGAGTGGATCAGTGAGAGAGATTGGATCAGAGAGAGAGAGTGGATCAGTGAGAGAGTGGATCAGAGAGACAGAATGGATCAGAGAGAGAGTGGATCAGTGAGAGAGTGTGGATCAGTGAGAGAGATTGGATCAGTGAGAGAGTGTGGATCAGAGAGAGAGAGTGGATCAGTGAGAGAGAGTGGATCAGTGAGAGAGAGTGGATCAGAGAGAGAGTGGATCAGTGAGAGAGAGTGGATCAGAGAGAGAGAGTGGATCAGTGAGAGAGTGGATCAGTGAGAGAGAGTGGATCAGAGAGAGAGAGTGGATCAGTGAGAAAGTGGATCAGAGAGACAGAATGGATCAGAAAGAGAGTGGATCAGTGAGAGAGTGTGGATCAGTGAGAGAGATTGGATCAGTGAGAGAGTGTGGATCAGAGAGAGAGAGTGGATCAGTGAGAGAGAGTGGATCAGTGAGAGAGAGTGGATCAGAGAGAGAGCGTGGATCAGAGAGAGAGTGGATCAGTGAGAGAGAGTGGATCAGAGAGAGAGAGTGGATCAGTGAGAGAGTCGATCAGTGAGAGAGAGTGGATCAGAGAGAGAGAGAGTGGATCAGTGAGAGAGTGGATCAGTGAGTGAGAGTGGATCAGAGAGAGAGAGTGGATCAGAGAGAGAGCGTGGATCAGTGAGAGAGAGTGGATCAGTGAGAAAGAGTGGATCAGTGAGAGAGAGTGGATCAGAGAGAGAGAGTGGATCAGTGAGAGAGTGGATCAGTGAGAAAGAGTGGATCAGTGAGAGAGAGTGGATCAGAGAGAGAATGGATCAGTGAGAGAGTGTGGATCAGTGAGAGAGAGTGGATCAGAGAGAGAGAGTGGATCAGTGAGAGAGAGTGGATCAGTGAGAAAGAGTGGATCAGTGAGAAAGAGTGGATCAGTGAGAGAGAGTGGATCAGTGAGAGAGAGTGGATCAGTGAGAGAGAGTGGATCAGAGAGAGAGTGGATCAGTGAGAGAGTGGATCAGTGAGAGAGAGTGGATCAGTGAGAGAGTGTGTATCAGAGAGAGAGAGTGGATCAGTGAGAGAGTGGATCAGTGAGAGAGAGTGGATCAGAGAGAGAGAGTGGATCAGTGAGAGAGTGGATCAGAGAGACAGAATGGATCAGAGAGAGAGTGGATCAGTGAGAGAGTGTGGATCAGAGATAGAGAGTGGATCAGTGAGATTGAGTTGATTTGTGAGAGAGAGTGGATCAGTGAGAGAGAGTGGATCAGTGAGAGAGTGGATCAGTGAGAGAGTGGATCAGTGAGAGGGAGTGGATCAGTGAGAGAGAGTGGATCAGTGAGAGAGAGTGGATCAGTGAGAGAGAGTGGATCAGAGTGAGAGTGGATCAGTGAGAGAGAGTGGATCAGAGAGAGAGAGTGGATCAGTGAGAGAGTGGATCAGATAGACAGAATGGATCAGAGAGAGAGTGGATCAGTGAGAGAGTGTGGATCAGTGAGAGAGATTGGATCAGTGAGAGAGTGTGGATCAGAGAGAGAGAGTGGATCAGTGAGAGAGAGTGGATCAGTGAGAGAGAGTGGATCAGAGAGAGAGTGGATCAGTGAGAGAGAGTGGATCAGTGAGAGAGAGTGGATCAGAGAGAGAGAGTGGATCAGTGAGAGAGTGGATCAGTGAGAGAGAGTGGTTCAGAGAGAGAGAGTGGATCAGTGAGAGAGTGGATCAGTGAGTGAGAGTGGATCAGAGAGAGAGAGTGGATCAGAGAGAGAGAGTGGATCAGTGAGAGAGAGTGGATCTGTGAGAAAGAGTGGATCAGTGAGAGAGAGTGGATCAGAGAGAGAGAGTGGATCAGTGAGAGAGTGGATCAGTGAGAAACAGTGGATCAGTGAGAGAGAGTGGATCAGAGAGAGAATGGATCAGTGAGAGAGTGTGGATCAGTGAGAGAGAGTGGATCAGAGAGAGAGAGTGGATCAGAGAGAGAGTGGATCAGTGAGAAAGAGTGGATCAGTGAGAGAGAGTGGATCAGTGAGAGAGTGGATCAGTGAGAAAGAGTGGATCAGTGAGAGAGAGTGGATCAGAGAGAGAGAGTGGATCAGTGAGAGAGTGGATCAGTGTGAGAGAGTGGATCAGTGAGAGAGAGTGGATCAGAGAGAGAGTGGATCAGTGAGAGAGTGGATCAGTGAGAGAGAGTGGATCAGAGAGAGAGAGTGGATCAGTGAGAGAGTGTGGATCAGAGAGAGAGAGTGGATCAGTGAGATTGAGTTGATTTGTGAGAGAGAGTGGATCAGTGAGAGAGAGTGGATCAGTGAGAGAGTGGATCAGTGAGAGAGTGGATCAGTGAGAGGGAGTGGATCAGTGAGAGAGAGTGGATCAGTGAGAGAGAGTGGATCAGTGAGAGAGAGTGGTTCAGAGAGAGAGTGGATCAGTGAGAGAGATTGGATCAGAGAGAGAGAGTGGATCAGTGAGAGAGTGGATCAGAGAGACAGAATGGATCAGAGAGAGAGTGGATCAGTGAGAGAGTGTGGATCAGTGAGAGAGATTGGATCAGTGAGAGAGTGTGGATCAGAGAGAGAGAGTGGATCAGTGAGAGAGAGTGGATCAGTGAGAGAGAGTGGATCAGAGAGAGAGTGGATCAGTGAGAGAGAGTGGATCAGTGAGAGAGAGTGGATCAGTGAGAGAGTGGATCAGTGAGAAAGAGTGGATCAGAGAGAGAGAGTGGATCAGTGAGAGAGTGGATCAGAGAGAGAGAGTGGATCAGAGAGAGAGAGTGGATCAGAGATAGAGAGTGGATCAGTGAGAGAGAGTGGATCAGTGAGAAAGAGTGGATCAGTGAGAGAGAGTGGATCAGAGAGAGAGAGTGGATCAGTGAGAAAGAGTGGATCAGTGAGAGAGAGTGTATCAGAGAGAGAGAGTGGATCAGTGAGAGAGTGGATCAGTGAGGGAGAGTGGATCAGAGAGAGAGAGTGGATCAGTGAGAGAGTGGATCAGAGAGACAGAATGGATCAGAGAGAGAGTGGATCAGTGAGAGAGTGGGGATCAGAGATAGAGAGTGGATCAGTGAGATTGAGTTGATTTGTGAGAGAGAGTGGATCAGTGAGAGAGAGTGGATCAGTGAGAGAGTGGATCAGTGAGAGAGTGGATCAGTGAGAGGGAGTGGATCAGTGAGAGAGAGTGGATCAGAGAGAGAGTGGATCAGTGAGAGAGAGTGGATCAGAGAGAGAGAGTGGATCAGTGAGAGAGTGGATCAGAGAGACAGAATGGATCAGAGAGAGAGTGGATCAGTGAGAGAGTGTGGATCAGTGAGAGAGATTGGATCAGTGAGAGAGTGTGGATCAGAGAGAGAGAGTGGATCAGTGAGAGAGAGTGGATCAGTGAGAGAGAGTGGATCAGAGAGAGAGTGGATCAGTGAGAGAGAGTGGATCAGTGAGAGAGAGTGGATCAGAGAGAGAGAGTGGATCAGTGAGAGAGTGTATCAGAGAGAGAGAGTGGATCAGTGAGAGAGTGGATCAGAGGGAGAGAGTGGATCAGAGAGAGAGTGGATCAGTGAGAGAGTGTGGATCAGTGAGAGAGAGTGGATCAGTGAGAGAGAGTGGATCAGGGAGAGAGAGTGGATCAGAGAGAGAGAGTGGATCAGTGAGAGTGAGTGGATCAGTGAGAGAGAGTGGATCAGAGAGAGAGTGGATCAGTGAGAAAGAGTTGATCAGTGAGAGAGAGTGGATCAGTGAGAGAGAGTGGATCAGAGAGAGAGAGTGGATCAGTGAGAGATTGGATCAGTGAGAAAGAGTGGATCAGTGAGAGAGAGTGGATCAGTGAGAGAGAGTGGATCAGAGAGAGAGAGTGGATCAGAGAGAGAGAATGGATCAGTGAGAGAGAGTGGATCAGAGAGAGAGAGTGGATCAGTGAGAGAGTGGATCAGTGAGAGAGATAGTGGATCAGTGAGAGCGTGGATCAGTGAGAGAGAGTGGATCAGTGAGAGAGAGTGGATCAGTGAGAGAGTGTGGATCAGAGAGAGAGAGTGGATCAGTGAGATTGAGTTGATTTGTGAGAGAGAGTGGATCAGTGAGAGAGAGTGGATCAGTGAGAGAGTGGATCAGTGAGAGGGAGTGGATCAGTGAGAGAGAGTGGATCAGTGAGAGAGAGTGGATCAGAGAGAGAGTGGATCAGTGAGAGAGAGTGGATCAGAGAGAGAGAGTGGATCAGTGAGAAAGTGGATCAGAGAGACAGAATGGATCAGAAAGAGAGTGGATCAGTGAGAGAGTGTGGATCAGTGAGAGAGATTGGATCAGTGAGAGAGTGTGGATCAGAGAGAGAGAGTGGATCAGTGAGAGAGAGTGGATCAGTGAGAGAGAGTGGATCAGTGAGAGAGAGTGGATCAGAGAGAGAGTGGATCAGTGAGAGAGAGTGGATCAGTGAGAGAGAGTGGATCAGAGAGAGAGAGTGGATCAGTGAGAGAGTCGATCAGTGAGAGAGAGTGGATCAGAGAGAGAGAGAGTGGATCAGTGAGAGAGTGGATCAGTGAGTGAGAGTGGATCAGAGAGAGAGCGTGGATCAGTGAGAGAGAGTGGATCAGTGAGAAAGAGTGGATCAGTGAGAGAGAGTGGATCAGAGAGAGAGAGTGGATCAGTGAGAGAGTGGATCAGTGAGAAAGAGTGGATCAGTGAGAGAGAGTGGATCAGAGAGAGAATGGATCAGTGAGAGAGTGTGGATCAGTGAGAGAGAGTGGATCAGAGAGAGAGAGTGGATCAGTGAGAGAGAGTGGATCAGTGAGAAAGAGTGGATCAGTGAGAGAGAGTGGATCAGTGAGAGAGTGGATCAGTGAGAAAGAGTGGATCAGTGAGAGAGAGTGGATCAGAGAGAGAGAGTGGATCAGAGAGAGAGTGGATCAGTGAGAGAGTGGATCAGTGAGAGAGAGTGGATCAGTGAGAGAGAGTGTATCAGAGAGAGAGAGTGGATCAGTGAGAGAGTGGATCAGTGAGGGAGAGTGGATCAGAGAGAGAGAGTGGATCAGTGAGAGAGTGGATCAGAGAGACAGAATGGATCAGAGAGAGAGTGGATCAGTGAGAGAGTGGGGATCAGAGATAGAGAGTGGATCAGTGAGATTGAGTTGATTTGTGAGAGAGAGTGGATCAGTGAGAGAGAGTGGATCAGTGAGAGAGTGGATCAGTGAGAGAGTGGATCAGTGAGAGGGAGTGGATCAGTGAGAGAGAGTGGATCAGAGAGAGAGTGGATCAGTGAGAGAGAGTGGATCAGAGAGAGAGAGTGGATCAGTGAGAGAGTGGATCAGAGAGACAGAATGGATCAGAGAGAGAGTGGATCAGTGAGAGAGTGTGGATCAGTGAGAGAGATTGGATCAGTGAGAGAGTGTGGATCAGAGAGAGAGAGTGGATCAGAGAGAGAGAGTGGATCAGTGAGAGAGAGTGGATCAGTGAGAGAGAGTGGATCAGAGAGAGAGTGGATCAGTGAGAGAGAGTGGATCAGTGAGAGAGAGTGGATCAGAGAGAGAGAGTGGATCAGTGAGAGAGTGGATCAGTGAGAGAGAGTGGATCAGAGAGAGAGAGTGGATCAGTGAGAGAGTGGATTAGTGAGTGAGAGTGGATCAGAGAGAGAGAGTGGATCAGAGAGAGAGAGTGGATCAGTGAGAGAGAGTGGATCTGTGAGAAAGAGTGGATCAGTGAGAGAGAGTGGATCAGAGAGAGAGAGTGGATCAGTGAGAGAGTGGATCAGTGAGAAACAGTGGATCAGTGAGAGAGAGTGGATCAGAGAGAGAATGGATCAGTGAGAGAGTGTGGATCAGTGAGAGAGAGTGGATCAGAGAGAGAGAGTGGATCAGTGAGAGAGAGTGGATCAGTGAGAAAGAGTGGATCAGTGAGAGAGTGGATCAGTGAGAAAGAGTGGATCAGTGAGAGAGAGTGGATCAGAGAGAGAGAGTGGATCAGTGAGAGAGAGTGGATCAGTGAGAGAGAGTGGATCAGAGAGAGAGAGTGGATCAGTGAGAGAGTGGATCAGTGAGAGAGAGTGGATCAGTGAGAGAGAGTGGATCAGAGAGAGAGAGTGGATCAGTGAGAGAGTGTGGATCAGAGAGAGAGAGTGGATCAGTGAGATTGAGTTGATTTGTGAGAGAGAGTGGATCAGTGAGAGAGAGTGGATCAGTGAGAGAGTGGATCAGTGAGAGAGTGGATCAGTGAGAGGGAGTGGATCAGTGAGAGAGAGTGGATCAGTGAGAGAGAGTGGATCAGTGAGAGAGAGTGGTTCAGAGAGAGAGTGGATCAGTGAGAGAGATTGGATCAGAGAGAGAGAGTGGATCAGTGAGAGAGTGGATCAGAGAGACAGAATGGATCAGAGAGAGAGTGGATCAGTGAGAGAGTGTGGATCAGTGAGAGAGATTGGATCAGTGAGAGAGTGTGGATCAGAGAGAGAGAGTGGATCAGTGAGAGAGAGTGGATCAGTGAGAGAGAGTGGATCAGAGAGAGAGTGGATCAGTGAGAGAGAGTGGATCAGAGAGAGAGAGTGGATCAGTGAGAGAGTGGATCAGTGAGAGAGAGTGGATCAGAGAGAGAGAGTGGATCAGTGAGAAAGTGGATCAGAGAGACAGAATGGATCAGAAAGAGAGTGGATCAGTGAGAGAGTGTGGATCAGTGAGAGAGATTGGATCAGTGAGAGAGTGTGGATCAGAGAGAGAGAGTGGATCAGTGAGAGAGAGTGGATCAGTGAGAGAGAGTGGATCAGAGAGAGAGCGTGGATCAGAGAGAGAGTGGATCAGTGAGAGAGAGTGGATCAGAGAGAGAGAGTGGATCAGTGAGAGAGTCGATCAGTGAGAGAGAGTGGATCAGAGAGAGAGAGAGTGGATCAGTGAGAGAGTGGATCAGTGAGTGAGAGTGGATCAGAGAGAGAGAGTGGATCAGAGAGAGAGCGTGGATCAGTGAGAGAGAGTGGATCAGTGAGAAAGAGTGGATCAGTGAGAGAGAGTGGATCAGAGAGAGAGAGTGGATCAGTGAGAGAGTGGATCAGTGAGAAAGAGTGGATCAGTGAGAGAGAGTGGATCAGAGAGAGAATGGATCAGTGAGAGAGTGTGGATCAGTGAGAGAGAGTGGATCAGAGAGAGAGAGTGGATCAGTGAGAGAGAGTGGATCAGTGAGAAAGAGTGGATCAGTGAGAAAGAGTGGATCAGTGAGAGAGAGTGGATCAGTGAGAGAGAGTGGATCAGTGAGAGAGAGTGGATCAGAGAGAGAGTGGATCAGTGAGAGAGTGGATCAGTGAGAGAGAGTGGATCAGTGAGAGAGTGTGTATCAGAGAGAGAGAGTGGATCAGTGAGAGAGTGGATCAGTGAGAGAGAGTGGATCAGAGAGAGAGAGTGGATCAGTGAGAGAGTGGATCAGAGAGACAGAATGGATCAGAGAGAGAGTGGATCAGTGAGAGAGTGTGGATCAGAGATAGAGAGTGGATCAGTGAGATTGAGTTGATTTGTGAGAGAGAGTGCATCAGTGAGAGAGAGTGGATCAGTGAGAGAGTGGATCAGTGAGAGAGTGGATCAGTGAGAGGGAGTGGATCAGTGAGAGAGAGTGGATCAGTGAGAGAGAGTGGATCAGTGAGAGAGAGTGGATCAGAGTGAGAGTGGATCAGTGAGAGAGAGTGGATCAGAGAGAGAGAGTGGATCAGTGAGAGAGTGGATCAGAGAGACAGAATGGATCAGAGAGAGAGTGGATCAGTGAGAGAGTGTGGATCAGTGAGAGAGATTGGATCAGTGAGAGAGTGTGGATCAGAGAGAGAGAGTGGATCAGTGAGAGAGAGTGGATCAGTGAGAGAGAGTGGATCAGAGAGAGAGTGGATCAGTGAGAGAGAGTGGATCAGTGAGAGAGAGTGGATCAGAGAGAGAGAGTGGATCAGTGAGAGAGTGGATCAGTGAGAGAGAGTGGATCAGAGAGAGAGAGTGGATCAGTGAGAGAGTGGATCAGTGAGTGAGAGTGGATCAGAGAGAGAGAGTGGATCAGAGAGAGAGAGTGGATCAGTGAGAGAGAGTGGATCTGTGAGAAAGAGTGGATCAGTGAGAGAGAGTGGATCAGAGAGAGAGAGTGGATCAGTGAGAGAGTGGATCAGTGAGAAACAGTGGATCAGTGAGAGAGAGTGGATCAGAGAGAGAATGGATCAGTGAGAGAGTGTGGATCAGTGAGAGAGAGTGGATCAGAGAGAGAGAGTGGATCAGAGAGAGAGTGGATCAGTGAGAAAGAGTGGATCAGTGAGAGAGAGTGGATCAGTGAGAGAGTGGATCAGTGAGAAAGAGTGGATCAGTGAGAGAGAGTGGATCAGAGAGAGAGAGTGGATCAGTGAGAGAGTGGATCAGTGTGAGAGAGTGGATTAGTGAGAGAGAGTGGATCAGAGAGAGAGTGGATCAGTGAGAGAGTGGATCAGTGAGAGAGAGTGGATCAGAGAGAGAGAGTGGATCAGTGAGAGAGTGTGGATCAGAGAGAGAGAGTGGATCAGTGAGATTGAGTTGATTTGTGAGAGAGAGTGGATCAGTGAGAGAGAGTGGATCAGTGAGAGAGTGGATCAGTGAGAGAGTGGATCAGTGAGAGGGAGTGGATCAGTGAGAGAGAGTGGATCAGTGAGAGAGAGTGGATCAGTGAGAGAGAGTGGTTCAGAGAGAGAGTGGATCAGTGAGAGAGATTGGATCAGAGAGAGAGAGTGGATCAGTGAGAGAGTGGATCAGAGAGACAGAATGGATCAGAGAGAGAGTGGATCAGTGAGAGAGTGTGGATCAGTGAGAGAGATTGGATCAGTGAGAGAGTGTGGATCAGAGAGAGAGAGTGGATCAGTGAGAGAGAGTGGATCAGTGAGAGAGAGTGGATCAGAGAGAGAGTGGATCAGTGAGAGAGAGTGGATCAGTGAGAGAGAGTGGATCAGTGAGAGAGTGGATCAGTGAGAGAGAGTGGATCAGAGAGAGAGAGTGGATCAGTGAGAGAGTGGATCAGAGAGAGAGAGTGGATCAGAGAGAGAGAGTGGATCAGAGATAGAGAGTGGATCAGTGAGAGAGAGTGGATCAGTGAGAAAGAGTGGATCAGTGAGAGAGAGTGGATCAGAGAGAGAGAGTGGATCAGTGAGAAAGAGTGGATCAGTGAGAGAGAGTGGATCAGAGAGAGAGTGGATCAGTGAGAGAGTGTGGATCAGTGAGAGAGAGTGGATCAGAGAGAGAGAGTGGATCAGTGAGAGAGAGTGGATCAGTGAGAAAGAGTGGATCAGTGAGAGAGAGTGGATCAGAGAGAGAGAGAGTGGATCAGTGAGAGAGTGGATCAGTGAGAAAGAGTGGATCAGTGAGAGAGACTGGATCAGTGAGGGAGAGTGGATCAGAGAGAGAGAGTGGATCAGTGAGAGAGTGGATCAGTGAGAGAGAGTGGATCAGTGAGAGAGAGTGGATCAGAGAGAGAGAGTGGATCAGTGAGAGAGAGTGGATCAGTGACAGGGTGGATCAGTGAGAGAGAGTGGATCAGTGAGAGAGGGTCAATAAGAGAGAGAGAGTGGATCAGAGAGAGAGAGTGGATCAGTGAGAGAGAGTGGATCAGTGAGAGAGAGTGGATCAGTGAGAGAGAGTGGATCAGATAGAGAGAGTGGATCAGAGAGAGAGAGAGTGGATCAGTGAGAGGGTGGATCAGTGAGAGAGAGTGGATCAGTGAGAGAGAGTGTATCAGTGAGAGAGAGTGGATCAGTGAGAGAGAGTGGATCTGTGAGAGAGAGTGGATCTGTGAGAGAGAGTGGATGTGTGAGAGAGAGTGGATCAGTGAGAGAGAGTGGATCAGTGAGAGAGTGGATCAGAGAGAGAGTAGATCAGTGAGAGAGAGTGGATCAGTGAGAGAGAGTGGATCAGAGAGAGAGAGTGGATCAGTGAGAGAGAGTGGATCAGTGAGAGAGTGGATCAGAAAGAGAGGATAGGAGAGGTGGATCAGAGGGAGAGTGGATCAGAGAGAATCAGAGAGAGTGGATCAGAGAGAGAGTGGATCAGTGAGTGAGAGTGGATCAGAGAGAGAGAGTGGATCAGAGAGAGAGTGGATCAGTGAGAGGGTGGATCAGTGAGAGAGAGTGGATCAGAGAGAGAGAGTGGATCAGTGAGAGAGAGTGCTTCAGTGAGAGAGAGTGGATCAGTGAGAGAGAGTGGATCTGTGAGAGAGAGTGGATTTGTGAAAGAGAGTGGATCAGTGAGAGAGAGTGGATCAGTGAGAGAGTGGATCAGTGAGAGAGAGTGGATCAGAGAGAGAGAGTGGATCAGTGAGAGAGTGGATCAGAAAGAGAAGATTGGAGAGGTGGATCAGAGGGAGAGTGGATCAGAGAGAGAGAGTGGATCAGTGAGAGGGTGGATCAGAGAGAGAGAGTGGATCAGTGAGAGAGAGTTGATCAGTGAGAGAGAGTGGATCAGAGAGAGAGAGTGGATCAGTGAGAGGGTGGATCAGTGAGAGAGAGTGGATCAGTGAGAGAGAGTGGATCAGAGAGAGAGAGTGGATCAGTGAGAGAGAGTGCATCAGTGAGAGAGAGTGGATCAGTGAGAGAGTGGATCTGTGAGAGAGAGTGGATTTGTGAAAGAGAGTGGATCAGTGAGAGAGAGTGGATCAGTGAGAGAGTGGATCAGTGAGAGAGAGTGGATCAGAGAGAGAGAGTGGATCAGTGAGAGAGTGGATCAGAAAGAGAAGATTGGAGAGGTGGATCAGAGGGAGAGTGGATCAGAGAGAATCAGAGAGAGTGGATCAGAGTGTGAGTGGATCAGTGAGAGAGAGTGGATCAGTGAGAGAGTGTGGATCAGTGAGAGAGTGGATCAGTGAGGGAGAGTGGATCAGAGAGAGAGAGAGTGGATCAGTGAGAGAGTGGATCAGAGAGACAGAATGGATCAGAGAGAGAGTGGATCAGTGAGAGAGTGTGGATCAGAGATAGAGAGTGGATCAGTGAGATTGAGTTGATTTGTGAGAGAGAGTGGATCAGTGAGAGAGAGTGGATCAGTGAGAGAGTGGATCAGTGAGAGAGTGGATCAGTGAGAGGGAGTGGATCAGTGAGAGAGAGTGGATCAGTGAGAGAGAGTGGATCAGTGAGAGAGAGTGGATCAGAGAGAGAGTGGATCAGTGAGAGAGAGTGGATCAGAGAGAGAGAGTGGATCAGTGAGAGAGTGGATCAGAGAGACAGAATGGATCAGAGAGAGAGTGGATCAGTGAGAGAGTGTGGATCAGTGAGAGAGATTGGATCAGTGAGAGAGTGTGGATCAGAGAGAGAGAGTGGATCAGTGAGAGAGAGTGGATCAGTGAGAGAGAGTGGATCAGAGAGAGAGTGGATCAGTGAGAGAGAGTGGATCAGTGAGAGAGAGTGGATCAGAGAGAGAGAGAGTGGATCAGTGAGAGAGTGGATCAGTGAGAAAGAGTGGATAAGTGAGAGAGACTGGATCAGTGAGGGAGAGTGGATCAGAGAGAGAGAGTGGATCAGTGAGAGAGTGGATCAGTGAGAGAGAGTGGATCAGTGAGAGAGAGTGGATCAGAGAGAGAGAGTGGATCAGTGAGAGAGAGTGGATCAGTGACAGGGTGGATCAGTGAGAGAGAGTGGATCAGTGAGAGAGGGTCAATAAGAGAGAGAGAGTGGATCAGAGAGAGAGAGTGGATCAGTGAGAGAGAGTGGATCAGTGAGAGAGAGTGGATCAGTGAGAGAGAGTGGATCAGATAGAGAGAGTGGATCAGAGAGAGAGAGAGTGGATCAGTGAGAGGGTGGATCAGTGAGAGAGAGTGGATCACTGAGAGAGAGTGTATCAGTGAGAGAGAGTGGATCAGTGAGAGAGAGTGGATCTGTGAGAGAGAGTGGATCTGTGAGAGAGAGTGGATGTGTGAGAGAGAGTGGATCAGTGAGAGAGAGTGGATCAGTGAGAGAGTGGATCAGAGAGAGAGTAGATCAGTGAGAGAGAGTGGATCAGTGAGAGAGAGTGGATCAGAGAGAGAGAGTGGATCAGTGAGAGAGAGTGGATCAGTGAGAGAGTGGATCAGAAAGAGAGGATAGGAGAGGTGGATCAGAGGGAGAGTGGATCAGAGAGAATCAAAGAGAGTGGATCAGAGAGAGAGTGGATCAGTGAGTGAGAGTGGATCAGAGAGAGAGAGTGGATCAGAGAGAGAGTGGATCAGTGAGAGGGTGGATCAGTGAGAGAGAGTGGATCAGAGAGAGAGAGTGGATCAGTGAGAGAGAGTGCTTCAGTGAGAGAGAGTGGATCAGTGAGAGAGAGTGGATCTGTGAGAGAGAGTGGATTTGTGAAAGAGAGTGGATCAGTGAGAGAGAGTGGATCAGTGAGAGAGTGGATCAGTGAGAGAGAGTGGATCAGAGAGAGAGAGTGGATCAGTGAGAGAGTGGATCAGAAAGAGAAGATTGGAGAGGTGGATCAGAGGGAGAGTGGATCAGAGAGAGAGAGTGGATCAGTGAGAGGGTGGATCAGAGAGAGAGAGTGGATCAGTGAGAGAGAGTTGATCAGTGAGAGAGAGTGGATCAGAGAGAGAGAGTGGATCAGTGAGAGGGTGGATCAGTGAGAGAGAGTGGATCAGTGAGAGAGAGTGGATCAGAGAGAGAGAGTGGATCAGTGAGAGAGAGTGCATCAGTGAGAGAGAGTGGATCAGTGAGAGAGTGGATGTGTGAGAGAGAGTGGATTTGTGAAAGAGAGTGGATCAGTGAGAGAGAGTGGATCAGTGAGAGAGTGGATCAGTGAGAGAGAGTGGATCAGAGAGAGAGAGTGGATCAGTGAGAGAGTGGATCAGAAAGAGAAGATTGGAGAGGTGGATCAGAGGGAGAGTGGATCAGAGAGAATCAGAGAGAGTGGATCAGAGTGTGAGTGGATCAGTGAGAGAGAGTGGATCAGTGAGAGAGTGTGGATCAGTGAGAGAGTGGATCAGTGAGGGAGAGTGGATCAGAGAGAGAGAGAGTGGATCAGTGAGAGAGTGGATCAGAGAGACAGAATGGATCAGAGAGAGAGTGGATCAGTGAGAGAGTGTGGATCAGAGATAGAGAGTGGATCAGTGAGATTGAGTTGATTTGTGAGAGAGAGTGGATCAGTGAGAGAGAGTGGATCAGTGAGAGAGTGGATCAGTGAGAGAGTGGATCAGTGAGAGGGAGTGGATCAGTGAGAGAGAGTGGATCAGTGAGAGAGAGTGGATCAGTGAGAGAGAGTGGATCAGAGAGAGAGTGGATCAGTGAGAGAGAGTGGATCAGAGAGAGAGAGTGGATCAGTGAGAGAGTGGATCAGAGAGACAGAATGGATCAGAGAGAGAGTGGATCAGTGAGAGAGTGTGGATCAGTGAGAGAGATTGGATCAGTGAGAGAGTGTGGATCAGAGAGAGAGAGTGGATCAGTGAGAGAGAGTGGATCAGTGAGAGAGAGTGGATCAGAGAGAGAGTGGATCAGCGAGAGAGAGTGGATCAGTGAGAGAGAGTGGATCAGAGAGAGAGAGTGGATCAGTGAGAGAGTGGATCAGTGAGAGAGAGTGGATCAGAGAGAGAGAGTGGATCAGTGAGAGAGTGGATTAGTGAGTGAGAGTGGATCAGAGAGAGAGAGTGGATCAGAGAGAGAGAGTGGATCAGTGAGAGAGAGTGGATCTGTGAGAAAGAGTGGATCAGTGAGAGAGAGTGGATCAGAGAGAGAGAGTGGATCAGTGAGAGAGTGGATCAGTGAGAAACAGTGGATCAGTGAGAGAGAGTGGATCAGAGAGAGAATGGATCATTGAGAGAGTGTGGATCAGTGAGAGAGAGTGGATCAGAGAGAGAGAGTGGATCAGTGAGAGAGAGTGGATCAGTGAGAAAGAGTGGATCAGTGAGAGAGAGTGGATCAGTGAGAGAGTGGATCAGTGAGAAAGAGTGGATCAGTGAGAGAGAGTGGATCAGAGAGAGAGAGTGGATCAGTGAGAGAGTGGATCAGTGAGAGAGAGTGGATCAGTGAGAGAGAGTGGATCAGAGAGAGAGAGTGGATCAGTGAGAGAGTGGATCAGTGAGAGAGAGTGGATCAGTGAGAGAGAGTGGATCAGTGAGAGAGTGTGGATCAGAGAGAGAGTGGATCAGTGAGATTGAGTTGATTTGTGAGAGAGAGTGGATCAGTGAGAGAGAGTGGATCAGTGAGAGAGTGGATCAGTGAGAGAGTGGATCAGTGAGAGGGAGTGGATCAGTGAGAGAGAGTGGATCAGTGAGAGAGAGTGGATCAGTGAGAGAGAGTGGTTCAGAGAGAGAGTGGATCAGTGAGAGAGATTGGATCAGAGAGAGAGAGTGGATCAGTGAGAGAGTGGATCAGAGAGACAGAATGGATCAGAGAGAGAGTGCATCAGTGAGAGAGTGTGGATCAGTGAGAGAGATTGGATCAGTGAGAGAGTGTGGATCAGAGAGAGAGAGTGGATCAGTGAGAGAGAGTGGATCAGTGAGAGAGAGTGGATCAGAGAGAGAGTGGATCAGTGAGAGAGAGTGGATCAGTGAGAGAGAGTGGATCAGAGAGAGAGAGTGGATCAGTGAGAGAGTGGATCAGTGAGAGAGAGTGGATCAGAGAGAGAGAGTGGATCAGTGAGAGAGAGTGGATCAGTGAGAGAGTGGATCAGTGAGAGAGTGGATCAGTGAGAGGGAGTGGATCAGTGAGAGAGAGTGGATCAGAGAGAGAGTGGATCAGTGAGAGAGAGTGGATCAGAGAGAGAGAGTGGATCAGTGAGAGAGTGGATCAGAGAGACAGAATGGATCAGAGATAGAGTGGATCAGTGAGAGAGTGTGGATCAGTGAGAGAGATTGGAACAGTGAGAGAGTGTGGATCAGAGAGAGAGAGTGGATCAGTGAGAGAGAGTGGATCAGTGAGAGAGAGTGGATCAGTGAGAGAGAGTGGATCAGAGAGAGAGTGGATCAGTGAGAGAGAGTGGATCAGAGAGAGAGAGTGGATCTGTGAGAGAGTGGATCAGAGGGAGAGAGTGGATCAGAGAGAGAGTGGATCAGTGAGAGAGTGTGGATCAGTGAGAGAGAGTGGATCAGTGAGAGAGAGTGAATCAGGGAGAGAGAGTGGATCAGAGAGAGAGAGTGGTTCAGTGAGAGTGAGTGGATCAGTGAGAGAGAGTGGATCAGAGAGAGAGTGGATCAGTGAGAAAGAGTTGATCAGTGAGAGAGAGTGGATCAGTGAGAGAGAGTGGATCAGAGAGAGAGAGTGGATCAGTGAGAGATTGGATCAGTGAGAAAGAGTGGATCAGTGAGAGAGAGTGGATCAGTGAGAGAGAGTGGATCAGAGAGAGAGAGTGGATCAGAGAGAGAGTGGATCAGAGAGAGAGAATGGATCAGTGAGAGAGAGTGGATCAGAGAGATAGAGTGGATCAGTGAGAGAGTGGATCAGTGAGAGAGAGTGGATCAGTGAGAGGGTGGATCAGTGAGAGAGAGTGGATCAGTGAGAGAGAGTGGATCAGTGAGAGAGTGTGGATCAGAGAGAGAGAGTGGATCAGTGAGATTGAGTTGATTTGTGAGAGAGAGTGGATCAGTGAGAGAGAGTGGATCAGTGAGAGAGTGGATCAGTGAGAGGGAGTGGATCAGTGAGAGAGTGTGGATCAGTGAGAGAGAGTGGATCAGAGAGAGAGAGTGGATCAGTGAGAGAGAGTGGATCAGTGAGAAAGAGTGGATCAGTGAGAGAGAGTGGATCAGTGAGAGAGTGGATCAGTGAGAAAGAGTGGATCAGTGAGAGAGAGTGGATCAGTGAGAGAGAGTGGATCAGAGAGAGAGTGGATCAGTGAGAGAGTGGATCAGTGAGAGAGAGTGGATCAGTGAGAGAGTGTGTATCAGAGAGAGAGAGTGGATCAGTGAGAGAGTGGATCAGTGAGAGAGAGTGGATCAGAGAGAGAGAGTGGATCAGTGAGAGAGTGGATCAGAGAGACAGAATGGATCAGAGAGAGAGTGGATCAGTGAGAGAGTGTGGATCAGAGATAGAGAGTGGATCAGTGAGATTGAGTTGATTTGTGAGAGAGAGTGGATCAGTGAGAGAGAGTGGATCAGTGAGAGAGTGGATCAGTGAGAGAGTGGATCAGTGAGAGGGAGTGGATCAGTGAGAGAGAGTGGATCAGTGAGAGAGAGTGGATCAGTGAGAGAGAGTGGATCAGAGAGAGAGTGGATCAGTGAGAGAGAGTGGATCAGAGAGAGAGAGTGGATCAGTGAGAGAGTGGATCAGAGAGACAGAATGGATCAGAGAGAGAGTGGATCAGTGAGAGAGTGTGGATCAGTGAGAGAGATTGGATCAGTGAGAGAGTGTGGATCAGAGAGAGAGAGTGGATCAGTGAGAGAGAGTGGATCAGTGAGAGAGAGTGGATCAGAGAGAGAGTGGATCAGTGAGAGAGAGTGGATCAGTGAGAGAGAGTGGATCAGAGAGAGAGAGTGGATCAGTGAGAGAGTGGATCAGTGAGAGAGAGTGGATCAGAGAGAGAGAGTGGATCAGTGAGAGAGTGGATCAGTGAGTGAGAGTGGATCAGAGAGAGAGAGTGGATCAGAGAGAGAGAGTGGATCAGTGAGAGAGAGTGGATCTGTGAGAAAGAGTGGATCAGTGAGAGAGAGTGGATCAGAGAGAGAGAGTGGATCAGTGAGAGAGTGGATCAGTGAGAAACAGTGGATCAGTGAGAGAGAGTGGATCAGAGAGAGAATGGATCTGTGAGAGAGTGTGGATCAGTGAGAGAGAGTGGATCAGAGAGAGAGTGCATCAGTGAGAGAGAGTGGATCAGTGAGAAAGAGTGGATCAGTGAGAGAGAGTGGATCAGTGAGAGAGTGGATCAGTGAGAAAGAGTGGATCAGTGAGAGAGAGTGGATCAGAGAGAGAGAGTGGATCAGTGAGAGAGTGGATCAGTGAGAGAGAGTTGATCAGTGAGAGAGAGAGTGGATCAGAGAGAGAGAGTGGATCAGTGAGAGAGTGGATCAGTGAGAGAGAGTGGATCAGAGAGAGAGAGTGGATCAGTGAGAGAGTGTGGATCAGTGAGAGAGAGTGGATCAGTGAGAGAGTGGATCAGTGAGAGAGTGGATCAGTGAGAGGGAGTGGATCAGTGAGAGAGAGTGGATCAGTGAGAGAGAGTGGATCAGTGAGAGAGAGTGGTTCAGAGAGAGAGTGGATCAGTGAGAGAGATTGGATCAGAGAGAGAGAGTGGATCAGTGAGAGAGTGGATCAGAGAGACAGAATGGATCAGAGAGAGAGTGGATCAGTGAGAGAGTGTGGATCAGTGAGAGAGATTGGATCAGTGAGAGAGTGTGGATCAGAGAGAGAGAGTGGATCAGTGAGAGAGAGTGGATCAGTGAGAGAGAGTGGATCAGAGAGAGAGTGGATCAGTGAGAGAGAGTGGATCAGGGAGAGAGAGTGGATCAGAGAGAGAGAGTGGATCAGTGAGAGTGAGTGGATCAGTGAGAGAGAGTGGATCAGAGAGAGAGTGGATCAGTGAGAAAGAGTTGATCAGTGAGAGAGAGTGGATCAGTGAGAGAGAGTGGATCAGAGAGAGAGAGTGGATCAGTGAGAGATTGGATCAGTGAGAAAGAGTGGATCAGTGAGAGAGAGTGGATCAGTGAGAGAGAGTGGATCAGAGAGAGAGAGTGGATCAGAGAGAGAGTGGATCAGAGAGAGAGAATGGATCAGTGAGAGAGAGTGGATCAGAGAGATAGAGTGGATCAGTGAGAGAGTGGATCAGTGAGAGAGAGTGGATCAGTGAGAGGGTGGATCAGTGAGAGAGAGTGGATCAGTGAGAGAGAGTGGATCAGTGAGAGAGTGTGGATCAGAGAGAGAGAGTGGATCAGTGAGATTGAGTTGATTTGTGAGAGAGAGTGGATCAGTGAGAGAGAGTGGATCAGTGAGAGAGTGGATCAGTGAGAGGGAGTGGATCAGTGACAGAGTGTGGATCAGTGAGAGAGAGTGGATCAGAGAGAGAGAGTGGATCAGTGAGAGAGAGTGGATCAGTGAGAAAGAGTGGATCAGTGAGAGAGAGTGGATCAGTGAGAGAGTGGATCAGTGAGAAAGAGTGGATCAGTGAGAGAGAGTGGATCAGTGAGAGAGAGTGGATCAGAGAGAGAGTGGATCAGTGAGAGAGTGGATCAGTGAGAGAGAGTGGATCAGTGAGAGAGTGTGTATCAGAGAGAGAGAGTGGATCAGTGAGAGAGTGGATCAGTGAGAGAGAGTGGATCAGAGAGAGAGAGTGGATCAGTGAGAGAGTGGATCAGAGAGACAGAATGGATCAGAGAGAGAGTGGATCAGTGAGAGAGTGTGGATCAGAGATAGAGAGTGGATCAGTGAGATTGAGTTGATTTGTGAGAGAGAGTGGATCAGTGAGAGAGAGTGGATCAGTGAGAGAGTGGATCAGTGAGAGAGTGGATCAGTGAGAGGGAGTGGATCAGTGAGAGAGAGTGGATCAGTGAGAGAGAGTGGATCAGTGAGAGAGAGTGGATCAGAGAGAGAGTGGATCAGTGAGAGAGAGTGGATCAGAGAGAGAGAGTGGATCAGTGAGAGAGTGGATCAGAGAGACAGAATGGATCAGAGAGAGAGTGGATCAGTGAGAGAGTGTGGATCAGTGAGAGAGATTGGATCAGTGAGAGAGTGTGGATCAGAGAGAGAGAGTGGATCAGTGAGAGAGAGTGGATCAGTGAGAGAGAGTGGATCAGAGAGAGAGTGGATCAGTGAGAGAGAGTGGATCAGTGAGAGAGAGTGGATCAGAGAGAGAGAGTGGATCAGTGAGAGAGTGGATCAGTGAGAGAGAGTGGATCAGAGAGAGAGAGTGGATCAGTGAGAGAGTGGATCAGTGAGTGAGAGTGGATCAGAGAGAGAGAGTGGATCAGAGAGAGAGAGTGGATCAGTGAGAGAGAGTGGATCTGTGAGAAAGAGTGGATCAGTGAGAGAGAGTGGATCAGAGAGAGAGAGTGGATCAGTGAGAGAGTGGATCAGTGAGAAACAGTGGATCAGTGAGAGAGAGTGGATCAGAGAGAGAATGGATCTGTGAGAGAGTGTGGATCAGTGAGAGAGAGTGGATCAGAGAGAGAGTGCATCAGTGAGAGAGAGTGGATCAGTGAGAAAGAGTGGATCAGTGAGAGAGAGTGGATCAGTGAGAGAGTGGATCAGTGAGAAAGAGTGGATCAGTGAGAGAGAGTGGATCAGAGAGAGAGAGTGGATCAGTGAGAGAGTGGATCAGTGAGAGAGAGTGGATCAGTGAGAGAGAGAGTGAATCAGAGAGAGAGAGTGGATCAGTGAGAGAGTGGATCAGTGAGAGAGAGTGGATCAGAGAGAGAGAGTGGATCAGTGAGAGAGTGTGGATCAGTGAGAGAGAGTGGATCAGTGAGAGAGTGGATCAGTGAGAGAGTGGATCAGTGAGAGGGAGTGGATCAGTGAGAGAGAGTGGATCAGTGAGAGAGAGTGGATCAGTGAGAGAGAGTGGTTCAGAGAGAGAGTGGATCAGTGAGAGAGATTGGATCAGAGAGAGAGAGTGGATCAGTGAGAGAGTGGATCAGAGAGACAGAATGGATCAGAGAGAGAGTGGATCAGTGAGAGAGTGTGGATCAGTGAGAGAGATTGGATCAGTGAGAGAGTGTGGATCAGAGAGAGAGAGTGGATCAGTGAGAGAGAGTGGATCAGTGAGAGAGAGTGGATCAGAGAGAGAGTGGATCAGTGAGAGAGAGTGGATCAGTGAGAGAGAGTGGATCAGTGAGAGAGAGTGGATCAGAGAGAGAGAGTGGATCAGTGAGAGAGTGGATCAGAGAGAGAGAGTGGATCAGAGAGAGAGAGTGGATCAGTGATAGAGAGTGGATCAGTGAGAGAGAGTGGATCAGTGAGAAAGAGTGGATCAGTGAGAGAGAGTGGATCAGAGAGAGAGAGTGGATCAGTGAGAGAGTGGATCAGTGAGAAAGAGTGGATCAGTGAGAGAGAGTGGATCAGAGAGAGAGTGGATCAGTGAGAGAGTGTGGATCAGTGAGAGAGAGTGGATCAGAGAGAGAGAGTGGATCAGTGAGAGAGAGTGGATCAGTGAGAAAGAGTGGATCAGTGAGAGAGAGTGGATCAGAGAGAGAGACAGTGGATCAGTGAGAGAGTGGATCAGTGAGAAAGAGTGGATCAGTGAGAGAGAGTGGATCAGTGAGGGAGAGTGGATCAGAGAGAGAGAGTGGATCAGTGAGAGAGTGGATCAGTGAGAGAGAGTGGATCAGTGAGAGAGAGTGGATCAGAGAGAGAGAGTGGATCAGTGAGAGAGAGTGGATCAGTGAGAGGGTGGATCAGTGAGAGAGAGTGGATCAGTGAGAGAGGGTCAATAAGAGAGAGAGAGTGGATCAGAGAGAGAGAGTGGATCAGTGAGAGAGAGTGGATCAGTGAGAGGGTGGATCAGTGAGAGAGAGTGGATCAGTGAGAGAGAGTGGATCAGATAGAGAGAGTGGATCAGAGAGAGAGTGGATCAGTGAGAGGGTGGATCAGTGAGAGAGAGTGTATCAGTGAGAGAGAGTGTATCAGTGAGAGAGAGTGGATCAGTGAGAGAGAGTGGATCTGTGAGAGAGAGTGGATCAGTGAGAGAGAGTGGATCAGAGAGAGAGAGTGGATCAGAGAGAGAGAGTGGATCAGTGAGAGAGTGGATCAGAAAGAGAGGATAGGAGAGGTGGATCAGAGGGAGAGTGGATCAGAGAGAATCAGAGAGAGTGGATCAGAGAGAGAGTGGATCAGTGAGTGAGAGTGGATCAGAGAGAGAGAGTGGATCAGAGAGAGAGAGTGGATCAGTGAGAGGGTGGATCAGTGAGAGAGAGTGGATCAGAGAGAGAGAGAGTGGATCAGTGAGAGAGAGTGGATCAGTGAGAGAGTGGATCAGAGAGAGAGTGGATCAGTGAGAGAGAGTGGATCAGTGAGAGAGAGTGGATCAGAGAGAGAGAGTGGATCAGTGAGAGAGAGTGGATCAGTGAGAGAGTGGATCAGAAAGAGAGGATAGGAGAGGTGGATCAGAGGGAGAGTGGATCAGAGAGAATCAGAGAGAGTGGATCAGAGAGAGAGTGGATCAGTGAGTGAGAGTGGATCAGAGAGAGAGAGTGGATCAGAGAGAGAGAGTGGATCAGTGAGAGGGTGGATCAGTGAGAGAGAGTGGATCAGAGAGAGAGAGAGTGGATCAGTGAGAGAGAGTGCTTCAGTGAGAGAGAGTGGATCAGTGAGAGAGAGTGGATCTGTGAGAGAGAGTGGATTTGTGAAAGAGAGTGGATCAGTGAGAGAGAGTGGATCAGTGAGAGAGTGGATCAGTGAGAGAGAGTGGATCAGAGAGAGAGAGTGGATCAGTGAGAGAGTGGATCAGAAAGAGAAGATTGGAGAGGTGGATCAGAGGGAGAGTGGATCAGAGAGAGAGAGTGGATCAGTGAGAGGGTGGATCAGAGAGAGAGAGTGGATCAGTGAGAGAGAGTTGATCAGTGAGAGAGAGTGGATCAGAGAGAGAGAGTGGATCAGTGAGAGGGTGGATCAGTGAGAGAGAGTGGATCAGTGAGAGAGAGTGCATCAGAGAGAGAGAGTGGATCAGTGAGAGAGAGTGCATCAGTGAGAGAGAGTGGATCAGTGAGAGAGTGGATCTGTGAGAGAGAGTGGATTTGTGAAAGAGAGTGGATCAGTGAGAGAGAGTGGATCAGTGAGAGAGTGGATCAGTGAGAGAGAGTGGATCAGAGAGAGAGAGTGGATCAGTGAGAGAGTGGATCAGAAAGAGAAGATTGGAGAGGTGGATCAGAGGGAGAGTGGATCAGAGAGAATCAGAGAGAGTGGATCAGAGTGTGAGTGGATCAGTGAGAGAGAGTGGATCAGTGAGAGAGTGTGGATCAGTGAGAGAGAGTGGATCAGAGAGAGGGAGTGGATCAGTGAGAGAGAGTGGATCAGTGAGAGAGAGTGGATCAGTGAGAGAGTGGATCAGAAAGAGAGGATAGGAGAGTTGGATCAGAGGGAGAGTGGATCAGAGAGAGTGGATCAGAGAGAGAGTGGATCAGAGAGAATCTGAGAGAGTGGATCAGAGAGAGAGTGGATGAGTGAGTGAGAGTGGATCAGAGAGAGAGAGTGGATCAGAGAGAGAGAGAGTGGATCAGTGAGAAAGAGTGGATCAGTGAGAGAGAGTGGATCAGTGAGAGAGAGTGGATCAGTGAGAGAGAGTGGATCAGAGAGGGAGAGTGGATCAGTGAGAGAGAGTGGATCAGTGAGAGAGAGTGGATGAGAGAGAGAGAGTGGATCAGTGAGAGAGAGTGGATCAGTTAGGGAGAGTGGATCATAGAGAGAGAGTGGATCAGTGAGAGAGTGGATCAGTGAGAGGGTGGATCAGAGAGAGAGAGTGGATCAGTGAGAGAGAGTGGATCAGTGAGAGAGAGTGGATCAGTGAGAGGGTGGATCAGTGAGAGAGAGTTGATCAGAGAGAGAGAGTGGATCAGTGAGAGAGAGTGCATCAGTGAGAGAGAGTGGATCAGTGAGAGAGAGTGGATCTGTGAGAGAGAGTGGATCAGTGAGGGAGAGTGGATCAGAGAGAGAGAGTGGATCAGTGAGAGAGTGGATCAGTGAGAGAGAGTGGATCAGAGAGAGAGAGTGGATCAGTGAGTGAGTGGATCAGAAAGAGAGGATTGGAGAGATGGATCAGAGGGAGAGTGGATCAGAGAGAATCAGAGAGAGTGGATCAGAGTGTGAGTGGATCAGTGAGAGAGAGTGGATCAGTGAGAGAGTGTGGATCAGTGAGAGAGAGTGGATCAGAGAGAGGGAGTGGATCAGTGAGAGAGAGTGGATCAGTGAGAGAGAGTGGATCAGTGAGAGAGAGTGGATCAGTGAGAGAGTGGATCAGAAAGAGAGGATAGGAGAGGTGGATCAGAGGGAGAGTGGATCAGAGAGAATCTGAGAGAGTGGATCAGAGAGAGAGTGGATGAGTGAGTGAGAGTGGATCAGAGAGAGAGAGTGGATCAGAGAGAGAGAGTGGATCAGAGAGGGAGAGTGGATCAGTGAGAGAGAGTGGATCAGTGAGAGAGAGTGGATGAGAGAGAGAGAGTGGATCAGTGAGAGAGAGTGGATCAGTGAGGGAGAGTGGATCATAGAGAGAGAGTGGATCAGTGAGAGAGTGGATCAGTGAGAGGGTGGATCAGAGAGAGAGAGTGGATCAGTAAGAGAGAGTGGATCAGTGAGAGAGAGTGGATCAGAGAGAGAGAGTGTATCAGTGAGAGGGTGGATCAGTGAGAGAGAGTGGATCAGAGAGAGAGAGTGGATCAGTGAGAGAGAGTGCATCAGTGAGAGAGAGTGGATCAGTGAGAGAGAGTGGATCTGTGAGAGAGAGTGGATCAGTGAGGGAGAGTGGATCAGAGAGAGAGAGTGGATCAGTGAGAGAGTGGATCAGTGAGAGAGAGTGGATCAGAGAGAGAGAGTGGATCAGTGAGAGAGTGGATCAGAAAGGGAGGATTGGAGAGGTGGATCAGAGAGAGAGAGTGGATCAGTGAGAGAGAGTGGATCAGAGAGAGAGAGTGGATCAGTGAGAGGGTGGATCAGTGAGAGAGAGTGGATCAGTGAGAGAGAGTGGATCTGTGAGAGAGAGTGGATTTGTGAGAGAGAGTGGATCAGTGAGAGAGAGTGGATCAGTGAGAGAGTGGATCAGTGAGAGAGAGTGGATCAGTGAGAGGGTGGATCAGTGAGAGAGTGTTGATCAGAGAGAGAGAGTGGATCAGTGAGAGAGAGTGCATCAGTGAGAGAGTGGATCAGAGAGAGAGCGTGGATCAGTGAGAGGGTGGATCAGTGAGAGAGTGTTGATCAGAGAGAGAGAGTGGATCAGTGAGAGAGAGTGGATCAGAGAGAGAGTGGATCAGTGAGAGAGAGTGCATCAGTGAGAGAGAGTGGATCAGTGAGAGAGAGTGGATCTGTGAGAGAGAGTGGATCAGTGAGGGACAGTGGATCAGAGAGAGAGAGTGGATCAGTGAGAGAGTGGATCAGTGAGAGAGTGGATCAGTGAGAGAGAGTGCATCAGTGAGGGAGAGTGGATCAGAGAGACTGAGTGGATCAGTGAGAGAGAGTGGATCAGTGAGAGAGAGTGGATCAGTGAGAGAGAGTGGATCAGTGAGAGAGTGGATCAGAGGGAGAGTGGATCAGAGAGAATCTGAGAGAGTGGATCAGAGAGAGAGTGGATGAGTGAGTGAGAGTGGATCAGAGAGAGAGAGTGGATCAGTGAGAGAGAGAGGATCAGTGAGAGAGAGTGGATCAGAGAGGGAGTGGATCAGTGAGTGAGAGTGGATCAGTGAGTGAGAGTGGATCAGTGAGAGAGAGTGGATCAGTGAGAAAGAGTGGATCAGTGGGAGAGAGTGGATCAGTGAGGGAGAGTGGATCAGAGAGAGTGAGTGGATCAGTGAGAGAGAGTGGATCAGAGAGAGAGAGAGTTGATCAGTGAGAGAGTGGATCAGTGAGAGAGAGTGGATCAGAGAGAGAGAGTGGATCAGTGAGAGAGAGTGGATCAGTCAGAGGGTGGATCAGTGAGAGAGAGTGGATCAGTGAGAGAGAGTGGATCAGAGAGAGAGAGTGGATCAGAGAGAGAGAGTGGATCAGTGAGAGAGAGTGGATCAGTGAGAGGGTGGATCAGAGAGAGAGAGTGGATCAGTGAGAGAGAGTGGATCAGAGAGAGAGAGTGGATCAGTGAGAGAGAGGATCAGTGAGAGAGAGTGGATCAGTGAGAAAGAGTGGATCCGTGAGAGAGAGTGGATCAGTGAGAGAGAGTGGATCAGAAAGAGAGAGTGGATTTGTGAGAGAGAGTGGATCAGTGAGAGAGAGTGGATCAGTGAGAGAGTGGATCAGAGAGATAGAGTGGATTTGTGAGAGAGAGTGGATCAGTGAGAGAGAGTGGATCAGTGAGAGAGTGGATCAGTGAGAGAGAGTGGATCAGAGAGAGAGAGTGGATCAGTGAGAGAGAGTGGATCAGTGAGAGAGTGGATCAGAAAGAGAGGATAGGATAGGTGGATCAGAGGGAGAGTGGATCAGAGAGAATCAGAGAGAGTGGATCAGAGAGAGAGTGGATCAGTGAGTGAGAGTGGATCAGTGAGAGAGTGTGGATCAGTGAGAGAGAGTGGATCAGTGAGAGAGAGTGGATCAGTGAGAGAGTGGATCAGTGAGAGAGAGTGGATCAGTGAGAGAGTGGATCAGAAAGAGAGGATAGGAGAGGTTGATCAGAGGGAGAGTGGATCAGAGAGAGTGGATCAGAGAGAGAAAGTGGATCAGAGAGAATCAGAGAGAGTGGATCAGAGAGAGTTGGGATCAGTGAGAGAGTGGATCAGAGAGAGTGAACAAGAGGGAGTGGATCAGACAGAGAGAGGATTAGAAAGAGAGGATAGGAGAGGTGGATCAGAGGGAGAGTGGATCAGAGTGAATCAGAGAGAGTGGATCAGAGAGAGAGGTTCAGAGAGAAGGAGAGCAAAATAGAGGGAGAATCCGAGAGATAGAGAGTGGATCAGAGAGAGAGTTGGTAAGAGAGAGAGTGGATCAGAAAGAGTTGGTAAGAGAGAGAGTTGATCGGAGAGAGAGTGGATCAGAGAGAAAGAGAGTGGATCAGAGAGAGAGAGAGTGGATCAGAGAGAAAGAGTTGGTAAGAGAGAAAGAGTGGATCAGAGAGAGAGTGGATCAGAGAGAGAGTGGATCAGAGAGAGAGAGTGGATCAGAGAGAGAGAATCAGGGAGAGAGGGGATCAGGGAGAGTGTATCAGAGAGAGAGCGGATCAGAGGGAGAGAGTGGATCAGAGTCAGTGTGGATCAGTGAGAGAGTGGATCAGAGAGAGAGTGGGAATCTATCAGAGAGACAGGATCAGAGAGAGAGACGATCAAAGAAAGAGTGTGAGTGGATCAGTGAGAGAGTGGATCAGAGTGTGGATCAGAGAGAGTGTGTGGATCAGAGAGAGAGAGTGGATCAGAGAGAGAGTGGATCAGAGAGAGTGTGGATCAGAGAGAGAGAGTGGATCAGAGAGAGAGTGTGGATCAGAGAGAGAGTGATCAGAGAGAGAGTGTGGATCAGAGAGAGAGTGGATCAGAGAGAGAGTGTGGATCAGAGAGAGAGTGTGGATCAGAGAGAGAGTGGATCAGAGAGAGAGTGGATCAGAGAGAGAGTGTGGATCAGAGAGAGAGTGGATCAGTGAGAGAGTGGATCAGTGAGAGAGAGTGGATCAGTGAGAGAGAGTGGATCAGAGAGAGAGTGGATCAGTGAGAGAGAGTGGATCAGTGAGAGAGAGTGGATCAGTGAGAGAGTGGATCAGTGAGAGAGAGTGGATCAGTGAGAGAGAGTGGATCAGAGAGAGAGAGTGGATCAGTGAGAGAGTGGATCAGTGAGAGAGAGTGGATCAGTGAGAGAGAGTGGATCAGAGAGAGAGAGTGGATCAGTGAGAGAGAGTGGATCAGTGAGAGAGTGGATCAGAAAGAGAGGATAGGAGAGGTGGATCAGAGGGAGAGTGGATCAGAGAGAATCTGAGAGAGTGGATCAGAGAGAGAGTGGATGAGTGAGTGAGAGTGGATCAGAGAGAGAGAGTGGATCAGAGAGAGAGAGTGGATCAGAGAGGGAGAGTGGATCAGTGAGAGAGAGTGGATCAGTGAGAGAGAGTGGATGAGAGAGAGAGAGTGGATCAGTGAGAGAGAGTGGATCAGTGAGGGAGAGTGGATCATAGAGAGAGAGTGGATCAGTGAGAGAGTGGATCAGTGAGAGGGTGGATCAGAGAGAGAGAGTGGATCAGTAAGAGAGAGTGGATCAGTGAGAGAGAGTGGATCAGAGAGAGAGAGTGTATCAGTGAGAGGGTGGATCAGTGAGAGAGAGTGGATCAGAGAGAGAGAGTGGATCAGTGAGAGAGAGTGCATCAGTGAGAGAGAGTGGATCAGTGAGAGAGAGTGGATCTGTGAGAGAGAGTGGATCAGTGAGGGAGAGTGGATCAGAGAGAGAGAGTGGATCAGTGAGAGAGTGGATCAGTGAGAGAGAGTGGATCAGAGAGAGAGAGTGGATCAGTGAGAGAGTGGATCAGAAAGGGAGGATTGGAGAGGTGGATCAGAGAGAGAGAGTGGATCAGTGAGAGAGAGTGGATCAGAGAGAGAGAGTGGATCAGTGAGAGGGTGGATCAGTGAGAGAGAGTGGATCAGTGAGAGAGAGTGGATCTGTGAGAGAGAGTGGATTTGTGAGAGAGAGTGGATCAGTGAGAGAGAGTGGATCAGTGAGAGAGTGGATCAGTGAGAGAGAGTGGATCAGTGAGAGGGTGGATCAGTGAGAGAGTGTTGATCAGAGAGAGAGAGTGGATCAGTGAGAGAGAGTGCATCAGTGAGAGAGTGGATCAGAGAGAGAGCGTGGATCAGTGAGAGGGTGGATCAGTGAGAGAGTGTTGATCAGAGAGAGAGAGTGGATCAGTGAGAGAGAGTGGATCAGAGAGAGAGTGGATCAGTGAGAGAGAGTGCATCAGTGAGAGAGAGTGGATCAGTGAGAGAGAGTGGATCTGTGAGAGAGAGTGGATCAGTGAGGGACAGTGGATCAGAGAGAGAGAGTGGATCAGTGAGAGAGTGGATCAGTGAGAGAGTGGATCAGTGAGAGAGAGTGCATCAGTGAGGGAGAGTGGATCAGAGAGACTGAGTGGATCAGTGAGAGAGAGTGGATCAGTGAGAGAGAGTGGATCAGTGAGAGAGAGTGGATCAGTGAGAGAGTGGATCAGAGGGAGAGTGGATCAGAGAGAATCTGAGAGAGTGGATCAGAGAGAGAGTGGATGAGTGAGTGAGAGTGGATCAGAGAGAGAGAGTGGATCAGTGAGAGAGAGAGGATCAGTGAGAGAGAGTGGATCAGAGAGGGAGTGGATCAGTGAGTGAGAGTGGATCAGTGAGTGAGAGTGGATCAGTGAGAGAGAGTGGATCAGTGAGAAAGAGTGGATCAGTGGGAGAGAGTGGATCAGTGAGGGAGAGTGGATCAGAGAGAGTGAGTGGATCAGTGAGAGAGAGTGGATCAGAGAGAGAGAGAGTTGATCAGTGAGAGAGTGGATCAGTGAGAGAGAGTGGATCAGAGAGAGAGAGTGGATCAGTGAGAGAGAGTGGATCAGTCAGAGGGTGGATCAGTGAGAGAGAGTGGATCAGTGAGAGAGAGTGGATCAGAGAGAGAGAGTGGATCAGAGAGAGAGAGTGGATCAGTGAGAGAGAGTGGATCAGTGAGAGGGTGGATCAGAGAGAGAGAGTGGATCAGTGAGAGAGAGTGGATCAGAGAGAGAGAGTGGATCAGTGAGAGAGAGGATCAGTGAGAGAGAGTGGATCAGTGAGAAAGAGTGGATCCGTGAGAGAGAGTGGATCAGTGAGAGAGAGTGGATCAGAAAGAGAGAGTGGATTTGTGAGAGAGAGTGGATCAGTGAGAGAGAGTGGATCAGTGAGAGAGTGGATCAGAGAGATAGAGTGGATTTGTGAGAGAGAGTGGATCAGTGAGAGAGAGTGGATCAGTGAGAGAGTGGATCAGTGAGAGAGAGTGGATCAGAGAGAGAGAGTGGATCAGTGAGAGAGAGTGGATCAGTGAGAGAGTGGATCAGAAAGAGAGGATAGGATAGGTGGATCAGAGGGAGAGTGGATCAGAGAGAATCAGAGAGAGTGGATCAGAGAGAGAGTGGATCAGTGAGTGAGAGTGGATCAGTGAGAGAGTGTGGATCAGTGAGAGAGAGTGGATCAGTGAGAGAGAGTGGATCAGTGAGAGAGTGGATCAGTGAGAGAGAGTGGATCAGTGAGAGAGTGGATCAGAAAGAGAGGATAGGAGAGGTTGATCAGAGGGAGAGTGGATCAGAGAGAGTGGATCAGAGAGAGAAAGTGGATCAGAGAGAATCAGAGAGAGTGGATCAGAGAGAGTTGGGATCAGTGAGAGAGTGGATCAGAGAGAGTGAACAAGAGGGAGTGGATCAGACAGAGAGAGGATTAGAAAGAGAGGATAGGAGAGGTGGATCAGAGGGAGAGTGGATCAGAGTGAATCAGAGAGAGTGGATCAGAGAGAGAGGTTCAGAGAGAAGGAGAGCAAAATAGAGGGAGAATCCGAGAGATAGAGAGTGGATCAGAGAGAGAGTTGGTAAGAGAGAGAGTGGATCAGAAAGAGTTGGTAAGAGAGAGAGTTGATCGGAGAGAGAGTGGATCAGAGAGAAAGAGAGTGGATCAGAGAGAGAGAGAGTGGATCAGAGAGAAAGAGTTGGTAAGAGAGAAAGAGTGGATCAGAGAGAGAGTGGATCAGAGAGAGAGTGGATCAGAGAGAGAGAGTGGATCAGAGAGAGAGAATCAGGGAGAGAGGGGATCAGGGAGAGTGTATCAGAGAGAGAGCGGATCAGAGGGAGAGAGTGGATCAGAGTCAGTGTGGATCAGTGAGAGAGTGGATCAGAGAGAGAGTGGGAATCTATCAGAGAGACAGGATCAGAGAGAGAGACGATCAAAGAAAGAGTGTGAGTGGATCAGTGAGAGAGTGGATCAGAGTGTGGATCAGAGAGAGTGTGTGGATCAGAGAGAGAGAGTGGATCAGAGAGAGAGTGGATCAGAGAGAGTGTGGATCAGAGAGAGAGAGTGGATCAGAGAGAGAGTGTGGATCAGAGAGAGAGTGATCAGAGAGAGAGTGTGGATCAGAGAGAGAGTGGATCAGAGAGAGAGTGTGGATCAGAGAGAGAGTGTGGATCAGAGAGAGAGTGGATCAGAGAGAGAGTGGATCAGAGAGAGAGTGTGGATCAGAGAGAGAGTGGATCAGTGAGAGAGTGGATCAGTGAGAGAGAGTGGATCAGTGAGAGAGAGTGGATCAGAGAGAGAGTGGATCAGTGAGAGAGAGTGGATCAGTGAGAGAGAGTGGATCAGTGAGAGAGTGGATCAGTGAGAGAGAGTGGATCAGTGAGAGAGAGTGGATCAGAGAGAGAGAGTGGATCAGTGAGAGAGTGGATCAGTGAGAGAGAGTGGATCAGTGAGAGAGAGTGGATCAGAGAGAGAGAGTGGATCAGTGAGAGAGAGTGGATCAGTGAGAGAGAGTGGATCAGAGAGAGAGAGAGGATCAGTGAGAGAGTGGATCAGTGAGAGAGAGTGGATCAGTGAGAGAGTGGATCAGTGAGAGTGGATCAGTGAGAGGGTGGATCAGAGAGAGAGTGGATCAGTGAGAGAGAGTGGATCAGTGAGAGGGTGGATCAGTGAGAGAGAGTGGATCAGTGAGAGAGTGTGGATCAGAGAGAGAGTGGATCAGTAAGAGAGAGTGGATCAGTGAGAGAGTGGATCAGTGAGAGAGAGTGGATCGGTGAGAGAGAGTGGATCAGAGAGAGAGAGTGGATCAGTGAGAGAGAGTGGATCAGCGGGAGAGAGTGGATCAGTGAGAGAGTGGATCAGAGAGAGATAATGGATCAGAGAGAGAGTGGATCAGTGAGAGAGAGTGGATCAGTGAGAGAGTGTGGATCAGAGAGAGAGAGTGGATCAGTGAGAAAGAGTGGATCAGTGAGAGAGAGTGGATCAGTGAGAGAGAGTGGATCAGAGAGAGACAGTGGATCAGAGAGAGAGTGGATCAGTGAGAGAGTGGATCAGTGAGAGAGAGTGGATCAGTGAGAGAGAGTGGATCAGAGAGAGAGTGGATCAGTGAGAGAGTGGATCAGTGAGAGAGTGGATCAGTGAGAGAGAGTGGATCAGAGAGAGAGAGTGGATCAGTGAGAGAGTGGATCAGTGAGAGAGAGTGGATCACAGAGAGAGAGTGGATCAGTGAGAGAGAGTGGATCAGTGAGAAAGAGTGGATCAGTGAGAGAGAGTGGATCAGAGAGAGAGAGGATCAGTGAGAAAGAGTGGATCAGTGAGAGAGAGTGGATCAGTGAGAGAGAGTGGATCAGAGAGAGAGAGTGGATCAGAGAGAGAGTGGATCAGTGAGAGAGTGGATCAGTGAGAGAGTGGATCAGTGAGAGGGTGGATCTCAAGAGAGAGTGGATCAGAGAGAGAGAGTGGATCAGAGAGAGATAGTGGATCAGTGAGAGAGAGTGGATCAGAGAGAGAGAGTGGATCAGTGAGATAGTGGATCAGTGAGAGAGAGTGGATCAGAGAGAGAGAGTGGATCAGAGAGAGAGAGTGGATCAGTGAGAGAGAGTGGATCAGTGAGAGAGAGTGGATCAGAGAGAGAGAGGATCAGTGAGAAAGAGTGGATCAGTGAGAGAGAGTGGGTCAGTGAGAGGGTGGATCTCAAGAGAGAGTGGATCAGTGAGAGAGAGTGGATCAGAGAGAGAGAGAGTGGATCAGAGAGAGCGAGTGGATCAGTGAGAGAGAGTGGATCAGTGAGAGGGTGGATCAGAGAGAGAGAGTGGATCAGTGAGAGAGAGTGGATCAGAGAGAGAATGGATCAGAGAGAGAGTGGATCAGTGAGAGAGAGTGGATCAGTGAGAGAGTGTGGATCAGTGAGAAAGAGTGGATCAGTGAGAGAGAGTGGATCAGTGAGAGAAAATGGATCAGAGAGAGAGAGAGTGGATCAGTGAGAGAGTGGATCAGTGAGAGAGAGATTGGATCAGTGAGAGAGTGGTTCAGTGAGTGAGAGTGGATCAGAGAGAGAGAGTGGATCAGAGAGAGAGAGAGTGGATCAGTGAGAAAGAGTGGATCAGTGAGAGAGAGTGGATCAGTGAGAGAGAGTGGATCAGTGAGAGAGAGGATCAGTGAGAAAGAGTGGATCAGTGAGAGAGAGTGGATCAGTGAGAAAGAGTGGATCAGTGAGAGAGAGTGGATCAGAGAGAGAGAGGATCAGTGAGAAAGAGTGGATCAGTGAGAGAGAGTGGATCAGTGAGAGAGAGTGGATCAGAGAGAGAGAGTGGATCAGAGAGAGAGTGGATCAGTGAGAGAGTGGATCAGTGAGAGAGTGGATCAGTGAGAGAGAGTGGATCAGTGAGAGAGAGTGGATCAGAGAGAGAGAGTGGATCAGTGAGAGAGTGGATCAGTGAGAGAGAGTGGATCAGAGAGAGAGAGTGGATCAGTGAGATCGTGGATCAGTGAGAGAGAGTGGATCAGAGAGAGAGAGTGGATCAGAGAGAGAGAGTGGATCAGTGAGAGAGAGTGGATCAGTGAGAGAGAGTGGATCAGAGAGAGAGAGGATCAGTGAGAAAGAGTGGATCAGTGAGAGAGAGTGGGTCAGTGAGAGGGTGGATCTCAAGAGAGAGTGGATCAGTGAGAGAGAGTGGATCAGAGAGAGAGAGAGTGGATCAGAGAGAGCGAGTGGATCAGTGAGAGAGAGTGGATCAGTGAGAGGGTGGATCAGAGAGAGAGAGTGGATCAGTGAGAGAGAGTGGATCAGAGAGAGAATGGATCAGAGAGAGAGTGGATCAGTGAGAGAGAGTGGATCAGTGAGAGAGAGTGGATCAGTGAGAGAGTGTGGATCAGTGAGAAAGAGTGGATCAGTGAGAGAGAGTGGATCAGTGAGAGAAAATGGATCAGAGAGAGAGAGTGGATCAGTGAGAGAGTGGATCAGTGAGAGAGAGATTGGATCAGTGAGAGAGTGGTTCAGTGAGTGAGAGTGGATCAGAGAGAGAGAGTGGATCAGAGAGAGAGAGAGTGGATCAGTGAGAAAGAGTGGATCAGTGAGAGAGAGTGGATCAGTGAGAGAGAGTGGATCAGTGAGAGAGAGTGGATCAGTGAGAGAGAGGATCAGTGAGAAAGAGTGGATCAGTGAGAGAGAGTGGATCAGTGAGAGGGTGGATCTCAAGAGAGAGTGGATCCGTGAGAGAGAGTGGATCAGAGAGAGAGAATGGATCAGAGAGAGAGAGTGGATCAGTGAGAGCGAGTGGATCAGTGAGAGGGTGGATCAGAGAGAGAGAGTGGATCAGTGAGAGAGAGTGGATCAGTGAGAGAGAGTGGAATAGAGAGAGAGAGTGGATCAGTGAGAGGGTGGATCTGTGAGAGAGTGGATCAGAGAGAGAGAGTGAATCATTGAGAGGGTGGATCAGTGAGAGAGAGTGGATCAGTGAGAGAGTAGATCAGAAAGAGATGATAGGAGAGGTGGATCAGAGGGAGAGTGGATCAGAGCGAATCAGAGAGAGTGGATCAGAGAGAGAGTGGATCAGTGAGAGAGTGGATCAGAGAGAGAGAGTGGATCATTGAGAGGGTGGATCAGTGAGAGAGTGGATCAGAGAGAGAGAGTGGTCAGTGAGAGAGAGTGCATCAGTGAGAGAGACTGAATCAGTGAGAGGGTGGATCAGTGAGAAAGAGTGGATCAGTGAGAGAGAGTGGATCTGTGAGAGAGAGTGGATTTGTGAGAGAGAGTGGATCAGTGAGAGAGCGGATCAGTGAGAGAGAGAGTGGATCAGAGAGAGAGAGTGGATCAGTGAGAGAGAGTGGATCAGAGAGAGAGATGATCAGAAAGAGGATCAGTGAAAGTGAGGATTAGAGAGAGAGTGGATCAGAGAGAATCAGAGAGAGTGGAACAGAGAGAGAGATGGGATCAGTGAGAGAGTGGATCAGAGAGAGTGAACAAGAGGGAGTGGATCAGAGAGAGAGTGGATCAGAAAGAGAGGATAGGAGAGGTGGATCAGAGGGAGAGTGGATCAGAGAGAATCAGAGAGAGTGGATCAGTGAGAGAGAGTGGATCAGAGAGAGAGAGTGGATCAGTGAGAGAGTGGATCAGAGAGAGAGAATGGATCAGAGAGAGAGTGGATCAGTGAGAGAGAGTGGATCAGTGAGAGAGTGTGGATCAGAGAGAGAGAGTGGATCAGTGAGAGAGAGTGGATCAGTGAGAGAGAGTGGATCAGTGAGAGAGAGTGGATCAGTGAGAGAGTGGATCAGTGAGAGAGTGGATCAGTGAGAGAGAGTGGATCAGTGAGAGAGAGTGGATCAGTGAGAGAGTGGATCAGTGAGAGAGAGTGGATCAGAGAGAGAGAGTGGATCATTGAGAGAGTGGATCAGTGATTGAGAGTGGATCAGAGAGAGAGAGTGGATCAGTGAGAGAGTGGATCAGTGAGTGAGAGTGGCTCAGAGAGAGAGAGTGGATCAGAGAGAGAGAGAGTGGATCAGTGAGAAAGAGTGGATCAGTGAGAGAGAGTGTATCAGTGAGAGAGAGTGGATCAGTGAGAGAGAGTGGATCAGAGAGAGAGAGTGGATCAGTGAGAGAAAGGATCAGTGAGAAAGAGTGGATCAGTGAGAGAGAGTGGATCAGTGAGAGAGAGTGGATCAGTGAGAGGGTGGATCTCAAGAGAGAGTGGATCCGTGAGAGAGTGTGAATCAGAGAGAGAGAGTGGATCAGAGAGAGAGAGTGGATCAGTGAGAGAGAGTGGATCAGTGAGAGGGTGGATCAGAGAGAGAGAGTGGATCAGTGAGAGAGAGTGGATCAGTGAGAGGGAGTGGATCAAAGAGAGAGAGTGGATCAGTGAGAGGGTGGATCAATGAGAGAGAGTGGATCAGAGAGAGAGAGTGGATCATTGAGAGAGAGTGGATCAGTGAGAGAGTGTGGATCAGTGAGAGAGTGTGGATCAGTGAGAGAGAGTGGATCAGAGAGAGAGAATGGATCAGTGAGAGAGAGTGGATCAGTGAGAGAGTGGATCAGAAAGAGAGGATAGGAGAGGTGGATCAGAGGGAGAGTGGATCAGAGAGTAAGAGAGTGGATCAGAGAGAGAGTGGATCAGTGAGAGAGTGGATCAGAGAGAATGGATCATTGAGAGGGTGGATCAGTGAGAGAGTGGATCAGAGAGAGAGAGTGGTCAGTGAGAGAGAGTGTATCAGTGAGAGAGAGTGAATCAGTGAGAGGGTGGATCAGTGAGAGAGTGGATCAGTGAGAGAGAGTGGATCTGTGAGAGAGAGTGGATTTGTGAGAGAGAGTGGATCAGTGAGAGAGCGGATCAGTGAGAGAGAGAGTGGATCAGAGAGAGAGAGTGGATCAGTGAGAGAGAGTGGATCAGAGAGAGAGATGATCAGAAAGAGGATCAGAGAAAGTGAGGATTAGAGAGAGAGTGGATCAGAGAGAATCAGAGAGAGTGGAACAGAGAGAGAGATGGGATCAGTGAGAGAGTGGATCAGAGAGAGTGAACAAGAGGGAGTGGATCAGAGAGAGAGTGGATCAGAAAGAGAGGATAGGAGAGGTGGATCAGAGGGAGAGTGGATCAGAGAGAATCAGAGAGAGTGGATCAGTGAGAGAGAGTGGATCAGAGAGAGAGAGTGGATCAGTGAGAGAGTGGATCAGAGAGAGAGAATGGATCAGAGAGAGAGTGGATCAGTGAGAGAGAGTGGATCAGTGAGAGAGTGTGGATCAGAGAGAGAGAGGGGATCAGTGAGAGAGAGTGGATCAGTGAGAGAGAGTGGATCAGAGAGAGAGTGGATCAGTGAGAGAGTGGATCAGTGAGAGAGAGTGGATCAGTGAGAGAGTGGATCAGTGAGAGAGAGTGGATCAGAGAGAGAGAGTGGATCATTGAGAGAGTGGATCAGTGAGTGAGAGTGGATCAGAGAGAGAGAGTGGATCAGAGAGAGAGAGTGGATCAGTGAGAAAGAGTGGATCAGTGAGAGAGAGTGGATCAGTGAGAGTGAGTGGATCAGTGAGAGAGAGTGGATCAGAGAGAGAGAGTGGATCAGTGAGAGGGTGGATCTCAAGAGAGAGTGGATCAGAGAGAGAGAGTGGATCAGAGAGAGATAGTGGATCAGTGAGAGAGAGTGGATCAGTGAGAGGGTGGATCAGAGAGAGAGAGTGGATCAGTGAGAGAGAGTGGATCAGTGAGAGAGAGTGGATCAGAGAGAGAGAGTGGATTTGTGAGAGAGAGTGGATCATTGAGAGAGTGGATCAGTGAGAGAGAGTGGATTTGTGAGAGAGAGTGGATCATTGAGAGAGTGGATCAGTGAGAGAGAGAGTGGATCAGAGAGAGAGAGTGGATCAGTGAGAGAGAGTGGATCAGAGAGAGAGATGATCAGAAAGAGGATCAGAGAAAGTGAGGATTAAGAGAGAGTGGATCAGAGAGAATCAGAGAGAGTGGAACAGAGAGAGAGATGGGATCAGTGAGAGAGTGGATCAGAGAGAGTGAACAAGAGGGAGTGGATCAGAGAGAGTGGATCAGAGAGAGAGTGGATCAGAAAGAGAGGATAGGAGAGGTGGATCAGAGTGAGCGGGTTAGAGACAGATTTTGAGTGGATCAGAGAGAGAGGTTCAGAGAGAAGGAGAGCAAAATAGAGGGAGAATCCGAGAGATAGAGAGTGGATCAGAGAGAGAGTTGGTAAGAGAGAGAGTGGATCAGAGAGAGAGAGAGAGTGGATCAGAGAGAAAGAGTTGGTAAGAGAGATAGAGAGTGGATCAGAGAGAGTGGTTCAGAGAGAAAGAGTGGATCAGAGAGAGTGGTTCAGAGAGAGAGAGTGGACCAGAGAGAGAGAGTGGATCAGTGAAAGAGAGTGGATCAGAGAGAGAGAGTGGACCAGAGAGAGAGAGTGGATCAGAGAGAGAGTGTGGATCAGAGAGACAGTGTGGATCAGAGAGAGAGTGTGGATCAGAGAGAGAGTGGATCAGAGAGAGAGTGTGGATCAGAGAGAGAGTGTGGATCAGAGAGAGAGAGTGGATCATTGAGAGAGAGTGTATCAGTGAGAGAGAGTGGATCTGTGAGAGAGAGTGGATCAGTGAGAGAGAGTGGATCAGTGAGAGAGTGGATCAGAGAGAGAGAGTGGATCAGTGAGAGCGTGGATCAGTGAGAGAGAGAGTGGATCAGAGAGAGAGAGTGGATCATTGAGTGAGAGTGGATCAGTGAGAGAGTGTGGATCAGTGAGAGAGTGTGGATCAGTGAGAGAGAGTGGATCAGAGAGAGAGAGTGGATCTGTGAGAGAGAGTGGATCAGTGAGAGAGTGGATCAGAAAGAGAGGATAGGAGAGGTGGATCAGAGGGAGAGTGGATCAGAGAGAATCAGAGAGAGTGGATCAGAGAGAGAGTGGATCAGTGAGAGAGAGTGGATCAGTGAGAGAGTGTGGATCAGTGAGAGGGTGGGTCTCAAGAGAGAGTGGATCAGAGAGAGAGAGTGGATCAGAGAGAGAGAGTGGATCAGTGAGAGAGAGTGGATCAGTGAGAGGGTGGATCAGAGAGAGAGAGTGGATCAGTGAGAGAGAGTGGATCAGTGAGAGAGAGTGGATCAGAGAGAGAGAGTGGATCAGTGAGAGGGTGGATCAGTGAGAGAGAGTGGATCAGAGAGAGAGAGTGGATCATTGAGAGAGAGTGTATCAGTGAGAGAGAGTGGATCTGTGAGAGAGAGTGGATCAGTGAGAGAGAGTGGATCAGTGAGAGAGTGGATCAGAGAGAGAGATTGGATCAGTGAGAGTGTGGATCAGTGAGAGAGAGTGGATCAGAGAGAGAGAGTGGATCATTGAGAAAGAGTGGATCAGTGAGAGAGTGTGGATCAGTGAGAGAGAGTGGATCAGAGAGAGAGAGTGGATCTGTGAGAGAGAGTGGATCAGTGAGAGAGAGTGGATCAGTGAGAGAGTGGATCAGAGAGAGAGATTGGATCAGTGAGAGTGTGGATCAGTGAGAGAGAGTGGATCAGAGAGAGAGAGTGGATCATTGAGAAAGAGTGGATCAGTGAGAGAGTGTGGATCAGTGAGAGAGAGTGGATCAGAGAGAGAGAGTGGATCAGTGAGAGAGAGTGGATCAGTGAGAGAGTGTGGATCAGTGAGAGAGAGTGGATCAGACAGAGAGAGTGGATCAGTGAGAGAGAGTGGATCAGTGAGAGAGAGTGGATCAGTGAGAGAGTGTGGATCAGTGAGAGAGAGTGGATCAGTGAGAGAGAGTGGATCAGTGAGAGAGAGTGTATCAGTGAGAGAGAGTGGATCAGTGAGAGAGAGTGGATCAGTGAGAGAGAGTGGATCAGTGAGAGAGTGGATCAGAAAGAGAGGATAGGAGAGGTGGATCAGAGGGAGAGTGGATCAGAGAAAATCAGAGAGAGTGGATCAGAGAGAGAGTTGGGATCAGTGAGAGAGTGGATCAGAAAGAGAGGATAGGAGAGGTGGATCAGAGGGAGAGTGGATCAGAGAGAATCAGAGAGAGTGGATCAGAGAGAGCGGGTTAGAGAGAGATTTTGAGTGGATCAGAGAGAGAGGTTCAGAGAGAAGGAGAGCAAAATAGAGGGAGAATCCGAGAGATAGAGAGTGGATCAGAGAGAGTTGGTAAGAGAGAGAGTGGATCAGAAAGAGTTGGTAAGAGAGAGAGTGGATCAGAGAGAGAGAGAGAGGATCAGAGAGGAAGAGTTGGTAAGAGAGATAGAGAGTGGATCAGAGAGAGTGGTTCAGAGAGAGAGAGTGGATCAAAGAGAGTGGTTCAGAGAGAGAGAGTGGATCAGAGAGAGAGTGGATCAGAGAGAGAGTGGATCAGAGAGAGAGAGTGGATCAGAGAGAGAGAATCAGGGAGAGAGGGGATCAGGGAGAGTGTATCAGAGAGAGAGCGGATCAGAGGGAGAGAGTGGATCAGAGTCAGTGTGGATCAGTGAGAGAGTGGATCAGAGAGAGAGTGGATCAGACAGAGAGTGTGGATCAGAGGATCAGAGAGACTGAATCAGAGAAAGAGAGTGGATCAGAGAGAGAGATTGGATCTGAGAGAGAGGATCAGAGAGAGATTGAGTGGATCAGAGAGAGAGAGTTGGAGTGGATCAGAGAGGTTCAGAGAGAAAGAGAGCAAAATAGAGGGGGAGAGAATCCGAGAGATCGAGAGTGGATCAGAGAGAGAGTGGATCAGTGAGAGAGAGGATCAGTGAGAGAGTGGATCAGAGAAAGAGTGTGGATCAGAGAGAGGATCAGAGAGAGAGTGGATCAGAGAGTGTGGATCAGAGAGATAGGATCAGAGAGAGAGGATCGGAGAGAGTGGATCAGAGAGAGAGTGGATCAGAGAGAGAGTGGATCAGAGAGAGAGTGGATCAGAGAGAGAGTGGATCAGAGAGAGAGTGTGGATCAGAGAGAGAGTGGATCAGAGGGAGAGGATCAGAGAGAGTGTGGATCAGAGAGAGAGTAGATCAGAGAGAGAGTGTGGATCAGAGAGAGTGGATCAGAGAAAGTGTGGATCAGAAGGAGAGTGGATCAGAGAGAGAGTGGATCAGAGAGAGAGTGTGGATCAGAGAGAGAGTATATCAGAGGGAGAGGATCAGAGAGTGGATCAGAGAGAGAGTGGATCAGAGAGAGAGTGGATCAGAGAGAGTGTGGATCAGAGAGAGAGTGGATCAAAGAGAGTGGATCAGAGAGAGAGTGGATCAGAGAGAGAGTGGATCAGAGAGAGAGTGTGGATCAGAGAGTGTGGATCAGAGAGAGTGGATCAGAGAGAGAGAGTGGATCAGAGAGAGAGTGTGGATCAGATAGAGAGTGGATCAGAGAGTGTGTGGATCAGAGAGAGAGTGGATCAGAGAGAGAGTGGATTAGAGAGTGTGGATCAGAGAGAGTGTGGATCAGAGAGAGAGTGGATCAGAGAGTGGATCAGAGAGTGGATCAGAGAGAGAGTGTGGATCAGAGAGAGAGTGGATCAGAGGGAGAGGATCAGAGAGAGTGTGGAACAGAGAGAGAGTGGATCAGAGAGAGAGTGGATCAGAGAGAGAGTGGATCAGAGAGAGAGAGTGGATCAGAGGGAGAGGATCAGAGAGAGTGGATCAGAGAGAGTGTGGATCAGAGAGAGTGTGGATCAGAGAGTGTGGATCAGAGAGAGAGTGGATCAGAGAGAGAGTGGATCAGAGAGAGTGTGGATCAGAGAGTGTGGATCAGAGAGAGAGTGGATCAGAGAGAGAGTGGTTCAGAGAGGGTGTGGATCAGAGAGAGTGTGGATCATAGAGAGAGTGTCGATCAGAGAGAGAGTGTGGATCAGAGAGAGAGTGGATCAGAGAGAGAGTGGATCAGAGAGAGTGTGGATCAGAAAGAGTGGATCAGAGAGTGGATCAGAGAGAGTGTGGATCAGAGAGAGTGTGGATCAGAGAGAGAGTGTGGATCAGAGAGAGAGTGGATCAGAGAGAGTGTGGATCAGAGAGAGTGTGGATCAGAGAGAGAGTGTGGATCAGAGAGAGAGTGGATCAGAGAGAGAGTGGATCAGAGAGAGTGTGGATCAGAGAGAGAGTGGATCAGAGAGTGGATCAGAGTCTGGATCAGAAAGTGGATCAGAGGGAGAGGATCAGAGAGAGTGTGGATCAGAGAGAGAGTGGATTAAAGAGAGTGGATCAGAGAGAGTCTGGATCAGAGAGAGAGTGGATCAGAGAGAGTGTGGATCAGAGAGAGTGTGGATCAAAGAGAGTGGATCAGAGAGAGAGTGGATCAGAGAGAGAGTGTGGATCAGAGAGTGTGGATCAGAGAGAGTGGATCAGAGAGAGAGTGGATCAGAGAGAGAGTGTGGATCAGAGAGAGTGTGTGGATCAGAGAGAGAGTGGATCAGAGAGTGTGTGGATCAGAGAGAGAGTGGATCAGAGAGAGAGTGGATTAGAGAGAGTGTGGATCAGAGAGAGTGTGGATCAGAGAGAGAGTGGATCAGAGAGTGGATCAGAGAGTGGATCAGAGAGAGAGTGTGGATCAGAGAGAGAGTGGATCAGAGGGAGAGGATCAGAGAGAGTGTGGATCAGAGAGAGAGTGGATCAGAGAGAGAGTGGATCAGAGAGAGTGTGGATCAGAGAGAGAGTGGATCAGAGAGAGAGAGTGGATCAGAGGGAGAGGATCAGAGAGAGAGTGGATCAGAGTGTGGATCAGAGAGAGTGTGGATCAGAGAGAGAGTGGATCAGAGAGAGTGTGGATCAGAGAGAGTGGATCAGAGAGAGAGTGGATCAGAGAGAGTGTGGATCAGAGAGAGAGTGGATCAGAGAGTGGATCAGAGTCTGGATCAGAAAGTGGATCAGAGGGAGAGGATCAGAGAGAGTGTGGATCAGAGAGAGAGTGGATTAAAGAGAGTGGATCAGAGAGAGTCTGGATCAGAGAGAGAGTGGATCAGAGAGAGTGTGGATCAGAGAGAGTGTGGATCAGAGAGAGTGGATCAAAGAGAGTGGATCAGAGAGAGAGTGGATCAGAGAGAGAGTGTGGATCAGAGAGAGTGGATCAGAGAGAGAGTGGATCAGAGAGAGAGTGTGGATCAGAGAGAGTGTGTGGATCAGAGAGAGAGTGGATCAGAGAGTGTGTGGATCAGAGAGAGAGTGGATCAGAGAGAGAGTGGATTAGAGAGAGTGTGGATCAGAGAGAGTGTGGATCAGAGAGAGAGTGGATCAGAGAGTGGATCAGAGAGTGGATCAGAGGGAGAGGATCAGAGAGAGTGTGGATCAGAGAGAGAGTGGATCAGAGAGAGAGGGGATCAGAGAGAGTGTGGATCAGAGAGAGAGTGGATCAGAGGGAGAGGATCAGAGGGAGAGGATCAGAGAGAGAGTGGATCAGAGAGAGTGTGGATCAGAGAGAGTGTGGATCAGAGAGAGAGTGGATCAGAGAGAGTGTGGATCAGAGAGAGTGGATCAGAGAGAGTGGATCAGAGAGTGAATCAGAGAGAGTGTGGATCAGAGAGAGTGTGGATCAGAGAGAGAGTGGATCAGAGAGAGAGTGGATCAGAGAGAGTGTGGATCAGAGAGTGTGGATCAGAGAGAGAGTGGATCAGAGAGAGTGGATCAGAGAGAGTGGATCAGAGAGTGGATCAGAGAGAGTGTGGATCAGAGAGAGTGTGGATCAGAGACAGAGTGTGGATCAGAGAGAGAGTGGATCAGAGAGAGAGTGGATCAGAGAGAGTGTGGATCAGAGAGAGAGTATCAGAGGGAGAGGATCAGAGAGAGAATGGATCAGAGAGTGTGGATCAGAGAGTGTGGATCAGAGAGAGAGTGTGGATCAGAGAGTGTGGATCAGAGAGAGAGTGGATCAGAGGGAGAGTGTGGATCAGAGAGAGAGTGTGGATCAGAGAGAGAGTGGATCAGAGAGAGAGTGTGGATCAGAGTGAGAGTGTGGATCATAGAGAGAGGATCAGAGAGTGTGGATCAGAGGATCAGAGAGATTGATCAGAGAAAGAGTGGATCAGAGAGAGAGTGGAACTGAGAGAGAGGATCAGAGAGAGAGAGAGTTGGAGTGGATCAGAGAGGTTCAGAGAGATAGAGAGCAAAATAGAGGGAGAGAATCCGAGAGATAGAGAGTGGATCAGTTAGTGGATGAGAGTATGGATCAGAGAGTGGATCAGTGAGAGAGTGGATCAGTGAGACAGTGGATCAGTGAGAGAGTGGATCAGTGAGAGTGGATCAGTGAGGGAGTGGATCAGAGAAAGAGAGTGGATCAGAGAGAGAGAGTGGATCAGAGAGAGAGTGGATCAGAGAGAGAGTGGATCAGAGAGATTGGATCAGAGACTGGATCATACAGAGGATGAGGGAATGGATCAGAGAGAGGATCAGAGTGAGAGTTGGTAAGAGGGAGAGAGGACCAGAGAGAGAGAGTGGATCAGAGTCAGTGTGGATCAGTGAGAGTGGTTCACAGTGGAACAGAGAGAGGGAATCTATCAGAGAGACTGGATCAGAGAAACGATCAGAGAAAGAGTGCGAGTGGATCAGTGAGAGAGTGAATCAGAGGATCAGAGAGACTGAATCAGAGAGAGTGAATCAGAGAGAGAGAGAGTGGTTCAGAGAGAGTGGATCAGAGGATCAGAGAGACTGAATCAGAGAAAGAGAGTGAATCAGAGAGAGTGGTTCAGAGAGAGTGGATCAGAGGATCAGAGAGACTGAATCAGAGAGAGTGGATCAGAGACAGAGGGTGGTTCAGAGAGAGTGGGTCAGAGAGTGGTTCAGCGAGTGGGTCAGAGAGAGTGGATCAGAAAGAGTGGATCAGAGAGAGATTGAATCAGAGAGAGGATCAGAGAGCACGAGGGGATCAGAGAGCAAGTAGATTAGAGAGGATCAGAGATATAGGATCAGAGAGAGATGAGCAGAGAGTAGATCAGTGAGGGGATGAGAGTTTTTTTTTATTCGTTCATGGGATGTGGGCGTCGCTGGCGAGGCCGGCATTTATTGCCCATCCCTAATTGCCCTTGAGAAGGTGGTGGTGAGCCGCCTTCTTGAACCGCTGCAGTCCGTGTGGTGACGGTTCTCCTACAGTGCTGTTAGGAAGGGAGTTCCAGGATTTTGACCCAGTGACGATGAAGGAACGGCGATATATTTCCAAGTCGGGATGGTGTGTGACTTGGAGGGGAACGTGCAGGTGGTGTTGTTCCCATGTGCCTGCTGCTCTTGTCCTTCTAGGTGGTAGAGGTCGCGGGTTTGGGAGGTGCTGTCGAAGAAGCCTTGGCGAGTTGCTGCAGTGCATCCTGTGGATGGTACACACTGCAGCCACTGTGCGCCGGTGGTGAAGGGAGTGAATGTTTAGGGTGGTGGATGGGGTGCCAATCAAGCGGGCTGCTTTGTCCGAGATGGTGTCGAGCTTCTTGAGTGTTGTTGGAGCTGCACTCATCCAGGCAAGTGGAGAGTATTCCATCACACTCCTGACTTGTGCCTTGTAGATGGTGGAAAGGCTTTGGGGAGTCAGGAGGTGAGTCACTCGCCGCAGAATACCCAGCCTCTGACCTGCTCTTGTAGCCACAGTATTTATGTGGCTGGTCCAGTTAAGTTTCTGGTCAATGGTGACCCTCAGGATGTTGATGGTGGGGGATTCGGCGATGGTAATGCCGTTGAATGTCAAGGGGATGTGGTTAGACTCTCTCTTGTTGGAGATGGTCATTGCCTGGCACTTGTCTGGCGCGAATGTTACTTGCCACTTATCAGCCCAAGTCTGGATGTTGTCCAGGTCTTGCTGCATGCGGGCTCGGACTGCTTCATTATCTGAGGGGTTGCGAATGGAACTGAACACTGTGCAATCATGACCGAACATCCCCATTTCTGACCTTATGTTGGAGGGAAGATCATTGATGAAGCAGCTGAAGATGGTTGGGCCGAGGACACTGCCCTGAGGAACTCCTGATGTGGAGATGCCGGTGATGGACTGGGGTTGACAATTGTAAACAATTTTACAACACCAAGTTATAGTCCAACAACTTTTATTTGAAATCTACAAGCTTTCGGAGGCTTCCTCCTTCGTCATATACCTGATGAAGGAGGAAGCCTCCGAAAGCTTGTAGATTTCAAATAAAAATTGTTGGACTATAACTTGGTGTTGTAAAATTGTTTACAACTGAGGAACTCCTGCAGCAGTGTCCTGGGGCTGAGATGATTGGCCTCCAACAACCACTACCATCTTCCTTTGTGCTCGGTATGACTCCAGCCACTGGAGAGTTTTCCCCGATTCTCATTGACTTCAATTCAGGGAGAGAGTGGATCAGGGAGAGAGAGATGATGAGGCTTTGGGCAGGCCTGATATGATGGAGTGTTTGATGGAGAGAAAAGGTCACTCATGGGATTATTACACAGACCTTTCAGTAAATAATCTTTATTGAAAAGAAACATCAAATATTAAAGGGCAGTTCACATTGCAGAGAAACAATCGGCCCGGAAAGTCCATCAGTACAAGTTACATCATGTTGCTACAAAGTCTGTGTGTCTGATCACTGGGCCCAGCCTGTCCTCCATTCCGGCCTGTCCTGGGCCCGGCCGTGTCTGGGTCCCTGTCTGTCCCGGTCTGGTCTGTGTCCATGTCTGGGTCCCTGTCTGGATCAGTGTCTATCCCTGTCTGGGTCCCTGTCTGTCCCGGTCTGGTCTGGTCCATGTCTGTCCCGGTCTGGGAGTTCCCAGCCTGACTCAGTCCGCCCGGTGCTGGATCAGACACACACTCCCTCAATGATCTGGATCAGATGCTGTTCCATCTTGGGCACTTCTCCCGAAGCCCTGCAAGTGTTGGAGCAGGTGTTGGTATCTGCCGCCCCTCTCCCGCAGCTCCTGGTGAGTGCCCTCCTCCACCACAGCCCCGTTCTCCAGAACCACAATCCGATCCGCCCTCTCGATCGTACTGAGTCGGTGAGCGATGACCAGAACAGCACGTTCCCCATCACCGTTATAAACAGACTGCTGAACCTGCAGGGTATAGAGAGAGGGAGAGGGGGGTGAGAGAGAGAGAGAGAGGGGGGGGGGAGAGAGAGAGAGAGAGGGGGGTTAGAGAGAGAGAGAGAGGGGGGGGAGAGAGAGAGAGAGGGGGGTTAGAGAGAGAAAGAGAGGGGGGTTAGAGAGAGAGAGAGAGGGGGGGTTAGAGAGAGAGAGAGGGGGGTTAGAGAGAGAGAGAGGGGGGTTAGAGAGAGAGAGAGGGGGGTTAGAGAGAGAGAGGGGGTTAGAGAGAGAGAGAGGCGTTAGAGAGAGAGAGGGGGGGGTTAGAGAGAGAGAGAGAGGGGGGGGGAGAGAGAGAGAGAGGGGGGTTAGAGAGAGAAAGAGAGGGGGGTTAGAGAGAGAGAGAGAGGGGGGGGGTAGAGAGAGAGAGAGATGAGGGGTTAGAGAGAGAGAGGGAGGGGGGGGTAGAGAGAGAGAGAGAGAGGGGGGTTAGAGTGAGAGAGAGAGGGGGGGGTAGAGAGAGAGAGAGAGAGGGGGGTTAGAGTGAGAGAGGGGGGTTAGAGAGAGAGAGGGGGGTTAGAGAGAGAGAGAGGGGGGTAGAGAAAGAGAGGGGGGTTAGAGAGAGAGAGGGGGGTTAGAGAGAGAGAGAGGGGGGTTAGAGAGAGAGAGAGGGGGTTAGAGTGAGAGAGAGGGGGTTAGAGTGAGAGAGAGAGGGGGTTCGAGAGAGAGAGGGGGGTTAGAGAGAGAGAGAGGGGGTGTTAGAGAGAGAGAGGGGGGATTAGAGAGAGAGAGAGGGGGTTAGAGTGAGAGAGAGAGGGGGTTCGAGAGAGAGAGGGGGGTTAGAGAGAGAGAGAGGGGGGGGTTAGAGAAAGAGAGAGAGGGGGGTTAGAGTGAGAGAGAGAGGGGGGTTAGAGAGAGAGAGGGGGGTTAGAGAGAGAGAGGGGGTTAGAGAGAGAGAGAGGCGTTAGAGAGAGAGAGAGAGGGGGGTTAGAGAGAGAGAGGGGGGTTAGAGAGAGGGAGAGGGGGGTTAGAGAGAGAGAAAGAGAGAGGGGGGTTTAGAGAGAGAGAGGGGGGTTAGAGAGAGGGAGGAGATGAGAGAGAGAGAGAGGGGGGAGAGAGAGAGAGAGGGGGGGGTGAGAGAGAGAGAGGGGGGTTTAGAGAGGGGAGAGGTGTTCGAGAGAGGGAGAGGGGTTAGAGAGGGAGAGAGTGGTGAGAGAGAGAGAGGGGGGTTAGAGAGAGAGAGAGAGGGGGGTTAGAGAGAGAGAGAGGGGGGGGTTAGAGAGAGAGAGAGGGGGGTTAGAGAGAGAGAGAGGGGGGTTAGAGAGAGAGAGAGGGGGTTAGAGAGAGAGAGAGGGGGGTTAGAGAGAGAGAGAGGGGGGGGTTAGAGAGAGAGAGAGAGGGGGTTAGAGAGAGAGAGAGGGGGGGGGTTAGAGAGAGAGAGAGGGGGGTTAGAGAGAGAGAGAGGGGGGTTAGAGAGAGAGAGAGGGGGGTTAGAGAGAGAGAGAGGGGGGTTAGAGAGAGAGAGAGGGGGGGGTTAAGAGAGAGAGAGGGGGGGGGTTAGAGAGAGAGAGAGGGGGGTTAGAGAGAGAGAGGGGGGGGTTAGAGAGAGAGAGAGAGGGGGGGGAGAGAGAGAGAGAGGGGGGTTAGAGAGAGAAAGAGAGGGGGGGAGAGAGAGAGAGAGAGGGGGGGGGGTAGAGAGAGAGAGAGAGAGGGGGGTTAGAGAGAGAGAGAGAGGGGGGGGTAA